>NC_081426.1:52484354-53684354 GCF_949786415.1 Peromyscus eremicus | reverse complement strand
TTCTCAAAAGAAATAAAAATTCCCAATGAATTTGAAAAAGTTAAGAATTACCAATGCAACAAAGATTTGTTCTGTGTTAATCTAATAACTAAATATAAATCAAACCAAATGTAAAATCTACTTATGAAAAATAAAGTCCAGGAATTCAGTAGTAGTAAGATAAAAAAGCAGGGGCCATAATGACAAATTAGGGAAATGAGTAATTGTAAAACACACACACACACACACACACACACACACACACACACACACACATATGGTGTCTATATGCAACAGTATAGTTAAATAGAAACAAAAAATGAAAATCATGGTGGCCAAATATTTTCTCCCTCTCTTCTCTATCTTCTCTATGTCCCTGTCACTGTATCTCCCTTTGTCTCCGTCTCCCTCTCCCTCTCCTCTCTCTCTCTCTCTCTCTCTCTCTCTCTCTCTCTCTCTCTCTCTCTCTCTCTCTCTCTCTCTCTCTTTCTCTCTCTACATGTCTTTCAATTGTTAAGATACCATTTTTTTTTGCTATTAAACTTTGACCCAAAGTTTGAAATGCTTTCCATTGAATATACTGGAATACCCAAAACCATAATATGTTATATGTTTTGTGTGCATCCTTTTATTAAGGCTAACTTGATGTATTTGTTATAAGGAAAACACTACAACAAAGTGAGATTCATAAAGTATTTTGTGTAAGAGTGATAGCAATCAAAGGTCCACTAGCAGGGGGGATTAACCTATAATCTAAAGCATCCCAGGAAGTCTATATCTTTTGCAAGTTGTCAACATCTTGCCTTACATGCACTAGTATGGACTTAGTGCATTCAGTGACTTTAGTCAATTCAATTTGCTACTGAGCTTCTGTTTTTTCCTTTGTAAAACAAGAATAATTATGATGAGAAAACTATTAATTTCAATGACTGACAAATCTAAACCAAAAAAAAAATTCATTCTTCATTCAACATTTTTCAATAGTATAACTAGTTAGAAGAAAATATTAGAAGAAAAATTTTGCAAATCAAAGTTTCATTATAGGAAACAATATAGCATAGAAGAAAATGAAATATATAATACACCTAAAACATAAATTCCCAATTACTAGTTCCGGAAAATCTTTAAAATTATTAAACTGGTGTTTTGTTCAGATTGTTGTCTCTTGTTAGTGAGATTATGAACAATTTTATTTTTGAGTTTTAAAAAATGTCAAATAATATTGTCAGCCTTTATCAAATAACAACAGATTTATCATTAAAAGGCATTAAAACAGAAAATATTTCTTTTTATAATCACTTATACTTTATACTTTTGCAAAATATACTTATTGTTGATTTAATCCTTTATGCATATTCTCAAAACATAAGACACTAGGTCATAATTTTATTTTAAATATAGATTAGTAATGCTTTATATTCTTTATTTAAAATTATAGTAAAGAATAGGCAAATATACACCAAGATTTTGGAAGAGAGTTGTGATTTTTGTGAAGACTATTTACTCTGCCTAGTATTTTAGCATTCCAATCATGCTAATTCCCCATAAGGTAATATGGAGAAAGCTTAGCTGTCTTCTTTTAGTCTATGATAGAGAAAAGACAGATAGCTAAAGAAAGTCTACCCAACGGCAGAACTACTGCATATACTTTTAGCTAACTCAAAAAAGAGTCAACTCCGGTAAAACATACAAAACAAATAAAATAGCTTTCAAAGTGAGGTATAATATCTTCTCAATCAATGTTTACTTTTTATTTTTGTTTTGTTTGGGGGGAAAGTGTCTTCTATATCTCAATATAACCTTGATTTCAACATGTAGCTTAGGATAAAATGTTTACCTTTATAAAATAAAAATATGGGCAGGAGAGAGGGCTCAGTGATAAAATGTGCTTAGTGAAGAAAAGGAGTTTGGCCCCTAGAACCCACATGGGATAGCACACAACTGCCTGTAACTGCAGTTAAGAGGATCAAATACCTTCTGACCTCTGCAGGCGCCTGGAATCATGTATGTGAGCGAACTCATGTGCTCGCGCGCGCGCGCGCGCGGACACACACACACACACACACACACACACACACACACACACATATGTAAAAAAAGTAATAATAATAGATGAAAATACACAGGTCCTAGGAATGAAAAACAATAAATTATCCTTAGAAGAGAGTGATTTCCCTAAACTTTTGGTCGATGTCCAAGACTCTTGCTTTCACTCAATTATTTTAATCCTAAAGCTCTTTAGAGTCTTCCTTGAATTCTAAACATGCTGAAAACAGTCATTTCTAAGCATCTGAAGCATGGCCGATTCTGATTTTTTTCATTAGCACCAATATGAAATGCTTCCCTTTAGAGCCCGTGAGACTTTATCAGTGTTAATCTCCTGTTTCTTCCCTGATGCTTCCAGACACCTGCAAGCTCTTAATTTGCAGTAATTAACCCCCTGAGAATAACATCTCTAATTTAACCCACAGAGCAGCCACATTTCTCCATGTTCAGCATTGTAACCTACTAGACAGGTTTTCTTCAGTTTTCAATTCAGGGATCAGGTAAATTATGCATTAATAAACACTGAGCCTTTTGTAACAAAGCCAACAGCGTCTAGAGAGCCTGTGTCAGGTGGACAGGCAGCTTGCTATGGAGGTTAAAAACAGACTGTCTAGTTTTGCACTTGGTACTATGTATTAGATCATATAATGAGATAGTTGTATAGTCTATCTTGCCTCAGTTTCTCTAATTGTAACTATCCCTGGGTTTTTCTGTACTGTGGAGTAGTTATCATCTAAGTGGCACTGTGGCCTTGAATCACAGGCACAGTGATCACCAGATGAGTGCTAACAGTTTGAGAACACACTTTCATTGAACATACAGCCATGAAAGAAAATCACCTACAAAGAGGATAAAATTAGATTTTAAACAATAAACTATATTTTCTAAGAAGAAGAAAATCAAAAGAGGACTTAGTTCATCTAAAATTGTGAGAGAAGATATGTTTCAGATTTATAAACTAAAGCATATCATATTTGATTTGATTTAATAAGAAGACTAATTTGATATAGGTGTTAACTAATATCAGTTTGAACATTTTTATAATATGAATAATTGGAATAGTAATACTAAGTAACAGGATATGTATATTATAACATGTATCATATATCTATATTATAGTCAATATATATATTATGCTTATTTCTGTGACCTTTATATATCATAGACTTTTAAAAAAGCACATGCCAACTAATGTGCTCAAGTTGACAAATTTTGTGTTAATATGAGTATTTCCATTCATATTTCTTATACATTCATATAAGAAATGTAATTCTTTATACAACTTAGGGTATTTTTTAAATAGGGAATAATTTTAGAGAGTTCCTGAAATAAATTACTACAAAATTAAAAATAATGAAAAGGTTTCAGGTGATACACAGAGTAAGGAAAAGTCTAAATTCTAGAATGAAATAATAAAATCACTGTTACTAAGAGAACATTCACAGCATTTGAGTGAATGAATATACAGTGTAGAATATGAACGGACATTTGTTGTGAGAAGAGTCTGCGAAGAGGGAAATAGTGACTGCTCCATCTCATTCACTTTCATATAGACGGTGTGCCTGTGGATATAACATTTGCGTGTGCAAGATTCAAAGGTGAACACGTAGTTGGGCTATGTGCTTCTGTCCTTTGTGTAAATTTTAATTAATAGATATGCTCATTTAATTTTTACTGAGCTTTTTTCTAGATTTGCTGTTCTAGAAACAGAGGATATTCTAACCATAAGTAATTTTCTGTCCTTGGGTAATTTCCACTTTTTTTTTTTTTTTTGCTTTTTGATGTTATTTTCTCTCTGTTTTTGAGGTCCTGGAGGTTGGGTTCCTGTTTAGTATATGCTATATAATTATATTGATATGTGTGCAATGAGACTGCATATTTTAAAAACATATATTTCTAAGTATACAATGTGTTTGCTCAATACTTTCACAGTTAACAATTAGCTAGTAAAAATAATAACCAAATGTCTATGAGAAGGTCACAATATGAAGCTACACTGAATGAAACAAGCTTCTCACTATATGTCATCAAATCATACTCCACACTACTCAGTAATAGCAGCTTCCTCATTACCTTTTCTTCTGTGTGTGTAAATTTGTTCTAGCTTCCTCAGTTCTCTTTCTCTCACACTCAAATTATATCTATAGGAAGCCTTTTCTATAAAATAAAAAGATAATACTGGAAATATCCCTTAAGCATTATTAATTCATATTAAATAATACAGATATACAATGGTATACTATACAAATTATATAACAACCTTTTATTTATTTTATATAATAGATAGTGACAGTTAATTTTTGTCTCAACTTAAATGAGAAAAAGAGACTCAGATAGTTATTACATATTTTATCTAAAGTATCAATGATTGTGTTCCCATAAGTGATTAGAATTTAAAATAATAATTTAAATAAAATGTCATCATAAGTATCATCATCAACATGAGTCATAATTTCTTTTTTTTCAAATTTTATTTTATAATTTAATTTAATTTTACATATCAGCCACAGATTTCCTTGTCCCCGCCCCTCGCATTCCCCCCCAGCCCACCCCCCATTCCCATCTCCTCCAGGGCAAAGACTCCCCTGAGGATTGAGTTCAACTTGGTAGATTCAGTCCAGACAGGTCCAGTCCTCTCCTCCTAGGCTGAGCCAAGTGTCCCTGTATAAGCTCCAGGTTCCAAACAGCCAGCACATGCACTGAGGACAGGTCCCAGTCCCACTGCCTGGATGCCTCCCAAACAGATCAAGCTAATCAACTGTCTCACGTATCCAGAGGGCCTGATCCAGTCGGGGGCTCCTCAGCTATTGGTTCATAGTTCATGTGATTCCATTTGTTTGGCTATTTGTCTCTGTGCTTTTTCCAACCTTGGTCTCAACAATTCTCGCTCATACAAACCCTCCTCTTTCTTGCCAATTGGACTCCTGGAGCTCCACCTGAGGCCTGACAGTGGATCTCTGTATCTGGTTCCCTCAGTCATTGGATGAGGTTTCTAGCATGACAATTAGGGTGTTTGGCCATCCTATCACCAGAGTAGGTCAGTTCGGGCTGTCTCTTGACGATTTCCAGTAGTCTATTGTGGACGTATCTTTGTGGATTTCTGGGGACCTCTCTAGCACTTTGCTTCTTCCTATTTTCATGTGGTCTTTATTTACCATGGTCTCTTAATCCTTGTTCTCCCTCTCTGCTCTTGATCCAGCTGGGATCTCCCGCTCCCCTAAGCTCTTTTTCCCTCGACCCTTGCCCTTCATTATCCCCACTCATGTCCATGTTGTTCATGTAGCTCTCATCCATTTCTCTGTCACTGGGCGATTCCTGTGTCTTTCTTGGGGTCCTGTTTTCTAGGTAGCCTCCCTGGAGTTGTGAGTAGCAATCTAGTCATCTTTGTTTTACATCTAGTATCCTCCTATGAGTGAGTACATACCATGTTTGTCTTTCTGAGTCTGGGTTACCTTACTCAGGATGATTTTTTTCCTAGATCCATCCATTTGTCTGCAAACCTCATGATGTCATTGTTTTTCTCTGCTGGGTAGTACTCCATTGTGTATATGTACCACGTTTTATTTATCCATTCTTCAGTTGAAGGGCAGCCACTTCCTGAGACTTAGACACCAGCTCCCAACTCCCTTCCTACCCTGGACCTCCCATCTGCACAAAAGCCCCCAGCTCCCATCCTGCCCTGGACATCCCATCTGGACAAGAGACCCCAGCCATTTCCTGAGACTTAGAGACCAGCCCCCAGCTCCCATCCTGCCCAGGACCTCCCTCTGGACAATAGGTGAGTGCCTGGGCTTAGACCCAGAAAGACCTGCCCCTAGATCCCATCCATGGGCACCAGCCATTCCAGGGAAGAACTGCCTAACTTGGCCCCAGGTTCTGGCCATCTGGCAGGATCCCCTCCACTGCCACTTGGAAGGTTCCCCTTCTCCAAGACCCCCAGCAGACCCAGCAATCTCCAAGCTCTGCTCCTACACCCATCTGCCTGAGACCCTAGCCACTTCCTAAGACTTAGAGACCAGCCCCCAGCTCCCATCCTGCAATGGACCTCCCATCTGGACAAGAGCTCCCTGTCCCAGACCTCCCATCTGGACAAGAGCCCCCAGCTCCCATCCTGCCCCAGACTTCCCATCTGGACAAGAGGTGAGTGCCTGGGCTCAGACCCAGAGAGGCCTGCCCCTAGATCCCATCCCTGGGCACCAGCCATTCTGGGAAAGACCTGCCCAACTTGGCCCCAGGTTCTGGCCATCGGGCAGGATCTCCTCCACCCCTACCGGGAAGGTTCCCCTTCTCCAGACCCCTGGCAGACCCTGCAATCTCCACGTCCTGCCCCTATGCCCATCTGCCTAAGACCCCAGCCACTTCCTGAGACTTACAGACCAGCCCCCAGCTCCCATCCTGCCTTGGACCTCCCATCTGGACAAGAGCTCCCATCTGGACAAGAGAGAGAGGCTTCCTGAATCTGTCAGCTCTGTCTGGACCAAGAGCACTGATAAGACCAAGAACGAATCCACAAGGAGATGGGCAGACGTCAAGGCAGAAGTACATACACCAAAATGAAGAGCAATACAGCATCACCAGAAACTAGCCCTCATCCAACAGCTAAACCTGAACATCACAAAATGGAAGAAGCAGAAGAAAGCAACCTATGAATAACACAATTTCTTTTTTTGAGTGTATGCAGGGAAAAATATTTTGTTTTTAAAAAGCAGAAGAAGAAGATTGCAATATATTCTGCATGGTTCAGCTGGGAAATCAATCTTCTCCTGTCTTCAACTTGATGGATTTTTGAAACCTTGAGAATCATACAGGAATCTGCCACATTGGTTCCATATTTCTCTGGTCAATGAACTTCATAGCTCTGGCTTTTCTCAATTGGTAAAATGTAGACAGGATAACATGGAAATTTTCAGCTTCTAGACACACATGCACAAACATCTTTTATACTCTTAAATTTAAAAATATTTTTCCCTAGGAATCTGGTCTCAGGTCTATGAAACTGAATACATAAGTGTGTATATATGCATGTTACAATATATGCTGTAAACTGTGCACCTATACTTTACATTAATACTCATCCTTGTATATTGTATATTCATTGATTGGACAAATGTACAATGACATATTTTAAACATTGTAATATCATATAGATTATATGATTATTTTACTTTCAAAAATTTCCCTGCATTCTATTCATTTGACATCTAACACTTCTTTGCACATAGCACACAATATTTTGACTCCCTCTGTAGGTTGGTTGAGATAATATGTAGGACTTTCTAATTGCCTTCTTTCATCCTGTAATAGGCATTTAAATTACTCCATGTCCCATCATGGCTTGATATATTGTTTCATTTTAATGTGGAATGATACCCATTATTTAGATATAGCTCAGGTTTTTTAAGTACTCTCTACTGAACAAAAACTTGTGTATTTCAAGATGTACCAGTAGTGAATGAAATTCCTGTACATGCTTTCTGGGGTATTTGTGTGTGTGTGTGTGTGTGTGTGTGTGTGTGTATGTATGTAAATAATTTTTCAGTTCATTACACTATAAATCTAGAAGCACTATTGCTGGATCATATGATAAGTGTATTGTTTTTTTAAGAAACATCAAAGATTTCCAAAGTGTCTGTACAAGTTTGCATTCCCACTAACAGTGGAGGAGTGTTCCCCTTGATCCACACCCTCTCCAACATAAGCTGTCTTCAGTGCTTTTGATCTTAGCCATTCTGAAAGGTATAAGATGGTATCTCTGAGTCGTTTTGATTTGCATTTCCCTAATGACTAAGGGTGTTGAGCAACACCTTAAATATCTTTTAGCCATTTGAGATTCTTCTGTTGAGAATTCTCTCTTTAGCTCTGTAGCCCATTTTTTAATTGGACTGTTAGATATTTTGATGTCTGATTTCTTGAGTTCTTTATATATTCTGGAGATGAGCCCTCTGTTAGATGTGGGGTTGGTGAAGATATTTTCCTATTCTGTAGGATGCTGTTTTGTCTTATTGACTATGTCCTTTGCCCTACAAAAGCTTCTCAGTTTCAAGAGGTCCCATTTATTAATTGGTGCTCTCAGTGTCTGCGCTACTGGTTTTATATTTAGGAAGTAATCTCTGGTGCCAATGTGTTCAAGACTACTTCCTACTTTCTATTATATCAGGTTCAGAGTAACTGGATTAATGCTGAGGTCTTTAATCCACTTGGATTTGGGTTTTGTGCATGGTGACAGATATGGATCTATTTGCAATCTTCTACATGTTGACATCCAGGTATGCCAGCAACATTTGTTGAAGATGCTTTTTTTTTCCATTGTACAGTTTTGGCTTCTTTGTCAAAAATTAGGTGTTCATACATGTGCAGATTAATGTCAGGGTCTTCAACTCAATTCCATTGGTCCACAGTTTGGTTTTTATGCCAATACCAAGCTGTTTTTATTACTATGGCTCCAGAGGTTGCTTTATTGTACAAGATTCCTTTAGCTATCCTGGGTTTTTTGTTTTTCCATATAAAATTGAATATTGTTCTTTCCAGGTCTGTGAAGAATTGTGTTGGGATTTTGATGGGGATTGCATTGAATCTGTAGATTGCTTTGGTAAGATTGCCATTTTTGCTATGTTAAACCTACCTATCCATGAGCATGGGAGATCTTTCCATTTTTTGATATCTTCTTTAATTTCTTCCTTCAGGAACTTAAAGTTCTTGTCATATAGGTATTTCACTTGCTTAGTTAGAGTTACCCCAAGGTATTTTATACTTTTTGTGGCTAATGTAAAGGGTTATGTTCTCTGACTTCTTTCTCAGCACTTTTATCATTAGTATATAGGAGGGCCACTGATTTTTTTTTTTTTTTTTTTTTTTTTTTTTTTTTTTTTTTTTTTTTTTAGTTAATCTTGTGTCCTGCCAGGTTACTGAAGAAGTTTATCAGGTGTAGTAGTTCCATGGTAGAATTTTTAACACTCCTCCACTGTTTGGTGTAATGCAAATTTGTACAGCAACTTTGGAAATCACTGTGGTGGTTTCTCAGAAAATTTGGAATCAATCTTCAAGACCCAGATATACCACTCTTGGACATATACCCAAGGAATGCTCAACCATACCACAAAGACACATGCTCAAATATGTTCATAGCAACATTATTTGTAATAGCCAGAACCTGGAAACAACCTAGATGCCCCTCAGCTGAAGAATGGATAAATAAAAATGTGGTACATATACACGATGGAGTACTACTCAGCAGAGAAAATCAATGACATCATGAGGTTTGCAGTCAAATGGAGGGAACTATAACATATCATCCTGAGTGAGGTAACCCAGACTCAGAAAGACAAACATGGTGTGTATTTACTCATAAGTGGATACTAAATATAAAGCAAAGGATAATCAGACTGCAACCCACAGCTCCAGTGAAGCTAGCTAGTAAGAAGGACACAAGGAGGGATGCATGGATTGCTCAGCGATGGAGAAATGGATGAGATCTACATGAGCAAACTGGGGGTGGGGGGGTAATGGAGGGCAAGGGATGGGGAGTGAGAACATAGCAGAATGGGAGGTTCGAGCTGGAAAAGGGACAGTGGGAGAGCAAGGAAAGAGATACCATGATAAATGACATCATGGGAATAGGGAGAAGCAGAGTACAAGGGAGGTTCCCAAAAATCCACAAGGATGACTCCACCATAGACTAGTGGCAATAGTCAAGAGGGTGCCTGAGCTGGCCTACTCTGGTGATCAGATGGCTGAATACCCTAACTGTCATCATAAAACCCTCATCCAGTGACTGATGGAAGAAGATGCAGAGATGCTTCGCAAGGTCCCAGGTGGAGTTCCAATAGTTCAATCAATGAGAGAGAGGAGGGATTCTATGAGCAAGGAATATTGAGACCATGACTGGAAAGAGTACAGAGACAACTAGCCAAACCAGTGGAAATACATGAACTGTGGACCAATAGATGAGGAGCACTCATGGTACTGGACCAAGCCTTTTGGATAAGCAAGACAATTTTTAGCTTGAACTGTATAGGGGACCCCCAGGTAGTGGGATCAGGATCTGTCCCTAGTGTATGAGCTGGGCTTTTTGGAGCCTAGTGCCTATGGTGGGACACTATGCGCAGCCTTGGTGCAGGGAAGGGCTTGGACCTGCCTCAACCGAATCTACCAGGCTCTGCTGACTCCCCATGGGAGACCTTTCTTTGGAGGAGGTGGGAATGGGGGGTGGGTTAGGGGAGAAGGCTGGCGGATGGGAGGAGGAAGGACAGGGGAAATTGTGGTTGGTATGTAAAATGAATAGAAAATCTCTTAATTAAAAAAAAGTTCAATTAAAAAAGAAGAAACATCAAAGAGTATTTATGACTATATTACTTTTTGTTTCCTTACCTTAGATAGTAAGTGTTCCAATTATTTAAAACCTTCTTCAGTATTGGGCATTGCTGGATGAAATTTGATTATTTCAATGTGCTTATTATAGTATCTTAGTGTATTCTCATTTCCCTAAAGACAAATGATTGAAATTCCTTCTGAATGCTGAATTTCCATTTACATAACTTTTTTAGCATGATGGTTAATTGTGTCCTTTTACCATTTTTAATTATCTTGTTTTTATAACATTGACTTTTTTAAAGTTCTTCATGTACTTTATAGAATAGACTTTCTCGGGTACTTTTTTTTCAAACATACTTCAAGTGATAATTTTCTTCATATTTTCTTGAAATCTGTATTATTTTAGCTAAAAAGCTAAAAGTTTTTATACTTAGTAGTTTGTTTCCAGCAGCTTCTCAGCGCCCTATTTTAACACTATATTACATTCTTTATTTGTATTAATGATTTAAAATCCCCAAAAGAAATCATATCAATTACAAGTTGTGTAAGTATAACTGTGAATGATATTAATGATGATTTCAGTCTTTCTTTTGAACTACATATTTCCCACATGTGGTCATGTGCATGTTTGTACACGGACAAAAAAGTCTACACTTTTGTTCTACCCATTATGTTTCTAACTATTATGCTCTAACTTTATTGCTACATGACTGAATCAAACTAGGCTCAGACAAAGCTTAAGGAAAATTGTCCCCTTCTCAGTAGGTGTCCTAAATAGTTTTGATTCTCAACATGATATAATATGGAGTTACCATAGAAAAGGAAACTTCTTCTGAGGGACTGAGCAGATTGGATTGCATGATTGGCATGTCTGTCAAGTCAATTGTCTTGAATGTTAATTTATGTATGAGGGTCCAGCCCATTGTTGACGCCTCTGTCCTTACTCAGGTGGTCTTAATCTAGGTAAGAAAGCTAGCTGAGTGTGGTGAGCCAGCAAGCAATGTTTCTCCTTGGTTTCTGTTTCAAGTTACTGATTGAGTTCCTGCCATGATTCTCCTCAATATGGACTATGAGCTGGGAGATGAAAAAAAATTCCTCCCCTAAAATAAATATAGTTTTAAATTGGAAAATAGAATGCGTATACTTAATCTTCTGCAGTATAGTGCAAGAGAAGTACAAAAGGAAGAAAATAACAGAATCAAAAGTAAAAATTTAATCAACAAAACTTCTGTGGTTAACTGAACACAATTTTCAATCAGGATCTGATCTTAGAGCTTCATAAACATTCTAAATTAGGAATGAGATGAATGTATATCTGAAAACAAAATAATGCATCATTTACTGGAAGAGTTTGCACAGCTTCTAAGAGCAGATGTTTTGGTTCTTTCAAAGTGGAGTTGACAAATTTGCTAGCAGTGGGAGTGGAAAATTAGTTTTCATTTTTAGAAATTATTTGATACCATTTGCAGACCTTTGCTATTTATCATGCTGATTAAAAGCTGTCATTCCAAGCACTTATAGTCTTCAAGTACGTGTCAAAAATGTTTCTCTCCAATTCAAATGTTTTCTGAAAAGGCATTTCACATCATACTAAGGTATATATCTTTTCTTTCAGGGGCAATGCATCAAAAACATGCAGTGAGGTACTTTCTAATATTGTACTGAGAACTTCACTGATTAAATCTTGAGACATCCTTACCCATTACTTACAAACCTGGAATGAATTTAGAGCCAAAAATAAATATGAATAGGTAACAAATATTACCTTGGAGAGCTATAATATAATGCCTTCAATTTCCATAAAATCAACAGTGTCTCAAATATATATATTCAATGAGAAAAAATCCCCATGTCAAGAAAAAACAAACAAAACCAAGTCATTTGTTGATGCTTGTGAATTGGTACATGAGTTTTTACAAGGATTCATCATCATTACTCAGAGATATCATACATAAACACAGAAAAGTGAAACAAAATCAAATGAAAGGATCTACTCTCCCAGAGTCTTTAATCTCACAGGATTCTCAGTTAGCTGGGCACATGAATACATACATAATTTGGTAACAATTTTTAAATATCCTATGTACTTTCAAAGTGTGCTTTTTCTAAATTAACAAATAAAATGTTACTTTGAAGAAAAGTTACAGTCATGCGTTCTTAATTCTTAAATTTTAGTAATGTCTCATTAATTTATAAAAATTTCAACTTGATATAAACAGTTCATATATGACTATTAACATTTTGACAGATTGTCTTGTATGAATTTTCACATGAATCTTTTCATTTGAAGTAAGTTTAATGTATCTTAAAAAGAGAGAAATTCCAAAATCTGCTTCCTGATAAATGTAGGTATTTGATAAATGTGTGTTAAGGGAGTTGACAAGTGATGAGTGTGCTGAATGATTCTATGTGGGTGTGGTTCATTATTTACATTTATACCATTGTATCACTTCCTTTTCTATCCCCTCCCTTGAAAGCCCTAAGGGATTAAGAAAAGAGTCAAAGCCAGGACAGTTAATCAAAAGAGATCTGAAAAACATTATAAAATTTACAAAATGAAAGAAATACATTAAAAATAATAACTGAATATAAATTGTCTCAATATGAAGGAGAATAATGAAACAGGAAAAGTCAAATAGAGTGAGATATGATGGGATGAAGCTTAGTGAAGGAGGAAATATTGAAATGGATAAATAATGTTAAAGATATTACATTTTAAAACCTTCTATTATATGTCTCCTAAAAATATATTAATCTACATCTATGAAAAGATTTAATCTACAACATTACCTAATAACAGGAGAATAATGCCACTTTTAGTTACCACAGGCTGACAAATAAGAATTGTAGTTCAGGAATGGGTTACCTCTTTTGGGATTATTAGCCAGGGTCTCCTACATACCTCCAAACGTTAGAAGCTATTACTACTGATCTTGGCCCCTATTCTTACCAACTATCAATGCCACTTCTTGGGTCTTTAACTGGTTTACAGCTATAAAGTCGCATGATTGGAAGGGACCTAATACTTATATGTGGCTTTTATGGAAACTTACTTGCAAACTGGAAAATACTATCATACTATTCCCATGCCATAGGTATCATACTTTCTCTACTTCTTCTGCCTAGAAGGTATTTTTTCCCAAGCAATAGTGAAGGTTAACGCTGTTTACTTCTAATGCCCACCACCTCCACATTTCATCTCACCTGAAAACGTATAAAAATCACTCTGGATTTCAGCATCATCTAGATCATTACCCAGATTTTATGTGGATATACTTCTCTAAAATGAAGATAAATATGGCATATTGATGGAAGGATGTGTAAGTGTGTGTCTGATAGAATAATAAAACAGAGAAGCAAGAATCCACAGCATAATTCAATTGTTCTACCAAGTTGATTGCACTGATATTTTAGGCTCACCTTCCTTCCTTATATTACTCTATTTGAAATGTAACTTTCTAATTCTGGATAGGACATTCTTCTTTGTGTCCTGACTCAGTTCTTAATTTGTGACTTTATGGATAAAAGGATGTTAAACATGTAAGTAGAAAAGAAATAGGAAACAAAGCACTTTGGTTATTTATGCTTATATCCTTAATTACCAGATTTACTAAGCCAACACACTACTTTGGAGTAATTCATTTGCACACAAGACTTGAAGTAGAGATGGACCGTGTATATTACTTTGACTGAGACCAATGTATAATGGCTAGTCCACTGCTGATTCCAAATATGTAAGTGACACCCGCCAAGGCATAACAGCCTAAAAGACTTCATTCACTGATTACAGATTCATGATCTCATTATACATTTATTTTTACTTTGTGCTTTCTGGGGTTTAATGGTTGTTTACAGCATCATTTTAGCAACAGATAACTGTCAGAATAGTCATGCTTCGCATGCTTGTCTCAACACTTTTGTAGTTTCATTGGAGAAGTAATTTACTTCTCTTGTCACAAGTGAAATAACTTAAAGAGCAGACAATGGGCCTACTGCAACCTCCTTGCTTCTCTTAATTGGAGAAATCTGATGTTAAAAGTTTTATGTATGTACCATCTCAATGATTTTTCAATGGTGAGAGCTTTTTTTTTTTTTTTTTAATACTGTGAAGACATGCTTAGCATATGCACACTTAGGATCTACTGACAATAAATAATGAACCAATGGTTTCTTCAACAAATTCACAAATAAACAATTGCAAGTTTCTATAAGGAGACCATACATAAGAACTGACTCTAGTAGACTAAGTAATACTAGTGAGGGCTGAAATTAAGTTGAGAATACTAGAAGTTGCAAAGGTAGAAAATTTGTAAAACTAGAAGTCCATGTTTCAGGAATTCAAATGTGAGTTGGTAATATGTAGGATGGAGAAAAAGATGTTTTTTTTTCATTATGCAATTAGGTTAAAATTGAATAATGAATTATACAGAAAACAAAAACTTTATACCAATGACAAAAAATGAACATGCATTATTTTATCATATTTGTAGAAATATAATCACATATATTTCTACATGTATCTTCTTCTCCCTAGGTGATTCTTTATAAACCAAAGTATGTAAAAATCAAATAGGTCTATAAAAAGAAACTCAAAAATATGATGCAGTTATATTAGAATAGTTTGCAATTTTCTGAAATGTGTATTCTTACTTTATACATGGATTTTTCTTTCATGATCAATACAAAGCCAAAAGAAGTTCATAAGTGTTGGATAAACTCCAACCAAAATCTCCCAGTTCATGTCATCAGACATGTAGTAATTTAGCCATTCTGTATTGAAAACATTCTACTCTTCTTGGCATTAAGCATAGTTGCTGAAGAAGTCAGTCTATCCTCTTCTGTGCATTTCTGAATCTACTAAAAGGTAAATAACAGCTAATATTAACATGATAGCAAAAAAACATAGGAACCTAGGAAGTCGTGTAGAATCATGCACTTTGATCTTCACACAGGAGAGTAATGGTTTGAATTTGAAAGTAAAATAAATACTATTGTAGTTGCTTTGAAACATAACTCAAAGTTTTAGATTTCTAACAAATTTCCAGTTGTTTCCAGTACTACATATTTAGGTACCATACATTGATTTAAAGGAAAACCAGAGTCAAGGATTTTACACAGAAGGAACAAATGCAATACAGAAACAGTGAGCAAGAAATCTTCTACTTGCCTAGAAGAATAGTATAAATAGAAACAAAGCTATAAAGGACTATGAAAAGACATGCAGCATCTTTAATGCTACAGAAAGTAAAAATGAAGAAAGATGAGGTTGGATGTTCTTCAGTGGTTTTTTCATCCATATTTAGTCCTTTTGTATTTGGCTTTGAAAAATTAAAATCCATTAAAATTATAACCACAGGAGTGAGATCATATTCTTTTCATGATGGTAAGCTATCGTCTTTCTATCAGTAGTATAAGTATCACCCAAGAGATTGTGCAAAAGCAGCAAATCAGGTCCAAGTAATTGGAAGAGGAAAAAATAAAAATAAATCAAAGAAAGCCACTACCCTACCACACTCACACAGATGAGGGAAATGTGCTCAGATCTTGCCATAAAGAACAGTAGCAAAATAAAAATATCATGTTGATTAAGAAAAGCAAAACTTCAGCCTGAGCTACCAAGTGAGTTCCAGGAAAGGCGCAAAGCTACACAGAGAAACCCTGTCTCGAAAAACCAAAAAAAAAAAAAAAAAGCAAAACTTTTCCCAAACACTCATCTTTTATCACTGAAAAAGTAACAAAAGACACAAGTGCCCCAACTTCTCCTCCCCACAAAAGAACAAATTCAAATATTCTTTCTGTGGGGTAGTCAAGGGTACTATACTTTCCTTACATGGAATATTAGTATGCAGAATATTCTTCTTTGAGATCTTTTATATGAGAGCCACAGATAACCACTGTCTTCTACCTAATGAAAGTAGTTAATACAATAATACTATTTTGCCATCAGGATAAATCCTGACTCAGCAACTCAGCTGTTCCTTTCTGACTAGCAAATCAGGCAATACTCTGATTCCATGGAACATGGTTGGTTTAATAAGCTTCTATCAATGTACCTCCTCCAGGAAGAGAGAAAATAATTGAGTTAGGATGAGTTGAGACTAGTAGTCACCTTACTGCATTCCTAGGCTTTATGTCTATGAGGCCCTGTGATGATGTAAATAATATCGGAATGGTAGATGTGAGACTAGATGAAGAAGTTCAAATCAAATACTGCAGTCCTCTCTGTTATTGTCTGACCTAGTTACTTTTCTTCTTGGTGAAAGAAAAAGTAATATGAACAACATAAGGAAAGAAAGATTCATTTTGGCTCACAATCACAACTAAAGTCCATTGTGGTGGGGTAGTCATGGAAGGAGCTTGAGACACCTCATCACAATGCATTCAGTCAGGAAGAAGAGGTCAAGGAAGACTAGTTATCAAATCTTTTTATTCCTACTTATATATCTAGAACCCTAGTTCACAGATTGATGCTGCTCATGGTTATGGTGAATTCCCTCACCCTAGTTAACCTAATGTAATTGCTCACTGTCATGCATAGAGACTTGACCCTTAGATTATTCTTGATCCTGCTAAATTGGTCTTTATTATTACATGAGTTTCATCAGCCAATCTGATGAAGACTTGAACCTTCTCCTCCATCAAGTAAAATAAGGTGATAGAAAGTGAGGTAGTTGATATTCTACTTCTACCATACCATGTGGTCAGTAGAGATACAGTGATCAGTTTAGATTATAGCCCTGGCTAACTGTAACAGGGCAATATTAGTCAATAGTCTGCTTTCATTTTGTATGTGAGAAAAGCCTATAGGGAGCTGTACCTTCCTTATATCCATTTAAAAGGACTGGCATCAGGACTTGCACTTTCCAAGATGTTATGTGTATACTGCAGTGAAAACCTGAAGATACTCAGGCTTTCAACCCTCATAACACAACTCAAAAATGGAATCACTTACTAAAAATGTAGCAGGACATAGAGAATTATAATATAGTATTAAAAATATTCACTGTGTCATTTTTCATACAATATTCAGAACCATTACATGAGTAAAAAAATCATCACTGCTGAGATAAATAAGAGATTGGAATAATCTTACCAGTATTTCAAAGCAATCATCCCAAAAATGATTTCAACAATCAGCTAGATATTCTCTTTAAGAACAACAATTTTAAAGAAACCATAGCAAAGATAATACTTTAGAGACAATCAAATGCTAGTTTATGAACAAAACCAAAAATGTTCCTAATAAAAAAAAATTTATAAGGTAAAAAAAAAGTAACACTCATCACCTGTAGACTCCTTAAAAACAAACAGAAAATTTTAGTAGGAGAAACTGAGATTCATCAAAATAAAGTTTCCCAAAAATGTTTTTGAACAACTACAAATATACAAAAGAAATACATACTTAGAAACTTTACAATTGAATTTCTGATACTCAAAGACAGAGAAAAATGAGAAAGCATGCAGACATAAATCGTATATTATTACTTAATAGAACATTTACTTGAATCACCGAAGATCTTTCACTTGAAATCATAGAGACTAAAAGGAATAATCCTTAGTAGGAATTTTCAAGTACTGGAAGAAAAGATTTATTGACCACTGTAATTGTCAGTTTTAATTGCCAACCTGACCCAATCTAATCACTAGGAAACAGTCTCAATGAGAAACTGTCAAGATAATGCATGTTTGTCCTCATGATTGTGAGAAATTTTCATGATTGTATTAATGAAAGCAGACAGGCATGCCTATTGTTTTGGTACCCTTACTTAGTAATGAATGGGTCCTGGATTTTATATGAGAAGAAAGAGCAAGCAGAACAGTAGCATGCATGCATTCATTCACTGCTCTTTGCTTTTGACTGCAGATTCAATGCCTTGCTCTTTGCTTTTGACTATAGATTTAATGGGATTCTCTGCTTCAAGTACTTGCCACTTGGTTTCCTTGTAATAATAGAATTTGTTCTAGAATTATAAGCTAAATATGGCCTTTCCATTTTAAGCTTGTTTTATGAGGGTATTTTATTCTACAAATATGAAAGAAAGTTGAGGCAACTCAGGATGTTATATCCAGTGAAAATATTTTTCCAATAATAGTAATAGATGAAGTAAAACTAAGAGAATTTATGATGGCTTAACCACAACCATAATGATGGCTAAAATTATTTTCTGTATGTAAAGATAATAATCTTGAGAGAATGCTTGTATTGTAGTAAGTTTCTCATTCTCATAGCAAACATCAGGCACAATTAACTTTAAAAGATGACAGCTGTGTTTCAGATTACAGTTTTAAATATTTCTGTCCTTTATGGTTGGTCTATTGCTTCTGGATTTGTGAGGAGCCAGTGAATCATAATGGGAGTACTAGGTGAGGTTATTGCTCACCTCATGACAAACAGGATATAAAAAACAAATATGGAATGACTGGGGTTCTGATATCCTTCTCAACGGTGTAAATAGACCCTACTATCTAAATCCTGCCCTTCTGTAACAGTCCCTTACATATTTCACCATCTTCCTATAGCATCAGCCTTTGTTGCATTAGACATTTAAATGCCACCACAAATTCAGATTTCTTGTAAAGAAAAGAACATCATTTTTCCAATGTAAGAATCTTCATGTTATTTTAAAATTTTATACATCAGTTCAGGTTCACTAAGCACTCTGAGAACAGGAGCTTCTGACAACATCAGCTTTGTTGCAAACGGATTCCACAGAGCCCCATATGAAGTATGTGTAAGGCAAAATGACTCTGCCAAGAACTGGGACCACAGGGAAAAATTTAGTCTTCTCACCTCTTTATCATCTCTCTACTCCAGATTCAATTAAATTAACCTAAGTAAAAATGTTGCACATGATATTGAAATTGAGCTTTGGGAGAATTCCCTCTAACAAAAATGTCTTAGCCTCCTAGCTCTCTATCCATAAAAATTCACACCAAGACCAAAAAACTCTGTCAGCAAGGACTTCTCTTTTACCAGAATGCACTCTTCAGAATGTGTTTGTCTTAATATGGGGTTATTTTTAAAACTTAGTTAGAGTTTATATTATTTGACACTTAAAGCCAAAATGTTAATCATGTTATTACATGGCATTAAAATATAAAGATTCCGGCTTACATTGACTAGTTTTGTTTTTCCTTCTTAATTTATTTATGAAGATTTGATTTTTTTCCCTATGAATTGATGAAATACATTTTATTTATTTATATGAATATCCTCCTTATTTTCACATAACATATTTGGTGAAGTTTGCAAAAAAAATTTAGAGAAATAGAAAAGTCAAAGAAAAGCACATATTATTTAAATTCAAAATAATAATTATTAATCATTTGGGTAAGTCTTCTTAAGGAATTAGAAAATTTTGATTAATGACATCAAATTTGGTTTAACGTGTATGCCCTAGATTGTTGTTCTTTTTTTATTTTCAAAACATTTTTCTTTCAAAATAAATTTATAATATGCATATTTTAGTTTTAATTTTTGCTATAAAATCATATACTTTTCTGTTGTTGTCTATGGATATGTGGCTTGAAATTGAACTAGATCCTTTTTAATTGTAACTGACTGTCATGATTCACTATATAATTATTTTATCCATCACAAAACTTCAGGTTTAAAATTCCTATACTTGTTAATCATGAATACTTTGCAGTTCCTCAAAAATCTATATTCATATTTGAATATTAATTAATTTGATATTAAATTTTCTTGAGCTTGCTTCACACTTTTTTTCTACTATTTTGTACTTTTCAAAGCTTAGCAAGTCTAGTGAAATTTATTTTTTGTATTATAAAAAAATTTATGGGGCAAAATTAATTGAGGAATTGATAAAGAAAATTGAAATTTATTTGTCATAAAGAAAGGTCAAATTGTATTATTGGAGTAAACTGGATTTAACTGAATATTATATTCATATTAACGTGTCAGTCTTGCATAACTATATAGATACATAAAAAAATGTGTACTGTTAAGACACGTACAAAAGTGAAAATTTCCAAGAAAACAAAGGGGAGTGTTAGGAGTAGGGGGAAACAAAAGGAGAGGACAGAGTTTTGTGTGGGAATATATGTTTAAATTATACTACTATAAGCTTGTTAAAAATCCTTAGAAAACCCAATACAATGTAGAAAGAATGTACGCCAATTAAACAGAAGGAGAAACAGAACGGTAAAGCAAAATTCTTAAAAATAATTTTGCAAAATCAAAATAGGTAAAAGTACAATTAGTAAATGTCATTTAAAATGGTCTGCTGAATCTATAGATTGCCAGAGGTGTTGCATAGTTGTAAAAACAGCAAACATCACTTTGTATAGATAGCCTCTATGACCTTATGCAGCCACTTTTACAGCTCCAATTAGAGAAAAATGCTTTTATGTGTGATGAAACAAAATGTACTGTCCAAGATGTACATTATTTCTCTTCTATCTTTTCGTGTACTTTTCAAAGTTCAAGAAAAGGCCTTTGAATTTAACTGTTGTCTAGTTCCTCAAATTTTTAAATAACTACATTCCTTACCTGCATCTTCCCTTTCACTAAAACATCTATTCATAGATGTCTTCACTGATTATCATACTAAAACATACGTGAGGAAACACTTGGTATCTCTCAGTCTACTTGATTTATTAATCATATCTACATCGTCACAGTGATTTATATTGCTGTCATATTTGCACCAGAAACAGACAAGCTCTAGATAATAGAGATTATCAGCTTGATTTGTGCCAAGACAAAGAAACAGTGTTCAACAGAAGTTTGGTTAATAAATTATTCTGAATGCACTGTGTCTTGGACTTGCATGAATGAGAATAATTTTCAAGACTTTGTGTTTGTTGTTTTTCTTTTCATGTGACAGGCTAATGTATATGATCCCAAAGGCATAACTATTTTGGCTTTCTAATTTTATTTTATTATTTTTGTCTGCCACTTTCTGCCCTTTATCTGCTGTTAAATATTTCCTACTTATAAATTTTCCTATGGGTAGACAATCTAATAACAGCAGTTTCTGGATATACCTGCTCTATATCAGCAAATATACATATTTATACATTTATTGACTGACACAGGCAGTTGGCAACTGTATACTTATTATATTCTGTGTGATGATACTTACATGTAACGGTAACGCCCGCGTTACTGTCACCCATTCACCATGTCCGAGCGAGGGGCTGTGGATTAAAAAATAGAGACAAGAGACAGCGAGTCATTCGCCACGGCTGTAAGCCGGGTGCCAGCCGAATGCCGTTTATTGAAAGAGGGAGGAAACCTTAAATACAGGCTTACAGCACAATGGGAGATCCCCGGAGGGCAGAAGTTTGCTACTGAATGTTCTACATTCTTGCATCTAAGCTGTTAACGCCCAATATGCAGGATACACAAACAAGGAACTTCCCTAAAGCATTCAGGAGGGTGGATACCGGCAGGGAATTAGAATAGGGAGGACATCTGGTCAAGGTCGGCAAGCAGGCAACGGCTTTACTCAATATGGGAGGAGACCAGGGCCCTACAGGTCCCCCCTTTTTACTAAAAAATGAGCTTCTGACTTAGGTTGCGTGGGACGTCAGCAGGTCACCTTACCCGTCATGGAGACACCTGCCCAGGCCCCGCAAGTGCTCTGTCTTAGGTTGGTGAGCGCCCCCCAAGCATTACCCGTCTCTGAATACTCATTATCATACAGGCTCAACCACGTGAGCTGTAGAGTAAACTGTTGCCAAAGATCTCAAAGTGGCGCTGGGCTTGCAATCTGTGCGACCCAGAAAAGACCAACAGTAGTCCTAACCCACCCATAGCCAGGAGGCTAAAGGCGATTGAGCCATTCCCTTCTTAAGCGAGCCTTACTGCAAATAGGAGTCCTTGTAAAGTGGTATCCCAAAAACAAATGGAACTTGAGTTTAAATAATTTTTACAACTTTCAAAGCCAATTTAAATGTATAAATGTAGAATTAAATTTATCATGCCCAATAAAATAAAAGATTAACTAACTGTGGTAGCTACTTTTGCTGCCAGGGTCTCCATTGTGCTAGCTGTAGAACCCAATTATGAAATAGCCATCCCAGAAATAGTAGCAGCAGTGGCCACCACCGCTATAACAGCAACAACGGCAACAGTGATGTCAGTCTCTTCTGGAGCGTGTTAGCATCATCTGTGTCTAACTGCCATGGTCCACTGGCATGGACGCAGCTCCAGGAACACGAACCACCAAGGCCCATTTTTCTTGATCCCAGCACTACTTAGGCTGGCAGGTCTGCAAAAGAACTAAGAACCATAAAGAAAACAAAAACAAAAACAGCAAACAAGGAGCAGAACTAATGGTCTCATTAATGGCTACATTCTGGCTCACAAATTTTAAGGTGTCTTCAAAAGAGGCTAGAAGAATTTCAGGAGGCCAATAGATGTTGCACAGAGCCATTCCTGAAAAGTAGGTACTACACCAGCTTGAAGAGGGTTGCAAAATGTGAAAAGGCTTAGCTGGCATGTTACTGTTAACAAATGAAGGTCATTGACCTTCGGGGTTATCCTTAATCTCCAAGGTGTGACACATTCTTAACATTTTTGAAAAAAGTTACCATACATTACCTTCTGAAGAATCCAACCACATGGCTACAGTCCCTAGGCTTACAATAATGTTTGCCAAGGCTGGCCGTATTGGGCTCTCAATCCCCATTGGCATCAGAAAGGGAGAGTTTTTTACGAAGGCCCAATAGGTCTCTGCCATGTTGGGCTTCAGCAGCAGCCACAGGGCGCACGCAGCGTTCAGGAACCCAAAGAGGAACTTCATTGTCCTGCGGAAAGACACAAACAGATCCCCGGGCCCACACCAACACCGGATCGGGTCCCCTCCAAGTGCCAGTAGAAAGATCTTTCCATCGCACCAGAGGATGATTTGCAACAGGAGCCCTCCAGTGCTTATCTGCAGCGGATACTCCAGCAGAATCCACCGATAAAAAATTTAAAATATATAAAACAAGGGAAAGAATAGAATGTGGAGAGGAGAGATTAGCCCCTAGCTCCCCCCTTTTTACTTTAGAAATATATGTTTTTAAGGTACGATGGCAGCGTTCTACTATAGCCTGTCCTTGAGGATTATAAGGAATACCAGTCTTATTAACAATAGAAAAGTCTTGGCAGAATTTTGAAAATCCCGTACTGCTGTAGGCGGGACCATTATCAGTCTTTATGCATTTTGGCACGCCCATGTAAGCAAAAGCATGAAGGCAATGATTCTTTACATCCTTAACCATTTCCCCTGAATGGGCAGAAGCAAAAATTAGAGAAGAATATGTATCAATAGACATATGGACATATTGTAATTTTCCAAAGGAAGGCACGTGCGTGACGTCCATCTGCCACACATGATTAGGTAAAAGTCCTCGGGGATTAACTCCCAAATGAGGAACAGGTAAAAATTCAACACAAATAGGACATGATTTAACTATCTGGATGGCTTGTTCCCGGGTTATGCCTGTATGATGACGAAGAGATCCAGCATTAAGATGATAACGTTGATGCAACTGAGTAGCCTTATCAAAGGCAGAACAAACTAATGTGACAGCCACACGAGTAATGGCGTCAGCCCTCTGATTACCTTCACTTAGAGGTCCAGGCAATTGAGTGTGAGCTCTAATATGGCCCACATAAAGGTTATGTGAGCGGGACCATATGAGTCCTTGCACTTGCAATAAATATTCATGAATGGGAGAAATGGATGGTATGTAGGCTGTTGTCTCCAAAGGCATAATGGCATGTGCCACATATTGACTATCAGTATAAATATTTACACTCTCATCAGAAAACATCTGTAAAGCAAGCAACAGCCCCTGTACCTCCACCATCTGGGCAGAAGTGCCCTGAACTTTCATTCTCTTCACTATGTTACCAGAAATTACCACAGCAAAACCATGTGAAGTGCCATCAGTAAATACCACACGGGCCTGAGGAATAGGAGTCATCTGTACTATCTTGGGAAATATAACAGGATGCAATTTTAAAAAAATGACACACATCATTGGAGGGGTAGTGAGTATCAAACCGACCCTGCATGGAGCATGTCAATATGGTCCAATCATTATCATTAGCTTGCAACCATGCTATTTGAGACTGGGTGTATGGGGTCACCACAATATCTGGCTCCTTACCGAAAGTTTGAACACTGATCTTGAGTCCCTTAAATATAATCTGAGCAATAGCCTGTGGATAAGGAGTGATGTTTTTTGCTGGAGAAGCTGGGGAATGTACCCATAGAATAGAACCTGTTTGCCAAAACGCTCCAGTAGGTGAATGAGAAAAACAAAATATTCATGACCTAAATAATGATAGGGAAAAGATACCTGTACCTTTTCTGGGGCAATCTGTAAATTAGCCAGGCTAAGAACCTCTTGTAATTTAGAAAAGGCATCAAAAACAAGTTTTTTATCTTTAGCAGCCAATAAAATATCATCCATGAGTCAATCACAATTAAATGCCAATGTTTAGGAATTGCCACAGGAGCAGGCAAGCCAGGTTGTGTTGCTCCCATGAGAAGCATGGTTTTATTTACAGCTCTAAGATCCTGTAATAGCCGCCATTTTCCTGACTTCTTGTAGAGGCCAGTTGGGATCTCAGGATTCTTGTGAAATTATAGATATGCCCAGCACCAGAATCCAGTAATCTTTTAATCTCAATCCCATATAATTTTATTTTTAATTTAGGCTGTTTATCATTGATAACTGTTTGTCAAAACACCTTTTTCCTATACTTTCAAAGCCTCCAGTTCTACATATAGGTGCCATTTTGCAATTAAAATATGAAAGCAATATTAATCGAGCAATTTTATCACCAGCTTCTATTTTCATGGTCCTTTTTACATATACCAATTATAAAAGCATTAAATACAATCTCTATAGGATTTAGAGGTAACTTTAGGTAATACTTCTGAGTATTTTTATAAAATCTTAAAAAGAGGATCCTTTTTTATAGATTCCAAGTAACATTCATGTAAATTGCCAAATATTAACAATGTGGACCAAACAATTTACTTGTATTTTATTTACTGGAAAAATAATTTTGTAACCTCTTTATCAGTAAAAGATTATTATTTATGGGTTTATCTTAGCAAGATTATTTAATAAGCTAACAACCCAATACATTTCAGGTGTTATATTTCTATAGAATTAAACCAAGAATTTCTAGAAAGCAACTTAAATTGCAGGACCAAATTTTTAGTAATGATCAACAGACAAGAGCATACCTAATACATAGTTTAAAATTATGAATCCTGTTCCTTTAGTTTATCTACCATGAGAATCAAATATTCATCCAAACATTTATTAAGACAATCAAAAGAACAGAACATCCTTTATTCAAACAGCATTGACTTAGCATTCTATGTCCTGACCGAAACCATTTTTCACCAGAAGTTAGGCCCGTTTAAACTTTTAGGTGCTAGTCTCTCTCCCGGACTCTGCTGGCTTGGTCCATTCTGTTGGCCTTGTGGCTCCACCTCCTGCTTTGGCATACCTGCCCACCCACTGCTCCGGGCTATCTCACACACTGCTGCTGCAGCATGTGCCTTTGACCACAGCCATACTGGACATGCAACACACACACACACACATTTCTGTTTAAACTTTTAGCGTTAGTCCCTTCCTGGGCCTCTGCTCACTTGGAGCAAGCTGAAGCTGTGGCTTAGCTTTGGCTCCGTCCAGTGCCCAGGCTCTAGTGCTGGTGCCCGCCCGGGCCACGCTCCATTGCAGCTCCACCTCTCACCGGCCTGTACCTGTCTGCCCGCAGCTCCGAGCTATCTTGTGCATGTCCACCACTGCCGCCGCTGGGCGCGCCCCGCACACACAAACTCATGTTTAAACTTCCTACTCCCATGAAGGGACTACCTAATGAGTTATTCCCACCATAAGGGAAAAACAGAAAAACATTTCCCACGAAGGGATCCTAAATATTGAATTATTCCCACTCTGAGGGAGAAATAAAAAGCATTTGAACCAAAATAAGCAAACAGACAGCAGAACTTCTAACCTCTGGGCTCTCTTGCTATTCAGCCAGCAGCAATGAGGCCTACCTGCCGATTCTTAGTAATTCAGATGCTGCACTGCAGAAAGAGCTCAGAGTTTCAGCTATCCTGAAAATTCTACAATTGGAAAGAGTCTTTTCTTCCTCCATTACCACTGGGAAGAGGCTTCTCTCTTTCCTTCATTCTTCCTCTACAGGGCCCCAATCTTTAGGCCTAGTTTCAAAAAATTTTTCCCCTTTTTACCGGGAAAATCTTTTTTTTTTTTTTTTCTTGATTAAAATTTTCTCTCTTTTCTAACAGAAAATTTCCTTTCCTTCCCTTTTCTCTTTTGGGAAGATTTCCTTTTTTATTTAAAATCTTTAGCTGTCTTGCCCTTTCTTAACTTCGGTGCCTTCCTGCTTCAACAGTCCAATCAACTGACTGTGAGCTAGCTGCACCCATTTCAATTCACCCTTATCTTTTCTTTTTTTTTCTTTAAATTGCCTGCCAGCCTTACCTTTCGGGTGTCCATCAGCTTGTCCCTTCTTTCTTGGATCTCGGTAACGTCTTGGTAGAATCTCGGTAGGGACCTCCATTTGTAACGGTAACGCCCGCGTTACTGTCACCCATTCACCATGTCCGAGCGAGGGGCTGTGGATTAAAAAATAAGGGACAAGAAACAGCGAGTCATTCGCCACGGCTTCAGCCGGGTGCCAGCCGAATGCCGTTTATTGAAAGAGGGAGGAAACCTTAAATACAGGCTTACAGCACAATGGGAGATCCCCGGAGGGCAGAAGTTTGCTACTGAATGTTCTACATTCTTGCATCTAAGCTGTTAACGCCCAATATGCAGGATACACAAACAAGGAACTTCCCTAAAGCATTCAGGAGGGTGGATACCGGCAGGGAATTAGAATAGGGAGGACATCTGGTCAAGGTCGGCAAGCAGGCAACGGCTTTACTCAATATGGGAGGAGACCAGGGCCCTACACTTACACATGTGTAATTCTTGATTTTATATTTTTCTTTCTGTTTTGTTGTGCTTTGAATATTTAAAAACTTTGTTCTTGTAACTCTTATTTGAGGTCATTATTACATCTTTCTTGGCTTTATAATTCTTGGTTCCAGGGGACATTTTCCATTATCCTACTATGTGTATAAACATATATGATGGTAATCTTGAGGATATTTACTTGATGACTCATTTTAATTTTGTGCAATATTTTTGTAATTCAGTAGGTCTTTCATTTTTCCAATAGCATAAAACTGATCTCATGTAGCGTATAGAATCCATGTGTTACTTTATATAATGTTATCAGTATATAAATATTATTGTGGTATCAGATTCATCATACAGATTTTTCTCTTGTCTTGGGCAACATATATAAATTTCCTTAAATATGCATAATATGAATATTGCATGTGTATGATCATACATATTTTAGTCAGAATAATGTTGTGTTAAACTTTTTTGAAAAATGTGAATACATTTTCCTAGAAACAGTATATTTTTTAATTTCCCCTATACTTATGTGGAAGGTAAACCTAAGCATTTCTCAAAACACTAAGTATCTTTTATTCTAAAGTTTGCCAGGCCTCATACTAACCAAAACTTATGTTATACATAATCATTTTAAATTAGGTAATGAAGGTCAAGGCTTGTGACAGGACTCATGGCACAATAAGCGTGGAGATACTAGAGCTTGCTGTCTTGACCATGTGATGCTACACCAAGAAATAAGTGATCTGTAAGCCAGGAATAGACATTCCTCAGAAGCTGACCTTGATGGTACCCTAATCTCAAATTTTCTGACTCTAGATCTTTGAAAAATAAATGTGTGCTGATTCAGATACCCATTTTAGGGTATGTGGTTACAGTAGCCAGAACTAACATCGAGTGGAGTGGAGTCTCATGTTTTTCTTTCCTATTGCAGTTGTACTCCAAAGTTTCCTAGTAGTAGCATTTTCCTAGTAGTCATAGGCCAGTCTTATTATTACAAAGTAAATAAAAATGGTATGTGTAGCTTCTAGGCCATGGAACTTTTGAAAATTATTTCTCTATAATGTGGTTGTCAACAGAATATGTCTGCATGTGTATTGTTTATTCAAAGAAATTCTCAGAAAGAAGGCTTACAGAGATGTCAAAAAATCAAGCACAGAGAGGGTGAATCAATTCATTCTGGATTAAAAATATATAATGGAGAGAATAATGAATCTATAATGAGTCTTCAGGTATCACACAGCTAGTACATGGGCTGGAATAGCATTTTATAGCAGGGATTGCTGAGAAAATAGCATGGGCTTTTGAAACACCTTTGACTACACCTACAGATTAAGTAGTGATTATAAAGAGCCTCTTCTGAGGGAAATGTCTTTGTGTCACACAGTTTTTTCAGCCTTAAGCCGTCCCTAGGAGGCACTAAGCATTGGATCTTTAAAGAACAGATGTTCTTGTCCTGAAAGGGAACACATCACACCATTAAGAATGTCCCCCTACCAAAAGCTTTACACATTCAGACTGAAGAGAGAAATCACGAAACAGATGTTGGTGCCTGATCACATGTTGCAGAAATCTACCCCTACGCAGCAGACTCTTAACTCTGGTATTAACTCTGGTAGTTTTACCTAATGAAACTCTGATATACAAGTTTCAGACAAATTTTGCCAGTGTTATTCACAGTAACCTGAGTCTAAAAAAAACAAAACAAAACAAAAAACCCTTAAAGTAGAAAAATCTGCTTTTCAAGCTGAAGAAATGCAAACTACACAGAGCAATTATACAGATGGCATTGTGTTTACCAGTGTTGCTGGGAAACTCCTGTGAGAGGTTGTAATTCAGAAGCATAATATTCATTGTCATTGTTTTAAAATTATTCACCCCTGAGGGGTCCTAAACTACACAACAGTCCCTGCCACAAGTCTTTTCATGTGAGGCATCAAAATCCAGTAATTTCACATATGGATTCATTATTTGAGCAGCTTATACACTTGCAGGAATAGATGTTTACTACTAAATGCAGACTTTAAAGTTATGATGCAGTCAAAATTTGCAAAATATCTCAAAGAAATAAATGTATATATTTTCAGAAGCACAACTTTTGTTTACAGTTAAAGTATAGAATAAAAAATACCTGCCTAAAGAAATAATATGTTTTTTTTTCTATATCACTGTTTACTGTTCCAACAAAATTCTAGGATCTGAGGTAAACATCTTGCTCATGTATTGAGATTTAATTCTGAATACTGAATGTTTGTCCATTGTACACCAAGTGAATTCAGCCACTCAGAGATGAGTCTTGTCTTGTACACTAAATTGGGTAAGAGGTGCCAGAATTGTGCTTGAGTCTTTGCCACAGACTACTTGATGTAAATTATGTGGTTGAGATGCCTGCAATGTATATATACACTAGAAAAGTTTAAAAAAATAGACATATTTAACACAATCATCCAAATTCAGATGTTTTCTACAACATAGCTATAGGAAGCCTGAAATAATTATGAAAAATAATAGCCAGGTGATGGTGGTGTACAACTTTAATCCTAACACTTGGAGGCAGAGCCACACAGATCTTTAAGTTTGAGGTTAGCCTGGCCTACAAGTGAATTACAGGACACCCAGGGCTACACAGAAAAATCCTGTTGAGAAAACAAAACAAAGAAAGAAAGAAAGAAAGAAAGAAAGAAAGAAAGAAAGAAAGAAAGAAAGAAAGAAAATAAAGAAAGAATTGAACATATGCAGATGTGTTGTCATTGGTGATCCCTAAAGATACAGAGCAATTAATTACCTAGAATTAATTCACTTCAAACTGGGTATAATAATTATTGAAAATACAAATATTTGGGACAGACTATTTTTTATTTAATGGATTTGTGCACCTATAAGTTATCCTTTGGGTGCTGAGAGATAACTTCATAGGTTACAGTTGGTTATAGACACATAGGTTTTGAAATAAGAGTGAGCAAGCACTGCTGTGACCATTGCTACAATCCTTATAAATTGTATATGACTATGACTTGGTCACTGCACCTTAATTGTGTTACTAATAAAGCAAGTTAAGTGGTGCTAAACAACTGGGAGATTTATTATCAAATGATATGCAAGCAATACTTTTAATATAGTGGACCACACTGGGCAAGTACCCATAAGGTAATTAGAACTATTATAATTGTTTAACACATATCAAGCTGTAGCAGGAATCTTAAAAGTTCTTATTAATAAAATCAAACCCGGAGCCAGGTATTGGGGTGAACTCTAGAAGATCAGAGAGCCAGAACAAGCCACAGCTACCTCACCTCGCCGGATCCTCAGCTGGTCTTGTTTCCTCAGACTGGAGGCTTCTAAGTCCTTATCCAGAATGGGTCTCAGCTGAATTGCTGCTCAAAAGCCTGAATGCTTAACCAGGCCAAATGCTTAACCAACCAAATGCTTCTAGTTTCTGGTCCTCACGCCTTATATACCTTTCTGCTTTCTACCACCACTCCCTAGGATTAAAGGCTTGCTTTCTGGGATTAAAGGCGTGAGTCACCATGCTTGGCTATATCCTTTAACACTTGGATTTCTGCCTCTGGAATGCTAGGATTAAAGGCATGTGCTACCACTGCCTAGCCTCTATGTTTAATATTGTGGCTGTTCTGTCTCTGATCCCAGATAAGTTTATTAACATGCACAATATTTCGAGGAACACAATACCACACCAAGCATAGCTTCATTTTTGTTAGCTGGTACAGAATATCTTGCATTTCTTTGACTTCACTTATGTTTGATGTCCCATTATAATTTAGATCTTAGCCCCTAATATGAAGTAAGGCTCATCATCAGGTACCAGGGAAAACAAATGCCGACATTGAAAATTTGATAAGCAATTCATTTTCATAAACTTGAAGAGCATAAATCAGCAATTCATTTTTTAATATTATCAAAGCCAAGTGATAGTCACAAAACTCAGAATAAGTGTTGACCTCCTAAGATTTTTATATCATCATAAAAATACTTTTGTATATTAAATGAATAGACATAATAGATTTGATTTTTATTTGATTTTATTTGATAATAGATTTGATTTTTATTACCAAAGGAAAACATTTATTGAAAGAAAAAATATTTTATTGAATATTTTATTGAATTTCTATTTCACTTCTATGATATATAATATTAATTTTCTTAAAATTCGTATGTTGACCATGCAACCATTATGATGATGGCTGTAGAAGGAAGGATCTTGAATCAAGTTCCAAGGGACTGGGATCATCACCATTGAAATAAATATTCTTATTTAAAAGTGTTAATGGGAGTTTAATGTGAAAGTCAATCTTCTACAATAACATATTACGAGCAGCATATGAACAGCCACTGTTTATTAATTGACTATCTGACTCTCGTATAAAAAAGCTGCTGTCTTAATTATGGGATCCTCAATTTACTGCTGTGAAAACTACATGTCTGTTGATTATAAGGCATCTTTATAGTATATGTTATAAGCCCAAAGGGATGAAAACATTCATCTCCTAATTAGAATTCTTTCTATTCTTTGAAAGCTAAGATTTTCTTAATTTTTTTTTTAATATATGTTCCTCTGTGTTAAAAAGGTTTCTTAGTCCTTGAACCTAGTTAACTCTTACACATTGAAAGATTTCAGGTTTGTATCTCAAGGGATACTCAAGAAGATGCTGTTTTTGAGTAAAGGCTTTATTAGAAAAAATATTAAGATAATGGAGGGACAACATAATTAGGGCTCTGAGGAGAGATAAGGCCTATTAGTCTTTGTAGGGTTACAAAAGAAGGAGGGAGGCCAGATGAATGTGAGTGATGAATATCCTATTCTTACAATTCAGTCATGTGGTCTCTGGTTCCTGGCTAGAAGGATGTTTCCATTTCACAGAAGGGATGTGTACAATCAATGATGAGAGAAAAGTTAGGAGAGGTATTGGGTAATGCGTTTTTATCATAAGAGCTGTATCACAAGCATTCCAAGGTATTTTGGAGTCTGTTAGTTAGGGACCTGTATGAAGAAGGAGCTTCAAGGTTGGGGAAGGACATGGTTGAAGTTGACTATGACTTAAAACGCATTAGCTTGTTAGTAATTTTCCCGGACATGTCTTGTTTTCACTCCTCTTTTAAATTAGAATGTATCTCCTATACCTTTAAATATAACATGATATCTTATCTTTTGTATCTTTAGGCATTCATGATTTCTTGGACATTTTAGTGAATATGTGATTACTGCATATTTTCCCTATTGAAAAATAACAAAAATAACACTATATTTTCACATACATTTTCTTTTTTTTTTTTTTTTTTTTTTTTTGGTTTTTCGAGACAGGGTTTCTCTGTGTAGCTTTGCGCCTTTCCTGGAACTCACTTGGTAGCCCAGGCTGGCCTCGAACTCACAGAGATCCTCCTGCCTCTGCCTCCCGAGTGCTGGGATTAAAGGCGTGCGCCACCACCGCCCGGCTTCACATACATTTTCTAACTAGTGTACTTACTAGTATGAATTTGATGATGTGAAAATGTTTATTGTATATTTATATAAGCAAATCAAGGCTTTAAAGTTATACAAATTACAATAGTACAGCAACAAACATAAGATAATGTGGGGAGCACAAGAGAAAATATTTTAAAGGTACACATTTAGTGAATGAATAAAGATTGTTGTATTATGGAAATATTCAACAGAGCTCTAAATAATAAGTACTGCTATTTGTATAGCAAAAGATGAGTTAAAATTTAAATAAAAACACCTAGAGGAATATTTGCTGCAAACACTATAAATTAATATTTTATATATTTCTATATGTTTAGTCTACTATAAAAATTGCCATAAACAAGGTGGCATAAAAAATATGGATTTATTTCTCACAGTCACAAATTCTTTAAAGTCACCTGTGCAGGTGCCTAAAGTTCAGCATCAGGTGAACCTCCATTCTCTCATTGACAGGTGGCATGTTCTTGCTCTGTCCTCAGCCTTATCTTAAGGGCACTGATGTCAACATGAAACTGTAATCCTTATATCTTAACTTTTTCTACAAGTCCACTTTTACTACCATAAGGGGTCAAGACATTGTGATGGCTAATGTTAATAGTCAACTTGTTGGTATCTAGAATCCCCTAGGTGATGGTCCTCTGCGCATTCATATTGGTTACTTTTCTGCAGTAATAAAATACCATGACTAAAAGCAACTTAAGGAAGAGCTTATTTTGACTTAGAATTGAAGAGGAATAGATGTCTGTAATGGCAGTGAAAGATTGCCAACAATAGCAGGAAGCTGAGAGATCCCATCTCAATGGCATGTGGGAAACATACAAAGAGAAAGCAGGAAGTGGAACAAGCTATAAAATTGTAACTTCCAGACACAGTAATGTACTTTCACCAGCAAGGTTTTATGTCTGAAAGGTTCTATAGCCTCCCAAATAGTGCCCAAAAGAGAGGACCACGTATTCACATACACAAGCCTATAGGGATATATCTCATTAAAACCAGAGTACCATGCTTACAGGAAATTATCTTGTTTACATTAATTGATGTGGGATGATTCATCCTGATTGTGTACTGGAACATTATCTGTAATTCCACAAATAAGAGATTCTATATTTGAACTATAAATACCTTGATTACATTATGAAAAATCCAAAAGAAAAAACTAAGTGGACTTTTCTCAGAAAGTATTTAAGTATTGCTAAAACTGAATAATGTTTAGTTTCTCTCTCCCCTTTTCTCATTCAGCTAGGCTGTGATTCACATTTACAAGAAACTACACCATGAAGTCAGATAATCTTATCCTTGAATTTCATACTGAGTTTGATACTGAATTCTTATTTCTCTGCCTTCACCCTCATAAACATGTAATTTCAGGAGGGCACCCAAACCCTATCAACATTTATGTGAGTACTGGAGATCCATACTAAGGTCCTTAAACAGATAGCAGTTTACCCACTGAGCTCTTTCTCCAATGTCATTTACAATTCCTCACATACTTTGCTTTCACAAGTATTCCTTCCCTACACTTCTTCTAGAAGTAACCTTTCATAGATGTTTAACAGTTTGTATATGAAAGAAAGTTAACATCTATACTATATGAAGAACCAAGGAAAGTGGTCACCAAGCAGAAAATAACCCCATTATAAGTACAGTGCAGAACTAAACAGTAAGTACTCAATGCTGATATACAATTATACACAAATTCCAGAGAAATACTTAAAGGAAGGAGCAAAATCCTTAGTCATCAAGAAAATACAAGTCAAAACTACTTTGAGATTTCAGATAACACCAATAATCATGGACAAAATCAATAAAACAAATGATATCTTATGTTGGTAAGGAGAAACTGCTTTGTTAGAGTGAGTGAAAACTTTTATGGGTACTGTGGAAATCAATGAGGTAGTTCCTCATGAATATGGAATTATCTAACTCAAAATCCAGTTACACACTATTAGGCATACACTCCCCAAAATGCTTTATCCTGCCACAGAGACACTTGCTCATCCATCTTCATCGTTACTCAATTCATAATAACCTCAAATTGGGAAAAGTCTATATGTCTGCCAACAGATGAATGGATAATGAAAATGTGATACATTTATGTAATTGAATACTACTCACTTGTTAAAACAAATGAAATTTACACTTTAATGTATGGAGCTAGAAATAAAAAAAAAATCATCCTGAGTAAGGTAACCCAGACACCAAAAACAAATAAAATATGTATTCTCTTTTATGTAGATGTTAGCTTTAAGCTTTGATAAGCATACTGTAATTTATATAACTACAAAGATTAGGTATACAGTAAGGGAATGGGGATAGATAATCATCTTCTAAGTAAGGAAACATAGAAAATATACATATGGAGAGATAGGGTAGATGGCAATGTGAGGATTAAATGGAGCTAAGGAGGACAGAGAGGGATAAGGTAGACAATATGTGAAGAAAAATTAGAACTAAGGAAATCTCCTATAATATAAGCTTTTTTATATATATATATATAATTTTATATATATATATATATATATAATAAAGATAATAAAGATAAATGGATCCACATAGTAACGAAAAATATACAAATAAACATTCTTTGGCACCAAGTAAGACTTTAGTGTCAAGAATGGGTTACCTTTAGTTGAGTGGTTAGCTAAGGGGGCCTCATGGAAAGCTCCAAGCAACTCACCTATTACTAAGGCTATTTGTTGCTCTCTACAAAGTGATAACATGCCTTGGTTGCTGAAGACAATATCTACATAACTCATTAAACACAGAGAAGATGAGCTGGTACCTACATAGAGTCTTCACCCAAACAGAATAGTACTCATGGTACTGAAAGTTACTCTACATGCTGCCAGAGGAGAAGGAAGGTAACCATCTTCTGCTGTGGAATAATCCTTTTTTACAATGTGAATATTTGTTGCTTTCATTGGTTTAAGAAAGGGCTAAATGCAGGTAGCTAAGGAGGTAGAGGTTAGACAGGACTTACAGATAAATGGAGAGTTTGGGGTAGAAGGAGGGCAGAATCACCAGGAAGTGCTGAGAAAAAAGGAGATGAACATGCCATACTAAAAAAAGGTACTACAACATGGTAGAGGACTGATAACAAATATGGGTTAATTTAAGTTGTAAGAGCTAGTTAATAACAAACCTAAGCTATCAGCTGAGCATTTATGGTTAATAAGTCTTTGTGTGATTATTTGGGAGCTGACTGGCAGGACAGAGTTGAATGGCAGGACAGAGAAAATTCACCAACAAATGGTGACCAACATCTCAGCATGAATTTCCACATAGGACATGAGAAAGTTCAAATAAAAGGTTCCAAATACACAAAAATGGAGCCAAATGAGCCTTCCTAGTCTTGTGTTTCTCATACTGGCTGCAGTACAGAGACGCATCTCCTAGCTGTTGCCTTTGTGCTTGAGTCTAGAGCATGAGCCCTATCACCACACCATGAACTAAGCTGCATGGTGGGTTTAAGATTTTGCTAATACATACAGAAAAGGTTACAGATACACAGTAAAGACAGTTCCATATGGAAGAGAATTCTAAACAAGTTACAGTGTGTTTAAAAATATACATAGGCTTGAGAATGTAAAGAGAAAGGATGTAGACAGTCATAAAACAATAGTTTAAAAATAATAAAGTCTTTAAAGAAAAAATAAGCTACTATAAATTAAAAAAAAACATAAAGGTAAAAAATATATGGGGAGTCTGGATCCTGTATGTTACTGTATTATCTTTGAATTTTTTGATTGCTAATGTACAAATGATAGCTGCTAGGAGACATTGCATTGTGAAGACTGCTGGATTAACCAAACCTATATGTTTTAAAAATGTCTTGACTTCAAAATGAAAATCAAAAGGTATATAGCTTTAGGGAAGAGATTATGCTTTTGTTCCCACAGAAAATGAAAGGCTATGAATTTGGTCAGGGTTAAGAAGATCAAGTTTGATCAAGGAAGACCCCCTGAAAATCATGGCTACAGACTTAAAGAAATAAACCTAGAAAAACTACAAGACATGTAACATTTTACTTACTCAAACATAAAACAAAAAAAATCATTTTTGCTAACGTGTGTACAACACACAGTCTATACTTGTATTAATGCAGATATATATGTTACTTTCAAAAGTTTTTGTATTTTCAGAGCAAGAGGACTAGATACCCAGGTCGGCCAAACTCTCAGAATGCTTCTCTTTCAGTTTACTCAGAGTTCTGCATCCAAAAGAGCTTCAAGGCTGCTGGCTCAGATGGTCTAGACTCACTGACTACAAGAGTTAGTAATTGACCATTATCCTGATTTTCTCAAGGTTCCCCCAAAGATTCCAGTGGCCTGATACAACAGGAAGCACTCTAAAGAAAACAATGCTCACATTACCAAAAGATGGGCTATAGATGCTTGCCATCATTTAAAGAGGGGTTGGTTAAAAGTTGTTAGTGGCCACAGTCAGGAAAAAAGCTAAACAAATAGTTAAATTCAAACATCTCTTTCTAAAGGAAAAAAGGGTGGCTATAACATAGAAATGAGATAAAAGTGTAGATTATTGGACCTACTTTACTGAAAAGCAACTATTAATCTTAACACATTTTACATTGGTATGGATTTTGGTTTATTGATATAAATGTAAAGTTATCTTTATTATACTTTATTATGTTTCTATTCTTGTTTGGGGTATTATACTTATGCAGCTCATTTAAAAATGTAATGTATAATAAACAACTACAGGTTAATAGTCACCCAGAATTATCAAACTTATAGTCATGTTAGGAATATTTTCAAAGTCATATATAGGCCAGGTGGTGGTGGTTCACACCCTTAATCCTAGCACTTGGGAGGCAGAGCCAGGTGGATTTCTGTGAGTTCAAGGCCAGCCTAGTCTACAGAGTGAGATCCAGAACAGGCACAAAAACTACAAAACTCTGTATCAGAAAAAATGTCATACATAGATATATTTTAGATAGCTAGGTGATCTTAAAACACTTCAAAGACCTACAGAATATGACATTTAAAATGTTTTAATGACATAAGGTTTTTCATGACAGTGAAATACATCTGTTCCCAACAACACTAATCTACTTCAGTGAAGATGATGGACATTGAAGAACCTTCAGATGGACTTTATTTTCTTTGTGGCAAAAGCTAGCCATTCAGGCAAAAAACTGTCCTTGCCTCAAATACAGACATTATGCTATACAAATTGAAAAGTGCCTCAAAAAAATTGACTGAACTTTGCAAAGACAAGGTAGGAATTTCAAAATCCATGCTTCACAAAAAGTCTGGCAGATATTCTAAGCCTATAGGCCACAGAAGAATGCTCCAAGGTTACAGAGCAACTTTGGGTAACTGTCAAGGCAGACAGATGTCCCTGTTGTTAGGTTATATTACATCTTCTTGGGTCTTTCATGGAGTTAAAGACTAAAGAATTAAAATTATAATTTTCCTTAGTTATGATAAAAAATCAGCTATAAAACTTTAGACTCACAAAGATAAGACAGATAATAGAATATTTTCTCTAAATTTGCCAAATACAAGTGGACTTGATATTGTACCTATAATTATTACTTGATAACTATTTTTGTTGTATATAATTTTACTATGTTAAAGTTAAAACTTTCCTTTTAAATTAGACAAAAAGAGAGAAATGCTGTGGAATAAACTTTTTGTGCACTTGAATATTTGTTGCTCTCATTGGTTTAATAAAGGCAGCTAGTTAGGCAGGTAGTGGTTAGGTAGGACTTGGGGACAAAAGGCAAGAGCAGGGAGGAAGGAGGGCAGAGTCACCATGAGATGCTGAGGAAGCAGATGCACATGTCATGCTGAAAAAAATATACCACCCTGTGGTAGAGCATAGGTAAGAAATAGGGGTTAAGTTTTAAGAACTTGTTATTACCAAGCCTAAGGTATCAACCGAGCATTTATAATTAATAATAAGTCTCTATGTGGTTATTTGGAAGCCTGATGGTGGGACAGAGCTTACTGGTGGAACAGAGGAAGTCCACCAACAATCATCAAACCTGTGATATACAATAGTGACTTGCCTGTATAATAATATGCTGGAGCAATAGTGGCAGAAACATTGTAGGAGTAGTCAACCACTCTCTGGTTGACTTTAAGGTCCACTTCATGCAATAAAACTCATGCCTGACCCTACCCAGGGGAGCAAGAACCTGAGACTAGCTAGACCATGGGCCTAGGGGAAAAGCTATTGTTCTGCTAAAGGAACACAGCAATCAAGTGGCTCCTAACTACAGTATGTTATGCACATGATATCATCAGATAAATTTCTTCCTGCAGTAGTTGGGAATTATACAAGGATCCACAAGTTGTGGTGAAATTTTATTTTTATGTTACTAAATAAAGTTTGCCTGGAGATGAGAGGAAATAGAAAGCCATTAACACAAATGTAAGGCAGCGGTAGCACACACCCTTAATCTGATCACTTGGCAGGCAGGGTCTCTGTGTATTCAAGGTCATACTAGGGAACAGAGCCAAGTGTGGTAACACAGGCCTTTAATCTCATTAACAAACATAGAGCGCTGGAGGTCTGTACAGGCAGGCAGTGACAAGGAAGTGAGGTAGCTGGGCTAAGAGCCCATGAGAGGGCAGAAAAGCAAGGCAATAACAGGAAGTAGCTCGAATTTTTGGATGCTATAGAGCTGGTGAGGTAAGGTGGCTCTCACTATTTCCCTGATCTCTAAGGCTTTCACCCCTATATTTGGCTCCCTGTTCTTTATTTAATAAGAGTGCTTAGAAATTTTTCTACAACAAGTGGACAATGTAAATAGAGTGAGAGACATTAGAACAATCATTCTTAAATTATATATCATCACCAAATCCCACCCTCACTCCCAACCCCATCTAGCTCAGGGTACAGGGAACTTTGTGGAAAAAGATGTAGAAAAATTGTAGAGTCTGAGGGAATACACAGCACCAAGGAAACCATGTCTGCCAGACACAACACTTATTCACATGAATCTAAGAGAGAGTGAACATGAACTCTCATCCCCAACTATGTATGAATCTGCTTGCAAAGAAAGAATTAGTATTATTCAAGATTCTCACTGGGTATATAAACTACATTTAAAGGTAGAAACTACAAGCATCAGTAGATGGTCAACAGAAAATGAACTCAATGTTACTTTGTCTCAATTTTCTGTTTTGGTTTGTGTATTTTTTTTGAACATTTGTTTTTAACCTTACTGATCTTTGACTTGCACATTATTGTTTCTGATTTTGCATTTTTATGGGTGGTGTGTTGTAGCTGAAAGTTTTCCTGTGTCCCACCCAGTCCGCAGCTGCTCAGACCCTAGTAAACACACAAGGTTATATTATTTTTAAAGTATGGCCATGACAGTACTCCTGCTAGCTAGCTTTTACATCTTAAATTAACCCATTTCTATTAATCTATGTTTTGCCACTTTTCTGTGGCTTTACCTGGGTCCCATTACATGTTGCTACTTGGGCGGCTGGCTGGCCTCTCTCTGCCTTCTTCCTGTCTCTCTAATTAGAATGTCCCTCCTAACCCTATCCTGCCTCACCATTGGCCAAACAGTTTTATTTATCAACCAATCAGAAAAACACATATTCATAACATACAGAATGATATCTCCATCAGAGTGTATGTGTGTATCTGTCTGTTTGTGTCTGTGTCCCTGTGTATGTGTGTGTGTGTGTGTGTGTGTGTGTGTGTGTGTGAGAAAGAGAGAGAGAGAGATAGACAGACAGACAGACAGACAGAGACAGAGACAGATAGAGACAGAGAGAGAGATACTGTCTATGTCTCTGTGTGTATGTGCCTTTTGTGCTTTTTCTTTGCTTCCTTTTTAATTTTGCTTGCTATCTTTTGTCTTTTTATTTTCTTTTTCATTTCCTATTTGTATTCAGAAAAACTACAGAAAGGAAGACATGGGGTTGGATGGGTAGGGAGATGGATAGGATCTCAGAGAAGAAGGAGGAAAAAATGATGATCAGAATATATTTTACAAAAACATTGTTTTTGACAACAGAAATAAAAAATTAAAACAAAAAAGTAATCTAAGAAGAAATCAATCTAAAACATAAGCCCATGACCAGCTACACATGTCTTAATTTCTCAGTTTTCTAGACAAAATATTCATGAACACTTGGTTTATATTATCTTCTGATATTATTACTCATTTAACTCTGGTTTACACATAATTTTGTTTATGTAATATAATGGTCTCGAAATTAAATTGCCACATCTACCTTCACATTTCTGTTTTTGTTCGGGTTTGTTTGTTCATTTTTTGGTTTTTGTTCTGTTTCATTTTTATTGTATTTTTTCAGAGCCAATGCCTAAGATCTTGTGAAAATACAGGGATTGTAGAAGTCAGTGGTTGGGTTACCAACAGCTTTCTCTAATATCACTGTAGTGAAGTGATAATAGAACAGTGCACTCTAGTTGGATCCTTCCCTGACAAAAAAAAAAGCAAATGAGCAATTGGGAAGAAAATATAAAATGCTGATTTCCTTAAAGCAGCAGTTTTTTAAAAAAAAGTGTCTAAATTAACTAGAATCCTTGGGAAGTTCGACAAACATAGATTCTCACAAGTAAATACTTGTATCAAAAAGATATTCCTTTTCAATAGGTCTCCTATAAGGCTTTAAAATATGCATGGCCTTGAGCTTAATTTTAACAATGAATAGCAAACAAACAGAAAAAAATGTAAAGTTTTAATGTAAGAACATCAAAACCCTGTACAAGTGACACATGCTGGGGTCTGATCAGATCAAGACAGAGCAAAAAATTCTTTTTTTTAAATCCAGATATTGTTCTGTTCCCCTAGTGCCAATATTGTGAATGCTAACAGCCTAAACTGACTTTTGTTTTCTTGAATTACATATTAATTCAATTATTCAGTTTGCAAAAAACAAAATAGTAAACTTTCACCTTGCCAATTGGTCACCATTTTATTTATGGCACCTAACTCTTCCTAACTTACACATTTGCCCTCCATTGTAAAGTGCAAATAATAAATACAAAGAGACATATTTTTCCAATTGTTTTCTAAATCTGAATACAGTAGTTCATGGTTAACAGTGATAATTTAGATATTTCGTAAGTAAATAATATAGCAATTATGTGTAAATAGTTATTTATATAAAATAAAAAGCACATGAAAGAATTCAATGCAATCTTTCAAAAAAAAGTTTCTTTGAACTAGCTAGTAGGAAAATAAAGCACCCAGTGAAATATTATCATAATCTTAGAGCACTGTTATCTTCTAGTTATATGGACTTTGGATTTTTACTTTTCAACAGACAACTTTTTCAAATACTTTAGATTACTAAACTATTCTCAATATATTTGTCTAAACATTTATAATCAGAGTGTTATTGGAATATCAAACAACACAATATTTTCAAATTAGGCTGCTAGAAAGATAGAATGACTTTTTCCTTGTTTTTAAGAAAAATAAAACAAAATATGTATTACTCTTTTCAAATATTAGTGGGAGCTCATGTCCTCTCCTCATCTTCCTTACTTGATATTAGTCATGATCAACAGAGTACACACCCACATATTGCAAAACATCCACACACTTAGGAAGGAGGTCACACCTACCCCCAGTCATGAATTATGAATTTAACAAAGAGAAAAAGAAGCAGACACCAATTTTATTGCTGAAGAACTAAAATAAGTACTTGCTTATAAATATTTTACAGGTAAGTTATAGACATGTAAATTTAAAATATTAGCAGTGAAGCATATTGTCATCCCTCCAGTACTTATGTTTTATTCAGTTTTATAATCCGTATGTACATAGCCACTTCTATGCCACTTAAAATGGTCTTTGGCCCATGCAGAAGTACGTTTTGCTTCTATTATTGAGTTTTGGTACAATTTAAAAAGATGTTTAAAATTTCCTAGTCTCCCATAGAGTAAATGTGTCTCATTAAATAGAAACATTTTATATTCCATTTTCTCCAAACAAAGTGGCAGTAAAATTAAGAGTTTAATTATATAGCACACTGCTATTTGAGGAATTTATGATTTGGTTTGCTTGCATTATACTTCACTTAGCTTCAGTACAGAACAAACTTGAACCTCTGCTTCAGTGTAGAATGGCTTCTAGTTCCTCTGAGGAAGGTTTTGTTTCCAACAAAATTGGCACATTAATTTGTGCATAAAATATTTACACACTATGAGGATTTTTTTTAATTTGCAACTAAGCTGATAAAAATAGAATATAATTCCTTTTCTTCTTGTGTTCCTGAAGGATTTATGAACATAAAATCAACATATTTAATTATTTCACTTGCATTCAGGGATCAAGGTTAGCTGGACTTTGATAGAGCCTGTATCTAAAGAATGCTTCTACACCAATCCAAAGATTCAATCAGAGTATGAACTTCTTAGATGCATTTTGAAGTATTTAGAAACTGGAAACGGAAATGAGGTTAGGAAAGTACTGTACAACTTCAATACCGGGAAAGAGTGCTTATATCATAGCAAATTCTCTCATGTTCTTCACATGTCAAAGTCAGACACACAGAAATTAAACAGAATACTTAATGGTCTATAGAATCAATTAATCAGAGAAAGGGAATTTGAAATGTCTTCCAAAAATCATGTCACCACCAATTTCTACTAGTCTTTATGGAAGCTTGTGTAAGATTTATTGTAACATGATTTTAATTTCAATACTTTGATGCTTAGGCAAATGTTTGATGGAAATTTTTCAGATCACTTTGTCCAACCTTAAGAGATGAAGCTATTTAGTAGCCAATGTATGAATAATAAATTATAATCATACCTCTAATCTACTCTTGTGCAGCATAATGACAGATTTAATAAATCAAGGTTAAGAATATATTGATATGTGCATATACATATACACATGACCCAAATAAATATGCACATATACTCTTGATATAAGCAAGAATTAGTTACACTATATTTGAGCCTCCTAAAATGTGAATAAACAAGAGCAGAAAATATGAAAATACACCTGTATTAGTTTTCTCATTACTATGACAAGAAACTGAAAAGTCAACGTAGTTTAAATCATCTGGGGATAGAATCCATCATATGGAAAATGTGTGATGGTAAGAACAACTCTAGGACATGATAACTTCAATTTCCTATATTAATGCATAAAGATAAGTAAATAATATGGCCTGCTTAAAAGTGAGAATGAAATTGGATAATTAGGCAGTATATTTAGAATAATAGTGGTTATTATTACTTTAATTTCCCCTGATGTACTATATGTAAAATAATTTTAGAAAAAACATTGAGCTGGGTATGATGGTTTGTGATTCTAATACTAGAATTTGGAAGTCTCAAAGAGAATGTTTGCCTAGCAATCACATCTAGCCTTAGTTATAATATGAGACCCTATCTATAAAATATAGTGAGAATAAGGACAAATGAATAGTATTTTGATATAAAGTTTATATTAGGGAATGTTCGGACAGCCTTTTCACAAGAATAGCTGCGTTGGGTTTTCTCTGCATTATGTTTGTTTCTTAGATGATTCTTTTCAGTTCTCGAAAGTTGCAATTTTATTTCTCTTATCAATTTGATTTCTACTGTTGTGATAAAATGCCCTTACAAAAACACCTTAAGAGAGAAATGTTTTATTTTGTCTTGGAGTTCTAGAAAGGTAGATTCTACCACAGTCAGGAAGACAAAAAGACAGGGAAGGCCTTGATGAAGCAGCAGAAGGCTGCCCTCAACACACTGCTCTAGAGTTCAACGAAGCAGAGAAAGAGCTAGAAGTGTGTTCAGGTTATAAAACCCCAAAGTGCTCCAGTGACACTTTCTCCAGCAAGGCTACTGTATCTTAACTTCCCATAATGTCCCCAAACAGGACCACACCATCAGCTGGAGCGTACTTAAAATTCAAACCACTTCCCTTTGTCTTTTTTTATAAATCACAGACTTCTATTTTCCATACAATATTTTAAACTGTTCCAGTTATTGCATGAATGTAATATTACAGGGAATTTACCTTAATCTGCATATTGCATTATTTCCCTGTGTTAAGGTAAAATACTTCATGCTTTAGAATACCCGTCTGTATGTTTTGTTTCTTCTCATTCCCAAATGCCTTGAAACATTGATACTCTGCCATAAAGCACTGGATGGCAACACAGTTTTAAATAAAACTAAAACTAAAAACTAAAGTAATATCCAGTTAGCAACATTACTAATTTGCTGTCCAGTGTATAAAACTCAAGACTGTTTTCTGTCTCACTCTGGAGTTCCATTTGTGATACAGCTTCTCTGTCTTTATCCTGTGCTGAACCAAGCCCATCCCCACTTCTGATGTGCATTTCCTCTTTATCTCATTATCATCTTTCAAGTCTTAATGTAAATGTCACCTACTCAGGGAGCATTTCCTATATCAACAGAAAATAATTAGTGAGAAAATGGGGAGTTTATTTTGGTTTGTGAGCTACAAATTTCATGATTACTCCTCAAATGACTTTGTTTCTTGAACTGAATGTCAATGACTTTGATGTTTTTCCTCCAAATAATTCTGAGCAATTTTGTGTAATAAATTATAATGCATGAGGGAATTTGGCATGGCACTGAACATTGAACCAGTTAAAACACTGCGTTTGGCTTGATCAGGAGCTGAAGCTTCTGTAAATCATTATTACACACAGACATTTTGCTTTTAAATAATTTAGATAAAATCATTAATTCTTTAACCAAATGTTATTATAGCTAAGTAAAGCAAAAACTATTATTGCAATAAATGCCATGTGAATTTGAAAATTGTTCAAACGTACTTTTTATTGTGCATATTTTAAGTTCTGAGCTCTATATATATTTGTCATGCGTATGAAATCCTCTATTAGGAGTGACATTTATGGCTCATATTACAGTTTATTTTTTTTATGAAATTCATTATGCTTACTTGATTTATTGTAGCTCTCTTTAATTTCTTTGTTTATTGCAATACTAGTGATTGAACTTCACACATGTTAAGTAAACTACAGAAGAGATACATCCCTATCTCCTACTTTTCTTAAAGAAATAATAAGATTAAAAACATTAATGTGGTCATTGTTACATTTACTTCTTAAATTATCATAGAAAAAAATTGAGCTAGGCATAATGACTCATGTCTGAAAACTAAAATATTTAAAGTAAATTTGTCCTATTTTAATAATAATTCTAGTATTATATAGCCATATATTCCTTTGACTTATCTATTGCTTTAAAATGAAAAAAAATCATATTAATTTTAATTTTCAAGTTGTGATAGGTTATATAATTGATTATAATCATGGTTGCATGAGGGTGATAAACTGATTTTCCTTAATATTTTGTCTATTATCCTAGCATGCTATGTTAATGTTTGGTTATTAAAAATTTTATAAAGATTAAATTCTACCATTAAATTATTTTACATTAAATTCATGTAAGTGTAGATGTAACCAATCATCTTATTAAATAAGAAACACAGAACCAATGCAAAGAAGAAAGCCAAGAGGTTAGAGCTAAGAGCTAAAACCTTACCCTTCCTCCTGTGGTGGTCCTACCCTCCAAAAGAGAGCTACTTCCTGTGTTAAAGTCTTTATAAAGACTTTCGGTTCTGCCTTCTCATTGGTTGTAAACCCAACCATCACTGCCTGTCTGTACAGACCTCCAGGTCTTCTATGGTTGGTATTGAGATTAAAGGCATGTGTCTCCAATGCTGGCTATATCCCTGAACACACAGAGATCTACCTAGCTCTGCCTACCAAGTGCTGGGATTAAAGGCATGTGCCGCCACTGCCCAGCTTTCCTATGGCTTGCTAATAGCTCTGCCCCCTGGGCAACTTTATTTATTAACATACAAATAACATTTTAGTACAAAATATTTCCCCTTTTCTATTTTAATAAAAAGAAAAAAGGAAAAAAGGTTATAACTAACACAAGAAAACTATATACAAAAGTACAATAACTATATACAATATATATATAAGTAATAAATACCTAAACAATGTCTAGACCATTTGTATTTGACAAATTCAGAGAAAATAATTCCATTATCTATCCTATTTTGGTAAGTCCAAAATGTATCTAATTCACTTTCTGTCCTAATTAATCTTCAACTATAACTAACTAATTTTCAACTCCCTCAGAGATCCAAGAAGGAAATAATATTAGCTAACAAAAATAAAAACAGGAAGTACATGCAAGCAACTTCTAAAAAAATGTGGGTTGACATAAACAGCCAGCTGCCTGGACGGTCATCTGAGGTTTCTCCGCAGTGTTGGGACATCATCTTCAGCCTATAGGCTTAGTGTATCTGACAGACTCATTTGTGAGGTAGGATGTACACAAGGTCAACAGTTCAATCTCACATTGGGTGAGAGCAGTCCATGTACCAGAAACACCTGAATTCCAATAGTGTCATGTCATGATTCAGGATTTTAAATTCTGGAAATTGTTGATGTTTTTTGAATTCAGCTGTCCATTCTTCTTGGCTATGTGTGTATGTGGCTTCATCTCAGCATCCCGTTGTTCTCCACATCCCTCTATTAAATGCCATTCTACTACTGAGAGGCGTGAGCTTAATTACTCTTCAAGAATAACCATTTCAGCTGTTGTTCCATTGCACATCAGAAGCCATCAGCCCATTGCCTGTTCAGCTGCCTTCGAAGAAAAGGGCACTGTACCTTTTCCGGATTGTTAAGGCCGCTTGAAGGATGGTGCCATATTGTCCTGGCCTCAGAAGATGTCTTTTGATAAAGCCATAACCACACTTGTTTTGGCAAGAATCAGTAGTCCTTTGTTTCATGTCCTGTCTGTCCTGTTTGTCAGCAGTTGATTTGAGGATATTTTGTTGTCCAGTGGCTAACTTTTGCCACAATGAAAGTTAACTCCAATTGCAGTTTTTTCAATGCCCATATTTTCTTTGAAGTAGATTGGTACTGCCAGGAGCCAACATGTCTCATAGTCATAACAAAAAAGAAAAATTTTCTAAGTTATTAATACATTTTAAATGCCATATCCTGTAGATTTCTGAAGGGTTTAAAGATGACCTGTCTATCTAAAACATATCTGCTCAATCTTGAAAACATACCTAATATGACTACAAGTTCTGTTATATGTAAGTGATCTCCTCAAAGCTTTTATATTGTGAACTAACATATCTTGAAAACATACTTTAAACTAGATAGTATTTCCAATATTTTAAAGAAATTATTCAATTCATAATGATATACTTAAAACAGCTCAATATGACTTAGTACCCTTTACCTTATTTGAAGAATGCATGCAGTCTTACTGTCTGTGTTTTGGAGAATAGGAAATTTTAAAAAAAATGTTCTAAAAATGTGAAATTATAACAGCGAAGGACAGTGGTTCTCAACCTCTGGTGTTCAACTCTAAATGACCATTGGAAAACATAGATATTTACATTATGATTGATAACAATAGTAGCAAAATTACAGGTATGAAATAGCAATGAAAATAATTTTATGGTTGGGGAACCACAACATGAGGAATTGTATGAAAGAGTTGAAGCATTAGTAAGTTTGAGAACCAGTGACCTAGGAGAAAGTCAAGATGATCTATGATTTGACAGTAACATTTTATATATAACACTCAAGGTACATGAAAGAAATTCCACAATAACTTTATTAAAATAGATTTTTTTCTTAATGAACAGTTTGTCTTCTGTTTAAAGATAGCATCTTATAAAAATATGTAACTCATATATTGCAATGGATTGCTATCTAAACTATATAAATACTTTTTTAATTCAATGAGAAAAAATAATTAGGATACAAAATAAACAAAAGACTCTAAACTACATATCATGAAAAGACAGATAATAAGCCTAGAATGATGATTTAATTCAACAGTCACAGAAGCCAGGTGACAGAAACAGAAAGATCATAAGTTTGAAGTGTTCCTGAGCTATGGAGCAAGTTCCTGTCTCAAGACTAAAGAGATGCATGGAAAGCCCATGACACATGCTCCACATCACTTGTCTTCAGAAACACTAAAACTACAAATAAACGAGAAGATACAACAGGGCATCAGAACAGCTAACCCCAGAATACTGACGAAAACTAATGTAGAGAAGATGAGACACAAGATTCACATGCACTGCTGCTAGGACTCAAATAGATGGAATACTTCAGAGTAGTCCCCCAGTTTAATCCCTCAGCTTCCTACAACAAACAAACACACAAACCAAACAAAAAAAGTGCATTCTTACTCTAGAATATGGCCATCAGCAATCATACTCCTTGTTATCAAACCTTAGGAATCAAGACTTACTGTCCACAGCCAAAACAGATGTTATGACAATGCATTGATTATTAAATAATTGCCAAATTTTCAAAGCAACCAGGTGGTAAGCAAATTTGAAAATTTCTGTGTACCCAGGCAATGGAAAAATATTTAATATTGAGCATAGTGAAATACAAATGACAAAACAAATGCAGAGGAAGCTTAAATGCAAGACACACAGCTATTCAAATTTCTCAAACTATAACAGTTGAGACAGTAAACATTAATGATTGTCAAAGCTTAGGTGTGACAGAGAATTAATTAAGCAGGGCCTGTTTTTTTGGCTCATGAAACTATTCATCTGATGATATAATACCAGATACATACTGCTATAAAATTTGTTCAAGCTCATAGAATATACAAGACCCTAATACAACCTTTGGTCCCTAGATGATGATGGGTCAATGTTAACTTATCAGTTATGACAAAGGTATCATACTGAAGGATAGTGACAACAGGGGAAGCTATTCATGTGTGGAACATATCTGGAATTATGTGTTAACTCAAGTTTTATTGTGAACTTAAAAACTGTTCTAAATTAGTCTGTTAAAATTCTCATTAGCATATGAAACAGAATGACTTTAAAAGTATACCACTGCTAGGATCCCACAAATAGACCAAGAGACACAACTGTAGCACACATGCAGAGGGCCTAGGTTGGTCCCATGAGGGCTCCCTTGTTGTGGTTCAGAGTCCATGACCTCCCAGGAGTAGAGGTCAGCTCTCTCTGTGGGCTCCTCTGTCATGATCTTGACCCCTCTTGATCATACAATCCCTCCTCCCTCTCTTCAACAAAACTGGAAGTTGGTCCAGTGCTTGGCTGTGGATCTCTGCATCTGCTTCCATCAGTCACTGGATAAATGCTCTCTGATGACAGTTATGGTAGTCTCTATCTGACTGATTACAGGAGAAGGCCAGTTTGAGTATGCTCTCCACTATTATGAGGAGTCTTAACTGGAGTCATCATTGTGGATTCCTGGAAGTTTCCCTGGCACCAGGTTTCTCCCTAAACCCAAAATGCCCCCCACCAAGATATCTCTTTCATTCCTCTCCCTGACCATCCTACCCCCATCAGGCCAGTCCAATTCCTCATGTTCCAGTTCCTCCTCCTTCCCCAACACCAGTTTTCCCAGGAGATAGCTTCTATTTCCCCTTACACGGGAAAGCCATGCATCCCTCTTTGGGCCCTCCTTGTTACCTAGCTTTTCTGGGGCTGCAGATTGTAGCCTGGTTATCCTTTACTTTATAACTAATATCCACCTGTGAGTGAGTACAAATCATGTTTGTCTTTTTTGGTCTGGGTTACCTCACTTAGGATGATTTTTTTCTACTTCCGTGCATTTGCCTGCAAATTTTATGATGTCATTGTTTTTTACTGCTGAGTAATACTCCATTGTGTAAATGTATCACATTTTCTTTATCCATCCTTAGGTTGAGGGGCTTCAAGATTGTTTCCATGTTCTATTTGTGGGACTTTTAACAGTGACATCAGAACCTGTCCCTGGCAATTGAACTGGCTTTGGGGAACATATTCCCCATGTTAGGTTGGCTTGCCCAGCCTTGATGCAGGGAAAACAACTTGGTCCTTCTTCAATTTGATGTGTCATGCTTTGTTGACTCCCATAGGAGGCCTGCCCTTTTCTGAAAGGAGACAGAGGAGGAGTGGATGAGGAGGGTAGATGGGAGGTGGGAGGGGAGGGAACAAGAGGAGATGGTGGAGGAGAAACTGTGGTTGGGATGTAAAATAAATAAAATATATATATATATATATATATATATATATATATATATATATATATATATATATATATCTTAACTAGGTTAACTTTAAAAAGTATGTTAATTTTAAATTATTCCTCTTCATAAGAACTTAAATTTTCTTTATCTTTTCTTTACTCTTATATGAATAATCCATATGAACCAAAGAAACCTTTACACATCTTTTTAATTAAGCCTTCAATAGTTGTTTTTTTTCCCAGATCATATATTCTTTAGTCACAGCCAGAGAACTGAAGTCAACCCATTTAACTCCATGCTTTTCACCATCTATGTAATTGATTCAGTGACACTATGAACAGCTTTATTAAGCCTGAGTTTTCTGCAAGCAAATTTACGATAACATCATTATAATTTTTTGCAGTCACAACACAAGAAAAAGACTGCAATCCATTTCTAGTAACTGCCTTCCTCTGGACATATTCTGCTTCGTCTTAGCTCACTATTACCGTATGTGTTTTGGTGATCAGAACAGACCTAACAAAGATCGAGTAGCCAAATGACCCTAGGCTTATTTAGGTTAAGTTTAAACAATAGTTTCCCAAGAAGCACTAAGTTGAAGTAGGAGAATAAATATCAATGTGGATATGCTAATAAAATAAAATCAGTGATAAGAACTAAAGCATTAAGTATTTCAGAATGGGTAAAATGTAGAATCATGGTCAGATTCCTTGTGGATATCAGGTCACTTGACTTCATCTAGAATGAAGTGGTTTGCAAGAATCCTTAGACATATCTCAGATTCTCTGAAAGGATATGAGTTTAATATAATCTCCTTTGTTTCCTGCTGTCTTTTACTATCCCCTTTGTTAACAAAATAAAGAAAAAATAGCTTAACTTTCCTTTCACTCTTGTCTTCACCTTCTGAGGGATCAGATGCTTTCCTGTGCCTGGTTCAGCTCTTCCCCTAAGGAGCGGGGAAGAGCCTCATATTTCTTTCCTGATACTTCCTGTTTCACTGTTCCATTTACAATATAACCTTAAACAAGCTACATGTTGCACACATGAACTCTGTCACAACTGTGTCTGTTTCAATTGTTCTTAGAATTGAACTAAAAATCTTTAGTCCAGTTTAATATTCCACCTCAAAAATATGCATTTGCAATACCACCATATAAACATTTTTTTTCCAAATGTGTGAACATCATCAAAACACATGATTATAGTCCAATGTCTGAGTCTTCACTGTGGTTTCTGAGAAATGTGAGATAAACAGGGTTTTTTGTTTTGTTTTGTTTGGTTGGTTGGTTGTCTTTAGCAATACTGAAAAAAAGGGAAGGCTAAAACACTTTCACAATATTATAATTAATATATTATCTATAGCAAAATATTGTATGTGCATTGGGTAAAACAGCATCAGAAGTAAATATCAAATTGACTATGTATTCTCCTCTTGTGTAATAATGTTTCTTGCATTTTCTGAATATGGTTGCCTTCTGATGACTTTTCTATTGAGTCTAGGAACTCATGTCTCTCCAGTAATTGGAATTCAGTGTGTGCTCAGGACATATATAAACTATGTAGCAGAAGATGACCTTGAATATCACATCCTGTTTTCTCAGGTTTCAAGCTTATACTGTGAAGTCCAGTTTATTTGAACCCAGGGCTTTTGCATGCGAGGCAAGCACTCTGCCAACCTTGCTACATGCCTATTCCATCTCTTTTTGTTTGTCTTTTTGAATACAATTACCTATAATAATATTAATTTTTCATTTTATTAATTTTCCTTCTTGAACACTCTTTAAAAAACCCATCTAATCACAACAGATAATAATTTGAATCAAGAACTATAAATAAGATCAAAACAAATTAACAATTAGATAATTGTTTAAGTCCTAATGAATATTTCCTTTAAAGACAGGAAACACGAAGTTAAAAATATGAGATTAACCTTTATATAAAGAATGGTATTCAGAGTGCTATTAAGTAATTAACTCTGGTAAATAGGCATTTAACCTTTGTCAAAATGCAGCAGTGTTTAACCTTTGTGTTTAAAATAGTGTTTCTATTATGTGTGCTGTAATTGCTCCAGATCAAATAGGAAGCAAGCTGCCTCTTGACCTGAAACTCAAACCTTTATTCTGTCTTTGTAAAAAGTTAAACTAAAGTTTATTGAACTTTGTTTTTAAATAGCAAGGGCTTTTGTTTCTGTTTGTTGTTGTTTGGCTAGCTGATTTGTTAGTTTGTTGGTTTTTTTTTAGTTTTACAGAATTTTGCTTATGTCTAACTTCCTGCTGAATGAGTACCAAATTAAAATGCTGCAGTGCAAAGCCTTTGATGGTGTATTTACAGTATCTGTAAGAATATTCTCTAGACAAGGTAGGTTTTAATCGTACTTCTAGATAAATTTTGCAAACTCAGGAAAAGAGAGGTTAACATCTATGCTTTTGCTTGAGGAGAAGTACAATTCTAATGTGCTGCCTTTGACTCACGGGTAATTTACAATCATGGAAGAAAGTACAATTTGCCTTACCTATTATGGGCACACCAGTTTTGTAGAGAGCATTTAAATCAGAAAGAGCTATTTTCCTCTAAATGTTTGCATCAGTCACTCTTAGTGATCCACTGTCCCATTCCCAGTAATTTTCCCCTTTAATTAGAACATGCATTTTGTCTTCCATTTGTTCTAAAACAGCTGTGATATTTGCAAGTCTTTCATGGGTAGAAGTGTTTTTCTCAAAGATGCATACCTGTAAAACCAAAGTGTTTTTGAGAAATTCTGAAAAATCTCAGATGAAAAGAATAAAGCTTCCCAAAGATAGGAATTCCTGGAAGGTGATTAACTTGATTTCCGGTCTCCTTAATTGTCTACTTCCTCTGTTGAACAGATCTTCAAAGAAACATTAACCACTATAAGTGGAATTTCAGTGTGAAGATAGAAAGTAAATATTACAGGAGAATATGTTTTCATTTTTAAAGGAAAATGTAGGTCTTGTGAGAATGTGTCTCTGTAATCCAGATTTTGTCATCATTGTGGACTCCATTACTTATTTATTCATTTATTTATTTACTTATTTGTACTCGAGAAACAGGCTCTTCAGAGCTACTTTTGCAGCTGTCTTGATGCCTTACATGTTCTACAAAGTAACTTGATACAGAATAAAATACTGATGACTGTTCTTTCACTTTACTTTTGCTGGCCAGTTTGTTACTTTAGGTCATTGTATTAATCACTTAAGGAGTATCCTCTAATCTCTCATACCTGTCTTCAAGGCTGAAGGCACAGAGATAAGTCACTAACATTAGCATTTCCTCTTGTAACTCCTTGAATTCTAAGAAGAGTAAGAACCTACAAAGTCATAGCATACCTTCTTCAGACACTGGCAGTGACCCATGGGAACAAGACACACTCTGGAACATGGGTGATCTTTGCTTGAGGACTAAGATGACATTTCAAGCAATAAGGACTCTCCCACTTTTCAAGAATAGTAGTCAACAAGACTACTCTGTAGATGAATTTCTAAATAGTCTTATTAAATAAAAAACACAGAGTCAGATATAAGGTGAAAACCTGAGAGATCAGGGAAATAGGGAAAGCCACAGCTAAGCATACATCACCAACTCCACAGCTTCCAAATGAGAGATACTTCCTGTCTACCCATGCCTGTATGCCTTGCTGTTCTGCCATCTGATTTGCTCTCTCTGTTCAGCTACACCACTTCCTCTTCCTGCCCAGCTCTGTCACTTCCTATCTGTCTGTGCCAACCTTCAGACCTCCATGGTTAACTAGTGTTGGAATTTAAGGCATGTGCCTGGCTCTGTTCCCACTGTGGCCTTGAACTCACAGAGATCCAGACAGATTCCTGCCTGACAAGTGATAGGATTAAGCACATGAGCTACCTTTGCCTGACTTCTGTGTTTACTTACAATGGCTGGCCTTTTCCTCTGATCTCCAGACAAGCTTTATTTACTAAAGCACAAATAAAATATCACAACACTACTCCTAGACCAGAACTTTTTAGCTTGCTTGTATTTTGTCCAAATTACTTCTTTTATTTTTACACTTACAGTTTGTATTAGTACTTTGAAGACAGACTTGGGATCATTCAATCTTTTTACACTTTTTATTTTCCCACTGTGGCCACACTAGATAAGTTTCCCTTCTCTGCTTTCAATGTTGCTTGTCTTTTATTAATTATTTTTTGGTTTTTCGAGACAGGGTTTCTCTGTGTAGCTTTGGGCCTTTTCCTGGAACTCACTTGGTAGTCCAGGCTGGACTCGAACTCACAGAGATCTACCTGGCTCTGCCTCCCAAGTGCTGGGATTAAAGGAGTGTGCCACCACCACCCAGCTCTTGTCTTCTTAATTTGAATATTAGATATATAAGCTTATTCTGTTGGGGCTGATGTTTCTCTTTTAGCTCTAAAATCCCCACTTAGATTTATATATTTTAAAATTATGAGAGGGAAGAGGGATATGGGAGAGATAGAGAGATGTGTGTGTGTGTGTGTGTATGTGTGTGTATGTATGTGTGTGCATAGGAAAGAGAGAGAGAGAGAGAGAGAGAGGGAGAGAGAGACAGAGAGAGAGAGACAGAGAGAGAGAGACAGAGAGAGAGAGAGACAGAGAGAGAGAGAGAGAGAGAGAGAGAGAGAGAGAGAGAGAGAGAGAGAGAGAACAAATCTGCACAAGACAATAATATAGTGTAGGATTATTGAAGTGTATACAAGTGAGCCTAGAATAATTATTATTTAAAGGCAGACTGTATTTCAAACATATTACCTTTTGTGGATGGTAGTCATTTTAACCACATACATTAATTTTTATTCAGTGTCCACTGAAAAGGGGAACTATGGATCCTAAAATGATTTTCCTGTGAACAGGCCTAGGCTCTGGGCATTTGCTAGACTGGAGTCTGAGAAAGTAAATATCTATATTGGCTTCAGAGATGGTTTTAAGACATCGGTGTGTCATCTATTTATTTTCTTTCCTGATTTGGATGTGGGTAGATCTGCCATGATATCTGGAGCATATGATTTACCATTACAACGAGTCTACAGTAAACCTATAGAGCCCTGTTCCGTTTGAAATATGTGACAAGATGATGGGCAACAAGAGGAGGCAAGTCATTTTCAGGAGATAGGTTTTTGTATTTGCCAACAAGATCACAGTGAGTCTAAGGTTCAGGTTGGTATACAACCTCCAAAAATTTTAAGAACATGACTTTAGGTTTTCAATACTCGCTGGCCTGCAACTTCCTTGTGCCAACTCTGAAATTTCTCCTTTGGGCAGTGGGGAGTGGTGGTGGTGGCTATTATCAACCTACATAAATCAGCTTTTCAGTGGTTAATAACTTAAAAACTACAAGTTACTTAGTGGCTAACACACACATTTGCTTGTATTTATAAAGCATTTGTCTTTAACACTTGGAGTAGCAGCCATGTTTAGAAGAGCAGCTGAGTAGGTTTTTAGTGACAACTAAAATAAACATACATAGCTGTTAATGACCTCGTTCTTCCCCAGTTTCCATTGCACTATAGTAGGCCAATTGATCCCAGAGACGTAGGTGTCAAGTATTTGTCAAGTAAAATTTGTGTTATTCATCAATACATAATGACTGATTTGGTGCCAAGAATAGATTAAAGCTCAAAGCAAAACGTAGCAAGAAGAGACTTAATGCTTATGTTTCAACAATTCGAATGAAATGTTCGTTTACTCTTTGTGTCAAACCTATTTTCTAGACACTCATTTCTTCCTGAGTAACTATCAAATAGAGGTTAAGAAAGACAAAAGGCCGTTTTAAAAGCCATTTTCTGCTGATCTAGTGTTTGTAGTCTCTCAAGTATCTGTTCTTCACCAGTGCTTTGTGGAAAGCTGAAATGTCATTGACTAAAATTTCCTGCATTTTGAAATAGCACTATCAAGTTTCATGAGGGATGTTCATATACAGATCTGACAAAATTTTGTTCATTTATCCGTAGATATATTTCAAAGAATGTGTATCTACATATCTATAAATACACAAATATACCTATGTATATATGTTGCATATATACTTATTTTCTCTATTAAAATTATATATGTATATTTAGTAATAAGTGTATTTTTCTGAAATACAAATGTACAAATATATATGTGTGTGTGTGTGTGTGTGTGTGTGTGTGAGTGTGTGAGTGTGTGTGTGTGTGTGTGTGTGTGTGTGTGTGTGTGTGTGTGTGTGCTTTTATCCTTTAGGACTTTTTCTATCTTAATTCCAGTTCCTGAATTCTAGACATTTACTTTTCTTGACAGGAATATCCCTGTGTATTTTGCCTGTTGGTTTAATCATAATACATATTTCTTGCTGTGCTGGCAGGTAAATATAGAACTGCCATGTTAGTTGAAGCCTATACAGCAGCCTTTAGCATCCCTGTCTCCCTTCCTGCAAAATTGCTAGAAACCTCAAGCTCTTATGGACTCAGAGTTATACTTTTCCAAACACATGGGGTAATGACAAAAGACTCATTAACTCTACACTGTGAAAGTACTTTATTGATATGGAACCTTACAAAAATTAAGTCACTTTTAGTTTATGAAAGTTTTACAAAGGGGCTGGAGAAATGGTCCAGCAGGAAAGTTCATGAGTGCTCTTGCCGAAAAACAAAAATTGTTTTTCACCACTCACTTAATGCAGCCCATAGCATAGCTTCAAGGGATGTGACAGCCTCTTCTGGCCTTCATGTGTACCTGAAAATCAATGTGTCCATAAATTCTACAGACAAACACAGAATGAAAAAAATATTCCAAGGTAAATAATATCTCAGTTTTTAGTAAGGAGCCTGGTGGCTTCCATTCAGAAACTTCAAAACCAATAAGTCTATTGATGACATCAATATGGACCAGAAAAGAGAACATCATTTTTATCCATTGCTGATTTTGCTACAACTGGAGAATTTATGTGACTCACTATTCATCTGTTTGTTTGTTTTTTTGCTGGTAGAGGGGCAAATCTGAGACAGTTGTTATTATATGGGCTGGGTTCAAACATATGGTACCTCTCCTCTCTACATTGGGATTACAGTATGCACACTGTACCTGGGTCTGGAATTCATAAAATATATAGGACAAATAAAGTGCTGAAATTTTAGAGTCACAGTGTTGTTGCTGTTTTGCTCTTTTGGGGGGCTGCCATCTAGCTCCCAAATAAATCACACAGGTTTAATCTTAATTATAAATGTGCAGCCTTAGCTTGGCTTGTTTCTTGCCAGCTTTTCTTAACTTTAAATTATCTATCTTTTGCCTCTGGGCTTTTACCTTTCTCTTACTTCTGTAATTTTTACTGTCACTCTTACTCCATGGCTGACTGTGTAGCTGATCATCATCGACCATAGCTTTATTTTCCAGGCTTTAGTGAATTTTATCTTCTAATAAATTCCTTTGCATGTTATACAGATTCCGTGGATTTCTAGCAATACGAGGCACCCAATGTGCCCCCATGTGGAATGTGGGTGGGCGATCTGCAGCCCCTTACCCACAGAGATAGCTTCTAGGGATCCTACCAACAGATACTGTAAGCAGCCTGAGTGATCTGCCATGAACTAGCAGCAGCTCAGATGCCTGCTTTCAAACTACAGCCTCTGCTGGTCCCATACTGGCTCCTCCCTCCCAAGTCACACATCTGGGTTCTGCACTGCCATGGCAGACTTGCATTCATTTTCTATTTTGAGCTATTCCACTGGTACCAGAGCTTACACGCTGCTAAGTACCTGGAACATTGCCCAGCATAGCCGCCTTAAGTTGCTGCATTCTTTGATACTCCTGCTGCTTTATGCCTATTGCTGTAGCCGCTCCTGCTGGGGTAGGAGAATATTAGCGCCTGTGAGAGTGAGTGCACCTCCATGGCAGCCCTACCACCTCCTGTGGTGCTTCTGGTCTACATCACTGTTCCAGGCCTGGTGGCTGTATCTCCCATGGCTGCCACCCACCTACTTCCACTGCCATCTCGTGCACACCATATGCTTGCAGCTGGCTCCATAGTACCTCCGACAACATGCAGCTCATTCTTTGTTAAACTTGTTTCGTGTAGCTGTTTAAGCCCAATACAGGTCAAAGCCTTCAGAACACACTTCAGGACCTGCTTTAGTGCTACGCCTCTGACATCACCTGCTGTCCAAACTTCGCTACTACACCCAAAAACCATCAGGAGAACTGGGACATCTAGAACACTGGGGACGATTGGGACTAGCTCTCAGAGATTTCTTCTAAGGTAAAATTACTAGATAATTTCACACCTCACACTGATTAATACATAAAGAAATTAATAAAATTTTCCTTTACAAATTTTGAATATTTATAAAAAAAATGGCAGACTATCTCACCTCTCAGGAATTTAAAAACTTTTTTGTTTATACTGTGAATGAAATTTTACAGGACATATATGACCTTCCTGGAATGTATACAGTGTTCATTGTAATAGCACTTAGCATAGTGACTCACATCATATCATTGGAAAATTGGCTTAACAACAGCAAAAAAAGAGACATTAATGGGACTGATACAGTCTTCACAAAGTAGTAAAGAGGACTTAAGCAGATGGATTCCTTCTATAGAATCTGCTAACTTACCACAAGAACTTCAAGGTTTACAAATTGGCAATGAGAACATAAACAGAAGGATTATTTCTATGGAGTCTGCCAGTTTACCACAATAACTTCAGGCTTTGCAGAGTAGTAACGAGGACTTAAAAGGACAGATGCTTTCTTTGGAATTTGCTAATTTACCACAAGAACTTCAGTCAGTTAATAATAACTGAACAACCAGATTTAATTCTATTGATAATAAATATAAATACTTAATGGATAAAATAATAACTCTTTAGAGTAATCTTAATATAATTCAGATAATTTCTAAGGAGTAAAGATCATCGCTAATTGACAGAATGAAGTCTTTGGAACCACGTTTCTGATGAACATAAAAAATTGTATGATTCCATGAAATTTCCAGAATCCTTTACAATAGAGAATCTTCAAATACTGCAACAGGTGGTAGTTAACTAATTTCAAACTCTGAAGGAGTCTCTCGGTAAAGATAATAAAAAAAACTAATAAGCATAAGGACAAAGCCATACAAATAATAACATCACCAGGTAAATTGGCTTATCTTGTCACTATACATGGCAAGCAAACAGATGATAAACATATAAACATATTGAAGCATATGTATAATATGTCTGGCAACCTATTTATATGAGAGATTAAAAAAATTAAGGTGGTCACCTCTGGTATACATTCAACACATGTAAAATAGATGTTAAATACGTGGTCTTCTACAAGTAAAATCGTACCAGATGACTGGAATCAGTTAATCTCATCTATATTAGAATACAGCCAGAAGTTACAATGGAAAAGCTGGTTGAGAGAAGCTAAAGCCCTTGAACAAAGTAAGATCAAAGGTAATGAGATCTCTCAAGATTAAATTCTTGGTGAGGACCATTTTGCTGATATAAATGTAAAATCTACGTTTGATAAGCATACAGTATCCCTATGCCATACAGCAGCTTTAAATACTTGGGAAAAAAATTCCAGAACAAGGAAAACCAAGTGAGCTATATATGAAGCTTTTCCAAGGGCCAAAAGACTTGTTTACTGATTATTTACAAAGACTGGCCAAGGCTATAAACAAAGCAGTATCAGACCAAGGATTAAAACAAGTATCTCCAAGATAGTTCCAAGATGATATTGTCCATCATACTTTACTTCTAGCCAGAATCTCAGATAATGTTACTCATTACTCTGAGACTGGCTGCAGACTATACAGCTAGTCCTATTGAAACCTAACTATCTAAGTTTTCTTAAAGGACCCCACAGAGATACCATCACCCCCTAAAAAGCAGGAAAGAAAATGATACCCCCCTCTCAAATATTTCATTTTTCTCAGGATCATGGATAAATGGTTATAAGTTTGGGGGTGGAACAATAAAATTTAGACTCAGTATTCTCCTTAAGAAAAGAAAAAGAGGAATGGATTTGTATAAGATATTAAGATAGATTATTATATATACTAGTAAACAAATTTAGTAAAATATCAGCCTTAGACAATTTGCACTGTTATGAATTCTTATACATTAATACAAATGTAAACTTTTTATATTCATAGTTAAGATAATTTGTATAATGATACAAATCCAAAACTAGATTTGTTGTATTGTACATATATTCCTACTCCTATTTGAGATATTTTGTATATTGATACAAATGTAAAATCATATTTGTCATACTATATGTATGTTCTGCCTTTGTTTAGGATATTTTATATATTAATACATATTAAGAATTGTTGTCATATTGCATATTGCACTATACATTTCTGATTCTGTTTAAAATATTTTGTGTATTGTCAATAATTTTTAGGTCATTGTCCTTTTACTGTATATCTGTTTATAGACTGTTTAACTTGTTAATGTGAACCCTTAGTCCTTAGGTTATTTAGGTAGATAAGAATTACAGATGTATAGTCACTCATGCTTGTCTTTTCTATAGTTATGTTAGTTAGGTTGTCCAGATTTATAGATACATAGGACATATGGATAGGTAACATTTAAATATTTCATAGACCTTGAGATTATGGCATTTAAATGTTTTGACAACTTAGAATTCTGTTGATATGAGACACTATTGCTCCTGGCAGCACCAATCTGATCCCAAGAGAATGCTGGGCTTCTAAGACACTCCATTTGGAAGTCATCTTCTTTTTGGCACAAAATGGTCTACTGAGCAAAAAACTGCCCTTGCCATAACTGCTGACAGTAGGAATGCTGTCCATTCTGATTGAGCAGAACACAAGGAAAAGCTACTACTGAACCTTCCCAAGACAGGGTAAAATAGTCTTTCAAAATTCCTACTTCTGAATATCTGTCAGATATTCTAGGCCAAAGCCAAATTGGATGCTCCAATGGTGTTGAGAAACTTCAGGTGACTGTCCAGGCTGCCAGCTGTCTCTGTCTATTCTTGCAAGCATTTTCAAAAAAATTGCTTGTGTTGCATTTTCCTGTTTTCTCAGGTATTATTTTTGTTCCTTCCCGGTCTTTGATGGGGTTGAAGACTAATAATCACAGTTACAGTATTCTCATATCTTAGCTAGAACATATTAAGTACTAGATTCTGATTATTCAGGATAGGGCAGCTTTTGGGATAATCTCTCTAACATGCCATTTACCTCTGTTCTGGACATCTCTAGATTTTAGTATGTTTCTTACTTGATGTTGTTTTTGTTGGTTGTAGTTTCATTTTGTCTATGTCATTACCCTTTGTCTCTTATGTCATTACCCTTTATCTCTCATGGATAATATTTGATAATTGTTCCTATTGTTATATATATATATATATATATATATATATATATATATATGTGTGTGTGTGTGTGTGTGTGTGTGTGTGTGTGTGTGTATAATGTAATATATATGTGTTATATATATATATTATATATATATATGAATGAACTTATGAACTTCCTTATCTGTACAGAAATGGTAGATGTAGTAGATAGCTGTTCTGATTATGACCTTGAAGCACCACCCATAGAGAGTTAAAGTCAGCAGGTAACTGCTACACCTCCCTATGACCTTGAAGTACATGCCTCTGGGGTTTGGCCTCTTGGGACCCTTAAGACCTGGGATGCACACACACAGCACTCTCTTTGCTGCCTCGTGTTTTGGGTGCTGAGATGGACCAGGCAGATCTTGGACCAGAAAGAAGATCATCAAAGCTCAGTTTTCAGGCTGTAGTGAGTTTTATCTTCTAATAAGTTCATTTGCCTGTTACACAAACTCTGTGGATTTCTAGCAGTACTTTCTCCTGCCTCTCTGTTGGCCATTCAGCTCTTTATTAGACCATCAGGTGTTTTAGACAGGCACAGTAACACAGCTTCACAGAGTTAAACAAATGCAACATAAAGAAAAGTAACACACCTTAAAATAATATTCTACAACATCACAGACAAGTTCTAAAACCAGGTTTATATTTAATATTATTTTAAACATTTAAAAAAGTTTTAAATAATTTTTAAAATATTGATCATTAAGAATAACTAAAAATAGATTGAATGTACTGACATTTTTATTTGCCTGGTATTTAACAGACACATGAACAATATTTTTTAGATAAGATGACCAGGCTTTACATTGATTTCTTCCTTCCTCTAAGCCCTGATTCTCTTTCTAAAAGCATTTAATTCAGTCAAAATGTCATTGCAAATTCTTTTTATTGTTTGAGATAGATGCTGTATTTTAAATCACCTACCTGAGAACCATCCTTTTGAAATGTGATTTCAATGGAACTTCTGTCTAAGTTTTTGTGGGAGAGTTGAAGTGCAGCAGCATCAGTCTCTAACGAGCAAACAAAGACGGCCTACAAGCAAACAAGAACAAAAACAAAACAAAGCAAAACAGAATTAACTCAATATTCACTGTATATCATTTAATCAATGTGAGGCTTTCTGGTTGCTTTTGACTAGCTAACTCCCACCTTTTAAAAATGAACCAGTAAATAGAATCATCTGCATTTTGTGTGTGCAGAACTGAGCTCAAGCTGGGTTTGGGCTTTGCTACCCTGTAACTCCTCAATAGTCACACTCTTCCATTCAAGTTTAGTTTAATTTTTTTTTTGGCAGACTATATATGCAGTTGTGATGCAGAGTTTTCACTGAGATAAAACTCTTTGGCTTTAGAGTTAGTTTGAAAATAATTTAGACAAAATGTTTAAACTAACTTAAATAAACTCAGTTGCTTTTAATTCCACCATTGTGGGCCATAGATCCAGTTATACAACTGGTTTTCCATTTGTTTAAAACTCCCCAACCAGGAAACTAGTTTTCCTCCTGGGGCTGGAGAGATGACTCAGAGGTTAAAGACTTCTTTTTTCTCTTTTAATGGGCATGAATTCAGTTCCCAGCACCAACATTAGGTGCTTTACAATGATCTGTAACTCCAGTCTCAGAATATCCACATTCTTCCTCTGTTCTCCATAGGGTACCTGCACATTAGTGGCACAAACACACACACACACACACACACACACACACACACACCTCTAAATAAAAAGTTTTAAAAATAATTATTTTTTTAAATGAAAATTGCTAAGTTATTTTAAATAATAAAATTTTACATTCGCAATTCAGATATGATCTGGGAGTGTAAATAAATAAATGACATCACACCAAGCCTGGAAAATCATCCCGTAGCTCCAGAGGTTCAACGTGACCCCGCTTCTGTGTGTCATACAGGATCACCTACAGCCAGGGTTTTAAACAGAAATCTGAGTTTGGGATGATCCTTGAAACAACGTTGATCTCCGATACAATATTTTCAATAACTTTCAAAAGAGAAACTGTGCTGAGAGAGAGATTCCTGCTGCTGGTTTTTGGACCAAGTCCTGAGTTCTTTCCTACTCTCTCCTCAGGGAGAGAATGCTGACCCCAAGTAAAGTGCAGTTGCCCAGCCCTCCTCCTGTTAGTTATTGGACCAGGTCCGAAGGTCTTTTCTTCTCCCTCCTCAGGCAAAGAAAGCCGTACTCATAAATTAGAGTATGTGTGCCCAGTTCTCCCACGGAGGTAAGCAGGAAAGAGCTTTTCAGTACGAGTGGTAAACCCAGGTGGAATCAACCTCATCCAAAGATAAATTGGCAAGAAGAAAAGCAAGGAAAAAATGGAGATAGTTGGCTGTGTGTTTAATATGTGTGTGTGTATGCTCATAAGTAGAGTACAGATATATATCAAAAGGTGACAATGCATAACTTAAGATTTGAGCTACAGAGAAATTGGATAGCGAAGGAAAAAGAATAAAGCAACTAGTTTGTTTTCAGCCATTTAAATTGCAATGTCATTTACATACAATTATATATATATATATATATATATATATATATATATTCTAGTGCACAGTTACACAGATTGCTACATACATATATCCTTTGAAATTATCAACCAAATGGAACATGTCTATGACCATACGAAATTCTTTATGCTCCTTACTAACAAAACCTCTTTATTCACCTTTTGTTCTATTTGTCTGCATTTTACTGATGATATCAGATAAAGAACACCATTTCCTAGACTTATTCTCAAATAAATGTATACATTTTTGTTAAAATTTTTCTTAAAATTTGTTTTATTATTGTTCTATTTTGCAGAACTTTATATATTTTAGAAAACAGTCTGCTATTAGAACTTTCCTTTGTAATGATGTTCTCAAAGTCCATACCTTGTCTTTTCTTTCTCTGGACTTTGTCTTAAGGAGAACAAAAGGTTAGACTGTGTGACATCCTGCTTGTTGGGGAATTCTTTCTTTGACTGTTTCTTTGGTACTATGACTAAAAAGCCTCATGTAGAAAGTTGTCTTTCTCTGATCTTGTCTCCTGGGAATTCCCTTAGTTATACATATTATGTTGACATCTCTTAGATATAGTTTGAGCTAGTCTTTCTTTAGATGAGATAAAATTGTTGCTACATTTATGGTTTGCATATGAATATTCAGTTGTTGCAGCATCATTTGTTTTTCTTTTCTTTCTTTCTTTTTTTTTAGTTTTTCAAGACATGGTTTCTCTGTGTAGCTTTGGAGCCTGTCCTGGAACTCACTCTGTAGCCCAGTCTGGCCTTGAACTCACAGAGATCCGCCTGCCTCTGCCTCCCAAGTGCTGGGATTAAAGGCATGTGCCACCACCGCCCTGCGATAATAGTATCTTTTTTCTATAGTATTGCATTTACAGCTTTGTAAAGGGTCCATTGGTTACTGGTTTCTTGAGCAGTTTGGGTCTCTCCTTTCTGTTCTATTGATTTTTTTTGGTCTATTTTTTTGCCAGTAAGACACTGTTATCATAAGTGAAGCATTTTAGCAAGCTTAAAAACTGGATAGCAACTTCTTTGGGTGTTCTTCTTTTTAATATTTATTAACACTTCAAGATCTTTAGCATCCTTTGGCTCCTAACACCAGCTGCCCAATTAGGTTTTCAATATACACAAAGTAACTAGTTAAGATTTTGCTTGGGATTCTATTGAATGTATTGGTAACAGTGTGAAGAATGACTACTATGAGAATATTGAAAATATATATCCGTTTTATTAAAATACTTTTGCATCATTTTATTTATTTGTTTTTTGATTCATTTCTTAAATCTTGCAGACTTTGTCTTACATGGTCCATATCTATATTTTACCAGAGATATGTATAAACATTTACTGGAGAAGAATATTATACATGATAATGTGTATTTAAATATAAATTCCACTTTCTCAATACTGGGATACAGAAAAATGAATACCCTTATGTATAGCTATTTTGATTCTTACAGTTTGACACTATCACTTTATAGTGATTTATAATTTATGTATAATTTGTATATCTAGGAGGTGTTTGCCAGTCCTTTTGTTTTTCTATCTCATCAATCACTTCATTTGTGAAAAAGCAGAGTTTTATGCTCACTGTTTTTTCTAATAATCACTTTATTTTCTACTCTTATGGTACTGCACTGATCAATGCTTAGACTAGGAGAGTGAAAATAACACAAAGAGATAAAAATCTTCTCTGTCAAACTGAAAATCACTACCTGCTGGGACAAGTTCAGTAAGTTTGCTTCAATTCAGTTTAGATGTGAAATCGTATTTGTTAATTTTTTTTTTTTAAATTTTGCAATACAGTTCCATTCTACATATCAGCCACGGATTCCCTTGTTCTCCCGCCCCCCTCACCTTCCCCCCAGCTCAATCCCTGTTCCCACCTCCTCCAGGGCAAAGCCTCCCCCGTGGACTGAGATCAACCACCTGGTAGACTCAGTCCAGGTAGGTCCAGTCCCCTCCTCCCAGGCCAAGCCAAGTGATCCTGCATAGGCCCCAGGTTTCAAAAAGCCAACTCATGCAATGAGCACAGGACCCGGTCCCACTGCCTGGATGCCTCCCAAACAGATCAAGCCAATCAACTGTCTCACCCATTCAGAGGGCCTGATCCAGTTGGTGATCCCTCAGCCATTGGTTCATAGTTCATGTGTTTCCATTCGTTTGGCTATTTGTCCCTGTGCTTTATCCAACCTTGGTCTCAACAATTCTTGCTCATATAAACCCTCCTCTTTCTCACTAATTGGACTTCCAGAGCTCCACCCGGGGCCTAGCCATGGTCTCTGCATCTAGATCCCTCAGTCATTGGATGGGGTTTTTAGCACGACAAGTAGGGTGTTTGGCCATCCCATCAGCAGAGTAGGTCAGTTCGGGCTGTCTCTCGATCATTGCCAGCAGTCTGTTGTGGGGGTATCTTTGTGGATTTCTGTGGGCCTCTCTAGCACTTTGCTTCTTCCTATTCTCATGTGGTCTTCATTTACCATGGTCTCCTATTCCTTGTTCTCCCTCTCTGTTGTTGATCCAGCTGGGATCTCCCGCTCCCCCAAGCTCTCTTTCCCTTGACCCTCGCCCTTCATTACCCCCAATCATGTCCAGGCAGATTATTAAAATGAATATGAAAATACGCATGATAGGTTGCACAGAATGTGTTATATTTACTGATTTGTACTCCATACCCCAAGCCAATAATGTATAAAATACTTTTCTCTGCCTCTCTGCCAGGCTTAAGTGTTCACTAACACTGGAGCAGTATTAACACACAAAATACATAAAATAAAATTTTGTTATCTTTCAATGAAGTAAACTTAGCTACAGCTAAATTGAAATTTTAATATTCTCTGTTTGAAACTAGTCTACATGTTATTGATGTAAGACAACTAAGACATTATGCATGACTATCTAATTGTTATCGTTTTAATGGACAGTTTTAGGAGACGCCAACATCTTTGCATAACTCATCAGATAAGTCTCCAACTCCCCACTGTAGGGTCGTCTGAGATGACTTCTGCCTTGCTCTTTTTCCTCTTCCAGATTCTTACTTGTCTCTGATCTGAGCAGTACCAGTCGGGTTGTCAATCTTTCAGCTGGTAGTCTTCCAGACACATTCCTTCCTTCAAACTCATCTCTGAAGATCTCAGCCCTTATGCTGGGTAGTTCCTAACTCCATGTGCAGCCAGATCTGTCTTAACCTTGATATTTCAGCTCATATCCTCTGAAGTTACTGGATTAACGTGTTTAACCTCTCTGGTAAATATTCTATCACCTTCTGCACTTCATTCAGTTTTCTGCACAGATGACTCCTATATTTGATGCTTCTCTTAACCAGACATTAATCCCAGGTTGTCAGAATAAATTTCCTTTTTCTTTTATCATTTAATTTCTTCCCCTCCATCTCCCAGCAATTATTACCATGTCTCCACCCCAACTCCCTTTTCTTTTGAGTGACTCTTAACTTTGGTGATATATAATTAATTTCAACTTTTGTCTCACAAAATTTAAATTGTATTATATAAGGAAATATAACTATAAAAGGTTTAAATAAAAATGAGAGGTATTTTGGCCAACATTTTTTAGGTAGAACCTTAAAAAATAAAAAACTTGAAATGCAACATTGAACATTCCACAATTAATTCTCAGAAAATACTTGGATTTGTATTCTATAAAAGCCATTATTAAGAAACAAAATACTCCAAATATAAAAATATATTTTTAGTATTTATATGTTATCTAGCAATTGCATTAAAAAATAATAAAATAAATAATTCTTAACAATTTTTAAGGACAGGGACAGTCAAATTTTAAAATTTTGTGATTTGAATGAATCTTTCAAAATAGAAGATACTCAGCAAATATAGAGACTGCTAAGCCATCTGAAAAATACAAATTAAAAGAACTGTGAAATTGATGTGAACTTGTTCCATTATAATAAGCCAAGGAAGTCTACAAGTTGAAAGTAAACATTTGGAAATATGTTGAGAATTCTGGCATTGTTATACCATACTTAAACAAAAGCCAACAAAAATAAAGGTTGCCTATAAGGCTCCTTAATTCTTTTTTTTTCCATTTTTCTTTATTAAGAAATTTTCTACTCACTCCAAATACTATCCACTAACCCCCATCCTCCCTCCTCCCACCCCCCCAGCTCTCTTTCCCAAGCCACCCCACAACCCCACATCCCCCATATCAAGGTCTCCCATGGAGAGTCAGCAGAGCCCAGCACACTGAGCCTAGGCAGGTCCAAGCCCCTTCCCACTGCACCAAGACTGTGCAAGATGTCATACCACAAGCACCAGATTCCAGAAGCCTGCCCATAGACCAAGGACAGATCCCGATGCCCCTGCTTTGGTGCCCCCCCAAACATTTTGAGCCGAACAACCGTCTTCCGTATCCAGAGGGCCTAGTCCAGTCCCATTGGGGCTCCACAGCCACCAGTCCACAGTTCATGGGCTACCACTAGTATGGCCGGTCATCTCTGCACATCCTCCCATCAATGATCTCAACGTCCCTCGCCTGCAGTATCTCTCCTCTCTCTCATCAATTGGATTCCCAGATCTCAGTCTGGTGCACACGGATGATCCTGTGAAGGAGAAGTAGATGGGCTTTACATGAGTGAACTGGGGGGTGGGTTGGCAGAGGGTGAGGAGTGGGGGAAGAGAATACAGGGAAATGAGAGGGTCAAACTGGAACAGGGACAGAGTGGGAGGGCAGGGAGGAAAATACCATGATAGATGAGGACATCATGGGAATAGGAAGAGGCAGGGTGCTGGGGAGGCTCTCAGGAATCCACAAGGTTGACCCCACCTTGGTCTGCTGGTAGTGGTCCAGAGGATGCCTGGACCTGTCTACTCTGGTGAACAGTCTAGCAAATAACCTAGCTGTCATCATAGAGCCTTTGTCCAGTGACAGATGGAGGTAGATACAGGGCTCCTTAATTCTTAGTACATTTCTTACATTATCATTCAAAACTATTAATTTCTGAGAGATGGGAACTTTTTCAGTATTTCTGGAACCACAGAAAGTTTGAGAAGTTTCCTTTCAAGAAATTAAAAGAAAAGTAATTGCCCTGAACATTACACTAGCAAGATACTCCCAAAGTAATAATTTATTATGGTAACTTAGCTTCATCTTAATGAAATAAATATGTACTGTGTGAATGCAGCACTGTCTTTATTCTCTCCAAATATTTTAGATTGCTTTTAAATACAGAAAGCACATATAATTGTTTTGTCTACCAAGGTATCTCCATCCATATGTTAGTATGAACTATGCATATTATAAGAGGTGAAGAATATATGTAGGTGCAATTCCCTTTGAAAGGAAGTTTGAAACAGGAAATATGCTGAACCTTTGCATTGATGAAAATAAGGGGACTATATTCCATGCTGATATTCCAGATGGCCACCAGTTTACTAGACATGATGTACAGGCCTCGTTTTCCTTATAAGCTATTGTGGTGGTACAGAGTCACATTGCATTAAATTAGCATAATGTCTTCTTTTTAGACTGTGATGGTCAGACCTTCAGTAGCTGAAACAGAGTAACATAAACCTAAATAATTCATTATCGTGGAAAGTGTTGTTTTCAGCCAGAGAAAGGCGTGAATAGAGAACATGCTCAGCTTGTTTCTTTTTAAATATAAAGCTGAAGTAAGTACAATATTCGACAATGTCTTAAGTGGTAGTAAGGAGATGTTACCAACTTCACACACATGGACAATTTTGCAGCCCTTTTATCTGTTAGTATCTGTTAGACTAAATAGAGTATATAATAAATGTTATTTATCTTTTTTCTTTCTATTACTCAGAGCCTGAAATGGCACAGAAAGTTAATGAAGCACATACAATTATTACATCCCCAGCTGATTTTTACAAAATGATCAATAATCGGTAGAGAAAATGAGTTCCATCTATTATTTAGAAAAATAACTTATATAAATATTTAACTCTTTAAAGTTCTCTGTAGCTTAAATTCATAGAAAAGGTTATGGATGAAGAAGCATTGTTTCTATATCCACTAGAGAACATTCTGATTTAGATGGATAATTTTAGAGAACTGCCCCACTCAAAATGTACATTTTCATGTTAACAGAAAAGACGACAGTCTTTTCATTATAGATAGTTTATATGGGCAAATAGGAAAAAAAAAAAAGATACAAGACCTTACTTTCAAAATCCTTATGAATTTCTTCTTAATTGTCTCATATAACTACCAAAGAGTAGTTACTCTGTGAGTAAGGTTCTTGGAAGCATTTTATGAAGTATCCATTAGATTTTACAGAAAGATCTTTTGTTTTACTTGTGTAAGGGGGAATGTTTATTTTCCTTATAAAGCATAAGGCACAAAATATAATGTTTCTCCCAAAGTTTTGATGGAAATCTTGTATTTATAAATTGGCAGAATTGTTATATAAATGCAAATATTCAATACATCTGAGTAATAGTTTATGGTACACATTGATGTGTGTTCTTGTTGACTTTAAAACAGGAAATATACTTGGCCATTATATTGATATATTAGTTTAGATTAGAAACTCTAGATGAAACACTAAAAGTATTCATACTTTTAGTGCTTATGAGTCTAGAACTTTATGAGTTCTTCAAGAAGTACTTTACAATAGTCAAGTTACCAAATTCTATTGGATACTCAAAAAAATTTTGCTCTGTGAATGATTCTAGTGAAATATTAACCAGGATGCTGTTGTGTTTCCTGTACCTTACCTATTCCCTCAAATAGACAAAATCATGGTCTTAGATACAATGGCAAATAGGTAACTGCAGCATGGGTGTTTCTAACTTCCTGCCATAGAGTTTGTGTTTGCAGAATACCGTAAAACTGGTCACCAATTTAGTAAGTTAAGCTATACCTGAAATTTTTCCCCCATATCCAGAAATCCTATTCTTCAATTTTTTACTCCATCAGAGTTTACCAAAGACATGAACTCAAACTCACATGCATATTTGTTTATTTTTTGAGGTTATAATGCAATTGACAATTTCTCCCTTTTCCTTTCTTCCCTCTAAACACTCCCATATGCTCCTTCCTGCTCTCTGTTAAATTCATGGCCTCTATTTACAATATTGTTGTTGCATGAATAGATACGTGTGTGTGTGTGTGTGTGTGTGTACAAGTGTGTACACACACATATAGTATGTATATTAACATTATACAGAATAGTACAGAAATAACATGTATTCTGTATAATGTTAATAGTATGTATCTTTTCTGGACTGACCATTGGTATTTGATAACTAGTTGGTATGCTCTTCCCTGGGGAAGACAATTTTTCCCAATCTCAGCATTCCTTCATTGCCTGTCTGTGGTGATACTGTGATGAGAATATCATCTGTATGCTGTGAATATATGTTGCTCTGATTTGGTTGATAATTGCTTTGTTATATGTAATTTTAATAGTTTAAATTAAAACCTTCCTTTCGTTTAGACAGAAATGGGGAAATGATGGGTGATGGTGCTCTGTAAGCTATGAATATATGTTGCTCTGGTTGGTTGATAAATAAAATGCTGATTGGCCAGTAGCCAGGCAGGACATATAAGCAGAGAGGAGAATTGTGGAAAGAGGAAGGCTGAGTCAGTAGACACCAGTCTACTGTCCAGGGAGCAGCATGTAATGACACACAGGTAAAGCCATGGAACACGTGGAAACATATAGATTAACAGAAATGGGCTGAGTTTAAATGTAACAGCTGGTCAGTGGTAGGCCTGAGCTAATGGCTGAGCAGTTTTAATTAATTAATTTAATTAATTAATTAATTTGAGCTTCTGAGTGATTATTTTATAAGTGGCTGCAGAGTCTGTGGGGCTGGGCAGGACCAGAGAAAACTTCAGCTACAATACTGTGTCCCTAAGTATAACTTATCTGGAATCAGAGAACAGAACAGTCACTAGACAAACATAGAGGTCAGAAAATGTTGATACGCACACTTTTAATCCTAGCATTCACGAGGCAGAGATCATTCTGGATCTCTGTGAGTTCAAAGTCACACTGAAAAGAGCCAGGCATGGTAACACACACCTTTAATCCCAGGAAGTGATGGCAGAAAGCAGAAAGGTATATAAGGCATGAGGAACAGCTACTAGAGTCTTTTTAAGCTTTTAGGTTTTAGGAGTAGTTCAGCTGAGTTCCATTCAGATAAGGACTCAGAGGCTTTTCAGCCTGAGGAATCAAGATCAGCTGAGAAGTTACCGAGGTGAGGTTGGCTGTAGCTGGTTCTGTTTCTCTGATCATCCATCCAATACCTAGCTTCCGGTTTGTTTTTATTCAAAAGACGTTTTAATTTTGTTTTGTACCTGTCATTCTTTGAGTAAGACTGAGCACTCATGGGCCTTTCCCTATCTACTTTGGCAGGTCTATTGGTGCTATCCTTTTTCAGCTCATGGTAAGGTGTTCATATGGGTGATATATATATATATATATATATATATATATATATATATATATATATAATTTCTGAGATCTTTTGGAGATACGAGATACAGTATCACAGAAAAATCCCTGATCCTCTTGCTCTTAAAATCTTTTTGCCTCTTCTCCAATAATTCCTAAGCATTAAATGTGTATTTTAGATGTATCTATTGGGACTGAGCACAATCACTCTGCATTTTGATTGATTGTAGTTTACTCGAATAATCTTAGTCTGTTTCAAATAGAAGTTTCCCTGATGAGGAGTGGAGATTGCACTTATCTCTGGTTATGAAAACAAATGTTTAGTAAAATTATGACAGTTTACTGATGTGGTTGTAGGTTTTCCTACAATATATATGAATTCACTAGGCCTAGTTATCTAGAGCTCTAGTGAAATTAAAATAAGGAGAAGGAGGAAGAAGAGGAGGAGGAAGGGAAAAGTAGAAAAAAGGAGAGAAAGGATGAAAGAAAATTGAGAAGAAAATTTTCATTCTTTAAAATTGTTGCTATTATTCTCCTTATCTGCCTTTCCTCCCTTGAAACATTCACAATCATTTTGTTTTTGCCACATATAGAGAACACTAAATTTATGAAATGTCAATGGTGCATAATTATGATCCTTGGCTCTAGAGTCTAAAATATAGACTACATGAATAACTCAAAGTGTATAGCAATGATGGATTTCTCTCTGAAAAACTGGCTAGCTTCCTTGGATTCCCAGCCACGTGATTCAAATGGCTCAGAGGGCAGAAAATTCAATGCTGGTTTTCTGAACCAAGGATTAGAGTATATGGGTTTTTGTCCATACCTAGATCATTCTCACTTTGAGCTTTACAATGTGTTTAGGTGACTGTTCTCTAATGGCTATTGTCTTTGGCCACAACCTTATTTTGATAGCAACAATCATTGATGCTTCAAAAGTCAAGATTCAAAACTCATGTTTTCTAACATTGATGTAAAAATATTCCTAGAATATTTGTAAAATAATTTTTTAACTAATAGTGTATTTGAAGTTTAATCATCTTTGAATATACATGATCCTTTTTAAACTAAGAATGTGGCTGTTAGTAAAAATGAAAAAGAGCATTTTCAACAAGTGAGGCTGGTCAAACATGACAGCTACACTTAGAAGAATATAAATAGATCTATACTTATCATCCTCATAATACACAACTAGAAATGGATCAAAGAACTTACATAAAAATGTGATAGAAGAGAAACTGGGTAATACCCTTGAATTCATTGGCACAGGAAAAGAGCTTAAGAAACCATTAGCACAGTCACTGTGATCAACAGTTAATAAAAAGGACCTCATTAAACTGAGAGGCTTCTGCATAACCAAGAACACTATCATTTGAACAAACTGGCTGCCTACAAACAGGAGTAGATTTTTACCAACTACACATCCAATAGAGGGCTAATATCTGACATATTTAAAGAACTCAGGACTAGATGCCAAGAAAACTAGTAACCTGATTAAAATACAGGGTACAGATCTAAAAGAATTTTCAAAAGAGGAAATTCAAATGGCTGATTACCACCTAAAGACCTATTCAATATCTTTAGTTGTCAGGAAAATGCAAGTCAAAACTACATTGAGATTTCATTTTACACCTACTAGTATGGCTCAGAGGAATAAAAAGAAAAGATAGCTTATGCTGGCAAGGATGTGGAGCAAAGGGAATACTCCTCCATTGTTGTTGGGAGTACAGACATGTATAATCACTATGGAAATAAGTGGGGTACTCAGAAGGAACATAGAACTTGATATACATCAAGATGCCAAAAGACAATTCATTCTAGCATAGAAACACTTGCTCAACCATATAAATTGATGCTCTATTCATAATAGCCAGAAATTGGGTAAACAAATGAACAAATAAACAAACAAAAAACAAGATGCCCCTGGACAGAATAATAAAGAAAACGTGGTATATTTATAGAAGAAAGTATTACTCAGCTGTTAAAAAAAATAAATAATGAAATTCACAGGTAATGGCTGGAAATAGGGGAAGAAAATCATCGTGAGTGAAATATCCCAGGCTCAGAAAGATAAAGGTGTGGTGATATTGTGTTCCCCAATATATCACACATCCTAATAAATTTATCTGGTATCAGAACAGAACAGCCACTAGACAGACAGAGGCCAGAAAATGGTGGTACTCACACCTTTAATCCTAGCATTCCAGAGGCAGAGATCGGCCTGGATCTCTGTGAGTTCAAAGTCACACTGGAAACAGCCAGGCATGGTAACAAGAGCCTTTAATCCCAGGAAGTGATGGCAGAAAGCAGAAACGTATTTAAAGCGTGAGAACCAGGAACTGGTTAAGCTTTTAGGCTTTTGAGCAGCAATTCAGCTGAGATCCATTCAGATGAGGACACAGAGGTTTCCAGTCTGAAGAAACAGGATCAGCTGAGGAATTGACAAGGTGAGGTGGCTATGACTTGTTCTGCTTCTCTGATCTTCCAGCATTCACTCCAATAACTGGACTTACGTTTGATTTTTATTATTGAGACCTGTTAAGATTCATGCTACATGAAGGTAGCATGTATCTTTAATATAGATATAAACCATTAACTCAATGATAACCAGGCTGTAATTCATAGAACCAGAGAGACTGGATATAAAGAACTAGAATGTGTAGATATAACTTGTTAGGAAAGGGAAATAGAATAGGTAGTTACAGATTGATGAGTGGAGCTAGAATGGGAGGATCAAGAGGGAAGGGGCAAGAGAGGGGGTGATGAAGGAAATATGGGAAAAGACAGGTAAAATTAAGAGTCATTTGAGGGTTAGGATGGAAATCTAAGTCAATAGACACTTCCTAAAATGTATACATAAAGGAACGTGATCTAAATTAAATCAACATACTATGAGGGAGAGAGAGCCACATCTGGCACCATTGAATTCTTTGCCACCAAATGAAGATTCCAGTATTGGGATTGGTATACATCTCATTTAATAATTGGCTAAAAAGGTCCCATTGGAATCTCCAAACAATCCAGGTGCTTTCAAGACTATAGGTTGCTCTCCACAAACTGATGGAAAGGCTCCTTTGCTGAAAACAACATCTACATAATTCATAGAACATGGAGAATTGAGCTGGTACCTACATAGAGCCTTTATCCCATGTTTTAATCTCTCTGGTACAGGAAGGTACACCGTACACGACCAAAGAAGAAAGAAAAAAATATCAGCCCAGCCAGCAACCCTTTGATCTACAAGTGTCATGACTGCAAGATATGCTAGTGCGAAGGTGACACAAAGCTTGTAGGAGTAACCAACCAATGACTGATTTTTGACTTAAGGCCTACTCCATGAGATGGAACTCGTTCCCAGAGAGAATTCATCCGCTATACTGCTTGAGTGAACAGCAATCAGTGACTAAACATCCCAGGGACCTAGGGTAGAACCAAACATCACTGTTCTTAGAAAAAGAAAAAAGAAATAAAAATGAAACAGGAGCAGTAAAATGACATTTGATTCTGCTCATAAATCAGTGTCTTGCTCATCCATCATCAGAGAAGCTTCCTCCTCCAGCAGAGGGGAACAAATACAAAAACCCACAATGCGATATTGTGCAGAGAGTGAGAGACTTTGGAGCACTCGGTTCTAAATGGAATGTCTTCGTCAAATCTCTCTCCTCAGTGCTCAGGGAACCCAATGAAAGAGGATGCAGAAAGAGTGTAAGACCAAGAGGGAGTGGAGGACACCAAAATATGAGGTCCTCTTAAGCGATGTGATCAAAGTTCATACGAACTCACAGACACTAAAGCAGCATGCACAGAACCTGTGCCACGTCCTCTGCATATACTTGACAGCTTCCAGTTTCCTGTTTTTATGGGATGCCTGAATATAAAAACTAAAGGATCTATTTCCTTTGCCTTTCTTTGTCCTGCTTTCCTTCTGTTTGCTTTTTTTTTTTTGGGGGGGGGGTTCACTTCTAATGTGCTAGATTTTGTTGTAGCATATTATATTTTATTTTATCCCTTAGGAACCTGTTTGTTTTCTGATGATAACCAGAAAGGAAGTGGATCTGGATATGAGGAGAGATGGGAAAAAATTTGGAGGAGGAGAGGGAGGGGAAACTGTAATCAGGATATATTGCATGAGAAAAACAGATCTATATTTAACAAAAGAGAGTAAATGTAATAGGCATGTGTGTCATTACATACAGTCAGTGCTGATGGCAGATGATGAATCACAAAGCACTGTAAATGAGGAAAGCAGATATGCTTTTGTTTGTTGCGCTTACCCTCTTCTCTTACTGTTCCCATTGTTTTCTTTTTGGATCTACACATGCAGAGCATCTATTGCTTTCTTGATTTTACACTTAGCATTTTTTGAACTATACCAACTTAGCTTAATGTGTGGCCACGGATGACATTGTTCAGTGATATCTCCAACAGTATCTGCAGGGCCCTCCCTTATAGTACTCTAATATTTGAACTACAGGAAGCACCTCTTGTGATTTTTTCTGGCTTTACCTTCTTCCTCAGACACAGTATTTTATCGTTTTCTTCTCTGACATATGTCTTTTGTTAATAACTCTTCTTTCATACTTTCTAATTAAAATGAGAAATTCAGCCCTGCCACATCTTTAAATTTTAATTTTTCTCATCGAACTTCCTTTCTTATATAGTTAATCTACCTTCTTATTTAGTTAATATACCTGTGAATTTTCTCAGTTATACAGAACTGATTTATATGTTTATTTTCTCCATTAATTTTTCAGAAAATATATCATATATGCATATCAACAAAATAGAGATTTTGCATTCTGTAGTATACACAATTTTGTTAATGTTTGTATTCAAGAAATAATGGGTTGTTTTAACTCTTATTTTACTTCAGTGAAATGGGTTAAACTGTGACAGAGATGAATGTGGTTATATTAACTACAGTTCAGGACAAGTCTCTTGAATTAACCAAACACTATGATGCCACTAACTACTGCAAACCTGAGTGGCTTTCAATGACAAAAAGGTTATTTCTGATTACATTTAAGGGACTGGCTTATGCCTCAGTCTATATTGTCTTTCTTCTATGACTAAATTGCCAAGAAAAAGACCTGTAGTCTTAAATGCTGGCATTCATGAAATAAAGAACATGTAACAGTGGACAAGCTGGCTCTTATACTATGAGTCACTTCTTGGAGGATTTTGTCTTAATCACATCTCATTGGACAGAGACAATTACACAGGGAGTGTGGAATTCCAGGTAAGAACCAGTGGATGTAGAACAAAAGCGACAAGCAAAGGAGCTGCTGCCAGAAGTAAAGGGAGTTGCTCTCAGGTTATTGTTTATGTCTGTGACATAACTCTGTGATCCATGGTGAATTGGATCCCTGACTGATGCATTATGTGGCCTTAGAACAGCCCTGTCATCTGCATGACTAACACTAAGTTGCTGTGTCCAGACTGAGCAGAGAGGAAGCACAGGGGGCTTTAATAGGAAGAACACATCTTTGAGACCCAGTTCTGGAAACAGCGTTTTTACATTTCAATAGTACAAAATCCATCGCAATTTTTTTCATTAAACACTGTGATTTGGATTCAAACTCAGTACACATTCTGGTGCAATGATCTCTAATGGCATTAAACTTTCAAAATATCATATGCCAGATTTCTCCATTGTTATTAATAAACTTTAAATAGCACAAGATGGAACGAAGCCAAAGCTACTTGCCAATCATGCTGGAAGCTTCTCTTCATAGTCTTGGGAGAAGGCAACAGATATGGGAAATGTTAGCAACTTCATCTTAGTGTTCATTGATGAAACCAGCCAAATGAAAAAGTGAACTTTATTTCTCAGGATTTTACAACCGTCTTACAACTTAATAATTATTATTGAAAACTTTATTCAATTATAAGATCAATTTTTATTGAGTAGTAATATTTTGATGATATTTATATGTTTTGTACTCTAATCTCAGTTTCATTACTACTTTTATATCCAGTCTTCAAGATTAAAAGACATTTTAATGCATCCTGCCTTGTAAACTTATCTGCAAATATTTTCCTTTCTAAAATCAGATCTGGTACAAAGATGAGAAATTTAAATGCATGAGTTCTGACGGGAAAAGCCTATAGAATACATTTCCTCTGTTCCAACACTAAACAATGAGATGCACAAATTAAAAGAGCTACCCCAGTCCTGGTTTGTTTTCATTCCTACATCTGACTTGATCTATTTCTCCAAGAAGGAAGTGGTGTTTGTCAACATTTCATAGTCAGCTTTGTGTGCCCTCATCTTCTTTTCTTGAATCTCCATTTTCTTCACACCGCCAGGATTTCAGGCATACACTGCTGTACTTGACTTTATTCACATGTGTTCTAGTGGGCCATATTCAGACTCTCTTGCTTGTATAACAAACATTTACCTGATCAAACCATCTCTCCGGTTCTTGAAAAATTACTTTAACAGGAGTTAATAAATTGCAGACAGGGAATAATACTTGTTTCAGATTTAGACTTGGATGAAAAGTTTAAACACATTTCCAACAGATTGTGCTTTGTTGTATGACTAGCCTGCTTTTTGAGGGGAGTGTGTAGATGATGCAATGATGACATTATTATTCAAAATGAGTTATTAAAAACTTTGCAGGTGAAAGAAGATAGACTGTAGTACTTGAAGAGAGCATATGATGGGGAAATATTTGAATGTTCTTAATATTATGATATGAATACTTCATTTTATTATTCTTCTATAGTCAAAGAAAATTATACATAACACCGGAGATTTTACTTTACAAAGAGCTACATGAACAATAAGCTAAAGATAACTCCTGTCAATTTGTATGAATTTTGTGAAATAATTATAAAATATTCTTGATAAACATGACAATTCAAGAAAACATAAATTATTAAACTTGGATTTGAATATTTAAAAAAACAATCCATGCTAAAGAGTGATAATGTTTTATGAAGTTTATATGTTAATGTTATTCTAATATAAACCTATAATTAATTAAACACCTTGACTGAACAATGTACAAGTTGTGACACCAGCTGACAAATATGACAATCCACCCTGAATTGGTATTAATAGGTACTTTATCATGGGCGGAAGAGTGGAAGAAGCTTGGTGTACACAGACAATGTCAGCTTCAACAGCAATCTCTTGGAGAGTTGACACATAGGATAGCATATGTCACAACACTTCTTTGAGTTTGAGATAATTGAGCTTAGAAATTCATTCAATTTTTAATGAACTAGATTGATAAGTTATGCTGTATTTTTGCTAAAATTATGAGAAAAAATATTTAAAAGTTCAAACACTTTATGCTTGTCATTAATGCTGAAAATTTTCTTTGTGTGTCCTATATTCACAGTGTAAAGAACAAAGATAAGATATGAATGATTATTAATAAAACAAGTTAAATTAAGCACAACTATTTCCCCCAAAGATATCACTCTTAATCTTTGAGGCTTTTGATTTCTATCATTATAGCAAAACACATTTTTCCATTATATTAACCTCACTATTAGAAGCCCTTAATTTTTCTATTTTGTACAGATGCATTCATTATCAGTGCTAAGACTGACTACTAGGGAAAAGATTTTTAAATGACATTGATATTCAAATGTTAATTTAATTTTTATTAAATCACGACACAATAAAAGAACTGAAAATATCTATATTAAAACAAAGGTTTCTACAATAAGTCTGAAGAGCATGGCATACATCCCATCCTGTTAGGATTCACATCTTGAGACCAGGACACTTAGTAAAATGAGTAAGAGAACTTGGAGGTCCATTATAAAATGGCCATGTTGATCAAATAAGGAAACAGCCCAGTGGACAAGAGCAAGGCTCTTTTTATCGGCTCCTGGGCCCCATATGCCATAGAGTTTGTCCCTTAGGAGCTAGCACTAGACACCATTGCCAGTTGCCCTAATTGATTTACAATATGGGTAGTTACACTTTTCTATACATTTGCGTCTCAAGTGTATCTCTTGGTAACACATTTATTTGAGGGTAAGGAAAGCCTCTAAGAAAGTCTACACTCATTTCAAGGGAGAAATTATGCTAGAATACTCAGTGTATTGACCAATTGGGGCAGCAATTGCTCAAGATTTGTAAGCCAAAATATCAAAGTAAGGGGAGAATTTTTAGCACTGCTGAGCCTGCTCTTCATTCAAGAGGGTGTGCTTCCTGATTTCATTTCCTAGCCTTCTAGAAATATACCTGACTATTGTTTGCTCTGTTTCCAAGTATAAGTTCTTCCCTCTCAGGAGAACAAGATCAAAGACTCTTCCCTTGATTGGGGAGGAGGGTATTCCAGAAGAGACCCCATCCCAATCAAAATAGTTGCTTAATTAGAATTTTCCTTAGCTTAGTAGTCTTCTAATAAAATGTTGCACTAATGCTTTTATGAACACAGTACCATTCTGTTGAAACATGTTTTAAAACACTGTATTCAATGTTTTCAGTCATTTACCAGAATAATTAGTATGCTTTGTGACCACTGGAAGGCCAAGCTGATCATCACGTTCTAATGATTGTTGTTATGAATTATATATATAACATTCTTCACAATTTTGATTTTATTCAAGGAAAAATTAAAAACAGAAATTCTGGTCTAAAGTCCAAAAGACTTCAAAGATGGTTATATTGGAATGCTTAGAATTAATCAGAAACATGGTTCTGAATGAGGGTGACAGCTGTACAGTTTGAAATGTTTGTGGGTCCCCTGGCAATGGGACCAGGACTCATCCCAAGTGCACGAACTTGCTTTTTTAGAGATCATTCCCTAGGATGCCATGCCCTACTCAGCCTTGATTCAGTGGGGAGGAACTTGGGCCTGCCCCAACTTGGTAAGCCAGCCTGGGTTAAATACACAAGGGAGGCCTTATCCACTATGAGGAGTGGGTGGGGTTGGGATAGGGAAAGGTGGAAGGGAGCAGGAGAAGGGAAGGAGGGAACAGTGGGCCTTATGTAAAATGAAAAGAAAAAACTTTAAATAAATAAGTAAACCTTTAAAAAAACAATCTTTTAACAATTGAAGTAGAGGCGAAAAAAGAATAATAAGAAATGGTAATAATAAAAGGAAGTCTTACCCTCTTTCCATATGTGCTTTATCAACAAGCGTGTAATGAGATGACCGAAAGTAAAAAGAGATTTCGTTCTGTATTGTGGAACATGACTGTCATCCCATTACCCAGGAAGCAGTGCCAAGATTACTCCTGTAAATTTAAATTCCAACTCTGCTGTATAGAGCATCCTAAGGCTAACAAGTTTAAATAAGAAGATCCTGTGTCAAAATACAAAGGGCCAGTTTGGAAGGGATCTAAGAGCTAGAACTGGTAAAATGGCTTAGTGGATTGCTTAGTCAGGGTTTCTGTGGTTGTGTTAGAACATTGTGGCCAAAGTTAACTTGAAAAGGCGGGAATTTATTTCACTTTACAGCTTTTAGTATCTCATCCAGGGAAATCAGGGCAAGAACTCAAAGCAAGAACCTAGATACAGGAATATTTCTATTAGCTTTCTTGTGATGCTTTCTTATAGCATCTAGGACCACTAAGCCAGTAGTAGCCCTCTCCACAGTGAGTTGGGCCCTCTCCCATCAGTCATCAATCAAGAAAATGTATCACAGACTTGCCCAGCAGCCAATATTGTGGAGGTATTTTTCTCATTTAGGTTTCTTCTTCCAAAATGATTCCAAATATGTCACATTGACATAAAACTCTCCGGCACAGTGGGTAAGGTTGCATATTAAAGATGATCTGTCATTCTGAGTTCAAAATTCATGATGAAAGTAGGGAACGAACTCCTGAATATTGTCTTCTGACCTACATATATGCCATATGCAATAGACACACACACACACAAACACACAGAAAGAGAGAGAGAGAGAGAGAGAGAGAGAGAGAGAGAGAGAGAGAGAGAGAGATTATATGTAAACAAACTCAAAAGAAAGACATGACTTTAGATTTGTAGAAGTGAATGAGGAAGGAAAGATGGGAGAAAGGAAAGCTGAGTTCATTCAACAGTGTGTAGATTTATGAGGCAATAGAAACATAAAAAGATTTATTATTCAGAGTCCCATAAATGTCTGCTTCCATGAATTTTAAAAGATGATGAATGCAACTGAATGAAAGGCAACACATTAAGGAATAATACTCTAATAAATTTTTAAAAGAAAAAGAACACTTTATAATCATTTTAAAGCAAATAGATTGAAATTTATATATTTATATATTTATATGTATCCACAAAAATCATATGTGATTTGTATTTTTAAAAGTCACAGAAGGAAAGTAGTAACCAATATTGACTCTCTGTCAGAGAAGTTCATACATGATGGGATTCAACCCATCTATGAGGAGAAATGTGTAGTCAAAGCAGAGGCATAGCCGTGGGTGAATTTGAAAAACATGTCAATTGTGAGAGTAAGAATGAGAACAATTGTTAAAAAGTGCATTTGACATTCTGTATTATTAAATTACAATAACCATACTAAGTCCTACTGTTGCTCTAGTACTCTGCCACAACCAGATCACATGGTTCCTTTAATGAATCATTCATTAGAGGACCAAAGAGTCTATGAAACAACTTCTCATTTTACTAGGAATGATATCCTCTAAAATTCTAGCAGAGGTTCTTATTTGCTGATCTGCCAGTGTTTGTCGAATAAAGAAATGTCTTCTGTCCTTGTTTACATAAACCCACATTGAAGCCATGTTCAGAAATTTCTCATGCTCAAATTGATTTATGCTTCGAAAGAAAATCATGTATATGCTTGCCTATAGCACCTAGGAAATCCTCCCCAAGGGTGGCACTGAATACAGGAAAACAGGGCTTCTCATATTTATCAGCAATCAAGAAAATATGTCACTGGCTTCCCTACTCCTACTCTTAGAAATCCCACAAAACCACTGATCTACACAACCATAATGTCTATGCAGAGGATCTAGCTCAGAGCTCAGACCCATACAAGGTACATGATTGTTGATTCTGTCATGTGATCCCCACATTTCCTGCTTAAATGATTCTATGAGCTATGTTCTCTTGGTTTCCTTGACCCCTCTGGCTCCTCCAGTCCTTCACACACACACACACACACACACACACACACACACACACACACACACACACCTCTTCAGGGTTTCCCTAGCTCCGTGCATCTGTTCCTATCATTTGCTGGATGATACCTTTCTGCTGACAATTATGATAGGCACTGATCTATGGAAGTCAATACGGCATATGGTGGTTCCTCAGAAAATAGGGAATTAATCTACCTCAAGACCGAGCTACACTACTCTTGGTCATATACCCAAAGGATGCTCTAAAGAACACTGGCTCAACTATGTTTGTAGTGGTTATATTCATAATAGATAGAAACTGGAAATAATCTCAATGTCCCTCAATGAAAGAATGGATAAAGAAAATGTGGTATATTTGCACAATGGAGTATTAATCAGCAATTAAAAACAATGACATCATGAAATTTGCAGGCAAATGGATGGAATTAGAAAAAAGCCATCCTGAATGGGGCGACACAGACTCAGAATACTTACATATTACATGTACTTATAAGTGGACAATATACATGCTTATAAATGGACATCAGCTGTTAAGTATAATCATCCTACAATCCATAGACTCAGAGAGGATAACAAGAAGGACTCAAGGTAGGCAATCATAGATCTCCCTTGGAGGGAGAAATGGAATAGATTTTGTGGTTGGATTGGGGCCTGGTGGGCATAGGAAGCGGAGCAATGAGGGAAATGAAAGGAGAGTATTGGTATAAATGACTGGAATTGGGAGGAATTGGGAAGGCAATATGGAAACCTAGTGCAGTGGAAATCCCCTGGAATTTTGAGAATGACTCTAGCAAAGACACATAGTATTGGGGGATATGGAGCCTGAGCCAGCTGTCTTTGTTAGGGTTTTTATTGTGGTGAGGAGACACCATTACCATGGCAACTCTTATAAAGGGAAACATTTAATTGTTGTGTCTGACTTAATTTCAGAGTTGTAGTCCATTATCATCATGGTGGGAAGCAAGGCAGCATGCAGGCAGACATGGTGCTAGAGAAGAAGCTGAGAATTCTTACCACTTGCCTTACAGTCAATGGGAATTAGTCTGAGACATGGTATGGATTGAGCATGTGAGACCTCAAATCCCACCTACACAGTGACACACTTCCTCCAACAAGGCCATACCTAGTCCAAAAAGCCATACCTCCTAATATTGCCACCCCTTTTGGGGGCCATTTTCTTTCAAAACACCATATTGGCCATCTTCTCTAACAAGGCAAGGTTTCCAGCAATGGGACTGGAACATGAACCCAGACACAAAACCGTCAGCCTACATTTGTCCTGCCTTCAAGATGTTCTGGTGTAATGATGGTACAGAACTTGTGGGACTGGCCAAGCAATGACTGGTCCAACTTGAGGCTCATGCAAGGAGAGTGAACCCATGCCTGATATTGCCTGGATGGCTAGGAACCAGAATCTAGACAGCCCAGAGACCTAGGATAGAACTAAACATGACTAGGGAAAAAATTGATAAAATAATTGCTAATGATATTCTACTACACTCATGTATAGTATATTGTCTTATAAAAATTACATATCCATATATCTGATAAAATTGTTCTATTGCATTAGTCACAATGATAACACATGGAATCATATAAGCAGAGATTCCCTCATTTCAAAAGGTTTTTGGAATTGTGCTAAATGGAAAATGGACATAGAATCATTTGTAGAGAGAAGAAATATTTGGCATACCTCTGTCTACTCACAGTATATAGGTTATAATGAAAATTTTGACAGCAAGGAGTGCAAAGGAATGGGAGGAAAATGTTAAACTAGTCTTTGAAGACCGGGAACTGAGAACATTTGCTTAAGCAGCACTCAGTACTACCCATCTATAAACAAAAAAAAAAAAAAAGGAAAGAGAAGATAGGGAGTGATTGAGGAAGGAGAAAAAGGAGAAGGTATAGGAATTGTAGAAATGATAAAAGTATATGATATACATGTAGGAAGACACATAGGAAAAGAGGGGAGAGAAATGATTCTTTTTATCTTTGAAATTCAGCATATTAATGTATTCACAAAAATAGGTACTTTAAAAAAAATACAAAATTTAAAATTGCCAGGAGTACTAAAAAAATAAAGAAGTTGGTTAAATTAAAAAAAAATAAGAAAGCAGAAACTTTAATATTTTAGAAAACAAAGCAAATATATTTGTTTCACTGTTGTAAGAGTAGTTAATTGAGCATAAATAATAGATAAGACATATGAATAATAGGATAATGGTCTATATTATATATCAATAAAAATGCCAACACTTGAGATTTTAATTTTAAATGACAGAGAAAATAGCACGAGGTGGATATATAAGTTAATAACAATTGTAGTCAATATAATTCAGCATGAAAAAGATTTTTTAGTAGAGGATTAAAGGTCCTCCATGTTGTTAAAATTTTGAGTAGAAACATTCTCATTTCTTGCAGATTTTCCTTATAATAGTCTTTGCCTATGTAATGACTTAGTCAGTTAAGCCAACCCCCCCCCCACTGAGAATAAAACTGTATTCCAGTTTAGAGAAACCTGTTGCTTCATGCCCAGTCCTCTTCTGCTAAAACTTGTGCTAAGTCTAGTGCTACAGAGTTCATAGATCATGTCACTTTCTTTCCAACAGTGAAGTTGTACATGGATGCTCTGTCTTTAGTTATCCCTGTGGGGTTGAGTGAGATTCATTCATCTGACCAATCATTCTTCCTCCTCTCTGTTATGTGTGTCAATACCATTACCCAAGTTAGCCAAACAAACAAACAAACAAAAAAACCCAATTACTAAAAAAATGTTCAAAAACCAGAATTCCTTAAAGAAATGTTAAAAATATATTTTCACTGCTGGACTAAGCTCTACTCAACTGACAATTGTAACCGTATCACTAGACATAAGATAATAATATAGACATTAAGATTTTTATCAAACAAGAAGCAGCAAGGTAATGGTAAAGAACTTCAATAGCATATTGCAAAGGGGAAGTGAAACAGGAATGGGATAATAATCATGAAATTAATGAAAACGAAATTGAACTTTGTTGTTGCTGTAGCTCAGAATCCTTGAGAGTGTAGATAAATATAGTTATAGACTGTCTATACTAAATCTTCAGCTAAAATTATCTGTGGAAGCCTGAGAACAAACTTGGGATCATTTGCAGTAAGAACAGAACACTGGGTCCTGACATTTAGTCAAAAAGAATGACTTAACTGCTAGGTTTTATGTCTATATTAATATTTCTACTAAGAAATAATGACATACCAAACCATGCTTTATTCACTTGGCCATTCCAATCTGAAAGTTACCACTGAGTAGTTAGCCCGGTGAATTGAAGTATTCATTTTTATAACTTATTTTAGATTTTCTGTGTATAAAATGAGATTTTACAGTGTGTCCATTTCCAGGCACATATTAACAATGTGATGAATGCTATCTATATCTAGATAGTATTTAAATGATCTCAGTCAAATAAGATCATCAATAATTAAAATAATTAATATATGTTATGTTTAATATAGCAACTGTGGTTAGGAAGCTTTCAAATTATGGTTAATAAAAATGTGCAAAAAAAGTAGTTTTGAGACATTTTTCATTGTCCTGAGAAATATGAATTCTAGTGAAATCAATCCTGGCAATGTTAGCTAAGGTTGTGTTGTTTTGAAAGGTAAGTGATTTTAAGGTGGGTGAGATAAGAACACACGAAGAGTAATGCTTTCTACTTAAAAGCTTTGCAATGGGCCCAAACCCAACTTACCTCATCTCTTTGTGGGCTTTGTGAATAAAAGGAAATGCAAATTGAGTTTTTCCTCTAAAATAACAGAAACGCATTTAATAAATGGGATGTGTGAAAATTTGAGGCTTTTTTAATAGAACATTTTCACAGGAAAGTTTAATCTCTCATCAGTTTCACACATCAGAAAGTGTTTTAAATTATGTTAACTATGCTTTATGCAACATTCTTAAGAAATGATAGCAATGTCTTCCAAAATATTTTTCAAGTTAAGGATGTTTTCAGGAAGGGCTAATTATTCTTGTTAAATTTTAAAAGGCAAGTTCATATAGAAGAAGAAATGAAAAGAATGTGGAAAATACACTCTAAAATATTTAATTTATTCTCAAAATGCAGTTTTTAATAAATATCTTGTGCTGGGTAGAAACTTTTTTAATACAAAGAGCAACAATTTATTTTTACATTTAAATGAGTTTTTTAAACTAAAATTTCGATTTTTCTGGTAAAGAATGGAATATTTCTTTCCCATAATCTTTTATAAATTTCAAAGTAATTATTGGAAGGCCATTTAAAATATTCTTCCCTTTAGTCCCATTAATCCGGTACTCAATATATTTCATTTAGTCTCAATACTGCAGCAAATGTTTCTAATATGGGGTATAAATTAAGGACTACTTGTTTGATAGTTATCTCATAGCAAAAGAATTTTCCAGTTCCATATTTTATCTTACTAATGGAAAGCTGGGTTTTATCACTGCTGAATTTAATCATTGTGAAGTTACTTATAAATCATATATAATTTTCAATGTATGGTTTTGTAGTTATGTTATTTAAGATCTATCAGTTCAACAAAAAGTCAATGGTCTTCTTAGCCACAGAAATGTCAGCAAGGGAGTACTGGTACCAATGTGAGGCTCTCGAATTTCCATAAGGCCTAAAAGAGTTTTAAAAGAGCGTCTAAACACACAATAATGGAGCCAAAAACAGCTTTCTACTTTATGTCTCATGCAAGTTGTGATATAGAGATGCCAAGGTACAGAGACACCATGGCATGTGGACTTGAGCTACAGTATAGAGGGTTCACAGGCTTGAGTGCAGCATGGTGCATTCCTGCCACTGTACACAGATGCATCTCCAAGCTGCGCAGCATGGTGCTTGGTGAATATAACTTTTGCTAGTACAGAAAAAAAAAAAAAAAAAAAAAAGGTTTCTGGGCTACATGCTGCTGGATGCAGGCATAGACCCACTGCTTCCCAGATTTGTTAGTGAGCCTGGTTCCCAGAGCTGGCAGTAAACATAGTTCTACCATGTTGGGAAGCTGAGGTGGGTGGAGCCAGCAGCCAAAGCTATCATTTCAGTCCTAGTAATGCTGTAGTTTAAAGCAATAGATTCACACACAATAAGACAGATTCAGATGCGATAAATCTCTAAATGGTTTACATTGTGTGTAAAATTGTACATAAGCTTGGAAGAGAGGGGAAAAGTATTATAGAACGTTATATATCGAAATAGATAGTTGTAAAAAGTAAAGTCTTTAAAAAGACAGTAAAAGTAATATAAAAAAAATAAGCCACGTAAAGATGGCTATCACACATAGTCTGGATTATATTGTCTTTGGGATCTTTAACTGCAGAAAGACATTTGCTTGTAAAAGCTGTTGAGTTAAGCATATATATATATATATATATATATAAAATCTGGACTTCAAAGTTTGTGTCTAAGGATACATTACTTTGGAAAATTGGTTCTGCTTTTGTTTCCACGGAAGATGAAAAGCTGTGGATTGCTTCCAGGCTAATGTGGTTTGATCAAGGAAGACCCCCTGAGAGGTCCAGATGACTCAACATCAAAAAACAGCTTCAAGGCAACTGGATCAGAAAATACACCATCACAGACTACTCCAGTCAGGACTTGACCATAATTCTTAGTTTTCTCAGGATCCCCATAAGATTACCATTGCCCTCATCCAGCAGGAAGTAATATGATACGCTGTGCCCAAATTCCCAAAATATTGTTTATGAATGTTTACTTTTATTTAAAGCAGGTTCATTATAAAGGCAAACTCTTTCTAAAGAAGAAAGGGGGATAGTATAGATATGATAGGATGAAAGGGTAGATAAATGAACATACATTTAAAGAGCAACAACTTGTTTAAAAAGTTTTACATTGCTATGGATTTTAGTTTATTGATACAAATTTAGAGTTGATTGTGTTATACTATATATATATAATTTCTACTCTCATTTAAGGTATTATGTTTATGTAACTCATTTAAATTGTAATGGATAATTAAGAAATACAGATGAATAATTAATCTTCTATGATAGTCAAACTTATAGTCATGTTAAGTTTTCTAGGTATACATAGATATAATTCAGTTAGGTAGGTAATCTTCAAACACTTCAAAGACCTACAGAATATAGCATTTAAAATGTTTTAAAAACTTAGACTTTCTGGACAGTGAGAAACTTCTGCTCCTGACAGCACCGATTTACTTCAAAGAGAAAAGATGGACATCAAAGACACTCCATATGGGGTTTATATTCTTCTTGGCAATAATAGCCATTTGGGAAAGAAAGTGTTCTTGCCTGGACTGCTTGACTGTTGTATTGACTGGATATTCAAGACCCATAGGAAGATGACCACTAAACTATTCAAAGTGAGATAGTCCTTCAGGGTCCTGCTTTGCAGAAGAAACTGCCATTCATTCTATAGGACACAGAGAGAAGTGACTGAGAGACTCTAGACCTATAGGCTGAAGATGAATGCCCGAACATTGAAGAGGAACTTTGGGTAATTGTCTAGATAGTCAGCTGTCTCTGTAATTCTAGATTTTTGGATGTTGCTTCCAATGTATTTCCTGTTTACTTGGGTTATATTATATCCTTCTGAGGTCTTTGATTTAGCTGAAAACTAGATAATTACAATTTTTCTTGGTTATGATATAAGATAAATTAGATATGAAACTTTAGACTCACAAATATAGGATAGATAGAACATTTTCTTTAACTTTGATAAATACAAGTAGACTAGATACTATAACTGTAATTCTTGCTTGATAACTTTGTTATATGTAATTTTGCAATGTTAAAGTTAAAACCTTCCGTTTTGATTAGAAAGAAAAGGGGAAATGCTGTGGGATAATGCCCTTGTACACTGGTTTAGTAAAATGCTGACTGGCCAGTAGCCAGGCAGGAAGTATAGGTGGGATAAGCAGACAAGGAGAATTCTGGGAAGAGGAATGGCAGAATCAAGAGTTGCCAGCCAGAAACAGAGGAAGTAAGATGACAAGGCAAAACTGAGATAAGGTAACAAGCCATGCAGCTAAATATAGATAAGAATTATGGGTTAATTTAAGTGTAAGAGCTCTTCAGTAGTAAGCCTGAGCTAATAGCCAAGCAACTATAATTAATATAAGCCTTTGTGTATTTACTTGGGAGACACAAATCAGATAGATTTGTCCCGACTGCCAGCCAGCTGCAACACAGGAAAACTTCTGACTACAGAGTACTGCCACTAAAGTGTCTAAGAAAAGATGGAAGAATAAGAGAAATGCATTTATGAAAGTAGAAACTACAAAGAAGTATGACCCAACCCTGGTAGACCATCTAAACCCATCAGCTGTCATTGCTCTGAGGTATTTCAGATAGTAGGCAACAAAAAAAGACAGAAAAACTGAGTGGAAACATCTGGGCCTGAAAAACTACTTTTGAAGTATTTGTAGGATGGGACACCAGAGAGCATGTTTATTCTCAAGTATATCTGCTGGAATTAAGGGTTCTTGTGACTTGAGAAGGCAGATAAAATTCTAAGAGAAAGTTATTTTCAATCCTACAAAATAAATTCTGAAGGGACAGTAAAGGATATTCAGGAATTTATTTGGATCCACTTGACAGTTAGCAGGAATACGAGGTAGAAGAAGCATTACCAGTATCACTGCCAACTGAGTGTCTGCAGGAAGCCTCCACTCCTTTATGCTTAATGGAAGGAAAATCATAGTCTTAATGAGGGATATAGCTTTTTGTGGCCCCCTTTTGATGAAAAATACATTGCATGCACAAAACATTAAAATGTAAGAGAGAATTAAATAGCCAAGAACAATGACAAAAGAAAAAAAAAACCTGAACAAAAGGAAATGCCATATATTTTCCAGGAATTTGTTTAAGATCAATGACATTAAACCTGTATGATCAACACCTTTTAAAATAAAGATATACATAAAGAAAATAGGAGGCAAAGGAAAATTTGCCCATAATATTATAATATTTATTAACAAATACAGTTGGTGATGGTAGGACAGGCCTGCAACCCTAGCACTCAGAAAGTTGAAGCATTAAGACTATTAGATAAAAGACTGGGCTAGAAAGTAAGAGCTGCAAATCAAGTCAAATAGCATATCTGTTTGAAATATCTGAGCTTAAAAACACAACATATCATTCTCTACACAAAGTAGATTCCAATGACCATGAATTAAAGTAGACTAGGAGATTTAGAAGTATAAGTTAGGATCTGTAGAGAGCCGTGCAGAGCCGTGCCTCAAAGATGGCGCCGGCGTCCGGCATCTGCCTTCCCGATGGCGGGTGTTCTCTGGGATAAACAACTCCTTATTTGTCTTGGGCATGGAATCTGGCTTGCTTGCGTATGTCTGACCCTATCGGCATTGTCCATGTGGCACTACGGAGTTGGTTGCCCAGTGGCTATAAAGGGTGTGGGCTGGCTTTCCCCGGGGTCAGAAGATTGTTCAAGGTTCCTGAATAAACGGCAGAAAGAAGAGCTCGGTGTTGTGTCTTCCTTGCTGGTCGAGGTGGTCGCAGCAAGGATCAATTGTATAAATTGAAACATAAGAAAAATGCTAATGAAAAATCATGAGGGTATATGAAACTATTGAAACACATGGATTATACATCTAATTAGCATCTAAAAGGGAAAGAAGAGAGTATATTATTATTATTATTATTATTATTACTATTATTATTTTGGTTTTTCGAGACAGGGTTTCTCTATGTAGTTTTGGTGCCTGCCCTGGATCTTGCTCTGTAGACCAGGCTGGCCTCAAACTCATGGAGATCAGCCTGTCTCTGCCTCCTGAGTGCTGGGATTAAAGGCATGGGCCACTGCTGCCCAGCTTTATTTTTTTAAGACATTTTTTATTCATTTTACATACCAACCACAGATTCCCCTCTCATTCTTCCTCCCACTACCTCCAAGCCTTCCCCCTAGCCCACCCCCCATGTCCTCCTCCCAAAAGGTATGGCATCAGAAAAGCCTGGCACATTCAGCTGAGGCAGGTCCAATCCCCTCCCGCTGCATCAAGGCTGTACAAGGTGTCCCAGCTTAGGTAATGGGCTCCAAAAAGCCAGTTCATCCACTGAAGATAGATCCTATTCCCACTACCAGAGGCTCCTTAAACAGAACAAGCTACACTATTATCTTGCTTATGGAGAGGGTCCATCTAGTCCCATGCAGGCTCCACAGCTGTTGGTCTAAAGTTCATGAGTTCACACTGACCTGGTTCAGTTGTATTTGTAAATTTCCCCATCATAATCTTGATGCCCCTTGCTCACAGAATCCCTCTTCCATCTCTTTGACTAGTCTCCAGGAGCTTGGCCTGGTGCTTGGCTGTGGATCTCTGCATCTGTTTCCATCAGTTACTGAATGAAGGCTGTATGATGACAGTTAAGGTATTCACCAATCTGATTACCTGGGTAGGCCAGCCAAGGCAACCTCTACACTATTGCTAATAGTCTAAGCTGGAATCATCCTTGTGGATTCCTCGTAACTTCCCTAGCACCAGGTTTCTCCCCACCATATGATGTCTCCCTCTATCCAGGTATTGCCCTGGGAAGAGGAAATAGATGAGATCTCCTGAATAACCTGGGGGTGAGGGGAGCAATGAAGGGTAGGGGATAGGGGATGAGAACATAAAGGAACAGATGGTCTAACTGGAAGAGAGATGGAGTGGGAGAGCAATGAAAGAGACTGTACATTATTTAATTGGGTACATAGTTTTTAAAACGTTGAAGTATGATAGTATAGAGTCAGTATGTTTGTGAGCCTCAAAGAAATAAATAAAACAAAAAAAAAAAGGAATATTTCACCCAGGGCTATAATAATGAAACAAAGAATTGCTTGAGAGACTCAGCAGTTAAGAGCCCGTATTAATCTTCCAGAGTACTAGAGTTCAACTCCCAGTCCTCACATAAGGAGGCTCACAATCACCAGAAAATCCAGTCTCAAGTTGATCAGAGACTTCTGGCCTCCACAAACATTTGTACTCGTATGGATATACCTATACACAGACACTCAGCTACACACATCGTTAAAATAATAAATAAATAAAAAAATGAAAATAAATCTTGAAAAGAATAAATTGAAGATAAATACAAAAAAAGCAATTGGTATAAAACTGGTATTGTTTTCGGTTTTAAAATGAAGTTAATAGTGAAAAACAGATTTTCCTTTTTCTATGACTAAAAAATTGTGTGTAGTGAAGATTTTTCTCAGAAGTAGCTTAAAATTTGACTCAGATTTTAAGATCTTTCCAGTAAGTTTTTGTCATGAGTTTCAGCTTGAGTTTAATAAAATAGATTGTGTGCTAGTTAATGTTTTTTGTTTGTTTGGTTTTTTGTTTGCTTGTTTGGTTGGTTGCTATTTCAACTTGACACAAGCCAGAGTCATAAGAAGAGGGAAATTCAATTAGGAAAATTCTGGCTTTAAAATTGGACTGTAGGAAAGCTTGTGTGGCATTTTCTTGATTTATGATTTATGTATAAAACATTCTGTAGGCTGGCCACAGTGGTCCTTTTGTGTATAAGAAAGCAAACTGATCAAGCCAGGAAACAATATTCCTCTAAGGTCTCTGTTTTAGTTCCTGGTTCTTGCCTTGAGTGACTATGCTGACTTCCCTAAAAATGGACTGTGATCCAGGATATGTAAGATGAATAAAACCTTTCTTCCCCTACTTGGTTTAGGTCAATGTTTTATCACAGAAATCAAGAGCAAACCTAAGCAGAAATTGGTAAAAAAGGAATAGTGAGGGTTTATTTGTTTGTTTGGTTTTTGTTCTTTGGGTTATTATTTTTGCTTTTTGCATGTTTTTAATGACAAAGCTGACCATATTTTTTGGAGGATGATGATGTAGTAGTCTGGAAATGTTTACAGTAAAATTAATTCTTTCCTCCACAAGTTCTTTTTGGATATGGTCTTTATCACTGCAACAGAAAAGAAGACAGCTAGTGAAATTGTTAATTCTTAAGGTTTTTCTGTTGAGTATTTGTTGTTTCTAACCATAGTATCTAAGCTTCTACATAGTTTATTAACATTTTTGTCTTCCTTCTTAACTGCATCTTGACCCAATAAAATGATGAAGGAATGTACTTGCTTGAGATTAACAACCATCATCCAGAGATTTGAGAAGAGTATATGAAAGGAGTCAGTTTGAATTCTTTGAGATTACTGATGTCTCAGGTTACATGGATATTTAGTCAAATTATATATGTGCCTTAAGTATTTGGTACTTTCACTGAGATAAAACAGTAGATCAATATATTGATTCAGCATTAGCCAGAATCTTTCATGTAAAATACTAGTAAACTAAACACAAAGAATACAACAGTAGAATCTCAGTAAATTTAAAATCTTGATGATGTTATTGAAAAGCTTTAAAAATGTAAGCAAGTGCTTGTGTCAACTTGAGATGCAAATTATTTACTATCCCAGAAAAATATAAAGAAATTTTAGAATGTTTTTAAAGTAAAAAAAAAAAATTAAAGTTTCTTACATTGTAAATGCTGTGCTGATATTTTGTGTACCACAATAAAGCTTGCTAGAGGATCAGAGGACAGAGCCAACTGCTAGATTAGACATAGAGGCCAGACAAGGTGACACACACCCTTCATCCTATCACTAGGGAGGCAGAGATCCATCTGGATCTCTGAGTTCAAGGCCACACTGGAAACAGAGCCAGGCAGTGGTGGCACACACCTTTAATCCAAGTACTGGAAAGCACAATTCCTTTTATCCCAGGAAGTGATGTCTGGGCAGAGAAAGGTATATGAGGTGTGAGGAAACAGGAACTCACTCTTTTTAGACTGAGGATTTTGTAGAGATAAGAACTTGTGGCTGGCTTGTTCTGTGTCTCTGATCTTTCAGCTTTCACCCTGATATCTAGCTCTGTGTTTTTTTATTAAAAGATCATCTAGATTCAAACAAAAAATTGCTGTTTGGAATTTCTTAGTGTATACTGAAATTATTTCAGTCACATTAAAATATGCTATCTAAAGTCTTTACATTTTTAAATAGCGACTTACATATTAGAGGATAAAACAAATGGGTCTACATGATTATAAAAAGCAAAGCATTTGGGAATTGATTTAATAACTTAGTAATAAAGGAACTGCCTAGCATGGTGAGGCCTGAAGTCCACTATTAATGAATGTACTAGCTATACTATTTCTGTAAAAGAAAAACTTGTAAGGAGATATTTGCATTGCAAACTAAGTATTGTTCTGTGATATTACAATTCAAAATACCAATTTATTAAATTTTATGTATTTCAGATTTTTAGATTTCTGAACATTTTCTTAAACAATTATTCAAAAGTGTAGTCTTTCTTAAGCACTATACATATTTTTTATTTAGAAATATACAGTCACAAACACACACATGCACAAATACACAAATATGCACACATCTCTATGGAACCTCTATGCTATAACTTGAACTTAATCATTTAACACACTGAAACAACCAATTATTTTACTGGATACAATTAAAGCATTTGTTCCTTGAGAAATGTGGTACAATACTAATTTGCTTAAAATATTCTAATATGAGAGGCCAAAATTCAGCTGTCCTTTAATTAAGTTCCTTATTCATAGAATGATAAAGTTGACAATGTGGAAGATGAGGAAAAATATATTTTAAAGGCATGGTTTTAATAGGAAGAAAAAGTGCTATTTTTCAGGGATTATTATGAATAAAACCTTTTCCTAACAGAATTGGCAGTTCAAGTTGGGAATAGAAAGGTTATTGTTAGTATTGTAAAATTTCTAACATGATTCTATAGAATTTTTTTTCATCTTTCTTCCTTTGTTCCTTCCTTCCTTTTTTCTTTCATTTCTTTCTTTCCCTCCTCCCTTCTTTTCTTCCTTCCTCACTCCCTCTTTCTTTCTTTCTTTCTTTCTTTCTTTCTTTCTTTCTTTCTTTCTTTCTTTCTTTCTTTCTTTCTTTCTTTGTTTTTTTAACTGTATTCTCTCACTAGAAAGTAAGAAGACCATAGGTCAAGATTAAATCAGATTTAGGCTTCTGATCACAATTTCAGTGATCAGAATTCTAGGAAAAGAATTCAAGCAGAAGATGTATGGGAATTCTTAAGCACTGTATGTGTGCATTTGTGTACATATATGATCTAAGAATCTTAATAATTATTTAGGTTTCAGAATACAGGTGAGTATTAAGAATTTGAAACAGTATAAATTTTCTTTATCTACCTTGATACTTGTCACTTTGAACACATTAAATAGAAATTATTCTGCTTGGATTTAATTGTGAGGATGATCAATAAATTAATTCCCTCGAAATCCCTATATTTCTTAATATGCAAGATAATCCATGCTACTAGTCCACACTACATAATAATTCTATATGATCTACTTATTCTTATAATCCATCCTTTTATTTACACACAAATATCTCAAAGTCATGAAAAATTCATCATTTCAAATTTCTAATTAATGTTTTAAATTATGTGAATGAGTGTCATGACTGTGTGAGCATGTGTATGTGTGAGCACAGGTACCAGTGGTGTCTTGAAGAGGGTACCAGATCATCTGGAGCTGAAGTCACAAAGAGTTGTGACAGTCACAGTGAGTTTGGGGACAAAAAACCAAGTCCTTTTAAAGAGAAATACATACATGTGAACCTCGTTACATGCCCCTAGCCTCAAATGTATCATTTTGACATCAGTTTATAAATTGTCTCAGTAAAAGTTGCACTTCCGAGAAAGTGTTTTGTGATACTCAAATATGTTCTCAGAGGGTAATGCTTCCTCTCTGCTTTTGAAATTTTAACAACGATAGAAGATCTCCTCTATTCCGGTAATGGGAATCATTCTGCCTACAGGGAAGGAAACTCCACACTATTAAATAATTCCCTTGGTTCTCACTGCTCAGACTTTTGTGAAGATTCAAACACTTGCTTACACTTAAATCAATAGTTATGAAATTGCCCATGGCCTTCTGAGCTAATTAGTTATTTTCAAGCATTTACATGCTGTAGAAGTAGATGCACTTTTCTAGTAATTCATACAATTTTTTTTATGATTTTTATTTCTTCTCCTTTCTCCTTTCTTCTCTTCCTTCATCAGATTCTCCCTTTCCCTCTGTCATAGCTAGTTTTTGTCATCTTTGCACACCTAGACATCCAGATAGTGGGGCAATCTGTGTTGAGGAATTGCCTCACTCAGATTGGCCTGGAAAAAAGATCTGGACTGTGCAGGTATTTGAGCACGTCAAGAGCAGCAAGTCCATAATTGGTTTTGGTTCTTGCCTTGGCTTTTTGGAGAAGGAATTGTAATCTGTAATACAAATAAACCCTTTCCTCCACAAGTTGACTTTGGCCATAGTGTTTATTACAGAAACTGTAAACAAACTAGGACACCTTCTCAAGGTTTTACTCTATGCTAATTTTTTGTTTATGTCTTTAAAAAGTTACATCTCTACCTCACTTGAAACTAACATGATTAAAACTTAATTAATTTGAAGTGTAACATGAATTTGCTTTTTCAGGTCATTTACAGGTCATAATTATTTCTCTACTTCTTTTTGACACAGGAAAAATGGTTGGCCTCTTTCTCCTAATAAACCATATGCCAAAAAAGACACAGAATTATGACAACTATGACACAGAATTATGATAACTATGAAAATTGGGATTCATATTTAATTTTGGTTTGGATTTTAAGTGTTTGTTCATCCCCACCCTACCACACTATACCACACACACACACACACACACACACACACACACACACACACACAGGATTACAAGTTTCAAACTTCAAGTGTTGAGAAATTCTATACACATATAGAAAATTTATAATTATAAATAAACACATTATCAGAGGTGACATCATAATGTATGAATTGAATTGAACAATTTATTCTTAAATATGTTTTCAGAAAGAGTTATATGCTGCTATCTCAACATGGGCTTGCATCTCTCTGATTATATGTTCTTAATGAATTTTCTGTACACCTGAACTATAATTTTGGAAGTTAATCTTATAAGTGGGAGTGGGTTTTTTGTTTGCTTTTGTTTTAATCACATAGCAGCATGGCAATAGACTAAAATAGTTTTACTAGTTGCATCCCATTTATGATAAGACTATATTTGGAGTTCTAAATTGAAACAATGGAGTACAAATAATGAAATCTGTATTCATTTACCCATTGTATACCTGAAGTAGGATAGTCTTCAAACATTTCTAAAGGAAGGAGTAACATGATCAACAGATAAACAATTGGAATGTTGGTTATTTATCTACAAGACATGCAAAGAGTTGCACAATCATAAACATTTTCCCTGACAACAATGCAGCAAAATCTGTTTTTAGTGCCTTGTAATTATTTTCTATTGCTCTTAAGAGTAGTTTCCAAATCCTTAACTGTATACTATAGGAACTTTATCTTGTGGCTACGGTAAAGACTTATCTCTTTCATTACAGGCTTTGTTCCGCTGTATGACACAAACACTCTCATCTCCCTCCACTTCTGAAGTTTCTGCATTCTGCCTCCTTGCAGCTTTTATCAATGGTACTCTTCCCCTGAAACACATCACTAACATTTACTCTCAACTGTCTAATCTTTGAGAGCAGGCTATAATTTAGAAGGAAACCTTTTGTTATGTTAGAGTGCTGTAAGCTTTGCAGCTATCTATTCCCATAGCTCTTTAGAATTTTTATAATTTAAAAGTTTTCATGTTAGAACAGTTTACAATTTTCCTTTATATGCTTGAGTCTAAACCCAAGAAGACTGAAAAAAAAAACCCTTATACTCACCATTGAATCCCAGACTCTATAATTCTTCAGATATGTGTACATATTTGTTATATTGAATAGGTATATATAAAGTATATTATAAATGTTTCTTGACTTATGAAATCTTTTAATAAATTCTAGAAAACAACAATTATTTTCATAACCCCACAATTTGAAAATATTATCCACTAGAGTCAACATATGGACTGCCAAAGTTCACAGTTAGGAAATTGCAGAGACTTAAACTTTTACTATGTCCAAACAACTCCTTTGACTTTGTGATAAGTATTTAAAAATATAGGCAAATATTTTCATTTGCTATTGTTTATGCTATGGGTGACTGTGCAGCAAATATCTCAAATGTAGTGGCATGAAATAACCATTTTACTATTGTGGTAGTTTGAATAGATTTGTCCCCCACAAACTTATAGAGAGTGGCACTATTAGGAGGTGTGGCCTTGTCAAAAGAAGCTTGGTCTTGTTTCAGGAGACTGGATGATACACTCCTTTAAGCCAGACCTTGAGGCTGGAAGGCACAGCTTTAATCTGGGCCACACTTTCTGGAGGAAATATTTCATTGTTGAGGCAAGCTTTGAGGTTGCATATATTTAGGATACCTCCCAATGAGTCAATCGACTTTCTTTTGCCTCTGAGTTATTATGTAGGACTCTCTGTCCCAGCACCACATCTGCCTACATGCCACCATGCACCCCAACATGGATTGAACCTCTAAAGTGTAAGCAAGCCACCCAAATTAAATATTTCCTGCATAAGAGTTGCTGTGGGCATGGTGTCTCTTCCCAGCAATAAAAACTCAACTAAAGCAACAATCTATACAAATTCTGTGGGAAGTGATCGTGGAGATGCCGACTATGGTGACTTTCTTTTATTCTGAACATCTAAACCTTGCACATATCTGATATAGCAATAAGTGACTTAAGTGTTGGGGAATGGAACTGTAGAGAGGTTTCATTAGTTCATATTTGAACTCTGTCTTGGGGTGACTCGTAATCTAAGTTGAAAAGAGAAACAAAACAATCAAAGCTGGGTATGGTGTCATATTCCTGTAATCCTAAAACTTGGTATGCAGAAACATGGGGATAACTTCAACTTCTAGACCGTCAATCTGATAATTTGAGGTTACTTACAGCATCATGAGCCAGCAGGAAGGTTCTGAGTGGACTTATTTCAGTGAATTAGAAAGTAAATGTGTAGATAGTCCTTTCTGACCCAAAATTTTAGAATACAAGTAATTATTTCATTCACACTATGTTGGTTGAAGAAATCATACATGCCTGACTTCAGAAAATTGAGGTATGGTATCAAAGTGTTTGTGACCATATTTAGAAATAACTCCTATTATTTTCCTCCCGAAACCAAGCCAGAATTCCCCTTACTATCAGCACTAGAGTAAGGATGAGAACTCCCTTTACTGCTACAGATGTATTATTCTTGAGCTTAAATTTTTTTCTAAGTGAATGAAAGGGAAAGGGATATGTTTTATTACTCAAGTGTAATATTATATATATAACATAATTTATGTGTCTATAAAGAATGTGTAAAACCAAAAAATGCACAGTTTTGGTTCCAGAAGTTAATATGTTTTATATATTATATATCATATAATTACATATATATGTGATAGATATAAAAATAAGTCATGGAATTTCATATAAAGAGACAAAATGAAGAAAGGATGACCTATATATCCTAGATACACTAGTACAATAATTTATTTCACCTATGATTCATTCATATGGCATAGGGACAGGGGAAAAAAATGGGAGAATAAACTGTGGAATATCCAAAACCTAAAATAATTATTTTATACATGGAAAAATGAAGATATGGTCCAAATTTCTAATTTTACTAGTGAATTTCTTATTGAGTTCAGAGTAAGAACAGGATCTCAGTAATTTTAAAACATGTTTCACAGAAAATGATCTTGTAAGTGTATTATATGAGAGAGATGCCAAATGTTAGCAATTTTTTTGTTTCTGAAAGATAACTGAAGCAGGAATAAGTTAAAAAATTATGGTATTTCTATTATTTTGTAATAGGTAAAAGCATTTAACAGTATAAAAAGAGATTTGGTATTGAATTATTGATATTTTGAAAGATTTCAAGACTCAAATATTTTATTTAATCGGAACAATACAATTTTAGCTATACTCAGTGGTACAGTTTTATCTTGATTAAAGTTATAAAGGAAATATACTCACGTATTGATGTTTTCTTCCTTACACATTTTTTGGCTGCTGAATTTTTTTCTAACTTTTAAAAACTTTTTGTTTGCCAATGAGTAGACATTAGTCATACACGTAAATATTACATTAGAGCCAAAGTTACATTTTTAGTTTTAATTACTGTGCCTAAGAAATCCATAAAACAAAAATGCCTGTAACCTCTAAGCCCCTTGCTCATGGACAGATACTTCCTGAAATGATGTTGGCTATTCTTTTATGGGAGATAATGAGTCACATGTTTTCACTTCTCTAAACAAGTTTGTGTGACACAACTTCATCTCATGTGTGCAAGAGAAATGTAGGCAGGAAATATGTCAGGATGTATGCTTGCCCCTGATTGGACGCAGGCAGGAGGTACATAGGTAGGAAATACACCAGGATGTATACTTGCCCCTGATTGGACGCAGGCAGGAGGTACATAGGTAGGAAATACACCAGGATGTATGCCTGCCCCTGACTGGATGAGGGTAGGAAGTATATAGGTAGGAAATACACCAGGATGTATGCTTGTCCCTCATTGGGCCTGATGGGAAATGCAGTGAATTATGGATTTTTGCCCTTTTAAGCCTCTGCAAAATGGAACTCTGGTTCATTTTCTGGAAACAAAGAGTTGGACCTGGCCAGAGCCCTTCAACCTGGCAAGTACTTAATGAAAGCTTGCTTCAAATCGGGCTTTAAACTGTGTTAGTGATTTTATTCTCAACCTGTGGGATTAACAATATATATACCTATGATAACACAGTGTAACCAAGAGTTAGTAATTTAAAGATGTGTGTTTACTATGATTGAGAGTATCCTAATAGAATAGAATGGATTTAAAGTTCTATCCATTCTGTTTTCTTGTTAAATAAGCACATTTCATCAACTGGTACACTGCAAAATCCTCAATTCCAGTTAGTTTAATTTGGAAGCACAACCTAGGACTATCGTTTTTCTTGAATGCTTGTTAACTGTAACACTCACCTGGTGTGACTGTGGGTCTCTATCTAGCTACTTGAAATTCCAAATTAGTGAAGAAAAAAAAATCTTCTCTGAAGAGTTAGTTTGACAAGTCTTTTATATTGTAATTGTGAGCAATCTTATCCGGTGCTTTCCTGTCAATGAAACACTTTGGTTTAGAACACTAAAGTTTCCTTCCCCTTGCCCTGTGCTTGTTGTTCTCCCTGTTTTCAGTTGAAACCTGTGGTTTCGACTAGTTCTACAAAAGTTCTCCCGTTATTGCTAGACCATCACGGCTCTTGATGCCTGTTCCCACAGAGGCAAATGAGCAGCAACGAGAACTGATCTTTCAAACTGACCAGTATTGTAACAGCAGCCATCTGCGATGGGGATTACCATTCACTTTAACTAGAAGAAAACAGCAAAACCTCTCTTCTCCTTGCCAGCCTGCAGGCTTTATAAGTGTTAGGGGATGGGTGAGTGGGAACAGGAGCCGTCAGTCATTCTGAAGCTCAAGTCTAGCTCTTTTGATCAAGTAGTCACCCCACATTTATTGAGATTTATGATGTTTGTATCTCTCTCATTATCATCTCTGATACCTGGGATTAGTAGGAAGCGAATTCACTCTCTCCAATTTCTCTCTCTCTCTCTCTCTCTCTCTCTCTCTCTCCCTTTGTGTGTGTGTGTGTGTGTGTGTGTGTGTAAAAGTAGCATTCATATGACACTATCACTAATATGTGTATTTATATTTCTTTCTAAAGTGAATAGAGTACAAATGTGTATCCAACTTACACACTAGGTTACACTAGTGTAAGCAAGGACACAATAGAGCCACACAACTGAACTAAGTCTGTAGATAGAAAGAAAGGTTTATCGAGCATAAAGCCAAGGATATCTGTCAGAGGGCAGAGAACTATATGTTACTCAGCAGGGTGGGGGTCTTTGAGCTGATACAGGCTGTTCATATTAATGGGGGACTAGATTCCTCTGCTGAGGTAGTAGGCTAATGATTGGGGCAGATAAGGAAGGCAACTAAACTAAGCTAGTAGGAACTCATGAACTTTGGACAGACAGCTGTAGAGCCTGTGTGGGACTGGACTGGGCCCTCTGCATGGGCAAGACAGTTGTGTAGCTTGGTCCGTTTGAGGGGTCCCTGGCAGTGGGTTTAGGTTCTATCCCTGGTGGATGAGCTGGCTTTTTGGAATCCATTGCCTATGGTGGGACACCTTGCACAGTTTTGATGCAGCAGAAGGGGATTGGACCTGCCTCAGCTGAATGTGCCAGACTTTGCTGACTAAGTATGGGAGGCAATACCTTCTCACAGGAGAAAATGTGGGGTGGGCTGTGGGGGAAGGGCTGGGGGAAGTGGGAGGAGGGAAAAGGGAGGGATCTTCTGTGGTTGGTATGTGGAATGAATAAAAAATTTCTTAATTAAAAAAAAAGAAAAAAACCCAGAAACTAGCCTTTTGAGATTACTTCAGAATGCTGAGTTATCTGCCCGGTTTATCCAATAACAGTCCTTTTGTTTACCCAGTCAGAGTCTTTTTCCTTAGAACATTGGGGATTGCTTTGTATCTGACATATAGTTCTCCTTATCCTCCATTTTCACCTATAGATTCCAAACAATACAACCTCATCCTAAGTCTAAATAAGGACACAGAGTCAATTACTTTTTAAAACCTACAGTTAAGTGTACTCCATAATTAGGTTGATTGATATTAAGGAATAACGAACAATGATTATGAGTAGGACTATAGGGTCAGGGTGGACCATTTAAATGAAGCAATAAGTATGTACCCTTAAGACAATCTCCTAGTCATTTCTTTATCTGATACAGAAAAGATTTGGAAGAAAATCCCAACACCTGCATTCTCCTGATATCTACTCTGCCATCATAAATATGAAGTCCTTCATTTCTGTTAAATAAGAAACCAATGATGATTCTGCATACCAAAAACCATCTGTCTATGTTCATCTGTATCAACAAACTCCTGGGCAATTTGCATTAGCACAAGCTGTTATTTCTGTCTTTGCCAATGTTTAACAAAGTCAGGTGATTTTTACATCTTCTCAAGGCAGCATATAATGTGAAATTCACATTGGCATATCTGAAACTCCAAGAAAATATTATTTTTGCTCTTCTCCTGGTTAAAAATAAAGTATTACATATTTTCCAATCATTATAATATGTGCACTAAAATGGTTTCAATTCCATGTAAGAATATTTTATGATAGTTGTCCAATAATTTAAAATATTTATAATTCAATTAGTACTTTACTTGATACTATCTATTTCTTCATTTTAATCAATCAAAAAATACTATATTCCCTATCCAAAGGAAGGTAAGTCATATATTATTCATTTAGAGATTACTTGAAGAAATTCATTAAATAATGACTTTTTACTGTCTAAAAATGTCATGATTTTTAAAAGAAAACTTGAACATTTCAAATCAACATGTATTTATTGAGCTATAATAAACATCAATATAGGTTCTTTCAAGACACAAAATTTCATACATAGAATATAAAGGTTCTTTCAAGACACACAAATGTCATATATAGAATATAAAATTTTATTTTCAGCCAAATTCTTGAACTATTATAAAGAAAAAAAAAACAAGATCCTCCCTGGAGGATTCAGCTTGACTTTTGGCATTAATATAGTTGATCATCTCATTTTTATTCCTTTAGATATGAAGAAACATGACAGAGACCAAGGAAGAAACATTGCCTATCAAATACGAAATTAATGACATGGAACTGTGTAAAAAACAAGCATTGCAATTTGCCCTATCATAATTCACCAATATTAAAAGGAGACTAAAATGAGAGACTATTGGTCCACACTTGATATCCATCACAAGAAGTATATTCAAGTCTAGAAAACACCAATGATGTTAGTAAAAACCAAGAGTTGTCTGAACAGTGTAGACGGAAATGCCAAGACTTCTTATTATGGCTTACAACAATCTGTATGCTACTTGCAGAGACAACTTCCTTTAATATAGTAAAGCCTTCTTTTGGTAAAAAGAGGCCTTTCAGCTTCCATTAATGCATTCTTTAAGCAAAATTGTGTGTCTACTTATTTTTACAGGAAATGTTCAAATCGAAAGAGAAAAGAAGCTAAGATTTTGAATATCAATTATGAGTCAAATATTGACCAGACACTTAGATGCACACACACACCCACACCCACACACACACCCACACACACACACACACACACACACACACCCCTTATATTGAAGATATTATTTCCAAACTGGGAAAGATAGCTTAATTACAATTACTCAGTTGAAATCTATGCTCTCTATCTATCTATCTATCTATCTATCTATCTATCTATCTATCTATCTATATATATATATATAAAATCTTCTGATTGATTGTCTGAACCAATAATAAATCTTCCTGGATTTCTAGGATACAGAATGAGGCTACAGTGTTGATTCATTTTCCCTCTTCTCTGTGAGTAACTAAAACATAACCATTGATTCAAATAAAGCATAGCTTCCACAGGATATCAGTCCTGAATCAGGGACATTCATTTGTTCCTGTAGGCACACCAGTGGTGAGGAATTAGCTTCACGAAAGAGCCAGGTAACTTCACTACCCTTTGCGGGATCTTACCCCACCATCATACCCATCATCCAAAAATTATTCTAGCTTTCATATTCTGTTGGGCCTTATATTTGCAAGCCACTTGAAATTAGAAAAGCTTACCTCCCAAATTATGTCCATATCCAATGAAAATTCAAATTATGGCCCCCAAATATCTATGAAAGTTGTTTTATTTTGTAAAATATTTGATTTTTGATGCCATTCTAAATTTGCCAAATTGCTTGACATGATTTATAACATTACTGCCAGCATCTTCCAGGAATTAAATTGCATTTTGTTGAGCAAGATTAGTTTCTTACTGGATTTACATACAACTATACACAGTCATGCAGATACACGAGACATTTGTGCTTGTAAAGCTTACTGGAGATCAGGAAACAGAGATGGTATAGAGATGATGTCATAAACAGAGAAAATAATGTAACTACTACACTGAGTATTTTCATTCATTTATTATCTTGTCTACCCCATTAATTGACAGTTTTACTTGATATTTTACACTTGTGTCTAATGTTCTATTTTTCCTTATCCTTCTGTGTTTTCTCCTTGACCTGTAACATCCCTGCTCTAACGTAATGCCACCCTCTACTTCGATACCAAAAAATTAAAAAGTGGTATCTTTTATACAGACATAGGTTTTCAAATTTCATTTGCATTTATTAATTTGAGAAAAAAATTAAAATTGTACTATGCAAGAGAATCTCCTTTTTTAAAGTTGCTGGAACAGTTTGAATGAGATTGATTGCTATATGTTTGGATTCTTAGTCATTAGCTGGATTACTGGGAATGATTAGGAAAGTTGGAGGGGATGTCACTGGCAGTGGGCTTTCACACTTCAAAAGTATCACTCTATCTCTCTTTCTGTATCTCTCTGCTTCTCTGTCTGCATTTCTCTGTCACCCCCTCTCTATGTCTTTCTCTCTGTCACTCTTTCTGTCTTTCCCTTTGTTTCTGTCTCTGCATTCTGGCCTCTGTCTCTGTCTGTTAAACTCTAAGTCTGTTTCTGTCTCTGTCTCTGTATCTGTCTCTTTCTCCCTTCCTCTTCTCTTGTCTCTCTGTCTCTCTGTCTCTCTGTCTCTCTCTCTCTCTCTCTCTCTCTCTCTCTCTCTCTCTCTCTCTCTCTCTCTCCCTCTTGTCCCCTCTCTCTGACTGCTTTCTGCCTGAAGATCAGTATGTAAAGCTGCAAGCCACTTCTTGAACACCATGCCTACCTGCCTGCTGTCACATCCTCCACCATGACAGCAATGGACTAACTCTTAAAACTGTAGTCAAGACCCCAGTGAAATATTTTCTTTTCTTTTCTTTTTTTTTTTTTTTTTTTGGTTTTTCGAGACAGGGTTTCTCTGTGTAGCTCTGCGCCTTTCCTGGATCTCGCACTGTAGCCCAGGCTGGCCTCGAACTCATAGAGATCTGCCTGCCTCTTGCCTCCCAAGTGCTAGGATTCAAGGTGTGCGCCACTACTGCCTGGCGAAATGTTTTCTTAGAGTCGCCTTAATCAAGGTGCTTCTTCATAGAAGTAGTACAGTAACTAATACAATTGCTGCATATATTTCATGTTTAAAGATTAATGATAGTTGAATGTTATGCTTACACATGGTACTTAGATACACACATGAATGTGTGTGTGTGTGTGTGTGTGTGTGTGTGAGTGTGTGTGTATGTTTATCAATGTGAGTTTAGGTTTTTCTCTCCCAATTTTTTTTTTATAATATGGAGACTTTTATTTTGATAACAACAGGTAGAATCATCTATTTTAAAAATCCACTTGTATTAGACTACTTTTCCTGGAAAGATATGTCAATTGCCAGTAAGTGAAAATAAAACATCAGAGAACAGGAAACAGATCACTACTAGCTTTTCAAATATACTAATGAATTCCTGGAGTAGAGGAAGGCTGTACTTACAGATCATGTCAGAGGAACGAGGAGTGACTTCATCCCTCAATACTCAGTCTCTCATCAATACCACCCGAGTGGCTCTGTCTTGTGGCATGTTTTCTCTAAAGTATGGAACATGTGCTCTAATTTGCTAAGGAAGCTGTAACAAAGTATCACATAGTGAATGTCTTGAAACTAAACAACAGCAAGGCAAAATATTAATTTTCTCCAGATTTGGAGACTGGAAATCCAAGATAAAGGTTTGATAATTTTGTTGCTGGTGATGGGTTCCTCTGTGTAGCTGGCTGTTTTGGAGCCAACTGTATGGACCAAATTGGTATTGAACTAACAGATAACCACAAGCCTCTGCCTTCTTGAGTGCTTGGAATAAAGTTGTAGGCCACCATGGCTCTCTTAGGTCTCTGGGTCCTGTTGGGTCCAGGCAGCATCAGAGATGGGCTTACTCTCATGTCATGGGTTCTAGGCAAGACCTGTCATTGGTTGGCCACTCCCACAATATCTACACCACTCTTACCCCAGCACTCTTACATCCCAGAGGCAAGATATATACCGTAGGTCTAAGGTTGTGTAGCTCTATTTGATTTCTCACTCCCTCCACTTGAAGTCTTTCCTGGCCACAGAAAATGGCCAGTTAAAGCTATATATCCACTATGGCTAGGAGTCTACGCTAGGGTCATCCTTGTAGATTCCTGGGATATTGCCTTGCTCCAGTTTTTAATCTGACCCTGAAATGCTCCCCTTTTCCAGTAGTCTTGTTCAGTACTCTCTCCTTCATCCTCCCCAACCTGATCTCTCATGTTCCCATCCCCACTCACCTGCAGTCCACTCAAAAAATTTCTTCTATTTCACCATTCCAAGAAGATCTGGGTATTCCCCCTTGAACCTTCCTTGTTACCTAGCCTGTCTGGGGCTGTGGGTTGTAGAATGGTTATCCTTTAATTTACAGCTAATATCCAGTTATGAGTGAGTACATACTATATTTATCTTTCTGGATCTGGGTTGCCTCACTCAGGATAATTTTTTCTACTTCTATCCATTTGCCTTTAAGTTTCATGATGTCATTGTTTTTAACAGCTGAATTATACTCTATTGTGTAAATGTACCACATTTTCTTTATCCATTCCTTAGCTGAGGGACATATATGTTGTTTCCAGGTTCTGCCTATTACATGTAAAGCTGCTATGAACATAGGTGAACATATATCTTTGAAGCATGATTGGGCATTTTTTTGGGCATATGCCCAAGTGTGTTGTAGCTGAGCTTTGAGGTCAACCGATTTCCAATTTTCTGAGAAACCACCATATTGATTTCCAAAGTTTACATTCCACTAGTAATGGAGGAGTATTCCCCTTGCTCCACATCCTCTCTAGCATAAACTGTCACTTGTGTTTTTGATCTTAGCCATTCTGACTGGTGTAAGATGGAATCTCAGAGTCATTTTGATATGCATTTCCATGATGGCTAAGGATGTTGTACATCTCCATAAATAATGCTTGGCCATGTGAGATCTCTCTGTTGAAAATTCTTTGTTTAGAACTGTACCACATTTATTACTTGGATTATTTGGTGTCTTGATTTCTAGTTTCTTGAGCTCTTGATATACTTTGGAAATTAGCCCTCTGTTGGATGTGGGGGTTGGTGTAGCTCTTTTTCCAATTTGTAGGCTGCCTTTTTGTCCTATTCTGTTACTTTGTTTTTATTGTGCTGAGGCATGGTTCCAGAATCTGAAGCAACACATCCTGGAGCCTGCTGTTTCTTGCAGGGAATAAGAAGGAGAAGCAGAAAAAAAAAGAGAAATGTGGGGGAAGAAAATATTATTCATTGTGGTTTTTAGTTTTTACTTAAATTACCTTTATTTTTTGTTTCTTTTTTTACTATGTAGCAATGTGAAATTTTAGTCAAACAGAGGTACATAGCTACCATGAAGCAAGCACCATGCTGATTCCCAGAAGTTAACCCTTTAGAGAACCAATTGTCATTGTTCCAGGTTTACACATACTGTCAGGAAGAGCTATTATGACATCAGCTTTCCCACACTACCATTTTGGTTATATTTATGTCTTCTTATTCTGAATATGTCTTTGTATATGCTTACTTAATTCTCCTGTGCATAATTTTGAAGTAAATTCAGGAGGCTTCCATATGGCAATGTGCAAGATGACAGTGACAAAGTCTTCTTGTTTCTAATGAAATGGAAAAAGGGTTTTTTTTTCATTTTAATGAAAAATACAAAAACATATCTTCAAAATACTATGATTGTGCACAATGTAAGGTCAAAGATGCAGTATAAGTTTAAGTGTAGTTTTCAATGTTAATGTGTTTTTAATCGTTTTTAATATATGATTATTAAAATATTAAATATAACCTTGACTTGTAGGGTTGTGGACTACCTTATGTGATTTCTCCCATTACGATTGAATTACAAGATACCATCCTACATCATTCAATATGAGCTTGGGAAAAATATATAGTAGTTTACCATTATGTAGTGTTGTCATAGAAAGAACACATCAGACAGAGAACATTATTTAAGTATCTAAATATCTAATATTTAAAACCAAAAATTATTTTTTCAAGTAATGGTTGTGGGGAGTTAAATTTATTTGTAAATTTTCCTCCCATGAAAAGAGCCATAATAGTTTGTTTTAAATTGGAAAAGTCAGTTGACACACATCAATAGCCTTGTCACTAAGAGATATACAAATGGAAAATCCTCATACTAATGTTGTACCACTTTTATTTGTATGGGAAAAATATTTGCAAAACATATTGCAGAACAGTAAAATAACTTAACTTAAGAGTCATCGGGAAATGCACAGTGATTCACAGTGTGTTTGAAACAAAAATTTTATGAAGCTCACCTTCAGGCTAATAAAAACACTTCTTCATTTGATAATGTCCAAAAAGATAGGCAGTCACTTCACACAGAACTGAATAGGGCTATAAAAAGGAGATCCCCTAAATGCCCACTTAGCTACATACTATGAACAATGTGAAGCAAGGAAACTTTCAGAGGATGCTTTGGGCAAAAGACCCAGTATTAATATCATAAGAAAATTTACTGTTCACCATTCCCAAGTCAGATCTTTCAACAGAACAGCTTTGGACATGTGCTGCCTTAAACATTCATGTACTCTTGCATAAGTGTTTTTGGCACTGACATAGTCAATACTCTGCCACTTATTATTTGCTGATATAATTAAAGTAACTAATCAATAAACTTTAAGAGCTAATCCCTCGTTTCCCTAATGCACTAAGGAATGTTTTCACCAGTAATTTTTAGCTCAAACCCATTGACTTACAGTTCCCTGTTTTATAATAAAAAGAATTTACTTCTATTTGAATCTTTTAAGACTTAAAACGTTCTGAACTGCCATTTATAATTAATCTAAGATATTAGCAGTCACACATAAAAAGTTGTCAAACCAAGCTGGCAATGGCAAACCTGCCTCATGACTCACCAAACTGGATATGATGCATCTTTTCACTTTGTAGTAATAAGATATTTTATTTTAGTTTTCTGCACGTTTTCAGGTTTCATTTCCAGATTCATAAATATACAAGAAATACATTTTAAAATTCAGAAGTCTTAAGGCTTTGAAACCATCTGAAAATAAGTGGGACAGGATGACTTTGCATGTATAGACACTGACTAATACTTGCAGAAGATATGCAATGATACATGTATGAAGCAGTAATTTGACCTAATAATGTCTGGTAAGCCAGTCAATGCATCCTCCTGGAATAATGATATCAAACGGAAACAGTCTGTGTCCATATAGATTCTTGTTCTTCACCCAGTCATCAACAGTGACAAAGCATTTTTGTCCTCAAAATCAATGATATAGGTCAAGACTATAAACTACACATTCACCAGTGCCTATGTGATGAAAGGAGTAATCGCTTACATCCTACAGAGATTTTCCCCTATAATTACTGGAAAAAATAAATAAATAAATAAGTCTTTCCAAAATCTTGCTGTGTCACGGTTGAATTGGCCTTGTACCACCATGCCTGGAAGTTATGAAAATTTATAATATACACAATGGGTTAAAGCTAACGAAGTATGAAGTCTAAGAAAAAAATGTGTGGGCAAGTTCTAAAGATTTTGTGATTGCAAAGGGATTATTAATTAATATGTATTCTGGCAGGTAGTGAGTATATTATCAAAGGCTGTTTGTGCTTCTGTATGCTATGCTTTACATACACAAACTTCTGTTTACAAGGCAGAAATTAGTTTATGATGAAAAATGAAAACTTACCGTGGTTTATCATGTCATTCATGAGTGTTTAACTAATGCCCAAAGGACTGTCCAAGGGAAAAGTTTCACTCTTTTTTCAACCTTCATTCGTGAGAGTTTCTCTGCAGGTGTCATCAGAGAAACAAACCACGAAGAGATGAGAATGAAAGGTCAGTTCAGATTGACTTGGACATCCTGGATCAGGACTTCAGGGCATCTGATATCATACAGTTTATTCCCACTATAGTTAAGCCCAGTATAATTTGTAAAACGTTTTCTGGTGTAATACTATTCCCAGTGCACAAGAAAGTATAATTACATTGAAACTATGCAGGGTACAGGCCATGTCCTACAAGATGGGGTCTAGAGACGGGCTTCCTGGACCAGCTTTAGAGCATGGGGAAGGGTCTGGCCTAAACTCTGCCATACAGATAGCATAGAAATCATCTGTGCTATTATCTGCCTTTGGTGCTTTTTGTGGGAGCTTGGAGAGCCCTGGCTGTAACAGTCATTTAGATTACTAGTCACCTCAAGTCCTTTGTTCTCAGTTGTAGGAGTTTGATATAGCCAGGCTCAACAGATAACAGAGATCAACAGGTTATTATTTGCTTCCAATTCCCAGATTTCAGGATGGAAGAATAGTTTGTTGTTGTTGTTGTTGTTGTTGTTGTTGTTGTTGTTTTTTTAATCTTTTCCATTGGAGAGACAATCCTGCTTGCTTAACATTCCTGTTTTCTCTGGAGATTTGTGAGCACACTCCCCAAACCTTTTCATTGACAGAAAACACATACTGTCCTTGTGTCCACCTGAAGAGACAGAATACCATGAACAAACCCAGGTCATTCATAGTAAGAAATCTTTTAATATTTATTCTTTTGCAGAATAAAGCTCAATAAATGACAGTTCACAGCATGCCTGATACCAAGTAGATGACATTGAAGTTTAATATGACTCTGTAGAGGTCAAACTGTACATGAATAATTACATATTAAAAATATTTGATTGTAACCAATCTTCTAGAAGACAGAATTCAGGATTCCTGTTATCTGTGCTTCCCCAAAGCTGAGAATGTTCTCTTATTAAAAATTCATAGAATTTTGTATATATGTCCCTAAATATTTCAAATCCTCTCCAAGTGTCTTACAGTTCCTAATACACTTCACTAAAAGTCTATGCAAGTATTAGTCCTGTTGTATTATTTAAGGGCTAGTGGTAAGGAAATTAAATTTCTACTTGTTTAGTAAGATAAATGTTTTTTCAATTAATTTTTAGTAGCAGCTAATTGCATTAGTGCATGGTAATTCCATAGGTATTAGAGAGGCAACCTTAAACATTTATAGTAATCTATATATTTAGGTGCTACAAATCAAACATAAATATATCATTTTTTCATATTTTCTAAGAGTTGGTGATGGCAAACTGGTTTGCTCCTATTAACAATAGAAAAATAAGTGCATAGTTACATATATAATAACGTAATCTTAAACAGTCAGTTTAAATGTTGCGTCTAAATCAGTCAAAATTAAGAGTTATTCCAAAAATGTCACAAGTCTGAAGTTCTAAGCATGCCTAGGATGTACTTTCATGAATTTGAGTTTAGAAAATCAATCCTGTGGGCCAAAAATAGAACGCTTCTTGGAAAGTAATTGAAAGAAGGAAATTCATTGTTCAAAACAGAGAATAACAGTTGATTAAGACAAAGTGATTGCGATGTGCATGAGTTAAGATACTTAAATGGGTCTATTTCCTATATTAGAACTAATTTCCTTTTCTTTTTGGCTATCATTCAGATGAGCCCCTTGAATGACAAAGCCCTATTAGGGGTGATTTAAAGTGACCAAAGGCATTTATAAAGCTGGCAAAACTGATTGCACTTTGTAGCGATATGAAAGATGATTCTGTAATGTTCTTACTAATTTCCCCTGTGGTTTCAATGTCACTGAAGGTATAATTAAACAGAACAACTATATTTTTAGGAAAACTGAGTCAATGAACTAAGACTAACTTTCACACATTATAAGTAAATAAGTCAAAATTAAAGAGCTCCTGGGAAAGAAAGAAAAAGAATTTGAGGTGGCTGGAGGAATGAAAAAGTGATGAAATTATGATGCCTATAAAACAGTTTTGAAAAAATAATATACATATTAAAATTAATCTCTATTTCTGGAAAGTGTTCATTGTCAAGATTCAGCTGGTAAAAATTAATATTTATTTAGCTATTGATTTTCAGAAATCTCATTCTGTCTTTAATAGCTAAAAAATATCGCATTTACACACAAAAAAAGTTGCTTTATCTTTTGATGAAATAACATCAGTCTTGAGGCTTTTAAAGTCCAAGCTCTTGTGAGAAAAGTACATACAACACAACATATGCTCTTGTTGGACTCCCTCTAATAGAAGGCCATATGGGCGTTATTGCTTCTTTCCTTTACTTAAGAAGGATTATTGGAATTATGCTAACATTATCTTAACTCTTTTTTTTTTTCTTTTTCCGGAGCTGAGGACTGAACCCAGGGCCTTGCGCTTGCTAGGCAAGCTCTACCACTGAGCTAAATCCCCAAACCCTATCTTAATTCTTATATTGATTTGTTTACTTCAATGTTTAATAAGTTACTGTTTTTGTATTTAGCCAGTCAAGAACTCTAGCAATTTAATATTATTAAAAAAATATTTTCTGAAATTTCCTTGAGTCTATTTTCACATTGTAAAGGGATCTGTATATGTAGTTTGAATGCTTAGGTTTATTATAAGAGGATTATTTTCATTTAATTCATCTTATTAAATTTCATTCTCATTATGAAGTTGGGCATATTTGACATTATCTTATCTAAAGAGCATATGAAATGAATGTCATTTGTGAAATAATTGTTTAAATAAATTTATTATTTGTTTATTGCTGGATTTAATAGAAACAAATGAATGTAAATAAGAATTACAAAAAATTATAATTTAGTTATAATTAATAATTAGTATATTTTGCTACTCTAAACAGGATTTCAAAACTTGTAAAAGTGATAACATAAGAAAATTTTTTCAAAAGATCGCAAATTTGATATCAAATTTAAATAAATTAATTTTGGAAGCCTCAAATATCTCCATGAAAGAAAACTGAATGTGAACGAATAAATCTGAAATGAAAATAAAGACCATATGTGTATATATATATATATATATATGAAAGATTATACAATATACATATGCTGTAATATTTTCTACCTAAATTTACATCTTTATTTAGATCTAGGGATGATAAGGATAATCATGAACAGAACATTGATAAGAGCTAAAGAGTAGTGAAAAAAGGACTGAAAGTGAGAGGAGAACTTGTCCTTGGTACCGTTTTTAATTCTTGGGTACATGTACCCATTAGGAACCGCATAACGTAAGCTGTACCTTGATTTCACTAACAATCTTCACACCTCAGCAGTTCTGGAGAGTGTGGGAAGGAGATAGTGCTATTCATGATCTCAGATTCTTACTTTAAGTTCTAAATTTACTCAACAAATATGTGCAGTGTAAGCATGAGATTCAGTAGACATGCATGTTAGTATTGTTTTTCATGCTTAACAAAAACGGTTGTGCACATTTTTTTTAACTGTCAGTTGTTCTGGAACTTAGAATGAGAAAAGATTTGGACATGTAAGCATGGCTAAATATTGCTAGCATATCGCTACAATTTCTGAGACTTGTTTGGGTCTACAAAAACTAATAATCAAATTGTTATAACAAGAAGAGTTGTTTTTGATCTCTTAATTGCAGGAAAATTATAAAGATAACACAATTTAAGGTGTGATGAAGCTGAAATTTAAGATACACTTAAAACCACCTCTTATTTATATTCCTTTTCCTGGGTGTTCTTTTTTGCCAACTATCACTGAGCTACTGAAATAACACCCATAGACTATGTTATTAATATTCAGTCTCCCATCCTCAAGTAGTTTACTTATGCAACATACAGCAGGTGTAACTTATAATTGAATTTCTGATTTTGCTGTCGTTTGGGAGCTGCACGTGGTTCAGTCATCATTATCCAGGCACCATCACTTCTAACACATGCACACACAATTAATAAATCAAATCATTAATTATGGAAAAAGAATCCCAGGAAAGCTGAGCACATCTAATTCTTGAATAAATATTTTACCATTTAACTATGAAACTAGCACCCCCATTAGACATGGCACAAGATTACTGTGAGTTTTATTCAGGGGGCTTTTAGAACAAAGTCTGTTAAGAGGAGTCAATACAAAAAAAATATTTCAGACAAAGGGTGCTTCATATGTAGCATGGGATTTAATAACTTTCTAAATGAGCCATCTTCTGATTCAGCTTTGGTTCTTTATCATCTGAAACTAATGTCAATAAAGCTTTGTTTTTAATTTAACTAGATTCAACCAACTGTAGGAGAAACAAATTGTGCTCTTTATTATTATTATTTTTAGTAGATGGTTGCCAGAGTAAAATTGGTAATTAGCAATAGGAAAACATTCTTTTTTTTTTTTAACTTGTCATACTCCAGTGAACTCAGAAGATTGCTTGATGTGGATGTTTTATAAATGCAGAAGGAAGACAGAAAATTAACATACTTCCCACTTTCTTGACTTGTTAGTTCATCTTTATCCATCAATACTACTTTTTTTTTCCATATTTCCCTGTACTGAGGAATTTATCTTCATCGTACAATGACTTTCATCTTGACCTACAAAATTCTTTGTCAAAGAACATACAACAGAAAATAGAGGTTAATTGCAGAGGATAAATTCCAAACTAAAATAATAATAAAATACAATCAAATATTGGCCGAATGCAGACAGAGGAATTGCTTGCCAGCATCACTGTTAACTATATGGGGAGACTGAGGAAGATGAAGAGCTATTTTCCACCTTCACTGAAGCTAGAAATAGCCCAGGGTAGAAATGAGAGACACAGAAAGATTTCTGTCTGCCCAGTTCTGACGGAGTTTCTTGGTACAGCATCATGCAACACATAAGATTGTGATTTTTTTTCTTCAATGTTGATAAATTTGAGGTAGCCAGTTTAAAGAAAGTAAGAGCAAGTTGTATTTTAAGGTTGTCCCTTCACTGACACCAAGTCATTGAAAATACATTGAACCTCAATTTTTCCATTTCTAAAATGCCTTACTTTGAAATTAAAAAATGTAATATATATCAAGGCTTAAACTTCTGTTTCAACTTTTATTAGGAGGAAAGTAATTGCAGAGGCAGACCTGAGATTTTAGCATTTAGAACCATCTCTTTCATTTCAAAATCCATTCCCAAATATATTCCATTCCCAAATCCTTTCAGTAAGGAACAAGTCATGGAAGACACTTCTGTGTCCTACCTACTACCTAGACATTTTTGTATCAATGAGAAATATTTCTTTACCAGTTATGTGTATTCTGATGTACTAAAATTGACCTGGTATACTTGTCCTTGACAAAAAAAATAAAAATTAAGGTTGCCATAGACTCATATGAAAAAAAAGAAGAAAAAAATAAATAAAACTGGAAGACCAAAAAGATCTTACAAGTTAAAACTTTCCTCAAGGGTTTTCAAATGCCTTTTAGCTATGAGTCTCTTTTCTCAAAAGAAAACCTTTGAAGTAGTTTTACATGGACATTAGACATGCATTGAAGTGGGACAAATCACTGGGAAATAGGAATATCTGATAAACCTGTAGTGGGTACTGAAGTGGTTTCCAAAAACCTTATTTCTGTTAACACATTCAGATTTAAGACCATAGTCTTCAATGGTACAGTTGTAGCATTTATGGTCTTTCTTGTATTAAAAGGCCATCATAGGATTTGTCAGCATATTTTTACCGGAATACCTCATGTTTTGATCATGTAAACATAGACTGTCAGTGCCACTTTTTGCCACCTGTGTGGAACTACTCACCACCACACCACTATCTTCCACTAGTAAGTCAAGAGAAAAGTGCAGAAGTGATTAACTTTCCCTCTTATTGGTGGAAAAAGAAAAACAATGAAAAACCACTTTTTTATTCTTGTATTACATTGGGTGTGTTAAAACATCCAATATTTAAATACTTATTTATTTTTATTTATGTGTATGTGTCTGGGTCTGAGTGTATGGCACATATGTGCAACTCTCTGTATTGTTCAGAAGAGTACATCAAGTCTCCTGGAATTGGGAGTACTTCTAATTGTGAGCCAAACTATATGGGTGCTGGGAATAAAACTTGATCCTATGTAAGAATATCAAGTCTTCTTAATTGTTGAGCCTTCTGTTCAAGCAAACATAAAGTGGGTTGTGGTTATTAAAATTGAAAACAAAGCTTAGGAAATTTGTTTTCTCTACTCTTTTCTTTTTGAGATTATTGGCTCTATCATCTCTGGAATTCTACAATTATACATTTTTTAAGGCAGTTTTTTTGTTATTCAGACTTCAGAACTGAATGCATTTTTCCACCTCTGTCTCTCATTCAAAATTAAACATTACAAGAAGGACAGAGACCACGATTAACAGATATATGTATGTCAGCTTCAGTGGGTTCATGTTGTACTAAAATATGTAGCTTCAACTTACATTTTTCACACTTAATGTCCCAAATTATTAAGTAAAATTTTGAAAAGTGGTTTAAACAATTATGCTTTAGGTCATTGTACTTACAATTTTGACTGTTTTCTAAACATTATTTTATTTTGTTTTATTTTAATGTTTTATTTTATTCTGTTAGAAAACCTTGCAAATTTTTGGAGTTTGGAAATACTTTATGTTGATCTAGTTTAGTGGTTATCAACTTTCCTAGTGCTGTGATGCTTAATACAGTTCCTTGTGTTGTGGTGACCTCCAAACAAAAATTATTTTTGTTGCTCTTTTGCAGCAGTAATTATGCTACTGTTATGAATTATAATTTAAATATGTGATGTGCATGATATATAATATGGGACTACCCACATGCTGGGAATCACTGGGCTACATAATAAAATGTAATCTCTTCTAAAATTTTAGGTCAAATAAAACCTATGAATTTTAAAAACAGTCTCATTCTCTTTGTTGTTATAGGTATCCACATTATACATTATATAATTATAACATTGTTTTTCAAAGCTATTTTAAATATATTCATTAAAGTGATTCACATATTCTCCAGTAGCACCATGACACACGCTGTGAGAGAGGATGTCTTCCACTTGAGCTTTAACAGGAGAAATGTCTTAGAGTGGAAAGATGGACTCCTGCAGTTGTCCCTCACAATTCTCAAGAAGAGAAGTCTATGATCAAAACATCTAAAGATTTGCTTTGTTCTTGAGGTTCTACTCCTTTGCTTACACTTGGCTACCTTTGTGTTGGGTCCTCACCTGACTCTTACACTCTATTAACACACTTAGGTCCATGTCCCAGGATTTTCCTCTTAAATTCAAAAATTTATTGGAATAGAGTTCTACCTTGATGTTCTCTTGATCATGTAGACAATGGTAAAGCACAGTCACACTGAGTGTCAGAGCTTTATGAATTACAGTATACGAATTGCTGGTGGACACAATTCAGCACTTGATTTAGGGAATATGTGTTAGCACTTTGTCTTGTTCACTGTTCTATTGCTGTCAAAAGACACCATGATCAAGGCAACTGGTAAATGAAAACATTTAACTGGTGCTTTCTTACAACGTCAGAGTGTTAGTCTGTGATCATAATGGTTGAGAGTGTGGCAACCGAGAAGCATCCATAGTTCTGGAACAGGAGCTGAGATCTTACATATTTTTGGCAAAATGGAGACAGAGAAATGCTGTGGGATGGTCTGTATGTCAAGTGTGTTGCTGATTGGTCAGTAAATAAATCACTGATTGGCCATTGGCTAGGCAGGAAGTATAGGCGGGACAAGGAAAAGAATTCTGGGAAGTGGAAGGCTGAGAGGGAGACACTGCCATCCGCCGTCAGGACAAGGAAGATGTAAGGTACCAGTAAGCCATGAGCCATGTGGCAAAGTAAAGATTAATAGAAATGGGCTAAATATAAGAGTAAGAGCTAGACAATAACAGGCCTGAGCTAATGGCCAAGCAGTTTAAATAATGTAAGAGTCTATTTGTTTATTTTATAAGTGGGCTCTGGGAATGGCGTGATTTGGTGGAGGGAGCTGGAGAGAAATTCTCCAGCTACAAATGGCGCCCAACGTGGGGCAAGAGTTTCCACCTAAAAACTTAGAAAAAAGATTCTAAAACAGAGCTTAAAACAGCTCCTAGTTGTCTCTTTCAAGCTAGCGGCAGCCTGCGTGTTTGAGCTACTATGGCGGGTTCCTGGCGTGCATGCTCAACCTGCAGTATGGCGGGAATGAGGCCTCTGCAAGTGGCACATTAAGCTGTGTGGTGGATTTAGCCTTTGCTAGTACAAAACAAAACAAAACAAAAAAAAGGTTTCTGGGCTACACGCTGCTTTGATAGAAGCATAGACCCACTATTTCTGAGAGTTATGGCTCCCAGAGCTGGCGGAAAGCGGACCGCCGCCATTTTGGGAAGCTGAAGTGGGCGGAGCCAGCAGCCACAGCGCCAGCGCCGTTTCAGGCTTAGAAGGCTGCAGTTTAAAGCAATAGGCTCAAGCTAATATAAAAAAAAAAACCACGTAAAGATGACTACCACACAGAGAATCTGGATTATGTTCTCTTTGATATTCGTAACTGCAGAAAAACATTTGATTGTAAAAGCTGTTGAGTTATGCCAAAATGTATATTTTAAAGGTACCTTGACTTCAAAATTTGGATATAAGAATATGTTGCTTTGGAAAAGAGTCTCTGCTTTTGTTTCCACAGAAAGCCAGAGACTATGGATTTGTTCCAGATTAAGATACATCAGGTTTGACCAGCCAAGACCCCCTGAAAGGTCTCCAATGACACCATGGCCCAGATGACTCAACGTCCAGAATGGTTCCAAGGCAACTGGCTCAGACGATACAGCCTCATGGACTACTCCATGATCCTAAAATTTTCTTCGTGTCCCCATAAGATACAGCGCCCCCTCCAGCAGGAAGTAGTAAGAGAAGCTACGCCCAAATTCCCAAATATACCAAGCTGGCTTTAGAGATGGAATTGGCTCACTCCCCCTCTAAACCCAGACATATTGCTCAAAAAAAAATGGTTAAGAGATTCTTCTGTCCCAAATCAGAAGAGCCCTCTGGTGTGGGACAGAGAAAAAACAATATTTTTATTTAAATCAGGTTGATTATAAATACAATCTCTTTCTAAAACAAAAAGGGGGATAGTTTAGATATGATAGGATGAAAGGGTAGATTAATGAACCTACTTTTAAAGAGTAACAACTTGTTTAAAATGTTTTACATTGCCATAGATTTTAGTTTATTGATACAAATTTAAACTTAATTTTGTTATACTGTATATATATTTCTATTCTTGTTTGAGGTATTATGTTTATGTAACTCATTTAAAATTGTAATGGATAATTAAAAAGTAGATTAATAGTTAGTCATCTATGATAATATTTGTAGCCATGTTAGTTAAGTCTTCTAGGTATACATAGATATATTTCAGATAGATAGGTAGTCTTCAAACACTTCAAAGACCTACAGAATATGGCATTTAAAATGTTTTAAAAGTTTAGACTTTTTGGACAGTGAGACATGTCTGCTCCTGACAGCACCGATTTACTTCAGAGAGGAGGATGGGCATCGAAGACACTCCATACGGAGTTTATCTTCACCTTGACAAAAATAGCCATTTGGGCAAGAAACTGTTCTTGCCTGGACTGTTTGATCAACTGGACATGCAGGACCCATAGAAAGGTGACCACTGAACTTTGCTTGACAAAACGGTCCTTCAGGTTCCTGCTTTGCAGAGAAAACTGCCAGACATTCTACAAGACACAGAAAAAAGTGAATAAGAGACTCTAGGCCTGTGGGCTGAAGACAGATGCCCCAACTTTACAAGAAAACTTTGCATGACTGTCCAGGCTCAGCTGTCTCTGTCTACCCTACAAGACTCCTAAAAGTTGCTTATATCCTTCTCCATTTCTCAGGTAGTAGTATATCCTTCTGAGGTCTTTGATGTGGTTAAAGACTAGATACTTACAATTTTCCTTAGTTATAATAAAAGATAAGTTAGATATAAAACCTTAAACTTACAAATATAAGATAGATAGGATCTCTTCTTTAATATTGTAACTGTAATGCTTGCTTGATAATTGTTTTGTTATATGTAATTTTACTATGTTAAAGTTAAAACCTTCCTTTTTAAGAAAAGAAAAGGGGAAGTGCTGTGGGATGGTCTGTATGTCAAGTGTGTTGCTGATTGGTCAGTAAATAAATCACTGATTGGCCATTGGCTAGGCAGGAAGTATAGGCGGGACAAGGAAAAGAATTCTGGGAAGTGGAAGGCTGAGAGGGAGACACTGCCATCCGCCATCAGGACAAGGAAGATGTAAGGTACCAGTAAGCCATGAGCCATGTGGCAAAGTAAAGATTAATAGAAATGGGCTAAATATAAGAGTAAGAGCTAGACAATAACAGGCCTGAGCTAATGGCCAAGCAGTTTAAATAATGTAAGAGTCTATTTGTTTATTTTATAAGTGGGCTCTGGGAATGGCGTGATTTGGTGGAGGGAGCTGGAGAGAAATTCTCCAGCTACAGAGAAAGATGGGACCTGGCAGAGATTTTGAAACTCAAAGCCCATCCTAAGTGATACACCTCCTCCAACAAAGCCACACCTCCTAATACTTCATAAATCGTTTACCAACTGGGAATCAAACATCCAAATATATGAGCCTATAGGGGTTGTTCTCATTCAAACCACAACACTCCTACATTATGACAAGAAATAGAAGAGTTATAACAGTTTTATATTATATCTCTTTTCTTTCATCATCATATATTCAGAAAAAGTGACCACCTCTCCTTTTTTTCAGGATAAAAAGAGGACATAACCTATATGAAACCAACATAAGAGAGAAAAATTAAATAAGCTTCTTAAATGTGTTTCCTATCATTATGATTCTAGACTTTTCAGTTCTGAAATTTCAGAACTTAGTTCTGTAAAAGTTAACAGAGAAAGTAATCTTCACTTATAAAAAGAAAGTTTTCATTAAACAGTGTAGCTTTAGTTGGAAAGTCAAGCTACATGTGGGGAAATTATTAGAGGGTGAATAAAACCTACTGACAGAGCATTTGGTAAATGTTTTGTCTACAAGTACGTAGGAAGCAACCGGCTAAGCCAAAGCCCTGCTGGACACTTTATGAAAACACTATGCTCACATGTCTCCAATCACATTTACCTACATTTATTACAACTACAAGAGAAAAAAAAAAGAGCTCAAAGAAATGTCATCAGCTAAAGATTAAAAAATAATGGAGAAAATTCTGTAATTTTCAGACTTGCAAGGTTAATTTATGTCCTTCTCATAGATAACTAGTAAGAGATAAATTAAGAAATATTATGAGTGACAAAGGCCAATTATTCCTTAGCCTTTGATTCAGACAAAGTCAATATTGCAGCTTTCAGATTCTCATTGAAAGCAATTAACTAAATAAGCAATACAAAATAATTCTCTTGGTTGAACAAAAGGGCTCAGAGATGAGGTACTAAATACATACCTCTTCCATGAAAGCCGGATAATTCAGTAAAACTATAATTGAATTTAGTGATATATTTGCATATGAAAAAGATTTTGCATGTAACAACAGACATGTTAATCTGACTACAATGAAATTATTACTGTAAGTCTACTGAAGATTTTCAGATTTACACTGTGAGCAGAAGTATAATGGTTAATCAAAATGGGTTACAATGATGTGAGCATTGAAATGATTAATCAACAGAATAGAGTCTAATACCTTCCCCATGGGTAGTATATTTACTAGTGAGATCTCCAGAGTTCCTTAACAATGGTGAATGGAAAAGAATTATTTTTATTGCTCTAGTCCAGAGTTGTGGGACCTAGGGTTCTGAAGGGTCATCCCCTGAAACATCAAAACTGACTGTGAAATGATATCAGTACTCCCAGATGGCATTCTCAGTATCCAGGTCTACCTTAGGCTTTCCAGTTCACTTCTCTATGGATAAAAGTTTGTGGGTATTGATGTGGATACGTTTCTGTCCATCATGTGCTTGTGAATATTGATGTGTATGTGGGAAAGAGTGAAAGACAGAGAAAAGACATAGAGAGAAGACAGTTATATTAAAATGCACTCTATAATACAAAAGTTATAACAATTTTACGGTTCTGGATTGCTAAAATTTACATTTCAATTTCTAATGTCATTATTATTAAACTTCTATTTAATACCTTTTTTTTTACCTTTTCACTTCTCTATCTTGCAAAAATGCAAAAACATATACCATTTTGATAACGAAGAAGGAAGCGAAACTATGGTACCCAGTTTTTTATGCAGTTCTGCTAGACAGCTAAACTAGCAAATGGTTGTTATAAGAAGACTAGAAAAGAAGATTGGCAGGGTTTCTGTCTCCAAAGTGGAACTATTTGTAGTCCTTTGATAAATGGTATTTTTTTTTTCAACACTGGAGTGTTAACACTTATTTTTCTTCAAGGTTTGCCAAGCTAATGTTTCAATGACCTTGCCAAGAAAAAAAATTAATACTTTTTTTTTGGCCCTGAATTTGAGACTCTTGAAGAACAGAATGAAATAGGCTATGTAGAGTTCAAGACAAAAAATATACAATGGTACGTGGGCAAAAGAAGCAACAAAATAGAGAAGTTGTTGTGTCCTGTGCAAAAGTTAGTACTATTTGCATGTAGTAATTCTCCCTTTTCTTGATATTTCAATCTGTATTTCAGCTTCTCACTCTCAAACTTTCATGAAATTTAAGAAATTATCTTCCTAATTAAGTTAAATAAAAACTCAAAACCCTCCACGAGACTGGACTAGGCCCTCTGCTCAGGCAAGACAGTTATTTAGCTTGACCTGCTTAAGGGCCCCCTGGAGTTGGGATCAGGATCCATCTCTGGTTCATGAGCAGGCTTTTTGGAGCCCAGTGCCTATGGTGGGACACCTTACACAGCCTTGGTTTGGGGGAGGGGCTTGGACCTGCCTCAACTGAATGTACTAGACTCTGCTGACTCCCCATGGGAGTCCTTGCCTTGGAGGAGGTAGGAATGGGGGGTGGGTTGGGGGAAAGGCTATGGGGAGAGAGGAGGGAGGAGAGGGGCACCTGATGTTGGTATGTAAAATGAACAAAAAATTTCCTAATAATAATAAAAAAAAATTAAGAAAAAAAACTCAAAAATGACTGTGGATAAAGGCACTTGCCACCAAGCTTAATGATCTGAGTTTTATATTCAGGACCCACACAGCGGAAAGAGGAAATGGATGCCATCTAATTGTTTTCTTACTCATATATATATTCAAACAAACCATACATATGATAATTAAAAAGAATGTTTGAAAAGGATAGCAATGAATTATAAAGAGATACTTTTTAAAAATATTTATGCTAAGTTTATAAAGATACCATATTGACAAAATCACATAGAGGGTCATGTTTTTTAAGATGAACTTGAAGAAAAAGTAACCATTTGCTCATACACACACACACACACACACACACACACACACACATATATATATGTATATATATAAGTAAGATACATATATGTATATATATATACACATACATAAGTATGCATGAGTAATAATGAACAATGCATATTCATTAATGTGAAATATATATTCAATAACATATTCATTAATATATATCAATGAATATTTTTTTTTAAGACAGGGTTTCTCTGTGTAGTTTTGGTGCCTGTCCTGGATCTTGCTCTGTAGACCAGGCTGGCCTCGAACTCACAGAGATCTGCCTGGCTCTGCCTCCCGAGTGCTGGGATTAAAGGCGTGTGCCACCACAGCCCTGCTTGAATAAAATAATGTAAATGCCATTTTTAATTTAAATAATTTATAGCATTCCTACTAGAGTTTGAAGGTTAATGAGACTAACTGTACTATTGAAGTAGTTTCTTCTTCCGTCTTAGGATATTTTTATTGCTAGAGGACATTTCCTTCCTGAACAATAGACTGACAAGTTTCTACTTATGGCGATACCTAACAGCCTGCTCTTCTGCAGTGGCAAGCCTAGTGGGAGTACAAAACGTTTAAAAAAAAAAAAGTATCACATCCCAGACCCTTGTTATATGAACCCCATCTGAGATTCATTCTTCAGCTACCTACTGAGTATGTTGTTTATTGTTAGGGGCCTCTGCTGAAGAGGGGAGGAGTGATTGCAATTGCAGGTGTTTTATCTTGGAAGGTTCTGGGAGTTTAAGCAATATGAGGTCCCACCACTGAGCCAGAGGGAAAGGAACTCAGAGATTAGAAAAGAGCATAATAGAAAATAAGATACAGTGGAGGAGGCAAGGCCAAAAGAAACAGGGATCAGCAACAAGCTGCAAGCAATTGCTATGGAAAAGACATTTGGGCTCTTACATACATGACTGTCGAATACTGCCATAATTTCTAAAATTACAAAGGTAAGCAGTCACAGGAGCTTCAAATGATAAACATCAGAACTACATGTATATGGCAAAACAAATCACTACATTTTTACCTTCTAATATTTCAAGATTGATTCAGACATTGATTTTATAAGGCACAACATACCTAACTATAATCATATAGGAAATAATACTGAATAAAGAAACACGTTTTCAGATAATTTGTGAGGAGCAGATAAATCACTGTCTGAATAAGAAACAAAAACCAAAAAAAGTATCTTTGGTTCCTTTTTTTAAAAATTCATTTTACATACCTTTTTGGTTCCCTTTTAGAGATACAAGGACATTACTGCCACACAGCTAACCTTGGAATATTAACAGTATCAAATTATTATTTTATGACCAGATTTAGGATGATTAATTATTCTGTAATAGAAAATTGATAGATCTGCTTAGGAAATGAAAACACTTATCCTGAGATTATAAGAGACTTTAACTTGTGTTGGATGCTTGACAATATCATTCAGCTCAAATGATCTTCCACCTTTACTGTGTTTTGTTTCTAATTTTTATTATTTTAGTATTCAGACTAATAGTCACACCCAAATGATAACTACTGCATTAAAACTATTTTTCTATTTTTTAATAACTAAAACACTAAAGGTATGACATAAGGATCTTCCATTTTCCCTGTTTAGAGGAAGAAGGGAATCCCTACTTGAGACTGCCCAAATTTCCTACACTTTCACTTTGTTGACAACCATTGGATTCTTTATCCAACATAACATAAAATATCCAGAAACCAATAAAAATTTCACAAGTGCATTATATTATGATGTTCCTTATGGACCTATTGTTATTCAAACAAACCATACATCTGATAATTAAAAAGAATGTTTGAAGAGGATAGCTATGAATTATAAAGAGGTACTTTTAAAGATTTTAAAAATATTTTTGCTAAGTTTATAAAGATACCATATTGATAAAATCACATAGAGGGTGATGTTTTTTAAGATGAACTTGAAGAAAAGGGAACTCATGTAAAGAGTTCTGGAAAAGATTTCACGTCTTCTGTAAGTGTTAAAAAGCTCTACAGTAAAAAGGTTAGAGTACAGATGTTCCCTTTTTAACCAGCACAGCTCCTCCACTTTTCCTCATCAATGTCTTCTCTCCTCCCCCAAGCAAACTGGATGTGAGGGTGGGTAATCAAGGGCAAGGTTCAAGAGAAAGAGAGCTTAGGGGAGCGGGAGATCCCAGCTGGATCAAGAACAGAGAAGGAGAACAAGGAAAGAGATACCATGATAAGTGAAGACCCCATGGGAATAGGAAGAAGCAGAGTGCTAGACAGGTCCCCAGAAATCCACAAAGATACCTCCACAATAGACTACTGGCAATGGTTGAGAGAAAGCCTGAACTGACCTACTCTGGTGATAGGATGGCCAAACACACTAACTGTCATGGTAGAACTCTCATCCAATGCCGGAGGGAACCGGATGCAGAGATCTACGGCCAGGCCCCAAGTGGAGCTCCAGGAGTCCAATCAGCAAGAAAGAGGAGGGATTATATGAGCAGAATTGTTGAGACCAAGACTGAAAAAAGCACAGGGACAAATAGCCAAATGAATGGAAACACATGAACTATGAACCAATAGCTGAGGAGCCCCCAACTGGATAAGTGAGACAGTTGATGAGCTTGAACTGTTTGAGAGGCCCCCAGGAATTGGGACTGGGACCTATCCTTGGTGCATGAGCTGGCTGTTTGGAACCTGGGGTCTATGCAGGGACATTCTGCTCAGCCTGGGTGAAAGGAGGAGGGGACTGGACCTGCCTGGACTGAATCTACCAGGCTGAGCTTAATCCCCAGGGGAGTTCTTGCCCTGGAGGAGATGGGAATGGGGGGAAGCGGGAGGAGGGAGGACAGGGGAATCCGTGGATGATATGTAAAATTAAATTAAATTATAAAATAAAAAAAGGGGAACATCAATTGATAATACCCTCCATCAGATTGGCCTGTTGGGATATCCTTGGCACATTTTCTTGATTGCTACATGATGTGGGAGGAGCCAGCCTCCTGCTATCTGTGACATCATTGGGTAGATTGGCCTGAGCTGAGTGAGAAAGATAGCTTAACAAGCCAACAAGCCAGAGGAAGCAAATTTGTAAGAAGCATTCCTGAGTTGGTTTCTTGTTTCAAGGTCTGGCCTTGAACCATGCTTTGGTTTCCCTTGATTACAAGCCAAATAAATCACTGTTTCTCCAAGTTGCTTTAGGTTATAGTATTTTATTACAACAACAGAAAATTCAAACTAGAACAGACTATGATGCCAGGGAGTTTCAGTGTGCTAGATCTGATCATGTTGTTTTCTGAAAGGATTGTGGAGACATTTGTAACTTTGGGTAAGCGAGGCCTTTGACCACCCAAAGCCTAGGGGGCTGTTTTGTGGGGATTTGGGATATGAAAATGCTGAGAAAAATGCAAAAGGTGGAGGCTGTACAGTTTCAGAGAGAAGCATGAAAGTCCACAAAAGGCTATCAGGGCCATTCATGTAATTTTTTTTTTTAGATATATATTTTTTTTTTATTTTTTAATTTTTTTAATTTTATTTTGCAATACAGTTCAGTTATACATATCAGGCACGGATTCCCTTGTTCTCCCCCCTCCCGTCCCCCTCACCTTCCTCCCAGCCCACTCCCCATTCCCACTTCCTCTTGCATGAGTTGGCTGTTTGAAACCTGGGGCCTATGCAGGGTCACTTGGCTCGGCCTGGGAGGAGGGGACTGGACCTGCCTGGACTGAGTCTACCAGGTTGATCTCATGTAATATATTTAAGAATCGGTTGAAGCAATGCCTTCTGCATTTAACTGGGACAATGGATGGTTGTTAACTGGCTCCAAGAAAATGAGCTGTAAGCGATAAGAAATACTGACGTGAAATCACAGCAGTTTCTCTGGATCTGCCACAGAAGCTGTGGCCAAGAGGCAGCCAAGATTACATCTCAAACTAGAAAGCAAACTCGGTAGCGATGGGTAAGACATTAAAGGAGCAGGGAAAACAGCTAAGGCTTGACCCTGCATCAGAGGGTTGGAGTTTTCCTGGAGAAAGGCTAGTAGAGTCCATTGGTGAAAGTGCAGCCCCTGTTCAGAGACAGTATAAAAATGTAATTGTTATGGAGAAAAGCTGATGGTTGGTACCATATGGCAGGATTGGAGTCCCTGCAGAAACAACAGGAGGCTGTTTGTGAAGCTACAGCCTCAGCTACAGTGGAGTACCCAGAATACTGTAAATTTCAGTACCATTGGCTGAGTACCCAGAATACGGTAAATTTCAGTACCATTGGCTGAGTACCCAGAATACTGTAAATTTCAGTACCATTGGCTGAGCACAAAAGATGGTAGCAAGAGTATAATGAAGCTGGTCTGAGCATAAGAGAAAAGCAGTTTGTGTTAAGAACAGCAGATGCTGCACACTGAGATTTTTTTTACACTGTTGCTATGCGGTTTTGCTTTGATCTGACTGTAACTGAGTCCTGGTTCTATCTTGGAATAATGAGTATTTAACTGATTTTTTTGTTGCAGAAATACTTAGTTAAAAAACTGGATATTTTAAAGAGACATTTAACTTGTATGTGATAGTTTTAAGACAGTGGGACTCCTAACTGTACTGTTCCATATCATAATATTTAAATTTTGGAGACAGAGAAAAAAGGAAAGTTTATGGTGAGTTGACAAGAAATGGAATGTGCTGGCTCAATTTGTTATCATGACACAATCTTAGACATGCTTGGGAAGATGGAATCTCACCTGAGGAATTGCCTTCATCAGAATGGTCTGTGGGCATGTCTGCGGTGCATTTTCTTGGTTGCTAATTGATGTATCCAGTCTCAGATTACTTTAGGCAAAGCCATCTGTAGACAGGTTGGCCTGGACTGTATAAGAAAGCAAGCTGAAATGTCCCAGGTAACCAAGCCAGTAAGCACTGCTCTTTCATTGGTTTCTGTTTCAAAGTCTTGTCTGGATTTCTGTCTTTGTTTCCCTCAACAGTAGATTGTAATCTATAACCAAATAGAAACTTTCCCTTCTTAGAAGAGAGAAAGTGCATATCTGCTAGACTTCTTCTTCCAGAACTTTCTCATTGATCTGTGTGACATACAGCCATACATTTTACGAAGATATTGGAAACACAATTTTCAAAGGGTGGTATGCTTTCAACTCTTTAATTCTATTAATTTTCTGAAATTTTCTAAAATTCATTACAAAATCAAAGACTTCTGAAAGTTTTTTAATACCATTATGTTTTAAGTCTTGAGAAAAATAACCCAATAGCAATTAGATTAGTCTTTCCATTTTGACAGCTTAATTTTCATAAATATCCATATTTCTGAGAAATATTATTGTGCCAAACTTCGCAAGGGATTAATTAGATATATTTAATGATTTTATTTATAAGTGCATCTATTTGTTTGTTTCTTTATTTAGAAATAGAAACATGGCCTTGCTACGTAACAAAGCCTGGCCTGAACTTTGATCCTCCTGCCTCAAACTTCCATGTCCTAGGATTATAGGTGTACATGAGAATACCCATGTTTTTGCTTTATGATTTCACTCTTTGGGGGTTTTTAATCTCACTTAATTACCATTTTATACATCATAACTTAAAATATGAGAAATTATGCTATGGTAGTAAACTCAATAAATTTAAGAAATGTTAATGCATGTAAAAATCTAAATCTACTTTAATTTTAAAAGCATTTAAGGCAAATCTGTTCCTTTTGTAGAGATCCTGATCCCAATTTAAATTTCATTTACCTAAGACACATGACAACATTTTCTAGTTCGACCGACTCTCAATGCTTTCACAAATTTAGAACTACTATAGGGATTCTACACAAAATTAGCAAATTCACACTTCTATGAAGACTGAAACAACAGTTTATTCTAAGAACACTCATTGATTGGATTAATTCTCAGGTATCTTTAAATAAAGTGCCTATGGTTCATGCACGTGCTTCTCAAAGGTTTTTGTTTTAGAAGCCATGGTCCCCAGGGGGTCAATAATTTTAAGTGGTGGAAGCCATAGGAGGTGGGGCTTCAAGAGAGGCCCTTGAGTCACTGGAAGAATGTCCTTGAAAGAAATCATGGGCTTATAGTTTCTTTCCATTTTTTTTTCCTTTTTTCTTGACCATGGTGTGAACAGGTCACTCTACCACATGCTCACCACCATTCTTGTCCACCATGGAATCCAGAGACTCACAATCATGGATCCATCCAGTAATGTACTGTTTTCTACAACAAATTATATGTGGTATTAGAATGACCAAAAAGATGACTAACACAAAGTCAGAAAGTAATGGGTAGATAGGATTTCAATTTGTATGTCTTTTGTCTCAATCATGGTAGGAAAACAGTGCTCATATGTATGTTATGTAATCAATGATATTGTTTGTAATGTGATCTCAACCTTCATCAGTCTTGGCTGGTATAGATAGTGACTATAGCCACTGATGATACCATCACATATAATGAGATTTGGGACTATCAGGTAGGCCTATGGCTTAATGTAATTTCTCAGGCTAAGTTTTACAAAATTCAGTTACTCTTTAAATGCTAATTTGAACATCTTTCAAAATGATCAACAAACTCTTATGTTAAAAGTAGAAATTCCCACTTTCCTTTATGTTATTCAATTATGAGTGCTCTCTCTCTCTCTCTCTCTCTCTCTCTCTCTCTCTCTCTCTCTCTCTCTCTCTCTCCCTCTCTTTCTTTTTGTTTTTTGGGGCCATGTTTTGCTGTGGATATCATTCTGTATAAATAAAACACTGATTGGCCAGTGTCCAGGCAAGAAGTATTGGCAGGACAAGGAGAGAGGAGAATTCTGGGAAGTGGAAGGCTGAGTCAGGGAGACACTGCCAACTGCCACCATGACAAGCAGCATGTGAAGATGCCAGTAAGCCATGAGCCACGTGGCAAGGTATAGATTTATAGAAATGGATTAATTTATGATATAAGAACAGTTAGCAAGAAGTCTGGCATGGCCATATGGTTTGTAAGCAATATAAGTTTCTGTGTTTACTCTGTTGGGTCTGAGCAGTTGTGGGACTGGCAGGTGAGAGAGATTTGTCCTGACTGTGGGCCAGGCAGGAAAATTCTAGCTACGGTGTTTTCATGAATAATTTTCTCCTTTGTCTCTGGCACTAAGCCACAGTCAGTTTTTGTGTATGAATTTAAAACTTCATCAGAGTAGAGAACTCTTAATAGAGCACACTCCAGGTAAGGTAGAGCTTGCTCTTCCACAGTAAGAAGAGGAGAAAATTAGGATCATTTAGAGAAATGTAGACGTGGATTATATAAAACAAAGAGATAAACAAAATACTCACGCAGTCCAGAGAAACAACTATAATCTCATGGAGATGGTTAGTGTTACTTCACACTCAGAAGGTCTCAAACACATTGATGACAGTAACATATTATTGGCAAGAAAACGTGGAAAAGCCAGCTATTATGCTTTGCACATAGAAATGATCTAAACACCATAAAGCATAATGGAGGCCAGTGTTTTTAAAATGACTGTTTTTATTTACTTCACCTTATAAATCATTAATTTTGCCTCATGAGTCAATGTGTGCTAAATGATGTCACTTCTCTCGTGACTGCAGGTATAAAACTGTACTTGGCAACGTAAAAATAACGAATTTAAAGCAACATCACACATATTTTTAGATATCACCAGTTACAGAAATATTAATCATTGTTGATAGAAATCAAGGACAGCCTAAAAGTCCATCAACAGATAAATAATCAAAAACACACAAGGGTCATGTGTTTTTTTTCCAAGAATATTATTTAGGTTTGTAAATAATCCAAATCCAAATAAGTTCATGAGATGAATGATCCTTGAAGATATTGGTGTAAATTAAATAAATCTGACACAAAGGAAAGTTTATGTGACGTGCATAAAGCAGCCAAAACAGATATAGAAAATAGAATACCAGAGACTGAGGGTATGTGGGATTGTGGAAGTTTAGTGTGTGCATTTTCAGTTTGGGAAGATGAAAAATATCTAGGAATAATTGATACTGAGAGTCCCATGGCAGTTTTCATTAAATGCTCATCATTTTAACACTTAAAATGAATAAAACTATTGTACCTTTCACATGTCTTCACATATCCCCTCTATAAAATGTTCATTGTGTTCCATTTCACTTTTTCATCACATTTGGATCACAGACATTTGAAAAGCCTTGTGATTTCTTCATGGGACAACAAACAACTCAGGATAACTATGTTATGCAACTTCTGAAAGTTCTAGAACAGCAAATTTATAGTGCATCATTATATGTACCTGGCTGGAGATGGCTCCAGCTACATAATGCTCACTTAATGAATACCAGTGTTAATAAATTAGCTTATGTTTGAACTGTCCTATTTCTCTGCCCTTGCCTTTTTCCCCTCCTACCTCAATAAATCTGGTTTCACCTCTTTAATATATACTTGAAAAGGAAAGAGAAGAGGGTGATGGAAAGCATTGCAGAAAAGCACAGAGAACCTCACTGAAATGTGCAATAAACAGGATCTTGTTGAATAATGATATGGGTCATTTCAGTGTCACACTGAATTTATCTAACAATGAATTCAAAGAGGCAGATATTCTTGTATATATAAAAAGTGATAGTCCCATTTCACCTTTTCTGAGTGTGATTATTCCAAAGTCTTTTGTTCAGTTCTGGGCACCATGTTTGAAAACAGGTGTGGACAGAATTCCTGAACTGAATGGGGCTGAATGTATTTGCTCAGTGCCAATTGAGTTTGACAAGCAGGAAAGTAATGTTTGCAGAGCAGAGAAAGAATATTTGAAGTCCAGAAGAGTTGATTACATAGATGACCTCAGGAACCAGGGTGAATGAGCTGGTACATATGAGATGCACCTTTCCTGTGCACTTTGGAGTCTGGAATATTGCTTTGATTGTTCTTACAAAGTGCAATCATACCCAAGGGTCTTTAAAGATTCCTATTAGGATTCATAAGGTCTTGGAGGCTGGTAAGCAATTATTGGCATCTTGTGATCATGTCCCTGACAATTCCACTATCCTGGCTCACCTGCTGAGCCTTCAGTTCCCATCAAAGCCTCAACGTTACATTTTCCATGTAATCTGTTAATAACTTGCATTTGGCTGCTTTGTAAACAGTATCAAACAATATATCTTGAATTTAAAAGGCATATAAATGGTAATAATTTCATCCTTCTCTAGTTAAATTAAGCTACTTTTAGTAACTTTATTAAAAGAAGGAACATTTTATGACAAGACTTTTGATTGGATGGTATCTAACACTTTTGACATTTGGGATGTAAGTTTTAAGATATATGTTGCTGAAATACAGTTTGTCAACAGAAAAACATTAACCTAAACTGTTGAAGTTCCTAGAAGATAACTTGTGAGGGAAATGAATCACCTGGAACACACCATTTACCTTGGCATAGCTCATTCAGCTATGTAATATTTAAACATTTTAGTGGCTAAATCACACAACGCAAAATGAATCTACTTTGTTCCTTTAAAGTGGTTTCTCCTAGAGCAGTGAGTGGATGTTTTAAAGGGTTATAACATTTGGTTTAAAGTAAAGAAGAGCAGGTGAAAATCTACGCTTTTCCAGAAGTAAAAATTTTAACATTATCAACTTAACGTTAATGATAACCCAAAATCCATTAATGTAGTCACTGATTAGATCGGATAATTCTATAAGCAAGATTAGGAGAAAGAGAAATTTAAAGTATCCTAAGAGGGATTTGGGGAAATTTTCAAAATTTTATCTCACCGTATCTATTCATTTAGTGTGTGGGTATGCGGGCTGCTGGGAGGTGTGAGTTCCACAACACATGGGGAGACATGTGGATGTCAGGGGACAACTTCTGGGAGTACATTCCATCCTCCTACCATGTAGGTCCAAAGGATTGACCTCAGTTTGGCAGGCTTGAACTAATCTTATCTATCGCACTGGCACCCACATTCAGCATTTCATATTTTACTCTAATTTTAAATCTATGTAGATTTTTTTTGTGTGTATGTACATATGTTTGGGAGGAGAGTTGATATTTGTGTGTATAGATGAAAGCTAGAAGGTTAAGGAACCATCCATAATATTTTTAAGAAAACTTTTCTCTGTTAGATAATTAGACTATGTTGCCTAGAATTTTTCTGTCTCTGTCTTCCCAGAACTAGGATTAGAAATGGACAACATTATGCATGGATTTAACATTGGTACTGGGGACAGAATTGGGATATTTCTGAACTTGAACTTGACTTTACCAAATGTTCTGTCTCTACAGCCTGCCATGTATATATTTACATTTTTCTTTTTATACACTAAATAACAGAAGCACAAAGTAGCTGAGCGGAAGAGGTTTAGACCAACTGAGTAATTCAGAAAAGGATAACTACAAATCCAAGTGGGAAATGAGTAGCAGAAATTGGGCCCTAGGTGGCTTCTCAACATCCATTCTGACTTTCCTTCAACACAGTTCCAATGTCTTGAAAACATCAGAAAGAAAAGATGCAAAATAAACTAGATAATGGTATATGCCTTAAATCCCAGCACTGAGTTCAAGGTCAGCTTGGGCTACTGAGTGAGTTCCTGGGCAGCCAGGGCTACACAGAAAAACTCTGTCTCAAACAAACAAACAAAAGAAAAGATGCAAAATGCCAATAGCAGTTTTTCATAAGTACAATTTTTAACTATTAATTTGTATTTGTTTTTAAACATAAATATTTATTGTATTAAACATAATTTGACAGTGATTTTAAATCAAAATGAGAAAATATCTTCATTTTAAACCACCACTTCTAATATCACACATACTCATTTTTAGGGATTCCTTTCCAAAATACATAACTTTAATTGTAGAAATATTCAAAACTTGACTAGGAAAGCAATGGCAATCCAGGAAATCTTGCATATCAGTGACTTCACGGCTATCATTTCATCCATCATGTTTGCATTTTGGTCTTTCTCCTGTATGTATGTGTTTGCTGTTAGGGTCCTGGAGAAGTCCCACAAAAGACAACCATCCATGAGTGCAGTCAACAGGAACATTTATTATCTCGAGGATGATTCCAGTATACTGGGGTTGACCATCCCACACAAAGGCAAAATGGTGCCAATCTGAAAGAGCTGGTAGGATCCTTTTAAGCAGAGCCAATTGGAGGTCCTAGAGCAGTTAGGCCATTTTAGATATGATTGGCTTAAGCAAGTTGCAATCATATTAGAACATTCTAATTGGCTAAGGCTAGTCAGGGGCTGGTCAGGGCTAGAGTTATTCCATTTTGGGGCAGGCCTGTACAAGTCACAAGCTTTGTCCTTATTTGGTTATTATGTTGAGCTTGCTCACTGAGGCTCAGGCCTGGCCTGGCCTTATACTGCCTGTACCAGGCCTTCTTGTCCTTGTTTTCAGGGGTGTTAGAGACTGATTGCCCTTTGTTAATGGCTATTTCAGAAACTGCTTATTCCATCTTAGGAAACTGAAATTGAGGCCTGATCTCTGAGAGAAGACTGAGCGGCCTGTTATGATATTTGCCTGGCCCTCTATGTAGTGGGTAGCCATTCCAGCTTTGATCTGGAAGTTCCAACCTCCATTGAGGCTTCGGTAACTGTCACACCTACAAGGCAGGGCTGAGAGAGGACCCTGAAGAACCGAGGTCTGGATGAGCTGGCTCTCTTGGTTCCTGAACCCTGGACGCTGGAGCAGAGTTCTCCAGAGAACACAGCCGAACTGTGCCACACCTTTTTCAGACCCTGCAACTTACCTATCCCTTCACTTGTAAGTTAACCCACAAAATAAACCTCCCTTTTAACTATGTGGAGTAGCCTTAATAATTTCACTAATACTCTCATTTGTATTTGTATGTCTGCATATATGCATGTGTGCACATATATATATATGTGTGTGTGTGTGTGTGTGTGTGTGTGTGTGTGTGTGTATGTGTTAATATGCACATGGACATATATGATTGCTGTGGGATGTTCTGTGTGTTAAACGTGTTGCTCTGATTGGTTAATAAATAAAACACTGATTGGCCAGTAGCCTGGCAGGAAATATAGGCCAGGACAAGGAAAGAGGAGAATTCTGGGAAGTGGAAGGTTGAGACGCCATGAAAAGCAAGATTTAAGGTACCAGTAAGCCACGAGCCATGTGGCAACTTATAGACTAATAGATATGGGTTATTAAGATAGAAGAACTAGATAACAAGAAGCTTGCCACGGCCATACAGTTTGTAAGCAGTACAAGTCTCTGTGTGTTTACTTGGTTGGGTCTGAGTGGCTGCGGGGCTGATAGGTGAGAGAGATTTGTCCTGACCATGGCCCAGGCAGGAAAACTCTAGCTATATATGATCATCTGCCAATATTTCTAAGGCTTTGTTTCAGTACCACAAGATTCATCCATATCCTTTAGCTTTCTCTGTTTTTCTCTTCTCACGTGCTGCCAAATGCGTTTCTTATTTAATCAAGTTATTTAGGCATTTGCTCAATCATAATGTAATGGGTTTTTCTAACCAAAAGTACTTTTTTCCTCATTTCTTTCTCACTGTCTCAGCCATGTCCCACAGATCATGAGTGTTATGTGACAAAATTTTGCCTGGGAAGATGCTGCACACCGAGAGCCCATGACAGACCAAAGTACAGATACCACCAAATTCTGACTTGGTGGACCATTGAGTTTGAAATAGGAATATGTATGAAGGGGGTGCTTCCAAGACTAGAAAGAACTCAGTGGCAGTTGTATTACCAAAGCCCACCCAGCAAGGGTGAAAGTGCATAAAAGCTGGAAACCTAAAACACTACAGCCTTCTGGCAGCTTGACAAGTTAGAGATTGTCTTTTCCAAGTGACTCAGTTGGTCTAAACCTCTTCCAGGTGGCACTGCTGGTCCCTATTTCTTCCAGGTAGCTCATCCACCTCAGAGTCTTTTGTATATTGGTTCCTCTGAGAGTGACTCTCAGCCCTTGGCTTGTTCACTCTGACAGTAAGGGGCATAGTGAATCTGGTCAGTTTCAGGGACTTCCTGAAGACATTTTGAGTTGTTTACTTTCCTGTTAAAGAAATTTCCCTGCAGGATAGAATGTTTTAATATTGGAGGAAATGGGTATACAACTCTCCATCTCTTCCTCGGGCTCTAATGCTCCTTTCAGTGTCACTTTTACAATAATCACTGTGCACTGGAGAGGGGGACTATAGAGGTCAACCTATGTCTAAGAATTATGCCACTGAGCCACAGCCAAGGTTATTTGGTCTCAAGAGCATCGTGAGTGGTTATGAGTTGAAGATGATAACAGCATTTATCTGTGGGCATAAACACATGTGTTTAGAATGCCATTTGACAACACATCACATCCGTCTAGATTGACAGGTCCAAATAAGGACCTATGACCACCCTAGCCACATGTTTTTATCATGACTTATAGTACCTGACATGAATTTCAATTGAAAGGCTGTTGGTTTTGCTTATGAAAGCCTAGCCACTATTGCATAAGCAGGCACAATTTCCCTGGCATGTCAATATTTTAGCATGTAGGAGCCACAGTAAAGAAGGAATGACGATGATAATTTCCCACTAGCATCCTGCACAGCTCCTCATGGTAGGAAAAAAGCCAGCCAGCAGGGTAGGAGTTTCTAGTTCAGTCTCAGTTTAATTTCTTCATATCCTACAGTTAAAACACGGTCTTCTGCAATAGGGTCATATTATCTAGTTCTGGCATACAACCAATAGCAGTAGAAATAAACTTTATGGTTTGTGAGGGTCTTCCAGGGCCGACAATTCACAGGGAGGCAGTCTACTCCTGGCATTGGAATTTCTGTTCAACGATATTTTAACATCTGGAAGTGTCCTTTTTTTACCCACGTAAAATACCATTTGTATTTATACTCTACAGATTTTATTTTAACAATCCGTCCCCCTTGAAGGATGGAATATTTGAATATAAGCTCAAACTGTTATACAACATGGAGCAATACAGGCCAGACCTGATCTTGGCTATGAGCTATGAGGAAATGAGGAACACAAAGATGCTGCCTCTCAGTACACAAATTATAACTTTTAATATTATAAATATTCTACTTTTTAAAATGTCTCCTTCAGAAACATAGTTTTCATACCATAGATCTTTGCTATCCAGACTTTAAACCAACCAGCTGCTGTGATTCCTATAGTGTTTCAACTTTTTACTATTAAAACATAAACCCTATTGAAATAGGGTAATTATGAAGCTGTAATTATGTTTTCTACTGCCTTTCTAGTTAGATTTCAATCTTGGTTCTAACAGTATAGCTAGTTCATCAAAATCCTTATATAAACCATGGTTCTAGTATTGTTTCGCCTTTGTCTGAAATTACATGATACAATGTCATCCCTATTAAAAATCACTACTCAAATATATTCATTATTTCAAATGTGAGACTCATCTTCAGAAGAATATTCTCATAAGATCTTTTAGTATCTATTTTGTTTCCTTATCCTGTTTTGAAGTATTTGGCACAGATTTATTTTAATGTTAGTTGGGGACTTCTTTTCTCTGCTTATGTAATACTTTGAAATGTTAACACTTTCCTCCAGGTCCCCAGATAGTGTGATGGTTTTGTAGCACTGAGTCCCAATTTCCATTGTCTTACAGGTGTTCTTCATGAAGAACACTAGATAGGTGGAACAAAAATAATTACCCCTTCCTACCTTTCTTGCTTAGAAAGAATAATTAAAGCAAATAAAAAGATCCCCTCAACTATCCTTCTAAACATTCTCTGACTTTTACAATTTTCTCTCTTTTCTCCTTCATATCTTTTTTGTTTCTTTATCCTTTATTTTTTTCTCTGGAACCTGAAATGATGTGATAGTGTGGACTTGCATAGGATTTCATGAGCCTGTTGATCACATATATTCCCAAGTTCATTAATCTAAAACATACTGCTGGCTAAGGTTACTCTGTGGGCATATGGACAGAGTAAAGACTTTAGTAGAGACTCACTGATAGACTTTTACCACAAGACTGTTTTTATCTTATTTATAATTCAAATGAATTTCTGCATAATGGCAGGTTTATGCCCCAGAGCACAAAAAATGAAGTTCTCATTTCTTCTACAAATAAAAGAGAAAACACGAAACGAAATCCTTCATAAATTTACTGACTTGAAAATAAGTCTGGGTTTTACCTATGAAGTATTACCATCATAAATTTTATCTTCTCTTGAAAAAATGAGATGGTCAAAAGTGATAGATGACGAAAATAACTTTTTTCTGTGTTTTTATTTTAGCTACAAGTTAACCCAAATTCTTTAATGAAAGTAGAAACATCCACCCCACCCTTGATGTCCTCCATCCCCTCTGTCTCTTACAATTCTTCCACCTCCTTTTTCTCAGTATTCCCTGGGCTCTCATGGAAAGGATTTAATGGAGACCTCCCATTTAGACTCTCTCTCTCAGCATATTTGGCTATGATCTCTGTATCTGTTCCCATCTGCTGCCAAAGGAAGTCTCCCTGATCATTACTGGATCCATCCACCCCATTTCTCCCCACATATGATTCGCCTTCTCCCATTCCCACCAACCCCTAGTCCATTCATAAAATCTATTCTATTTCCTTTTCCCAGAGAGAGATCCATGTATTCCTCCACAGACCCACAGATCATTCCCCTTTTCTTAGTCTCTCTGGGTTTAGGGATTGTAGCTTGGTTATCATTTACTTAATGTATAATTTCCATTTATAAATGACTATATACCATATTCATCTTTCTAAGTCTGAGTTATCATACTCAAGGTGAATTTTCTGGTTAAATCTATTTGTCTGAAAATTTCATGATCTCATTTTTTTTTCTCAACAGTTGAGTAATGTTCCACTGTGTAAATGTATTTCATTTTCTTTATCAATTCTTCTGTTGAAGGACATGTATGTTGTTTCTAGTTTCTGGCTATTATGAATAAAGTTGCAAATTAAAATAGTTGAGCAAGTGGCCTTTTTGGTTGGATGGAGCATCTTTTGTATATATGTGAAAGAATGGTATACCTTAGTAGATTGATTCCCAAATTTCTGCAGAACCTCCATATTGCTTTCCATAGTGGCTGTAATAGTTTACTCTTCCAACAGCAATGAAAGATTTTTCCCCTTGCTCCACATCTATGCCAGCATGGGTTGTCACTTGTAATATTGATCTTAGCCATTCTGACAGGTATAAGATGGAATCTCAAAGTAGTTCTGACTTGCATTTCTCTTATGGCTATGGATGTTGAACATTTCTTGGTTTCTCAGGCATTTGAGTTTCTTCTATTGAGAATTCTCTGTTTAGATTTCTACTACATTTTTTAATTGGATTATTTAGTTTTTGAAAATCTAGTTTCCAGAGTTCTTCATATACTTTGGATATTAGATCTCTATCAGATGTGGAATTGGTAAAAATCAACTCATATTCTGAAGGCTGCCCTTTTGTCTGATTGACAGTGTCCTTTGCCTTCTAGAAGCTTTTCAACTTCATGAGTTCTCATTTATTGATGATCTTAATAATTGGTGTTATCTTCAGAAAGTCATCTCCTGTGGCAGTTTTCTCTTCGATCAAGTTTAGCTTATCTGGTTTTATTTTGAGGTATTTGATCCACTTAGACTTGAGTTGTGTGTGATGCATTAATATAGGTCTAATTGCATTTTTCTACATGCAGAAATCCAGATTGACCAGAACCATTTGTTGAAGGTAGGATCTCTTTTTTTCAATGTGTATTTTTGGCTTTTTTATTAAAAATCAAGTGTCCACAGGTCTGTGGTTTTTATATATGGGTCTTCAACTCGATCCCATTGCTCAACATGTCTGGTTTTATGTCAATATTACATGGTTCTTATTACCATATCTCTGAAGTACAACTTGAAATTGGGAATGGTGAGATGTCCAGCAGTTCTTTTATCTCCTCCAATCATAATGTAATACAGGTGAAGGCAGTTGGGGACTTTCCATAGTTGTACACTTTTAGCCTAACAGAGGGTCCTGTGGTTTGGTGGCCCAGACTAGGTTCTAGGCCGTTCACTCAGAAGAAGTTTGAACGCTTGTGGTTTGGCCTTATTCTAAGAAGAGGATTGACACTTATGTAGTTGCAAGTTGTAGCTTAGTCTCAGGAAATTGTGAATAACAGCTCAGAGTAAAACAAACTTTAAAAAGTAAGAGTTCTTACTGTTAACTAGAATCTAACAGAATCTGTAAATTGCTTTTGGTAGGATGGACATTTTTACTAATATTAATTATGATCCATAAGCATGGGAATTTTCCATCTTCTGAGCTATTCTTCAGTTTCTTTCTTCAAATACATAAAGCTTTTATCATCCAAGTCTTTTACTTGCTTGGTTAGAATTACCCCAAGATTATTCATTAATATTTGAAGCTATTGTGAAGGGTATTGTTTCTCTATTTCTTCCTCAGTCCATTTGTCATTTGATTATAGGAGTGTTACTGATGTTCCTAATTAATCTTGTATCTAGCCATTTTGCTGTAAGTATTTGCCAGCTTTATGAGTTCCCTAGCAGAATTTTTGAGTCACTTATGGATACTACCATATCATCTACAAATAATGATACTTTGACTTCTTCCTTTAAAATTTGTATCACCTTGATCTCCTCCAGTTGTCTTATTTCTCTAGCTAAAACTTCAAGTACTACATTGAATAAATATGGAATGAGTGGACAGCCTTTTCTTTTTCCCTATTTTAGCAGATTGCTTTGAGTTTCTCTCCATTTAATTTGATCTGCCTATAGGCTCAATGTAAATATCCTTTACTATATTTCTGTATGTCCCTTGTATCCCTCATCTTGCCAGGACTTTTAGCATGAAGCAGTGTTGGATTTTGTCACAGGCCTTTTCTCCATGTAAAGAGATGATCGTGTGTTTTTTGCTTTTGTTTGTATGTGTTTTTCATTTTGTTTGTATGATGGATTATATTCATAGCTTTTCTTTTATTGAACCATTCTTTGGTCTCTGGGATGAAGCTTACTTGGTCATGTTGGAGGAACTCCTTCTTGTTATCTTGTATTTAGTTTCTAAATATTTATTGAATAGTTTTGCATCTATGTTCATAGAGGAATTTAGTCTTTACTTGTTTTTGTTGAATCTTTTTGTGGTTTGGGTATCAGGGTAACTTAGCTTCATAAAAGAAACTGGCCAATGTTCCATTTGTTTCTATTTTGTGGGATAATTTGAGGAGTATTGGTATTAACTCTTCTTTTAAAATTGGTAGAATTCTGTGCTAAAACCATCTAGCCCTGGGAATTTTTTGTTTAGAAGACTTTCAATGACTGCTTTCTCACTGGTGGTTATAGGTCTATTTAAATAGTTTTATCTGATTTTTTTTTTTTTTTTTTCGAGACAGGGTTTCTCTGTGTAGCTTTGCGCCTTTCCTGGAACTCACTTGGTAGTCCAGGCTGGCCTCGAACTCACAGAGATCTGCCTGGCTCTGCCTCCTGAGTGCTGGGATTAAAGGCATGCGCCACCACCGCCCGGCGTTTTATCTGATCTTGATTTTAATCTTGGTAAGTGGTACCTATCCAGAAAATTATTCATTTCTTTTAGAATTTTCAGTTTTGTGGGTTACAGGTTTTTGAAGTATGTCTTTGTGATTCTCTGGATTTCCTTGTTGTCTGTTGTTATATTCCCCCTTTTGTTTCTGATTCTGTCTTTTAATTATTTTGGAGGAGGGTTTGTACATACTGTTGATTGTCTCTAAGAGCCAACTGTTTGTTTCATTGATTCTCCGTAGTGTTCTTTCTTTCTATTTTATTGATTTCAGCCCTCAGTTTGATTATTTCTCTGTGTCTACTCCTCTTGGGTGTGATTATTTCTTTTATTTTCTAGAGCTTTCCTGTGTGTTGTTAAATTGCTGATATGAGATCTCTCTCTCTCTCTCTTTCTCTCTCTCTCTCTCTTTCTCTCTCTCTCCTTTAACATAGGCACTTGGTGCTATTAATTTTCCTCTTAGAACTGCTTTCATTGCATCCCATTAATTTGGGTATGCTGTATATTCATTTTTCTTGAATTCTAGAAAGTCTTTAATTTCTTATTTCTGCCTTGACAAATTTTTTCAGGCTGTGGAAAATTTTTGTTTCCATTAGTTTGTGAGCATTCTGTTGTTGATGTCTAGATTTAATCTGTGACATTCTCTTCAGATGTTATAATTTTTAACCTTCTACTAAAAATAAACACATTTTAACCTAGATTTCCCCATGTCTCACAATATTAAACACCAATTTCATCAGGTGTTTCTAGCTATTTGCATTCTTCTTTTGAGAACCTACTATTAAGTTCAATAGTCTGTTTTTAATTGGGTTTTAAATAAGTTTTTTTGAATCAATTAGCCATAGTTGCATGGTCTTATCAGAGCTATAAATAGGCTGATGAAATACTGGCCTGCCAGACTAGACATGTCCGTTAAAGAAATAATCCATGATAATTCTGGGGTAGACAAGTTCATTTTTATTAGATTTTTGGGCCTCATCCACAGGAGGGTATTTACGCCTGATATTGTAAACCTGAAAAAAAGCCCATCCATGGCTGTGGAGGTAATAAGCTCTATGGGGGTTCTATTGTTATTTTGCTAATTGAAATATTGTCAAATTATTCTAAATCTTTATGTTTCTACCCATAAATCTGTTCTACTCTCAACTTTTGTGTGAGAAACTTCTGTTTGCAGTGGGTTTTAATAAAGGCAGTGAGCTATAATTTATTAAAATGTTGAGAATGAATAATTGCTCATCATCATGAACTGGATATCTATATCTATGCTACCCCTCCAAACCTCAGAGATTATCATTTAACAGGTGATGGAAAGAATATAAGAAGTAGAAGATGTGGAGGAGTGCTATATGATGCTATTTTCAGCACATGGCATGGATATTGCAATCAGAAATCATACCAGCTGTAGTTACTTGCATTAGATTTATACAAGAAAGATCCAGTCAAAATTCTAGCATGGGTGGAGGAAGCTCTCAAGAGGTCCCACTCCTACCTGAGGAGCTATAGGCAATGGATGGTGACTAAGAGAGTGATAATTATTTTTCTTCAGAGTTATAGCTACTGATAACTTGCCTACACTTCAGTGAATGACTCTGCTATCAGTCATAGAGAAGTAGTACTATTTGTGCTCTTTTTTTTTTCTTGTACATTTGGTTAATTTTTATTTTTAGAATAAATGAAGTTAGTAGTGTGTGGGGACTTGCCCCACTGGAAACTTAGGTCACCTGTGAAGAGGTGGCCTGGAACCGAGGAAAGGCTGCTTGCCCATTTCCCAGCCTCCCTCTTACCCAGAGACAATCAAACGCAGCAGGGAGTCAAGTCAAGCAAGAACTTATTGATAGGCAATAAGCTTCTTTTATACCAGAAAACCTCCAAACCCTAGGAGGGGGTGAAGGAACAAACCAATCATTTTAAAGGGCACCCTATTTACAAGTTGTTTATGTCCTGACACTATCTCTTGTTTTTTAGTATCTTATCTTCGCATAAATAACTTGAGCTAACTTCCTTCCTCACCATTTGTATCCACTCTCTGTGTAAACACCTTAAGGCTTAAGCTCTATTTATCTGAATTTCTCCGGACACCCTCTTTGCAGCCCATGTACGCCCCACAGTAGTGCAGGTGTTGAGGGAAACAAGGGGAGTTGCAGGAAAGATACAGTGAGTGGGTATGATCGTATTTCAATTTATATGATTATAAAGCTCTCAAAGGATAAATTTAAAAATTCAAATATTTTAAAGCATCCTTGGGTGCTTAGTACCATAAAAATTATACATTTTAGTTATCTTCTATCAAGAGCAAAACAAAAGGTGTTATGTAAGTCATAAATGCATTTGTAGGTTTCAATAAGTCAGTCACAATGAGCATTATGTTATTAATTTTTGCCATTCACTCTTTCACACTTATATATTTAATGCATTACTAACATACAGAATCCTATTTATTTAAATGCTACAGGATTACATTCATTCTCAAATATTTATCGAAGTCTACTGTAACAGTAATACCATTCATTGCTCTTTCAAGAAGTTATTTTGTGTGCGAGTTCTCTATTTAGATCATTATACACTTGCTTCCTTTAGTGTAAATGGATTTTCTTCAGTTGTTTTTATCTCCCTTTCTTCCAAAGTTGATTCTATTGGTAGCAATTTATACTTGACAATATTTTTTCAGCTTTTACATTGTTTCTTGCTTTAGGCAAAGGCAATAAAGACAGTGCACTTTGAATCATCTTAAAATATAAAAGAATATCAACTCTAAACATCTGTGGCATGTAAGTAGATTGCATAAACATTTCTAATTTAATATAGAAGTAACATACCTGAATATACATGACTGTTTATTCATTTTATATATATATCCCTATAGATGAAATGTATCTATAAAGTATGTGTTTAAAATGCAAGTCTTTAGCAGTTTCTATTTTATGGTACAAGAATTTGTGGTTACTGTTATTGGACTTTGAGTAATTTTAATATCAGTAATTTTCATGGCTACCACACTCTATTTCTGCATAACTGGTGTCTTTTTGGGGAGTATATAAATGTCTATCCATTTACTTATGTATGTTTACATATTACTGAAATAGGCATAAAACAAAACATAATAATTTTCCTAAAATTATAGTATAATTAAAACACAACCATATGAAATTAAACAATTTTCTGAAGCCATTAATATTAGACACAATTAAATATTTTCTTTAAAATTGAAAGAACTCTTTGAGGAGAGAGCAAGAGAAAGAGAAGGAAGAATAGGGAAAGCAAGAAAAAGACAAAAAGAAAGAAGAGATGAGGAGGGAAGAAACATAAAGGAAAGAAAGGATAATTGCCCTAATTTTCACAAAATTGAGGGAGTTTTAGCATGTTTTTAAGCAGGAGTTTGGGCATTTGTGGACCAAATGCAAGGTCATAGTCAGTGTGTGGAGTAATACAGGAGAACAAGACAAGATATTAATGTAAGATAAAGACACATCAGACTTGTTTGGTGACTTGGAAGTTGACACTTTCATGTAGCAATGAACCTTTTTACCTTATCTTTTTAGGGCAGAGCAAATCCATTGATGGGAAAGGCACAACTGTCAGAGAAGTCATGACAGCCAGAGCTCTGGCTGATCACATTTCCATCCTCATTCAGAAAGCAGAGGAGGAACACGAAATGGAACAAGTCTCCATGTTCTCAAAGCCCACCCTTGGTGACCTGCTTTCTCCAGAAATGTTTATAATTTTCCCAAACAGCACCACCAATTGGGACCTAGTGTTCAAATATATGAGCCTCAGGAAAAAATAATAATCAAACTGCCAGGTTTGTCCTCAAGAAAAGGTGAAGGTTCCAAATTTACTTTTCTCTTGCTCAGTTAGTTATTCCAACTTTTATTTGCCTAATTGGTAGAGAAATAAAAATATTGTCTGAAAAATAAATGTATAAAAATAACTATGTGCCCATTATGGAGATACAATCAAAATTGTAAATCTTAATGGTATAGACAAGCAGAGAAAACAATGACACAACATTGACCTAAGCAGTTACTTGTACATTAATGAAATGAAAATAAGAAAACAATAATAAAAATAATATTACTAAGGAAAGATATACCAAGAAACTGATTTTTCCTGTTATAAAACAGAAATTTATGGCAAATGTGAATCTGTAATAAGAACTTCCAAAGCACAACAGGCATTGTGCTGTGACTTCCACATGTTCACTGTGGCATGTTGCTCGGACAAACAAACGCATATGCACATGCACATACACACACACACACACACACACACACACACACACACACACACTTCAGATGTTTTCTTGTGTCCTGGCTGACCCGCAGTTGGGACAGGTAGGCTTATATTAATTTTAAACTATGGCAATGACAAGCTTCTTGCTAGTTAGTTCTTATATCTTAAATTAATCCATTTCTATAAATCTATATTTAGCCACATGGCTTGTGGCTTACCGGTACTCTTACATCTTGCTTCTCATGGAGGCAGCTGGCACAGTCTTCTCTGCTCTCCATTCTCTTCTAATCTATCTCTTTGGATTTCCTGCCTTCATCTAAGCTGTCTTACCATAGGCCAAACAGCTTTAATTATCAACCAATCCAAACAACACATATTCTCAGCATACAGAAAGATATCCACAGTGTGCACACATGTATTAACAATGTCCAATCAGCTAAAATCAAAACATATAACCAATAATTGATAAGCACTCCAATTCTAAAAACAATAAGGGAACAGTATGAATGAACATTGTTATAAAATACATCTTTCATTCTAATACTTTATTATAGGAACCATTTGCATAATTCATAATAACTATGCCCTATCTTCCAGACCAAATTTTGAGAAAGGCTATAAATGGTATCATTACTTTTATTTGTGCCCACAATGAATTATTACCATCACTGAGGTCAAAGAATGCATGATAAAAGTTTACAGGCTTAACTCATTGATTTTCTGTCTAAGGGCAAAAAACAAATAATTTTACTCATTTAAAGTTCTCGTGTCTTATACCTGGTGTTGCTTATTTTTCTTCCTATGACAAAACAAGTACCAAAAGTAGGCCATTACGGCAGGGAAGGATGAAGAAGAGAATAGCTTCTTGATTGTAGCAGCACGATAATGAGTCTACTTGCTCACATATTGGTCAATTAAGAAGAGGAGATGGCAGAGGAGTGGAGCTGGGAAATTAATAACAAGTCTCCTGTCATTAAACTCACTTTCTTTATCTCAGCCCTATCTCCTAAATGATTCAGTCTTCCCACAAGAGTTGTCACCAAATAAAAGCTATGGGTTCGGCACAGGAGGCTGTATGGGAAATTTGATATTTAAATTATAGTGCCTTATTAAATATATGAATCCAAAATCCTGTTTCTATTTTCTTTGTATCCACAAGCTATTTCTTTAATATGGTTGGGACTTTGACTCTAGACTATTAGGCCCTTATATGGCTTAGGTCTCAAAACCCAGACTAGTGGCAGTGAGTGAATGGAAAAGAAAGCTAGGATGGTGTGGACTAGGTTGTCTGATGGAGAAGCTGCAGGAAGCCAATATGCTCAGTTTGTTTATCATATACAGTTGAACATGGGGTCACTGTTACTTCACACAGCTGAACAAGAAAACAAGTTTAGCTAATCTCGGTTGAAGCAATCTCTATATGGAATCAGTCTTCAGGCTGTGAACATTCAACAGAGAAAGCTATGGTGGGTTTTTTTTATTGTGTACACACTACCAACATTTGCACTCAGACCTGAAGAAGGTGTTGCTGTTCCTTTAAGCCACACAGACTAATGGGGAAGCTTTGCTAGTTTCTCATGTGTCTGATGCTTTGGTCATTGACCTTGGTGGCTCAGGTCAAGAACTCTTCAGTGCAGGATTTTACACACTCAGCTTTTCCTCCATTCCCCACCATAGATCTGTGAATTTGCTGACCTGTGTCTTACTTTTGGTTTGTTTCTCTTACTGCTACGGTAAATACTCTGATGGAGCAAATGAGGCAATGGTTTACCTTACCCTTCAGTTCAGAACATAGTCCATCATGGTGCAGAAGCCAGAGCAGCAAGAGCTTGAAGCACATGATCATATTATGTCAATAACCAGTGAGTGCATGTACACGAGAGCTCAGCTTTCTTTTCCACTTTATGCAATGTTACCTACAAAGGGAATGATCTTACCGACAATTAACATGAATCAGTCTACACCAACTAACACAATTAATACAATCCCTCATAGATATTCTTGATGGCCTCTCTTCCAAGTGATTCTGAGTTCTGTCAGTTTGTCAATTAACACTAACAATCACAGGTTTCTACCTGGAGAATTCTTTCATAGGCTTTCTTAATTCCCTTAGCTGTTTATTCAAATATCACCTGCTATTAAAGTTTGATTGGTATCAATATCAAACAATAATGTAATGCTGAGCTCCCGCTTTCCTTTTGCAATTGTATTTTTCTTCTAACATGTATCACTGTTCATACATCATATTTTATATCCAAAATGTTTCCTATTTTTTCTGTGTCCAGGAATAAAAACTATTAATGGAGCAAAGTTTTTTTCTCTCTTCTTCCACTTTCTCTTCTACTTCCTCTTTCTCTTCTTTTTCTTCTTCATGCTCTTTTTCTTCTTGTTTTTCTCATTCCTCTTCTTATCTTTCCTAACTTGTTTCTTCTTCTTCTTCTTCTTCTTCTTCTTCTTCTTCTTCTTCTTCTTCTTCTTCTTCTTCTTCCTCCTCCTCCTCCTCCTCCTCCTCCTCCTCCTCCTCCTCCTCCTCCTTCTTCTTCTGTGTAACTCTTGTTAGCCTGGAAATCTCGATGTAGGGCAGACTGGCTTGCAACATAGAGATATATCTATCTTTTTTTACTTCATTTTTGGGACCAAAGCATATATCATCATGACTGGCAGATTTTTTGTTTCTTTTTTTAAATTTTTCTTTTAATATGTTCTGGATTTCTCAGTGGCACTGAGACACAAAATATAGCACATTCAGTATATATATTAAATCACATTACACTGTACATACATTATACAAAATACTCAATCATAAAAATAAATTGTAAGGCTGAAGAAATTTTAGTCATAAAACATCATTATATATATATATCAAAAGAAAAATTATTAAGCTAAATGAAAATTTTCTTTGTTGAATATAATGTGAATTAGTGTCTCTAAATAAATGCAAAAGTACATTCTATAGATGGAAAGGTTATACATAATAAAGATAATTCATTTGCAAATTGTTTTCTAAACTTTATATAACCTAATCAATGTACAAACAAATGCAAGCAGCTTCTTGGTAGCTATTAAAAAACTGTTTCACTTCATGCCCCATTTTATTTTAATAGTCTCAAGGATAACAGAAAAATATGCTGATAATGCAGTATCTTGAGATGTATGAAAGTTATGAATATCCCAGGACCCTAGAAACAAAATAACTTTCATGACATTTTGAGTTCATCACCCAAGCACTAAAACTCAGGAAGTTGAGAGTACTTTCAAAGTTTCTTCAGCCATTGTGCCAGGGCCCATACGAAGTACAGTTTCCATCTGTCCAGGGATATTTCCAAAGTCTCTCCCTCTGCTGTCCTTGCTGCTTATCTATGTTTAATAGTCTTGTCTTATGAAACTTGAATACAACAATGTTCTTTTTGATTAAACCAGATTTATGTAGTTTTGAAAACATTATGTAGTCAACAATGATCTTCCAGAACTAACATAAATGAAACCTCAAATTCATATTGATTAAAATGACATAAAGTATGATACAATATATTTAATGTTAAAAGAATATTAGGGAGCACATTTGTAATTTATTAAATATCAATTAGGGAGTATTTGAAATAAGTGATACATGGGGAGAAATTGTTGAGGAAAATAATGAGCCTAGTATTTTGTCATATTTTTATGGAAGCAAATATGTGGTAGAATGCAACATTGGCCCCTTAAATATGCCCATTTCCTAATTTCTGGAATTTGTGAATATTTCACTATGTATTCAAAGGGAAATTAGTTTACAATTGTGATTAAGCTAAGGCCTTGAGATGGGACATCATCAATAATTTGTTAATTTATTACAGTAGAAATATTTTGATGGTTATCACTAAATGTCAACTTAATGCATCCTAGAATTACTTGGTAAGAGTGTTTCTCTAGAGACCTCCCTAGGACTCTGCTTCTTCCTATTCCCCTGGGGTCTTCATTCATCATGGTATCTCCCTCTCCATTCTCCCACACTGCTCTGACCCAGCTGGAACCTCCCTCTCCCCTACTCTCTCTTTCCCCTGACCTTTGCCCTCTGTTACCCCCACCCCCACCCCCAGTTTGCTCATTTAGATATCATCATCTATTTGTCTGTCATTGGATGATCCCTGTGTCTTTCTTAGGGTCCTCTTTACTAGGTAGCCTCTCTGGAGTTATGAGTTGCCCTCTAGTTATCCTTTGCTTTACATCTAGTATCCACTTATAAGAGAACATAGCATGTTTGTCTTTCTGAGGATGGGTTACCTCACTCAGGATGATTTTTTCTAGTTCCATCCATTTGCCTGTAAACCTCATGATGTCATTGTTTTTCTCTGGTGAGTAGGAATTCATACCTCCTCTGTAGACTACTGGCAATAGTCAAGAGAGTGCCTGAGCTGACCTGCTCTGGTGATCAGATGGCTGAACACCCTGGCTGTCATGATAGAACTGTCATCCAGTGTCTGATGGAAGTGGATGCAGAGATCCATGGCCAAGCCCGAGGTGGAGCTCCTGGAGTCCAATCTGCAAGAGAGAGGAGGGATTGTATGAGCGAGAGATGTTGAGACCGTGGTTGGAGGAAGCACAGGGACAAATAGCCAAACTAGTGGAAACACATGACCTGAGAACCAGTGGTGGAGGAATCTCCATGGAACTGCACCAGGCCCTCTGGATAAGTGAGACAGTCAATTAGCTTGAACTGTTTGGGAGGCTCCCAGGTAGTGGGACTGGGACCTGTTCTTGGTGCATGAGCTGGCTTTTTGGAGCCTGGGGTCTATGCTGAGACACTTTGCTCAGCGTTGGTGTAGCGAGGAAAGTACTGGACCTGCCTTGGCTGAGTCTGCCAGGCTGGGCTGACTCCCCAGGGGAGACCTTGCCTTGGAGGAGGTGGGAGTGGGGAGTGTATTGTGGGGGAGGGCTGGGAGGTGAGAGGAGGGAGGATGGGGGAATCCGTGGCTGACATGTGAAATTAAGTTAATTATAAAATAAAAATACTATAAAAAAAGAAACTGTTTCTCTACCTTTGGTTGGTCTTTGTGTGAGATTGTTTTAAGTGAGTTAATTCATGGGTGAAAACCCAGTGCACTATAGGCAGCACCACTCTTTAGGCTGTAGGTTGTGATCTGTATAAGAGTGCTGATATCAAGGCTGTACAAGGTGTCTCACCATAGGTAGTGGCCTCCAAAAAGCCATTTCATGTATCAGGGATGGGTTCTGATCCCATTGCTGTGGCCCCCTTAAGCAAATCCAGCTACACAACTGTCTCCTTTATGCAGAGGGCCTAGTCCAGTCCCAGGGAGGACCCATAGCTGTTGATCTAAAGTTTGTAAGACCCACTAGTTTGGATTGGTTGTCTCTGCATGTTTCCCCATCATGATCTTGATGCTTCTTGCTCATAGAATCCCTCTTCCCTCTCTTCAACTGGACTCCTGGAGCTCAGCCTGGTGCTTGGCTGTGGATCTCTGCATCTGCTTCCATCAGTGACTGAATGATGGCTATATAATGACAGGTGTGGTGATATTTTATCTGTGCACCCCAATAAAGTTTATCTGAGGATCAGAGGAAAAAGCTAGCCATTATAGTAAACATAAAGGTCAGGCAATGGTAGTACATGCCTTTAATTCTATCACTTGGAAGCCAGAGGTCCTTCTGAACCTCTACGAGTTCAAGGCCATACTGGGTACAGAGCCGGGTGTGGTGGTACATATCTTTAATCTGAGTACTAACTCTAAAGGTCTGGAGGTCTCTACAGACAGACAGGAAGTGACAGAGCTGGGCAGGAAGAAGAAATGATGTAGCTGGGTGGAGAGAGGAAATATGATGGCAAAACAGAAAGACTACAGGTGTGGGTATACAGGAAATAGATCTCTTTGGATAAGTATCTCCAAGTGGTAAGAACTTGGCTGGCTTCTTTCTGATTTTCTGATCTCTGGGTTTTAACCCCAATATCTGGCTCTAGTTTTTTTGTTTGTTTGTTTTTTGGTTTTTTGTTTTGTTTGTTTGTTTGTTTGATTTGGATTTTTCGAGACAGGGTTTCTCTGTGTAGCTTTGCGCCTTTCCTGGGACTCACTTGGTAGCCCAGGCTGGCCTCGAACTCACAGAAATCCTGCCTCTGCCTCCCGAGTGCTGGGATTAAAGGCGTGCGCCACCACCGCCCGGCCTGTTTGTTTAATTAATAAGTCTATTTAGTAATTTGTCGTAGAGTTGGGGTATTTACCCGCCTGATTACTGGGGTAAGCCATTTCAGGCACCCTCTCCACTATTGCTAGTAATCTAAGTCATCCTTGGTCATTCCTGGAAACTTCCCTAGCACTCAGGTTCTCCCTATCCCATGATGTCTCCACCAATCATGGCAGCCTTGATGCAGAGAGGGGAGCTTGGACCTGCCACTGCTGAAAGTACCAGGCTCTGTTAACTCCCCATGGGAGGCCATACTTTGTTGGAAGAGGAAATCAGGGGTGGGATAAGGGGAAAAGGCTGGAGGGGCAGGAGGAGGGAAGAGAGGAGGATATGTGATTGGTATGTAAATTGAATTTAAAAAAATCCTTAATAAAAAATGAGTAGAGATGTCAAGGTGAGCATGAACACGGAAGCAAATAATTATGAATTAATTCATTTCTCTCTGTTGTTTACTACATCTGTGATGGGACAGCTGTCTCTAGCTCCTGCTGCCGTGACTTCTCTGAAGTGATGGACTGCAACCTGAAATGTTAACTGCAATAAGCTGTTTTCACTCTAAATTTGAGAAATCATTCTGAAAAAAAAAAAGTGTTTTGATTTAGAATTTGCGAGTATTCCCTGATTCCTCAGCTATGTAGTGTTTTGAATGCTGCAAATCTCCCTAGTAGACAGACAAAATACATCATCCCCAAATATACTTTCTCCCAACACCCATATCTGCAGTGGCATGCTTTCCAACTCACAGACAACACAGCAGCTGCATGTGCTGCTGTAGCCTCCCATTTATGGGAATAGTGATGGCTCCTTGCTAGAATCTTCCAGAAGACAATTTATCTACTTCTGGAACATATATACAGACAGTAAACAGATACATAATATGTGTGAAGTTAAGTATTATGCATGTGGAGAGATAGTGGTAAAGAATTCATGCATACTTCCTGTGCTAATACAATTTGCCCCTTGGAAATTCAGTGTGAACATATAAATGTATTCATATAAATTTAGCCTAAATGAATTACTGTGCCATTTACAGAGGAACTGTGCCAGTGATTCATGATTATATGGCTGTACTTAAGCAGTGTCTGATGACAAATATTTACCAGAAAGGTTCTCTATCAAACAAATGAAAAATTTTTTAAAGAAGGTATAGAATTAAGTGATATTTTTAATCAGTCAGTGTTATTTTCCTAAATGGTTCTCTGTAATATATCTTCAAGGGAAAATATTCACAGAGAGGCAATATTTAGCACATATATTTCAGGTTTTCAAAATATTATCTATTTCATTATGAGTAAGCAACATTTTCCAAATACTCATAATTAAACAGAGTACAATTATAAAATAATGAATATATTTAATTAAATATGTCAAATTTATTCAGGAGCAAAATTTTGCTTTATGAATTGGAAATACTGTTTTATTCAATAAAGATGCAGTATGGGCATTTCAAGTAGAGAAAATTGTTCAGTTTAGTACAGAAGAAATAAATCATTAACATGATTTTTATATAAATTATTCCCACAGGAAATCCCATAAAACTTGTATCTTCAATTTTTAATAATATATAGATTTCATCTAGGGATCAAATCAAGATTAACTGAATAGGAATATCCAAGTTTAGGACGGTAACAGAAACATTACTTAATTTAAATTGGAATCTCTTGATGTCCTTAAAGTGACACCATAAAAAAAAAATCAGTAGGGAAGTAGTCAAAATTAATTAAGCATAAGAGTGAATATAGGCCACATATACCTTTACTAAAATAAGCTCCATGTTTAGCACAACAACAAATTCAAGAATTTTGTTTCATGTGGGTAAGATAGACATTTCATATGGGTGTAAACAGTATAAATTTACACTACTGAACCACATCAATTGTTTTATTTAATTTGTGCATAATGATTTCAATAATGGACCCAGAAGTCTTAAACCACCGTATTTTCCATAAGTATCCACATTTTTTTTTTTTTTTTTTTTTTTTTTTTGGTTTTGGTTTTTCGAGACAGGGTTTCTCTGTGTAGCTTTGTGCCTCTCCTGGAACTCACTTGGTAGCCCAGGCTGGCCTTGAACTCACAGAGATCCGCCTGGCTCTGCCTCCTGAGTGCTGGGATTAAAGGCGTGCGCCACCACCGCCTGGCCAGTATCCACATATTTTACACCAAGGGATAGTTGCGGTTAGGCAGGATTAGAAAATACATAAATTAATTTTCAAGTGTTATTTCTCAAACTCCGGACCAACATGACATTATGTGAGTGTATGTGCCCTTCAAAATTTTCTACAATAGACTCTAATTAAGTATGTTAATCCATGCTTGACATTGAGGAAAATGATTATTTCATTTGTTAGGCTTATAAAATTTTGAAAGTTTTTGAGGTTTCTCTATTTTCCTGATCAATGGAAAATACAATATTGCTAAAATTGTAAGAAATTTATAAACAAAATTAATAGATGAGCAATTGAAAAGTTTCATGTGTTCCTGCAGATAATAGATGTCCTCTCCCCTATTCTTCCTTTTCTTTTGAGAACAGTTCTCAAGACAATGTAGAGATCAATAGACTGTGGAGTGCCCAGTACCCATAGCAACATCTTCAACATTGCTCCAATGTTGAACATCACAGAAGAAAAATTATTAAGATCTCAGAATACCAGGAAGTTGTCTATGAAGCTCCCTTTCTTAGAAATGACTCCATAAGCAAGATTTGAACATTAGTAGGAGTTATGCTCACACTGAAGGCAGGAGATCTCTTAGGATCTTAGGCCTAGACAAAGAATTACAGCCAACTAATGACTGCTTAGAAGGGAGAAATAGCATTTCCCAGGAATGAATCTCCTGGATAGTTATCCAATGCAAAACTGTCAGCACTGAAATAATGTACAAATAGACAACAAAATGGACTCAGCGGGTTATATTTATATATTTTTACATGTATGTGTACATATACACATTCATGTACAACACACACATTTTATGTATATGTATAATATATAAAATTTATATTTGCATAAAGTACTATATATATATATTCTAATGAAAAGAGGCTATCAACTTGAGAATGAGGGCACATGGAATGGGTTAGACTAAGAAGACTTGTGAGGGTCTGAAGAGAGGAAAAGGATGGCTAGAAATAACATAATGATCTTTTTTTTTTTTTTTTTGGTTTTTCGAGACAGGGTTTCTCTGTGTAGCTTTGCGCCTTTCATATATATATATATGTTTCCTAAGAAGCTAAAGCACATGATCATATATATAAAAGACCTTTCAGTCTGTAAGAACATGTAATAAGCATACAGATCATTTCTCTTTTGATACTCAGCACAGTGTAACTGTGCCAAAAGTTCAAACTTCAACTTTATTCCCATGTCTCCATGCCCCCTTTGAAGACTCTTTAAGACAGTTGTATTCTTTCATCATGCCACATATTCATTCCCTACTCTACATTATAGACACACTTCTATGGTTGTCTATTGAAACCTTCCTCATTCAGGTCTCCTTGAATCTATTTATTTATTTTCTTTTCCCATCCTACGTCAGCAGTTAACATCTGTGATTTTTTCACCACTTCTGATGATTCTGTTATATGAATGATCCTCTATGATTACTCACTTCACTACTTCATTGGCACTTACTACATGTTTTCTGCAGACACTGACATTAAAATCACAGACCTCTGGGTTAATTTTAAGCATTTCTCTACATTAAGCATTTTATTAAATCCTTGGGCATTAAAAACAATTCATGTTATTGTAACGCAAATTTCTATGTCTAAACTAGGATATCAGAAACACTCACTTACTTAAAATCTCCATGTGGATGGTTTCTAAGTAGCATTGGTTAGGGGTTTGTGATAACTTCTGTCATTAATAAAGGAACCAAGTAATGAGATTTACATCTACATAGGTTCTTACTTCAGTGGTAAGACAGAAAGCTTTGAATGGCTTTTTTTACTTTTTGTTGGATAAAGCAAAAGTTGTGACCTCTTGAAAAGCTTTTTTGATATCTGACTGATGCTCTACTTATCACTTACAGTAGCCTAATCATGCTGGTCTTACCATTCAGGCTTGTAAAATGTCTATGTTTTGAATATGAAAAACTATTTCATTGAAAATTTTCAGATTAATAGCAAAGAGACAAAAATGTAACACAAATCTTAAAAGGTTTTATTAATTAAAAACAAGGAGCCAGATATTGGGGTGAAAACCTGAGAGATCAGAGGAATAGGAAAAGCCAAAAGCCAATCTCACCTCACTGACGTCTCAGCTTCCAAAGAGACCTATTTCCTGTATACCCATACCTATCTGCCTTTCTATTCTGCTATATCATTTGCTCTCTCCACCCAGCTATATCACTTCCTCTTTCTGCCCAGCTCTATCACTTCCTGTCTTTCTGTACCGACCTCCAGACTTCCATGTCTGGCTTTGTTTCCAGTCTGGCCTTGAGCTCACAGAGATCCAGTCAGATCCCTGCATTCCGAGTGAGAGTGATAGGATTAAAGGCATGTGTTATCATTGCCTGACTTCGATGTTTAATATAGTGGCTAGCTTTTTCCTCTGATACTCAGATATATTTTATTGGGGGACACAGATAAAATGTCACCACACAGAAATTACTAATTGTTGTCCTCAATTGTGTGCATGTGTGTGTCTTCTATTTTTACTTCCTTTCTACTTTTAAGAATCACCTAATGTCAGTCTATTAATCAAATTAAACATAATTAGATGCATAGTCAATGAAATTTACTGGTGTACTAGACACATGGGAATTGATATTTAGTATTCTAAATATTTCGTTCTGATTCAAAGTAAGGGTAGTGTAGATTAAACACAGAAATAAAATGCTAAAAACATTTCACTTGGGAAGCACATCATCATATTCATAAGTCTCCCTAAGCTTTGATGTTTTTGATATTCTCTGGACATATTTTAAAATTTCAACTCTATGTTAACAGTAAAAAGGTATTCATAGCAACATATGATTAAAAAACTTATCATTTTTTCTAATCACTCAACTTCTGAATATATATTTAAGAGTCATATTATGAATACATTTATAGATATTTTAATTCATCTAATGTTGATTTCTAAAACACTTGCTTTTTAAGACTGAGATTCTATTAAACTTAGTATGCATAAATCCACAATGATTCAAAGACATTTGATTATTAACTGTGTAGAAAACTAAAGACTTTTTAAGGTTAAGAGTTATATATTGAATTTAGTTAAAAAATAACAGTAAGGAAATATAGATCATTGTATGGTCCTTATCACATTGTATAATTAAATAGGTTAAGGTTAATAGTACAAAAATCAATGTATTCACATCTCCAAAACATTATAGCAAAAATATTATTGTATCTTTTCACGCATTCTTCATGTACAATCATATATTGATATCTATGTTAAAATGCATATATTTTGACATTGACAAGATTTGTAATAGTAATAGTTAAGAAATATCAAACCACAAAGTATTTAAAATTATATTAGCTAGAAAGAGTTAGCTGAAAATTCACAAACACAATAACTATGTAATTCACAACCACAGTAAGTCTGCACTTTTAAATTCTGAGCTATAATGTGTTAAATAAGGTAAATTCTCAGGTTATTTTCCACCATTCACACATTAATCAATACAGTAGGACAATCTGGTGTAGAGCATAAAGCATTCTAGTGTATTATTTGTTTATATTGTTTTGGGGTACATTTCATTCCTAAGCATGTTTGCCCATGCCTGTAATTGGAACTTTCATAATTATATTTCCTTGTGCCCAGTGTGCATGTGGTCAGACTATGTGAATATATTTGCAACTCTTGCTCCGTAAGAAGTTATCACCTACTTTCTTCATATGAAAACATAAAAATACAGGTATTTGAAAAGAAATACAATGTTTAACAATTGTCCTTGTTTGATTGTCAATTAATGCATAAAAATAGGATAGCCTGAATTATGTATGTTTACATTTTAAAAAATCACTTTGAAGGGGCATGGATTATTATGGTCAGGTTATGTCTTCAGAGACTAGCTAGGTGGGATTAGAGTGTATCCAAGTTACCAAAGAAGCTACTAGGATTTGAGCTGAATTGGAAAAATTACAAATAAAAAATATTGTGTTAGATTTCTATTCTATCCAGTTTTTTTGTTTTATTCTTATGAAAAATTACTTAGTTTTTAAACTTATTTTTACACAAAAAAGCAATATCATGCAAAATATAATAATCTAATGATAGTAAATTTTGATAAACTACTTTATAAGCAATAAAATCAGTAAATTTCAACTACATGACCATGTATGTTTTAAGGTCAGCATGTAGGAGAGAAGTCATGTGAACATTTTTAGCATCCCTACAATCTAAAATCTGAGGATAATAATCTTGTCATCATTGTCTGGGCAATCTTTAACACATTTCTAGATTTTCATAAAGTTAATCCTTCCTGCATATTCTTCACCACTGGATGAGTATAATTCATGTGATTTTTGAGATTCAGTGTTGTTATATTATCTACACTCTTCCCCTCTCATTATTTGTTAGTATTCTAGTGAACGTATATATCTTAATTAATGTACCTATGTGCCATTTGACATTCAGTTGTCTTATTTCTAGTTTTGACTAGTGAACAATCTATGACGATAATATGTTATTAACAGTTTTGTGAATATGTGTGTGTGTGTATGTGTATGTGTGTGTGTGTGTATGTGTGTGTGTATGTGTGTGTGTGTGTGTGTGTGTGTGTGACTGTGCACTGTACTGTAGAGGAGATCATTTTAAACTTTCTGAGCACTTCTAAAATTTTCATAAAGAGACACATTCTGAGATCCCACAAGTATTTTATGATAGTTCAAGTTTTTCTATCATCTCCATGGCATTTGCTATTGTAAAACTTTCCAACTGTAGACATTCAGAAGTTTTGGATATCTGTGAGAAGTGTTTCCCACTTGTAATTTGCATTTGCATTTTCCTCTGTAGTCATAATGTTCCCTGTGATCAGTAAGATCACTGTGGGGAAAATGATAAGCAAACATCCTGTCTTGTAGTTCTATTCCATTGTGGCATTTCTTGTGAAATAATGTTGATGCTTTGTTTTTTTCAAACCACTTTTTCAGTTTCTAATGAGATTGTGATTCATTTCCTTTTATACTCATTTATGCTGAATCTTATTTATTTTACCAACATTTTAATTTACTTTCAATGCAATCATAAATATTAATGCACTTTATCACAACATATTTGTAAATCTATGGTATTGATCTGTTTCTGTATTTTTCATCTGTATGTATGGCATAGCTGACTATTCCAATAGTAATTAAAATAATCATATTGAAATAATATCAAGTCTTTTAAACTTTAAAATAAACATGAGGCATTTATGCTAAGAATAACATTGGTATTATCTGTTAATATTATTAAACATATTTTAAGACATTGAAATATCATATGTCGAGACTACTCTCATATCTCACTCATCTCATTTTAATTAGTTTTGTTTTATCACCTAAAGAATTCTACTTCTACTTTTATGTCATATGCACATTGCATGATTTTATGTATCTATGTAAAATTGAAGAGTCATAAGTTAGAGAAAACATTCAGTATGTTTCTTTTGGGAATTGGCATAGTTTGATTAATATTACTGTCTCTGACCATCTTTATGCAAATGACAAAAATAATAGAAAACAATTTTGTAATACATATATGTATATATATATATATATTTATCTGTTTCTCTATTTGAGGGTATCTATATTGGTTTCATAATAGCAATTATAAATAGTGCTGCAATAAACACTTGTGTGCAAGTATCTTTGTAGTATATTGACAGGAAATCCTTTAAATAAATCTTCAGGAGTGATACAGTTAGGCTATATGATGGATATATTTTACTGTTTTGAGAAACCTCCATACTAATTTTCACAGTTGCTGGACTAATTCACACCCCACTAATAGTGTATAAAAACTCCCTTTCCTCAGCATTCTCACGCATTTGACTGACACTGTAACTGAATAATAGTACAGCTTCTACTTGCATTTCTGTGTTTGACAGTAAGGTTGAACAGCTTTTTATGTCGTGATTATATCTTGTGAGCACTATCTCTTTATTACTCTATTTATTGCTGGCTTGTTTGGTAGCTTGTTGTTTAGTTTGTCATGTTCATTTTCCAATATAGATCATTTGTCAACTGGTGAGGGTTCTCTCTTGTTATGTAGGCTCTCCTTTCACATATTTCTTTGGTTTTGCAGATGGTTTCTCTGTTTATTTTTGCTTTTTATTCTTCTTGTTTGGGTTACTTATTTTAAAAATTTTTACATTTTATTTATTTATTTTTGAAATTATCAAGGAATTAATAAAACATTTACTTACAAAGATAATCCTTATTTCTACTATTTTATGTTACACTTAATAGTGTGCATGTAATAACAAAAAACTACAAAATTAACTTAAAAATGGCATCTTATCTAGTATCTCCCAAATGTTATAAATTTTTATCATAAATTTATTCTCATGTAATGTTACAATTTACATCTAATTTTTTTTTCTCGAGACAGGGTTTCTCTGTGTAGCTTTGCGCCTTTCCTGGAACTCACTTGGTAGTCCAGGCTGGCCTCAAACTCACAGAGATCCGCCTGGCTCTGCCTCCCGAGTGCTGGAATTAAAGGCGTGCACCACCACTGCCCGGCTTAAATTTTTTTGTTCATTGTTGTCAAATAATACATCCCAACAGCAACCTCCCTTCCTTCCCCTCCTCTCACAACTCCCCACCTCCTCTGTCCCTAGATCCACTGCTCCTCCATTTCCCTTCAGAAAAGAGCAGGCATCCCAGTGACATCAAGTGAACACAACGTAACAAGGTGCAATAAGGTTAGGCATAAACCCTCATATCAAAGCTGCATGAAGCAACCTAGTAGGAGAAAAGCAGGCAAAAGAGTCAGAGACACCCCCATTCCCACGGTTAGGAGTCCAATAAACACCCCAAGCTATAAAAAACCCACAGCATGTATGCAGAAAGCCTAGCGCAGCCCCATGTAGGCTTCATGGTTGGCACTTTAGTCTCTACGAGCCCCTATGCACTTGCTTAGTTGATTCTCTGAGGCTCACTTAGTGTCCTCAACCTCTCTGGCTCCTATAATCCTCCCTCTCCTGTTCTGAAGGGTTCCCTGAGTTCCTGGAAATGTTTAGCTGTGGGTCTCTGTATCTGCTCCCATGAGCTGCTGGAGGAAACCTCTTTGATGATGATTGGGTTAGGCACCTATCTATGAGTATAGCAGAATATCATTAGAAATAATTTCATTCAATTTTTTTTTGTCAGTCTTGTTTGATTCTAAGCTAGGTTTCTAAAACACATAGGTTCTGGATTCTGGCTATCCTACCAGTGTCTGTCATAGTTCCCTCTAGTGGATTGTCTCATTAGACCAGTCATTGGTTGGCAACTCCCACAAGCCCTGAACCACTATTGCCCCATAGTATCTAGCAGGAAGGACAGGTTGTGGATCCTAGGTAGCTTTTGTGGTTTGTTTGGTACTCCATTCTCACTACTGGTAGCCAATTCTGTTTACAGAAGATGTCCTGATCAGGTTCCATATGCACCATTAATAGGAGTCCTCACTAGAGTCCTAGTAAGTTCCAAGAAGTTTCTACTGTACTAGGTTTCCACATAAACCCCAAAATGTCTACCTATTCCAGTTATCTCTCCCCAAACTCTCTTCCTCTGCCCCTTCCTCCTCCATCTGGTTCCCATTTTTATTATACTCACCTGCCCCTGGTCCACCAATAGAATCTATTCTATTTCCCCTTTCCAGGGAGATCCATGCATCCTCCCTAGACTTTACTTCTTTATCTAACTTCCCTGGGGCTGTGGATTATAGTGTGATTATCCTGTTTACATTTGCATCTACATGTGGGCGTGAGCACTTAGTGTAGGTATACTGGGAGACCTCCAAAGAGCTTCAGGTCCCTTGAAACTGGAGTTACTGGTATTTGTGAGATACCCAATTTGATACTGGGAAGTAATTCTTTTCAAAGTACCTCGTGATCTCCGGTTCCAATGTGTTCAAGACTACTTCCTATTTTCTCTTCTATCAGGTTCAGAGTAACAGGATTTATGTTGAGATCTTTGATCCACTTGGACTTAAGTTTTGTGTATGGTGACAGATATGGATCTATTTGCAATCTTCATGTTGACATCAAGTTATGCCAGCACCATTTGTTGAAGATGTTTTCTTTTTTTCCCTTGTACAATTTTGGCTTCTTTGTCAAAAATTAGGTGTTCATATGGGTGTGGATTAATGTCAGGGTCTTCAATTCCATTGCATTCATCCACATGTTGGTTTTTATGCCAATACCAAGCTGGTTTTATTACTGTAGCTCTATAGTAGAGCTTGAAGTCAGGGATTGTGATACCTCAAGAGGTTGCTTTATTGTGCAGAATTATTTTAGCTATCCTGGGTTTTTTGCTTTTCCATATGAGGTTGAGTATTGTTCTTTCCAGGTCTGTGAAGAATTGTATTGGGAATTTGATGGGGATTGCATTGAATCTGTAGATTGCTTTTGGAAAGATTGCCATTTTTACTGTTAATCCTACCTATCCCTGAGCATGGGAGACCTTTTCATCATCCTGAGTGAGGTAACCCAGACTCAGAAGGACAAGCATTGTATGTATTCACTCATAAGTGGATACTAGATGTAAAGCAAAGGATAACCAGACTGCAACCCACAGCTCCAAGGAGGCTAGCTAGTAAGGAGGACCCTAGGAAGGACACATGGATTGCCCAGTGATAGAGAAATGGATGAGATCTACATGAACAAACTGGGGGTAATGGAAGGCAAGGGACAGGGAATGAGAGCTTAGGGGAGTGAGAGGTTCTAGCTGAAACAGGAACAGAATAGGAGAACAAGGGAAGAGATACCATGATAAATGAAGAAACCATGGGAATAGGGAGAAGCATAGTGCTAGGGGAGTTCCCAGGAATCCACAAGGATGATTCCATCATAGACTCCTGGCAATAGTCAAGAGGGTGCCTGAGCTGGCCTACTCTGGTGATCAGATGGCTGAATACCCTAACTGTCCTCATAGAACCCTCATCCAGTGACTGATGGAAGCAGATGCAAAGATCTATGACCAGGTCCCAGGCAGAGCTCCAGGAGTCCAATCGATGAGAGAGAGGAGGGATTCTATGGGCAAGAGATATCAAGACCATGATTGGAAAAAGTACAGAGACAACTAACCAAACTAGTGGAAACACATGAACTGTGGACCAATAGCTGAGGAGCCCCCATGGTACTGGACTAGGCCCTCTGGATAGGCAAGAGAGTTGTTTAGCTTGGACTGTTTATGGGGATCCTAGGCAGTGGGAACATGATCTGTCCCTAGTGCATGAGCCGGCTTTTTGGAGTCTAGTGTCTATGGTGAGACACTTTGTGTAGCCTTGGTGCAGGGAGGAGGGACTTCGACCTGCTTCAACTGAGTGTACCAGACTCTGCTGACTCCCCTTGGGAGACTTTGCCTTGGAGCAGATGGGAATGGGGGGAGGGGGGTTGTGGGCAAAGGCTCAGGTGCAGGAGGAGGGAGGACAGTGGAATCTGTGGTTGGTATGTAAAATAAATAGAAAATCTCTTAATTAAAAAAAAAAAAAAAAAAAAAAAAAAAAAAAAAAAAAACAGTACTTGTGTACTCTTAACTGCTGAGCCATCTTTCCAGCCTAAACATTTGAATCATTTTATTTAATGAAGTCCCATTTTTTGATCATTGCTATTATTTCCTGAATGCACAGAGTCCTTATTCAGAAAGTCCTTGCCTCTGATGCCAACAATGAGAATTGTATCATAGCTGTGTTCATTGTAGCATCAGAGTTATGTTTTTCCTTGGGTCCTTGAGCAGGTATGCATTTACTTCAGTTTGGATTTATATTTCATTACTGGATAATAATCTTGTGTATGCTTTTCTGCTCTTATTTTCACATGCACATATACTTTTAATTTTTTTAAACTATCCATTGGACTCTATTTCATAGTTTTGGGGTATATTAAAATATCCTTCCTGGAATCACACATACTCACAGGGTAAATTACTTAAATGTTACTATTATGATTGACACAACTCAAGTCTCATTTTAAATATTAAGTGATTAAATTGACCATAGTAGGTTGAATGAGACTGTCCTATATAGGCTTATGTTTTTGAATACTTGGTCCCCAGTTTGTGGCATTATTTAGGGAGATTCAAAAGGACCAGCACTGTTGGAGGAAGCATATCACTAAAGAGAGACTTTGAAAGGTTAAAGACCTACACAATTTCCAGTTTGCTCTTTTACTTCCTGCTTGCATTTCAAGACATAAGCACCTGCCTTCTGCACCAGGAACAACAGGGGCCCATATCAAAATTAAGCGATAGCAGTCATATTACAAAGGGTACATAATGTATCATTGTTCTGTAATAAGTGTGAAAGAAAACAGTTTAGATTGTCATTTGGTGACAATGGATACTGATTGATTAAAAGGAGGAAACGTAAATTTGTGGTACTTCTCTTCCTCTGTACATTTGTATAATTTCACAACTTGCCCTTAAAAATGTGGTTAATTTAGTGTTTTTTATTTAAACAGTCAAAAGCCTGCCTAAAACACAGTAAACATTTGGTCTATAAGAAAAGATATAATGAAGACAGCCAATGTTATTAGTTTTAAATTCAAAATGAAATTTCCTTTATTTTCTGACTGTGAGCCACAATGTAGACAGAGGTAGGATGATATTTGATTTAATAGATGTCTTTGCTTAAGTTACTCTCCTGTAATTTCAATTCAACGATTAAAATCAGGAAAAGATCTAAAATATGTTCTTTAGGAAGACTTTCTGTAGTAAAATAAGACACATGTTATGTATGGGATAATAGTGTAAAGAATTACAATTTTAGAAGATCCTTTGTAGCATTTCGATCCTCTATCACTCTGACACAGGACTATGAAATTCAAAATATGTTAATACCTCTGCTTTCTAGGTTAGCTGAGCTGACTTTCTTCTGTATCATGTAAGCAGTAGCATATTCTTTGCCATATTTATATATTTTCTTATTCTAGTTATTTTGTAAAATTCCCATTTGCTATTATCAACTGACTGAAGAGTGAATGTTTTTCTTCCTTAACTCATAATACATGCTAAATCTATTTTTCTCCAAAGTTGGAAAAAATCCTAGATCTCTGGTTATGTTGATCAAGCAAAGGACATAGGATCCATAAGAACTGGAAATGAAGTATGACAGAGACCTGTCACATGGACTCTGGTAAATAAACATTGCTTTTGTTCTTAGAATAAACATGATATAAGCCAGGCAGTGGTGGTGGTGCACACCTTTAATCCCAACACTTGGGAGGCAGAGACAGGTGGATCTCTGTGAGTTTGAGGGCAACCTGGTCTACCCAGTGAGTTCAAGGACAGGCTTCAAAGGCTACAGTGAAAAAAAAAAGAGAGAAAATAAACATGATCTAGCATAGCAAGCAAAAATTCATTGATATTCCTGAATCCTTGCATGGCTTCTAGAGGACTTGGCCTTTACTAGTGGTGGCAAGAAAATTCATGAAAGACAGAAAGATACAGGCACTCAGGAAAGCTAGGTTTTGCTGAATTGAGCTCTCTGGTGGAGAAAGTTAAGTACTCCAGATGGGCATAGTGTTTATTCTATACAGTTCAGTAGGGGAAGTAGGGTTACAGCTGAACAAGAATGCTAGGCTAACATACACAGATAAACAAGTAGGCAGTGTTTATGATGTGCTCTGGATGAAGGAGACAGGCTTAGCTAATCTTTGTAGGAGCACTCCTTGTGGGAGAGCAGTCTTCAGCCCATAAATATTTGAGGGAAGTAAGCCATGGTTGACATTTTCTGCAGACACTCTCAACATGCACACATGGATCAGAGGCAGGCCTTGCCATTTGCCTCTGAGCCTCACTGCATATAAGATTATCATTTTCACAAGTGTCTGAAGCTATGTTTCTTTCTCTCTCCCTCTCTCTCTTCTTTATCTGCAGTCTGTCCTGGAAAATGGAACCCAACTGCTTAACAAAAAGACATCATTTTCTCAAAGTTCTTCAAGACCATTTCACTGATATCACAGTGTGCTATGAGCCTAAGAAAAGGAAATAAGTTACTGGGCCATGTTTTCTATTATGATAGAAAAAACTACCATGCTCCATGGTATGGTCCTAAACATTTTCTGTTGCTGATCCATATTCTCCAGAGTACTTACAGAGGTACTGCTGGATCGCAGAGGTTCTTCCTCCAAAGCGCATGGTGGTGGGTATGCACTCTTCTTGCTGCTTCTGCTTGCTTTTATTTCTTAGCTGCACATAATCTCCAATATCAGGAAATCAGATAATATGCCAGCATATTATCAACATCAGGGAAATAAGGAGTTCCCTTGGTCTGTACCTGCCATTCTTTCATTCCTTGTCACTTCAAGACGTTCCTTGGAACTGTGTGTTTATAGGAATAGATTCAAGAGCGTATTTCCTTTTCGTTTATTTTTAAGGTAAATTTCAAAATTATGTGTGTTTGTAGTGAGATTAAAATATAAAACAATGACAGACACCTGTTTTTTGTATTTTTTCCAGTTATAAACCGTTGCTTCTGTTATAATGTGAGATTGATTTCATATGGGATTTGGCTCCTATGAATATCAGGCCTCTTTCTCCCCCACTGCAGATAACACATCAACATTTATATTTTTATTTCCTGGGAGACATGTAATGAAAAGTTAAAAAAAAAATGTTCTTGTTTGAACAATAAGTACACATTACTCCAGCTGGGACCATCTGCAGGAAGACAAAGTGGGTCATCACAGTGTCTCATCAGCATTTCTTTTCTCTTGCAAATCCACCTGACTGAGCTGCAAAGAAAACAATTAGATGAGTCCTTTGGTTCACAAATGCCATCACTAAGATGACTGTTTCATTCCGTGGCCTAGTTAAGTTCTATTTTCAAATTTAATATCACCTGCATCAAAGGACTTTCAGAGGACTATTTTATCGATGATATATTTATTTCCAGAAGATAATATTATATAATGAAGAAACAATAATGTTTAGAATCAGGCAAATCTAGGTTTTAATCTGCTTTGATGCTGTGATTTGAAAGTGTTCTCCAAATTTCAGGTTGGAAACGTACTTACCTCCCAAAGCTGTATCGTTATGGGTGGAGTGTTTGTTGTTGTTGTTGTTTGTTCTTTTGTTCATTTTTTTTTAATTTTAGAATTGTTTTATTCATTTTACATACCAGCCACAGATTCACATCCCCCTCTCCTTCCTCCTTGTACTCCCCCAGCCTTCTCTACCCATCAGATACTGGATGAAGGCTCTATGATGACAAAGTATTCACTGATCTGAGTACTGAGTAAGCCAGCTCAGGCACCCTCTCCACTATTCCTAGAAGTCTAAGCTGGTGTCATCCTTGTGGATTCCTGGATTTTACTAGCACCAGGTTTCTTCCCATACCCATGATGTCTCCCTCTATCACAGTATCTCTTACATTGCTCTCCCACTCCATTCCTGTTCGACCATTGCTCAACCATCCCATTCCCTATGTTCTCATGCCCCATCCCCTACCCTCTATTGTCCCCCTCACCTCAAGTTTGGTCATGGAGATCTCATCTATTTCCCCTTCCCAGGGTGATCCCTGTGTCCCTCTGAGGGTCCTCCTTGTTACCGAGCTTCTCTGGAGCTGTGGGTTGTAGTCTGGTTATCCTTTGTTTTACATCTAGTATCCACTTATGAGTGAGTAAATATTGTGTTTGTCTTTCTGAGTCTGGGTTACCTCACTCAGAATGATATTTTCTAGTTCCATCCATTTGCCTGCAAATTTCATGATGTCACTGCTTTTTATGGCTGAGTAGTACACCACTGTGTACATATACCTCATGTTCTTTATCTATTCTTAGGTTGAGGGGCATCTAGTTGTGTCCAGGTTCTGGCTATTATGAATAATGCTACTGAAAACATAGTTGAGTAAGTGTCCTTGTGGTATGACTGAGCATGCCTTGGATATATGTCCAAGAGTGGTTCATTATCTGGAGTGGGTATGTTGTAGAAGTGTCCTCAAGTTCATACTGTCTCCCTCTTCATGATCTTTTACATCCAATTTTTATCTTGGAGTGAAATAGATTGAATGAAGGACATTGTCCACCATCAATACTTTGAAATCGGAATCTCCAGCTCACAGAAAATAATGGATAAATTCCCTTTTATAAAGAATAAATTATGGAGCCTCTGGTAATCTATTGTAGTAACAACAGCACAAGGAGATCTCTCATAGATTACCTAGGTAGCTACTCTCTTTTGTAATAGTTGCCATCTACTTATTGTTGGACAGATGTGTTTTATGGTTTACATATTTTAAAGTCATTATTTCATTATCTTATATCCATAATATGACACTTTAGGTTTGCTTTTCTGAAGATGAAAATCAAACATATAAAAATGAAACATTTGAAATTATTATGTGTAAAACATTTTTTCTGAAGAGCTAAAGCAGGATTTGAAGTCACTCATTGTGAATCTAATTTCTTATTAAACATTCACTGTTAGCAAATATACATCATCAAATTCCTTAACAGGAAGAAAAAAAGAAATTAGTTTTAAATTTATGTAGGAATGATTGGTATATAAGATGGTAATGTTTATTAGTTTATTCTTTTAAAGTAATTTAGAGCAGAAGGCAAAGTACTTGATAAATGTATTATCAACCTTAAGGTGATCTTATCCTGTACTCTTCAAAACAATAGTAGTTGATTTCAGAACAATGTTTCCAACATAATATAGCAAGTAAAAACACATGGAAGGATGATAAAAGATAATAAAGGAGTATGGCAAATATAACCAATTTACTAGATATACAAATGAAATTGTGAGTAAAGTTTTAATAATATTTTCAAAGATAATATGTTTTATCAGTTAAATATCAGTTTGGTCAAAAGAATGAGTAACTTTCTAATGTCAAACTTAAGGAATAATAAAATATTCATAAACATAAAGAAGAAAAACATTTAAATAGACTTGAAATCCATAGCTTTACATGCTGGACAAATAAATTAGCCTGTAACTGTAGCTCTTCATGTTTACAAGGCATCTCATGAAATCAATGAACATATTCACACTCTGGAAAGGTTACACTAGGGATGGTGTTATCTACTGGTAATATTATGAGGGTACTTATTACTGTTTCTTTAGAAATCAGTTTTCCATTGAAACAATATCCTGTTTAAATTTTCATGACCAAATTTGTATCTATTGAGATAGCTCTAGCCCTTTATAAAACTTATGATTTTACTTGCTCTCAGATTGGTATTTTGAAAATGCATGCTGATTGATATTATTAAGAATCATCATCTCAGAACTCTTCATAATAAGTGTGCTCTTCTACAATTCTATATAATTTTTTGTGGGTAACAGATTCATGTCATTGAATATTTTCACCCAATTTATACTATTATATGTTTGGTTTCCTTCCTGCCATTTTTGGTAAATGAAAGTGATTATTCTTTCTTCAGCATTTTGTAAAAATGTGACAGCAATTTTCTTTATTATTACCTTTGTTTTGCTTCAACAGTGAGAGAGTTATTTCTTAAAATCACTTGATTTGTATTATGTATGGAGTAACTCTATGAGAGAAAGTTTGAGGAAATTATTTTTGAAAAAAAGTATATTTCTAAATTAAATGGAAAATAATTGATTTCTTTATGACATTTTTACACAAATGAATCTTATTTTCTTTCCATCCATCCTCTTCCTCTGTCATTCTTTGTCTCATTTTTACTGGTCTCTATGTTGTCCTTCCTCCTGCTTTCCTAATATGTGCAAAGAATTAAAGTTTCTTTTTCACCACACCCCTTTGTTGGTGACATTTTATGGGAAGACATGAAAATATATTTATTCAAACCAAGACTAAGGACATATTCATTAATAATCCTATCAAGTCCAACTTGGGAAACCAATGAGTTTATTGGAATTACTCATAAAGTATGTATGTGAGAGGTGATTACACAGTCTTTATTGACTCAAAGCTAGCTGTATCTCCAAAAGGCTAATCACAGTATGAGTATTAACTTTTGATCAAGAGAATAGATTCTCTGGCCTGGGTGGAGACTAAACATTTCATGTGGACATGGTCTAGCACTCAGGAAGGTAGTACGATCCTTCAGAAGGTAAGTTCATCTTAAGCATCAACAAATAGGTAGAATTATTCCTTTAATGATATACTGTACTTTTCGTTCACCAAACTCCTAACTCAATACAGTTTCTACAAACAAAACAGCCTCAGCATCAACGTTTCCTTTGTCTTTTTACTCTTTTGGAGTATGCTGAAGACACCACATACTTGAGTCATAGAATGTGTAGAAATACTGGTGCTATGACCTGAATACTTCATCCCTACTAGCTAGGTCTGCATAGGGCTAAAAATTCTTATGAACGACATCAAAAGTGTTTAATGTCTTACTCGCCTGTGACATCTGCTAGCTACAATAAGGACAGGTGCAGCAATACATACTCACATGCCATATTCGAACAAATGTTATGGGAATAACCAAACATTTTCTGATTGTGTTTATAGTCTACTGCACAAGATGGAACTCATGTCTGGTATTATTAGCTGGACCAAAATCAAATCTCTGGGTAGGTAATAGGCGCTAGTAGAGAATCTATGAATAATAATTATCCTTCTAAATGGACACAGTATTAAACTTCCTCCTCAGTACTTTTCTTTATATATTCACAGATTAGTACATATCTTTTATCAATCAGAAAAGATTTATTTTTTAGGATATAGAAATTAATAAAGGGGTCTGTAGTAGTTTTTAATTGGTACCCATAATCTCATAGGGAGTGATACTATTAGGAGTTGTGAACTTGTTGGATGAAGTGTGTCACTATGGGGGATGCACTTTGGGAATACCATCCAGTGTGTCAGTCTACTTCCTGTTGTCTGCAAGTTGTAGGACTTTTCAGCTATTCCTCCAGCACCACATCTGCCTACATGCTGCCATGCTCCCCGCTATGATAATAATGGACTGAACCTCTGAAACTGTAAGTGAGCCAGTTCAGTTAAATATTTTCCTTAAAAGAGTTGCCATGGTCATGGTGTATTTTCATGGACAAGAAAACCTTAAGACAGAAGTTGGTACCAGGGACTGTGGTATTGTTGTGACAGGCCTGATCATGTGTTCATTTGGAGAAATTTGGACTTTGGGTTTGGAACTCAGTGGAATACTTTAAGCAATGCTTATTTTGCCCTACCAGTAGAAGCATGGAAGACCGAGGTGCTAAGAGTTATTTGAACTGTAGGGGGCTCACTCAATATGTTTCAGAGGAGAAGAATTCTAGTATGTTGCATAGAGATGAATCTTGTGATATTTTGGTGAAGAAAGTGGCTGCCATTTGCCACCTGAGGCTAAAGTGAAGAGTTCTGGATTAATTCCATTGGCAAAAGAAATTTCAAAACAGACCAGTATAGACTATGTCTTTTGAATATAGTGTTAACTCTTATGAAGGTTTATAATGAAAAGGAACAAGCTGAGCAGGGTAAATTATGAAAAAGAAATTTTGAGGGAAAATAGAGTACCAGAAAGTGGAATGGAGCTAAATCCCTAGTTGAATGAATTAAATGGATTAAGAAATGGAATGAAGGGAGTGGTGACCCCAGGACAAGCTTATACCCAGAAAAGTTTCCAATTTACTGAAAGAAACTAAAGAAAAGCTTAGAGCTGGCTGTTGTGGGACACCCTTAATCCCAGCCCTGGGAAGGCAGAGGCTGGCAGATCTCTGAGTCTGAGGTCAGCTTTGTTTACAGAGCAAATTTCAGGACAGGAAGGCTTAGGCAATGAAAGACATAAAGCTGGTGAAGATGTAATTTAGTGAAAGGACCATGTTTTAATCCCAATTATCAGCAGAACTTGGCAACTTTGGCTTAGTGGTTCTGGCTTTAGAGTTAAGAATAGAAGAAAGAGATTATAGAATTTGCCTCCATGACTAAAGAAAGCCACTGAGGGTAGGCATGCGTTAGGGATGTCCCTGAATGAAGGCCTTGCAGAAAGGCCATTGTGTGAAGTTATGAAGTTGAAAACTGGGTTGCTTTCAAGACTCCAAGATGTTAGAGATGCTAGAGTCCTGAGACACCTGCTAAGGAGAGCTGCTAACAGAAAGTGGAACAAGCCCAAGAGAAAGAAGTTTTGCATATTATGAAGCTGAATACAGCTGGAGATCTTAAGAGTGCTTCGACTACACAGCTATTAGTCTAAAGTTCATGAGTTTCCACTAGTTTGGTTTGGTTGTCTGTAGATTTTCCCATTATGATCTTGATGCCCCTTGCTCATAGAATCCTTTTTCCATCTCTTCAACTGGACTCCTGGAGCTTGGCCTGGTGCTTGGCTCTGGATCTCCACATCTGATTCCATCTGGAACAAAAGCTCTACAATGACAGAGTATGGGACTGGACTAGGCCCTCTGCATAAGTGAGACAGTTGTATAGCTTGATCTGTTTAAGGGGCCCCTAGCAGTGGGATTAGGATCTATCCCTGGTGCATGAGCTGGGTTTTTGGAGGCCCTTACCTATGGTGAGACACCTTGCACAGCCTTCATACAGGGGGGAAGGTCTTGGACCTGCATCAACTGAATGTATCAGGCTTTGATGACTGCTTTTGGGAGGCCTTACTTTTTTGAGAAGGGGACAGTTGCGGGGAGGTCAGGGGAAAAGGCTGGGGAAAGCAGGAGGACGGATGAGAGGGGGATCTGTGGTTGGTATGTAAAATGAAAAAAAAGTTCCTAATTAAAAAAAAAAAGAGTGTTCCATCAGACATGGAAATGCATAGTTTGGAATTTGCCCAGCTGTTTTTGGTATTTCTTTGGTCCAGTATTTCCTCACTATGTTTCCTTCCCTGCATTTTGGAATGTTAATGTATATCTTGTGCCATTATATTTTGGAAATATTTGGGTTTTTTTAATGTTGATTTTACAGGTGATTACAGTTAAGAGATTGCATGAATCTCAGAAAAGACTTTGAACTTTGGACTTTTAAGCACTGTTTAGACTGTGGTAGGCTATGGAGACTTTTGAAGTTGCACTAAATACATTTAGAATTATGATATTCTAATAAGCTTATGGGAGCCAGTTAGTAGAATGTGGTAGTTTGAAGGTAATTGGCACCCATAATCTCAGAGCGAGTGGTATTATTAAGAGGTGTGGCTTAGTTGGGCAGTGATGGTACATGCCTTTAATCTAAGCACTTGGGAGGCAGATCTCTGTGAGTTCAAGGCCAGCCTGGTCTATAGAGTAAGATCTAGGACAGGCACCAAAACTATACAGAGAAACCTTGTCTCAAAAACAACAAACAAAACAAAACAAAAAAAAAGAGGTATGGCTTTGTTGGAGTAGGTGTGGGTATGGCCTTGTTGGAGGAAATCTGTCACAGTGGGGGTGAGTTTTGAAGTTTCATATACTCAGGACACCGCCATGGCCCAGTATGTCAGTTGACTTCCTGTTACATGCAATATGCAGGACTCTCAGCTACTTCTTCAGCAACACATCTGCTTGCATGTCACGATGTTCCCCATCATGGTGATAATGAACTGAACCTCTGAAACTGTAAGCTAGCCACCCCAATTAAATATTTCCTTGTCCCAGCACTTGGGAGGCAGAGCCAGGCGGATCTCTGTGAGTTCGAGGCCAGCCTGGGCTACCAAGTGAGTTCCAGGACAGGCGCAAAGCTACACAGAGAAACCCTGTCTCGAAAAACCAAAAAAAAAAAAAAAAAAAAAAAATTCCTTGTAAGAGTTTCTGTGTTCATGATGTCTCTTTCCAGCAGTAAAAACGTAAGTCAAGGCAAAAAAATAAAATAAAATAAATAAAAAAAGGACTAAAGTGCCTAACTATAAATAAAACATTGCATAACATCACTTGCTACAAGGCTTAGTAATCATTGTAGAAGGAATAAAAAGACTGTAAGTAAAGGTAGCAGATTTCAGCAGCAAAATATCATTTGTCATACATGACAGGGCCATAACACACAGGAATTCATAGTAGCCATGACAATATCCACATAACCTTCATAAGACCAAACCAAGCTATAAACCAGCAGTGGTGGAGGAGGTGTTTTTAATTTAAAGTCCTAGCTCAGGGAATATTGGCATCTGATGGATATTTCTAAGGCCTGATTGTTGAAGACATCAAGTACTGTCTAGTTTCACATCAATTTGACAGATGGTAGAGTCCTTTTAGAAGAGGGAACCTCAATTGAGAAAAATGCTTCAACTAGATTGCCCTATTGACAAGTCTGTAGTGAATTTTCTTGATTTATAATTAATATGGGAGGAATCATTTTACTGAGGTTGATGCCAACCCTCAGATATTAGTCCTGCATGCTATAAGAAAGCAGCTAAAGAAGCCACAAAGAACCATGCAGTAACAACAACCTTCCATGGCTTCTGCAATGGCTCCTGCATCTAGGTTCTTGTTTTGAATTCCTTCCCTGAATTCTCTTCATGTGGGATTGTGATCACCATTTGTAAGCTGAAATAAACCTTTTCTCCTCGAGTTTCGAGTTTCTTTTAGTCAGTGTTTTATCAAAGCAATATAATCCCTGATTATATAACTGGTGCCAGAAATAAAAGAAATTTCACCCATATGATTAGCAGTCATGGTGCAAGAAGGTACCTTGGACAATACTGGAGGAGAAAAATCATCATGAGTATCACCTAGTTACAAACGCTTAGATGTACAAAAGTGGTATGTTGCAAGAAAGATGGTGCAATAGTAGCTCAAATATGGGAGTAGTCAATGACATTTTTTGGGTGGGGGATTATAGGCCCACTGAATGAGATGGATCCCACACCTGACAGTGCCAGAGAGGCCAAGATTCTGAGACTAGAGAAGTCATGGGCTCTACCAGAAAGCCTACTACTATTAGATACAATCTAAGCATCTATGAAAGAGAGGAGAAACAGGAGAGCCAAAGGTTGTGGATGACTCCAGGGAAACATGGTCTGCTAGACATGACAGGATTGATGTATATATGAATTCACAGAGAATAGGACAACACATGTAACACCTGCACAGGTCTAAGCCAGTTGAGGTCCCAGTAATGAGAATGTGGAAGTAGACATGGGGTCCTATTCCTACCCAAGAAACTATTTGCAATTGATACCTGCTTGCAAATAGGAAATCATCTTTCCCTGATGGAGTATCACTGGTTATATCAACATATTAAGAGCAAGCACCATGTCCAATAATAGCTGGCCCACACAAAGTGTACTCTGTGATTTTTGTTCTTTTTTTGCAAGTGTTTGATTGTCTTGTTTTAATTTGTTTTTGTATTTTGTCATTCATTTTTTTTATTTTTATAATTTTATTCTTAGTTTGCTTGTTTTGATTTTTTACTTGTGTTTAGATGGGTTGATTTTCTTTTGAGAGAGAGAAAGCAAAGGCTACCCACAGTTTTAAAAACAAGCTTTTCTTTTTTGATATTCCAAAGTTAAGAAATAGAGTACTCTCCCTACCAAAAAGATTTCTTTAATCTTTACAGAATTTCATAACATTACAATGCATTTTAAACATATATACCCTTTCTCTTTCAACTCCTGGTCTGTCTACCTATATTTCTCCCTCAAAGTCATGTCTTTTTCCTCTCTCTCTCTCTCTCTCTCTCTCTCTCTCTCTCTCTCTCTCTCTCTCTCTCTCTCTCTCTCCATATATATATGTAAACTACTGAGTCCAACTCGTCTTGGTAATATAAATATGGGAGGGTGCTGACCTTGTGGACATGAGCAGCCTATCAGAAGGCTAGTTAAACTCAGTATCTATTGACTGCTTGTTCCTCCATAGTTCCTCAACTAAAAGTGGAACCTTATAAACTCTTCCCCAATCCATATTGAAAAACTGATTGGTGTTGTCTTTTTGTAGGCAACAATACTTAATGAGCATTAATGGTACAACATTCTCATAATATCCAGAAGACAGTAGTTTATAGCCATCTTTTCACTCCTTTGTATCTTATAATCTTTCTGTCCCTTCTTTTATGATATTTTCTGAACTGTGCATGTAAAGTGTTATATGACAGATATCTTGTTGGTGATGGGTACTCCTCAGTCTGATCAATTCTGGTTCTCTGTCATTGATAGCTTATGTCTGGTACAAAGAGATTGATGAGGAGTGAGAGTTCCAAGAGTCCACTGATATAAGCACAAGTACTTAGTAAAGAGTTGAGTATTATATCAACTTAGGAAAATCATAGAAGTAGGTTCTCCTCTAGAGTCTACAAACTTCTTTAGCCATAAATAGGTTTAGCTAGGTTTATTTTACCAGACCTGAATTTCTTCTTATTTAATACACATGAAGTCCAATCAGACACATATTCATGACTCATAATCCCGAATATAGAAGTGCTCCAACCGCATCATTGGGTATGTTTTGTTAACCTGGTCATTATTGTAATTTGCAAGATTAACAAAAGCACAGGACTACTAATAACTTTTCTTCACTCAGGATCCTTCAAAGAAACTTCCAACACTATGAGAGTTAGACATTTGGAGGAGTCTCCCAGAATAGTAACAATTTGATTTCTCCAAATCCTGTGCCCAAGTGTATTGTATCTTCTTCAGCAGTACAGTCTTAGTGTCTTAGTAAGGATATCTATTGCTGTGACAAAAATACCATGAACAAAAGCAAGTTAGGGAGGAAAGGTTTGTCTATTCAGCTTATACTTCCACAGCACTGTTCATCATTGTAGGAAGTCAGAACATGAATATAAACAGTTTAGGAGCCTGGAGGCAGGAGCTGATGTAGAGGGCATCGAGAGGATGTTGCTTACAGGCTTGCTTTCCCTGACTTGTTCAGCCTGCTTTCTTGTAGAACCCAAAACCACCAGCCCAAGTGTGGCTCTACCCACAATTGGCTAAGCCTCCCCCAAACAACCATTAAGAAAATACTTACAGGTGGAGGCATTTCTCTCAGTTGATGTTCCCTCCTTTCAGATAACTCTAGCTTATGTCAAGTTGATACAGGACTAGCCAGCACATTTACTTTCAAGTTCTGAAAGGTAACTGTCAATAGTTAGGATTTCTATTGCTTTGAAGAGACACCATGACCATGGCAACACTTATAAATGAAAACATTTAATCAGGGTTGGCTTATGGTTTCAGAGGTTTAGTCCATTCTTGTCATGGCAGTAAGGCTGGAGGCTTGAAAGCACACCTGGTGCTATAGAGGAACTGGGAGTTCTACATATGGATCTGCAGGCAGCAGGAAGAGATTGCTACACTGGGTGTGGCTTGAGCATCTGAGACACCAAAGCCTACCAACAGTGACATGCTTCCTCCAACAATGCCACACCTACTCCAACAAGGTCACACATCCTCATGGTGTCACTACCTATGGGCCTATGGTGGCCATTTTTATTCAAACCACTGCAGCAACCAAGGACTATAACAACAGTCCATATTATTTTGTATCATCAAATACACTTGTATGTCCTTGATAAACAACTTTAAAGGAGATATCCTTTGCCTGACACTGGGCATTTTGTTTGGTAGTTTGTGGCTTAATGAGGGAACATTTTCTTTCCAGTGTAGATAATCCCAATTAGTCCCTCTCTCTCTCTCTCTCTCTCTCTCTCTCTCTCTCTCTCTCTCTCTCTCTCTCTCTCTCTCCCTCTCTCTCTCTCTTCCTCTCTCTCTCTCTCTCTCTTCCTCTCTCTCTCTCTCTCTTCCTCTCTCTCTCTCTCTCTGTCCATCTTCAATATGTATATGTATAAATTATTTTATATAATATATCATTGATATATATTACATATAATATATTATATCTGTATATAATATAATAACATTTCATCTGTAAGACTTCAATCTTGAGATATTTCATAATGTCACAGAGTTTCCAGCACTCATACAGACATACAGATAAGAATTTAAACATCATCTCATTGGAAATTTCCAGATTCCTCTCCAATAGAGAATGCTTCTCTTTGATATGACAAAGAAAACCAAATCGCACACTCAACTACTTTAAAAATATTTAGGGAATTCAAGAATGTGAGAAGGAGTAATGGAAGCTGAAATTTGAAAATTCACTGACGTACACGTTTTCTGCTCAGATAAAGGAAACGTGGGCTAAATTATATGGAAAAGTCCAGGATATATTTAAAACAGGATTGCTATGTACACGTAAAACCGGAAACAATTTTGTTATATGTAATTATCCATTTTAAACTTAATGTAGTATTTCAATTTTGGGTAAAATTTCAGGATTAAGTCACAGTCATAACTATGAATGATATTTCTTGCTACACTAAATTAGACTCACACAAAGACATTCAGTTGGCTATATTTTAATTTCTAGATATGCTTTCTACACAAAGTACACTGGCTGACTAACTTAGTTAGAATATCCCATGCAGAGCTGCTTTTGTTCTCTTGATGGCTTTCCCATTTCATTCATATATATCTTCCATTTCACTGGCTCAATGAGATGGTTGTCATTTTATCTGATCTTGTAGGACATAATATACATGTAAAAGTAGATTTAAGAACTGCCTTGCTCAGCCTTGATGCAAGGGAGTGGGGCTTGGTCCTACCCCAACTTGATGTGCCAGGCTTCCTGACTCCCCATGGGAGGCCTCACCCTCTCTGGAAAATGGATGGGGGTTTGGATGATGGGGGGAGCAGGAAGCCGGAGAAGGGTAGGGAGGGAGGACTGTGGTTGGTATGTAATTTCAATAAAATATTTGAAATTAAAACAAAAAAGAGACACAGTTCTATTTCATCTTTGGCTTATTTTAACCTTTTGAATTGTAACTGTTTTGTTCCATGTGCAAACTGCTCATTTAGTGAGACCTTAGTTAGGAAATACATTGTGCAATGCTACAGATTTCTAACCCTGTTAAGTGGCATGAGTGAATTTAAGTGTTGTGGTCATAATCACCTGAAGTTATGTGTATCTATTACTTAATCATAATTTGATTAAAACTGATTTTTATATTTATTTTCTTGTATCTCTAAACCCAACATTCATTAGTACAAATTGAGCCACATTAGTTTAACCATAATATTTATTATATAGTTTTAATGTTAGAATTTTATATACTATTTACAAATTATAATAGTTTTAATGCATATGAAGTTACTGATTAAATAGATGATTGATATACCAAAGATCATAAATAATTTTAATGTTAAGATATGTATCTATATAGAGATAAAAGTAATATAGTGGAGTTTACTAACTGTGTGCATAATTTGATATTCAAGTGATAGTTGGGAAAATGAGGTAATGAGTAAAAGTTTGACGTTTAATACCATGCATAAATAACACAGAATAAAAAATAATTCTTTTGTTTATAAATAACTGATGAACTGTGAAAGCTAGAAAATTAGTTTATCTTCACAACAAATAAGAGGCTAATACCTCTGTAGGTATATGACTAGGATGCATAAAGATACCCATGCCAAAGAAATTTATAATTGCACATATAGGATATACTTGAAGTTTCTCTGTGGTCTCAAGGTAAAATATACTTAGTGTTGCTTAACACTTACAGCTCACAAAAGTAAAAATAATTTTGGGTTCAATGTATATAGTTACCTAGCCTTTGACAAATAGATTTTGAGGCTTAGATGACTCAAAATACTTTATATACTAAACTCATTTTTTCCCAGTTGCATTCAATGTAGTCTGAGGAAAATTGTGTGAACTATTTGCACTCTGCCCTGGCAACTTGCATTCTGAGTCAGTACATGATGAAATCCAGCCAGAAAAGTCAGAGTCCACTCGAAATAACTGTGGAAATACTTTATAAACTGTCGAGTATGATCCTGTGGTCATTTATAACTTTATTAGCCTTCTTCAGAGAGACTACAGTCATGTACAGTTCATAAAATGTAGAAAGAAGACAGCAGCATGGAGCAGAATTGTTTTCATTGCCAGTTAACCAGCTGTAGCCATGTAGATTTTTAAATGTTAGATGATTAGAGTATGGAGAACAAATTAGAACACTGATGGACTATTTCTTCATCTTTTTAAATCCTCTATAAAAATTGAATGAAGAAATATCAAATATTATTTGATTATATAATCTGTATAAATCTATACTATTGTTTCCATAAATAATAAAAGATTAAATGACATGACCAGTAGAATTACTCATCATGCCCCTAATTTACCCCAGTGAATAAATGACAACCTTCGTTTTTTAGAATACCTCAAGTAGAAAATCAAATGTGTTTTCTACATTCCATGGATCAAGAGATAGTATGTGTCCTATAAACACTACTGTCAGAAAACCTTCCCTGGAGAGTTCATTCATAATCACTGAACCAATATTCCAATTGCTTTACATTGGCAAGTAGGCTATCATATTTTACTTCTGCATTTTCTACCAGAATAAATTTTAAGTTGAAATTAATTTCCATTTACATATATTTATTCATGTAATAATATATTTTGGAAAAAATACAGACCGTATGTAATTTAATTCTTTTAAAATGTTAATTCGGTAGCAGAAGTTATGCTATTTCAGGCTGATATTCATCATATGACTACAATCTTTTAAAATCTACCAAAGTAACTTTGTTCTTAAAATTATTAATAGTACAAATAAGTTGAGCTTTTTAAGTAAAGAAATTACTCATAGGAAATAAAATTTATTTTTTGGAAAACACTAAATCTGAAAATCAAATAATGTGATATAAAGGGTATTTGATAACTTAGATATTAATTCAATTTATAAAAAATAGTTGATTGATATTGCTGATCGTCTCTCAACTTCATGTAAATTTGTTTGAAAAGAGTTTAAAACTAGTTTAAAAGAGTTTAAATTTATTACAATTAATATTAGCTAATACTATAGATATGGATAAATGTTCAACATACTTCAATATTGTTTTCTTTCCCAGTGAAGAGGAAACAGTTGGTCTGACTAAGCTGCTTCACTGCCATCACAGCTCTTCAACAGGGAACCAATGACCTCAGATGCTCAGATATTTTATAGGATGGCACACAAAACTGTCTTTTGAATTCTGTCCATTATGTCATGTATACTAAATGATTATAATGATTAATAATAAATGCTATACCAATAATTGTTGTACTCTAGCGTTTATAGAAATTTTTGTTCATATGCAGAAGAAAACAAAGGATTTTTGCAAATATTTGCAATCCGAGGTTGAGTTTATGGATTCACAAGTCACAGGTTGATGAGTAAATAGTGGTTCATGACAAATTTTCAGAAGTCTTAAATATGCTTTTTCATTTTCCAGTAAAGAAAAAATATAGCAAATTAATAATTGATATAAAGCAATGAATATTTTTATGAAGCATGGTAATATTTCTATATAAATTAAAGCATTTAGTACATACAAATATATGTAAGATAAAAGAAAGTGCTGTCATTTATTGATTGAGAGAACATCACAAAGAGACTGTCTCAACTGATTTCCTTAAAGTGTTATAGATAATACAATAGAAATGCAATTAGAAACTCACACTTCTTTATAGTAATTATAAAAAAATTACATTCTTATCAGTGAATTAGTAATTATAAAAATAATCAAAAATCCAAAGTAAAACAAAATAATTCTATGAAATTACATTACATCTGTATTTACGTTTTTCCATGGGTATATTGTTTCTCCTTGTATCATGACTAACACAACACTTACACATCTGGTTTATCAATCGTCACTCACATTAGTTTGCACATTAATTATATATACAGTCTCAGTTACCTATGAACAACCATTATTGAATAAAATTGAAATGAAATTTCAAAAAAAATCAAAATTCACCAATTTTAAAAATTATAATATAGTTTACTGCATTGTAATTGTACAATATGGCTAAGATTTTGAGCCTAATTGAATATAGAATTTGAACTGGAAATTCAGTCAAAAAGCAATATTTGGGGAGGAGTTGTCGATGGTGGAAAATTACTAATAAGGAATATCAAAAATTAGGGAGATAATGCCAAAACCCACCTCACATGTTTCTTGCTGAAAACAGTCTGCTGTAATATTACCTAGAAGTTCATGGAGAAAAAGAAACCCAATTGGATCAATAGATTAATCCAATATCCATAGTGGAGGATACTTACTTGAAGAGAATTAGAATCTCCTTTTCTTTTATCTTACTGCAGTTCACAGGTATGTGCATGTATGGAATGAAGAAAAGATTTAAGGACTTGATTGAAACTTAGTTAATCAAAGCAATTTTCAGTGGACTTGCTTCTGATGCATAAGGCCCAAGGTGTCAGTGACTGCCCTGTTAGTAGTACATTTTATGAAACTGAATATAGGATTTTCATGAAGTCCACATAAGAGTAAATGGATGTAAGATTCATGACATAGTCATTTTCATAATGTCAGTTCTTATTTGAGAATCAACAAGAGACTCTTAAAAATATTTGAGGGAGTGTTACCCTGAATAACAAAGTCATAGAAATGTTGACTAATCCAATGAATAGATTGAAGCTTTGAACCCCAGAATGAATAATGAACTTCATCAAAGATAAAAATGTAATTAATTGCCAGCCAGTACTAGAACCAAAATATGTTTCCTGTTGTTACACTTACTAAGAAATTAATCAGTGTTATTCAGAGGACGAGTTTTACAGAGTTTATATCTGTCTAATATTTAGTGTATCCTAGAAACCCTAAAGACAAAACAAACATACATTTTATTGTTGACTATATGTCACAGGCTCTTGAACTTACAGACAGAGAGCTTTTGTTGTTATTGTTGTTGGTAATTTTTTTCCTTACCAGTTTCATATATGAATATATATATATATATATATATATATGTATGTATATATATATTACTGTGGTAACTCTTTCCAGTACTATCTTATTTCCTTCTTACCACTTCTAGTCCTCTGCTTCTGTACAAATTTATTACCAATATTTCTGACTTTTTATATTGCTTTCTGTACCACAGAGTTTAACTAAGGCCATCTGTGTGACTTCGATTTTGGAAAAATACAAACTCTAGATACCTCCTCAGTTCCAGAATTTGTTAATTCCCAATAGGTTTACAGTAATACAGGATGAATAATCCCTTTCACAACATCAATAGCTGATTGTGGTCCATAGTTCTTGTGAGCTCATGATTGCTATCCTATTGTGCTTAGAAGAAGCCACTTCACAATTCTACTCTCTATCTCCCCTCTATTCTGCAAAACTTCCTGTGGCTTCAACAAATGGGTGATACAAGTGTTTTGTTTTCTTGCTTAGGGCTGAGCACACAACTATCCTTTTTTTTTTTTCTTCTTCATCTTGTGCTGCCATGGAGCTTTGCATTTACCAAGATTCATTTCAGTGAGAAGCTTCTTAGATTAAGGCTGAAAGTAGCCTTTGCCTATGGGTTTCAAACAGATGTTTAGAAAACTTTTCCCACTTAGAAAATACCTGCATTTTCTTCACATAGAGTAGATTTACTTGTATATATGTGATAAAAAAAATCACACACAGGTTTCAAAATAGGAAGAAAACATTCCTAAGGACCGGCACAAACACCAGGGCCATGCATTGCTGCCAAGGGAGAGCAGAATTTATTGACTCATGTTTCTCAGAACCAATGTTTAATTGAACTCCTCCTACTAACTCCATTTCCTGGAACAAACAGAATGAACAGTCCCCAGTTCTAAATGAGCATTATCTAAATGATGTGCTATTACTTGGTATTGCTTGTAAATCCTTTATTGATAGTGCTCATACTCATATTTTTTATCTGTCATTTTCATTTATGGAGCAGGGAACTGCAATATAGTCTACCGTCAGTATAATAAAGTTTAGTAAGCAGTAAAATGACATTTTTCATGGAAAATACTGGATAAGGACCTGAGTATCATTTACTGTTCATGCCAGGACATATGGTCATGTTGAAGAAATTTTAATTGTACTTTCAATATTAAATAAGACATGTCTGTTACCAACCTCTATAACAAAATGACTCAAGTCATCAGCAATGGACGATCTGTAAATCTGCAAACATCTTTTTCTAAACCAAATAGATGATTTCAGTATTGTTTACAACAAATTTGTAAACCAGGAACTTCCAAGTGAGGTTGTTTTCTGGTGCGTGATATTGCTAGTTCTGTGTTGTTGAATGTTATTTCTATTAACTTATCACAATGTTTATTATTTAAGTAATATCTGAGATTTTTGAAATTATCAGTTGGTGAGAAAAATGTTTCAATTCTTGACTGTTTGTAGTTTTCCCAATATATCCACTTATGTAAAGAAAGACGTGTTGACCAAGAAATAATATTAAAGGTTAAAACAAAATGTCTCTAAAAAGCTTGGAAGAATACTTAGCATATAATAGATATGTAAACATTAGCAAGTAGAAACAGTAATGATGGTTTTCTTGGGTGTGGAGTGCTTAAATGCTGACTGGTAATAGTGCCAGGAGATCGTAATATCTGCATGAATATCAAGCAACATAATGATGGTGGCAAAATACTCAAAATAACATTTTGATTACAAAGGTACAATTTAGGTGAAATGTATTCTGTATACTTAGAAGCTAAACTTAATTTCTGTTCTTTATAAAATTTAATCTATGAAAATGGTGTTAATGATAACTTAGCATTTTAAGATTCCAGAATCTAGTAGAGCTGAAAGAAGCACCATATCATGGTGTCTTTCTCACATTTTTTTTCTTGTCTTGTGGCTTCTACTTCCTGTTTCAAACTGCATTTAAAATGTTAAAAATTTTTATATATTTTAGCTCCCATTAATTTGACTTCAGATTTTTACACAGTTGATAGCATATATTGCCCATGTAATTCTCCATCACAACTTTGGTAGGTAGCAGAAAAACAGAGAAAAAGAATGTAAGAATAGGTAATTTCTCTTCACTGTGAATATTTTAGTTCATTAGAAAATAGTTATTCCAGGCAGTGGTGGCACATGCTTTTAAACCCAGAGGCAGACAGATCTCTGAGTTTGAGACCAGCATAGTCTACACAGTGAGTTCAAGGACAGCCAGGGCTATGCAGAGAAACCCTGTCTGTGTCTCCAAAAGCCAAAGGGGAAAAGAAAGCAAGGAAGGAAGAAAGAAGAGAGAGAGGGAGGGAGGGAAGGAGGAAGGAAGGAGTGAAGAAAGAAAGAAAGGAAGGAAGAAAGAAAGAAAGAAAGAAAAAGAAAGAGAGAGAGAAATAAATAAAGAAAGAAAGAAAGAAAGAAAGAAAGAAAGAAAGAAAGAAAGAAAGAAAGAAAGAAAGAAAGAAAGGAAAATGTAGTGCTATCCTGAGCTAGTGAGAAGAGTAGTTTTGGTGAAAAATAAATATGACTTAATCTCTTAAAAACACATGTAATATCAAAACTCTGGGTTTTTGGTAAATATTAAGATATGTTATGGGAAATATATATTTCAAGCAATCCACATTTGACTCAGTATCTTTTATCAGGTAACTAAGTGCAAATACAGAATTATATTAGCAAGCACCAAATACCCAAATGCAAACACAAATATAAACATGCATATTTGAGGTGTCAGGGCAATAATAGTGTGGGAGGCAAGACAAGTTTACTAATTAATATTTGTTGTTATAAAAGCTACAGATTTAAAATATTTATAAAAATGAATTCACTATTATTACAATTAAAATACATTGTTAACTTCCAGGCATTAATTGGGATTTCAAATATTGTCCAACTAACATCTCCCTCATCTGCTCTGGAGTGTTCTGTATGCTGTGAATATGTGTTGCTCTGATTGGTTAATAAATAAAATGCTGATTGGCCAGGAGCCAGGCAAGAAGTATAGGCGGGATAAGAAACAATGAGAATTCTGGGAAGGGGAAAGCTGAATCAGGAGATGCCAGCCCACTGTCCAGGGAGCAGCATGTAATAGCACACAAGTAAAATCACAGAACACGTAGCAACATACAGATTAACAAAAATGTGCTGAGTTTAATTGTAATAGCTAGTCAATAGTATTCCTGAGCTAATGGCCAAGCAGTTTTAATTAATATAAGCCTCTGTGTGTTTATTTGGGTCTGAGTGACTGTGGGACCAGGAAAACTTCAGCTACACTCATCTCCTATGAAACAGTTTCTTAAACATCAAATATCTGTTTAATTTCTCTTCTCCTCTATTACAGATACATTTTGCCATAATGAAGTTTATTCTAAGTTCAATCTTTTTGTTACACGCAACATAGAAGTTTAAAATATTGTGTGATATACAATCCTTATCTTTTCATTCATGTATATCTTGAAAATAATGAATATTCTCTTCCTTTTTATGTATAACTTCTCCCATCCTGACTAGCTCCATGGCTTTCTTGCAAATTAAATCTAAACATTAAAGTGATACTAATATACATTATAATTTCAACTACTTAGAGCAAAAAGTGACAAGTACGATCATTCAACATACTTTGGCTAACACTGTTAATCAAAGTTGTGACATGCCACATGATGGATTTCCATCACTTCAGCCTGTTTTTATCTATTATCTATCTATCTATCTATCTATCTATCTATCTATCTATCCATCTGTCTATCATCTATTTATCTATGTAATCTATGTATCTATGAATGTGTGCTGTACATATGTATGTATGTATCTGTCTGTCTCTATCTGTTTATCTATATCATAAATTATATAGATGCTACATGAGCATTTACTCCTTTTAATACATTCATAAATCATATGCTATATAGTGTAAAAAATAATGTTTAAAGATAATATATTTATTTAATATTTAAGTATGTTTGTCTGTTATAGTTATTTAAGGTATGTTTGTCTGTTACAGTTTATGTATACTATGTGTATATTGGAGCTTGCAGAGGGCAGAAGAGAGTTACAGGCAGGGATGAACTGAAATGTGTGTGCTAGGTACTAAACATACATCTTCTTCAAGGACATTAAGCACTCTCTCCTACTGAGTCACCTCTCTGTCTCCAGAATTAGGGTTGCAAGGTCCATAACATCTCTTTCAGTGCAAGTTGAAGTAATTTTAACTGAGTGAGATCTAAGGTCAGGCATTTCTATCACTGTTTTCGCAGAACTGTATTTTTCTCTCACATAAACAGCCAGAGAACACTTCTGGTTAGCATACTGGGGTCTTCAGGGCAGTAGAATGTGATCTCCAGTTAGCTAATTTCTCACTGAGAATCCAATGCCCTTAGGCCTGGTGATTTTCAGTGGAAAAAGAAGAAAGTGAAAACTATGGAAGGGAGATAAAACTGGGTCTTGTTAGCTGTAAAGAATCACATTTACTCTCACTTTCTATGCCTGTTCCAAGTCACATGCTTATGCAAAATGCAGTTGCATTTAAGGATAAGGGACACTGAAGAATGTAGATTTATTATTTATGAAAGGAAAAGACAAAGGTATTTGGTGAGTTTATTAGTAGATCTCTTCTACAATAGGTTAAGATATAAGACTTCATAAATCCATTTGTGATTTTTATGTTTTCCTGGTGGTAATATCAATAGATATAATTTCTTTAAAATGTAAAAATCATATTTCACTTATATTATTTTAATTCCAGCAACTACCAAATACTAGGTTGTGTATTGAAAAATGTTTGTTTAACTGTTGGTTCTTTAGTAGTAGTTCATTGTAGATGAAAAAATATTAATCATGAAATATCATTATCACCATCATTATTATTACAGTTATAGAAAACTTTAAATGGCTATTATAGGGAAAGAGTTTCTTGATATGAAAAGGCTAAGGAACCAAAATGGATATGATGAAGCATCCCCCTAACATGAGATTACAGATAGCATTAAGAGTAGTAGGATGATAAATCTTTCCCTGGAATAGATTAAGATTTTAAGAAGGTGAGGAAAACTTTTTTAAAGAAGAGAAATTAATGTTAAAGAACATTCAACTGTTTATTTAAATGAATGTGTAAATGTATAACTAGGGATATATTCATAAATGTTATTCATATTTATAATACGTTTGTTCTTACTATTTTAATACTTGCCTATATCTAATACATTATTGAAATGCTAGTGGTTAAAAATAGTAATTTGAACATATCATTTAATCATAATGTTAATCTCAGGTAGCTGATTGAATGCCTAGAGGTAACAGAGAATTTAAGAAAAAAAATAAAGATTATAGGAAAATACAGTATGTGTTATACCGGAAGCACCTATACAATTATGTAGTAGTTCATAATCATTGTACTATGAAAACTATTTTAAATGTTGAAAAAATGGAGAAATTATAATGTGTAACACAAAGTTTGTATCTTCTATTTTCCAATATTCATAAGACAATCCTGAAACTACATAGTACCATAAGGCATTTAATGAACAGGGACACTAGAACCCAATGAACAGGGACGAGGCAATTTACTGTGTGACACTCAATCTTCTTTCTAATAAAAAAGGAAAGCACTAATTTCATAGTTTCAAGACATTTTGTTGCATGAAGCATCTGCTATTACATTTTTATCTGACATATTTTAGCATAACTTAGCAGAACACAGAGGTTTGCATCACAAGTCTTTGGAGGGGTGGACTTCAGCACAATGGAAGAGAGATCATATCTGGAAGCCATCATGTCTGCATTATACTTGGTTTCCTTGCTGCCCAGTAGCCGGAGGTGAAATTATAGCTTCTATATTTGCTGAATCAGCCTTTCTAGTCCAACCTTCATATTATTATGACTAATCTTTCTCTTTCCTTGGCAGGGCACAGCCTCTTGAGACTTCTCAATCTCAAGTCTCAATAAAGGATGGAAACATCACAACATGGCTGTGAAAATAGAATGTGAAGTGGGTTATTGGTATGAACATGCAAGGCAAAGGAGGACTAATAGAATCTGTCCATTTAAATGATAAAATTTAAATGATAATATAGAAAAATTATGAAACAAGGCTTTTTTGGGGGTGCTACAACTTACCCTATATTTAAAATTTGTTCTAAATTAGAGAATAAATTTAACTTGGATTTTTCAGGAAAATAAAACAAAACAGTACAAATATTCTTTTTTTTTTTTTTTTTTGGTTTTTCGAGACAGGGTTTCTCTGTGTAGCTTTGCGCCTTTCCTGGGACTCACTTGGTAGCCCAGGCTGGCCTTGAACTCACAGAGATCCGCGTGCCTCTGCCTCCTGAGTGCTGGGATTAAAGGCATGCACCACCACCGCCCGGCCAGTACAAATATTCTTAACTTCATTTTTTTTTTGTTAATGTCAAAATCTTGCCAGTAACTAAAAAAAAAAAAAAAAAAAAAAAAAAATAGCTAATATAGGTATTTCAAATTTTTTTTTTTTTAAAAAGTGTTCTGAGAGTATTTTGGTAAAGTTTTATGGCAACTTGACCAAGTGAAGAGTTACAGATGTAGAGCAACAATTTGAAGTTGAATTTTGCAAATTAGATTTTGGAGGAGAAGAAAAACATCAAAGTATATTATATTCCAAATTTTAAATAAAATTATATGAACTTAAAATTTCAGTGTTTATAAATTAATTCTATTAGAATAGAAAATCTTTCTATTAATAATTTTCTAATATAAAATTGATACATAAAAATAATTATCTATTTAAGAAAATATTAAAATAAAGTAACACTTATAATAAAATTTGACATTTACCACTCATCACTGTAATCCTTTGACATACAACAAGCATTATGTTTATTTTAATACTCCAGTGAGACTTGAAATTGCATGGGAATCACTGTAGCCCATTATGTAACTTTGTGCCTAGGATGGTCAGGGCTATTTTTATCTACAATTCTCCTTCTATGCACAGCAATTTTATGAAGTGATAGCTATCTGCTGTGAGATGTTCTCTATGCTGTGAATGTGTTGCTTTGATTGGTTAATAAAAAAAATGCTGACTGGCTAGTAGCCAGGCAGGAAGTATAGGTGGGACAAGGAGAGAAGAGAATTCTGGGAACAGAAAGGCTGAGTCAGGATACGCTGCCAGCTACTACCATGAGTACCAACGTGTAAGATACTGGTAAGCCACAAGCCATGTGGCAAAGTATAGCTTAATAGAAATGGGTTAATTTAAGACAGAAGAACTAGATAACAAGAAGCCTGCAGCGGCCATACAGTTTGTAAGCAATATAAGTCTCTGTGTGTTTACTCGGTTGGGTCTGAGCAACTGCGGGACTGGCAGATGAGCGAGATTTGTCCTGACCGTGGGCCAGGCAGGACTGGAGGAAACTTCAGCTACATCTGTGTGGTAATTTGGAAAGTGGCTTCTGAGTTTTTGGGAGTTGCTGGCTGGACAGGAACTACATATGGCACCAACTATCTGGCATAGATGCACATAAGATCTGAGGGCTTAAAAATAAGATTCTAAATATACAAAAGAACAGAGTCAAACATGGTTTCTTGGTAGTGGCATTTTCTTGGGTGAGTTCTCTTTGCTGGCAGTAAGCAGAGGCAGAGCTCCTTTAGGGGCAGTTTCTTGGTTCATGCTGGCAGCACAGATACTTCTTTGGGAGGTCCTACCACTGAACACTTAAATGGGGTTTATGAGCAGTGAGAAGTGCTCTATGTAAAGACAGCCTGGATCCAAAAATTCATAGGAATTTGGGCTCTAAACTTGGTTCCTGCCAGTACCCCCACTAGGAAGCTAGACTCTCAGACAGCCAGAATGGGGTGAAGCCAGTTTAAAGACTCATCTGGTCTGAAAAAGAAAAGAAAAGGATATTCAGTAAAAACAGATACTGTTGGGGAAGACAACAACAACAACAACAACAACAAAAACCTCTAAATGGTTTACAATGTGTTTAAAAATATACATATGCTTCAGAGAGTAAAGAGAAGGTATAGACACTCATAAAAAATAAATAAATAGTTTTAAAATAATAAACTGTGTGGTGATATATTGTATACCCTAATAAAATTTGCCTGAAGATCAGAGAACAGAACAAGCCATAAACATAGGGGTCAGGCAGTGGTGGAACACACCTTTAATCCCAGTACTTGGGAATCATGTGCCTTTAATCCCAGAACTTTAGATCTCATGCCTTTGCTTGGAAAACACACACATCTTTAATCCCAGGAAGTGACGGCTGGGTGGACAAAGGTATATAAGGCATGAAGAGACAGGAACTAGAGGTTCTTTTCAGGCTGAGGAGTCTTAGAGGTAAGACATGGCAGTGGCTTGCTCTTTTGTCTCTCTGATCTTTCAGATATTTATTCCAATATCTAGATCTGGGTATTTTATGAATAAGATCTTTTAGAAATTTGTGTTGCATCTGGTGTCCAACATTTGAGGCATGAATTCAAAAAAAAAAAAAAAGCCACAGGCTAGGCCAGAGCTACATGTGGCCAGAATCTCTACCCCGCCTGGACTAGGAGTCCCTACCCTGCCTGGGCTGGGAGTCCCTACCCTGCCTGGGCTGGGAGTCACTACACAGACTGGGCTAGGAGTCTCTACCCTGCCTGGGCTGGGAGTCCCTATCCCTCTGGCTAAATTTTTGTTGCAGCCTCTCTGCAGCAAATTCTGTAGGATTTTGGGCTCCCAAAACTGCAGGAGTTAGCCACTTTCATACACTTCCCCCATGCAGATGGCTGTATCTTTCACTTCTTTCCTCTCCTAGTGGGTTTTTGGCTTTCTCTGGGCCCCCTCCTCATGGTGCTGCCATACCGTTGTCTGAATCGCCATTGTCAGCAGATTTGATGAGTCAATTGAGATTTCTTTAAGGAAGAAATTAGTTAAAAGAAAGTTTTGTCCCTGATTAAAAAATGGTAACATTTTACAATGGAGGGTGTTTGGTCTCTGTTTGATAATAGGATTGATGGATTAAAAACTGAACAATTAAATGAGAGGATAATTAATGTTGATGGGATTTTGGCATCCAACGTGGTGGCAAGAGTTTCCACCTACAAACTGAGAAAGAAAATTCTAAAACGGAGCTAAAACAGTTCCTAATTGTCTCTCTCAAATGAGCGGCAGCTGCTGGTTTGAGCTACTGGTGGGTTTCTGGCGTGTGCACTCGACCTGCCCTATAGCGGGAATGAGGCCTCTGCAAGTGGCACATTAAGCTGCGTGGTGGATTTAGCCTTTATTATTACAAAACAAAAAAAGAGGTTTCTGGGCTACACGCTGCTTGGATAAAAGCATAGACCCACGATAGCTCCCAGAGCTGGTGGTAAATGTAGCCATGTTGGGAAGCTGAGGTGGGCGGAGCCAGCAGCCACAGCTGCTGCAGTTTAAAGCAATAGATTCACAATAAGACAGACTCAGATGTAATAGTTTACAATGTGTGTAAAATATACGTAGGCTTGAAAGAGACAAAAAAGGTGATATATACAGTTATATATATATATATATATATATAAACAAATACATAGTTTTAAAAAATAAAGTCTTTAAAGAGACAGTAAAATTAATATAAAAAATAAGCCACGTGAAGATGAATATTACACAGAGAATCTGGATTGTGTTGTCTTTGGGACTTTTAACTGCAGAAAAACATCTGATTGTAAAAGCTGTTGAATTAAGCCAAAATGTATATTTTAAAGATACCTTGACTTCAAAATTTGGATGTAAGGATATGTTGCTTTGGAAAGGAGGCTCTGCTTTTGTTCCCACAGAAAGCCAGAGGCTATGGATTTGTTCCAGATTAAGATACATCAGGTTTGACCAGCCAAGACCCCCTGAAAGGTCTCCGATGACACCATGGCCCAGATGATCCAACATCCAGAACCATTTGAAGGCAACTGGCTCAGACAATACAGCCTCATGGACTATTCCATAATCCTCAAATTTTCTTTGTGTCCCCATAAGATACAGCGCCCCCCTCCAGCAGGAATTAGTAAAAGAAGATATGCCCAAATTCCCAAATTATATGTAATTTTACTTTGTTAATGTTAAAACCTTCCTTTTTGAAAAAAAAAAGGGGGGGGGGAAGTGCTGTGGGATGGTCTGTATGTCAAGTGTGTTGCTGATTGGTCAATAAATAAATCACTGATTGGCCATTGGCTAGGTAGAAAGGATAGGCGGGACAAGGAGGAGAATAAAGCTGGGAAGTGGAAGGCTGAGTCAGAGAGACACTGCCAGCCGCCATGATGAGAAACAGCATGAGAAGATGCTGGTAAGCCACGAGCCATGTGGCAAGGTATAGATTTATAGAAATGGATTAATTTAAGCTGTAAGAACAGTTAGCAAGAAGCCTGCCATGGCCATACAGTTTGTAACCAATATAAGTCTCTGTGTTTACTTGGTCGAGTCTGAGCGGCTGTGGGACTGGCAGGTGAGAGATTTGTCTTGACTGTGGGCCAGGCAGGAAAACTCAAGCTACAGGATTTATGTAATGTCAATTATAAATATTATTTGTTTGATCATTTCTGTTTTATTATTAAAACGTTGGTTAATATGAGTGCCAAGATAAAAGTTTTAGAAAAACTTATTAATATAGATCATAGAGATATTCAAACCATACAGAAAAATTAAAAGGAGAACCAGTCTTAACATTGCATTATAAGGTTACAGAGAAACAGCTTAAGGCTTTCAAATAGCCAACATCAATTTATCCAGTAATCTTACAGGAACTAACAAATGATAGATATCCCCAAGGCTGTGTATGAGCTGTATGGACTCCTGTGCAAATGTTAGATTTGAGGAGATTCAAAGAAGCAATAGTCTCATATAGCATCCACTCATCTTTCATGAAGCAGATGTTAAACTCATGGTCAACTTGTTATAGAATGACCCCTCAAGACTGGAGAGATTTGGTTACAGCAGTCTTAGAGACCAATCCACAATTGTAATGAAGGACCTGGTAGAAGGATAAGGCTGAGACCACTGAACAGCAAAATAGGGCTAGAGGTATGGAAATCTCCCAAGATCAACTTCTTGGCAAACACAAGTATGCTGATATACAAAAACAGTCTTTATATGATGACCATACAATAGCTTTATGCTACATGGCAGCCTTGAATGCTTAGGACAGAATTGAAGAAGTAGGAAAGAAAATTGAGTCATTTACTTGTAGCTAGAGTTTTCCTGCCTTGTCCACAGTCAGGACAAATCTCTCTTACCCGCCAGTCCCACAGCCGCTCAGACCCAACCAAGCAAACACAGAGACTTATATTGCTTACAAATTGTATGAGCGTGGCAGGCTTCTTGCTAACTGTTCTTATAGCTTAAATTAATCCATTTCTATAAATCTATACCTTGCCACGTGGCTCGTGGCTTACCAGCATCTTCACATGATGCTTGTCATGGTCGCAGCTGGCAGTCACTCCTCCCACCTTCCTATTCTCTCAATTCTCCTCTCTGTTAGACCCACCTATACTTCCTGCCTAGCCACTGGCCAATCAGTGTTTTATTTATTGACCAATCAGAGCAATTTGACATACAGACCATCCCACGACATTTACTAAAGTTATACAGGGCCCAAAAGAAGACTTCACTCATTTCTTACCAAGACTGACTTCAGCAGTAAATAGAATGATACCAAATTCAAAAACCAGACAGATAATAATTGAATCTCTGCCTTTTGAAAAATGCTACTGCACAATGCAAAAGTGTGGGAATGGATCCAACATACAATACATAGTGAATTTCATGATAATGTTGATGTTTGGATAGGAGAGGTGATTTCCAGAGGTTTGAAGAAAAATTGTAATGTCAAATGTTTCAATTGCTGTAAACAAGGTCACTTAAAAAGGGACTGTAAACAGGACATTCCTAGAAACAATGCTTTTTCAAGGAACAGTGCCAACAGAATGCTCCTCCCTTCTGGATTATGCAGAAGGTGTGGTAAAAGCAGACATTAGACTAACGAATGTAAATCAATAAGAGACAGACAAGGTAATCCTTTGCCTTTGCCTTAGGGAAACTTCCTGAAGGGCCTCTTGCAGGCCCCCATGTCAAATTCTGCCCAGTCTTTTCCTATCATTGTGGAAGAAACTCCTTTTCATAGCAATTAAAAAAGACTACATAGCTATAATTTATAATTTTCCTTAGTTAATTAGAAAGTAACTTAGATACAAAACTTCAGACTCAGCAAGATAAGATAGATAATAAGTATTTTTTTTTCTAATTTTGGTAAATGCCAATGGATCAGATATTGTTACTGTAATTCTTATGTAATAACTATTTTTGTTGTATATAATCTTACTATGTAAAGTTAAAATCTTCTTTTTTAATTAGACAAAAAGAGAAATGCTGTGGAATAATCCTCTCATACACTGTAAATGTTTGTCACTCAAATTGGTTTAATAAAACACTGATTGGCCATTAGCCAGACAGGAAGTACAGGCAGGATGACTAAAGTGAGATTGATGGGAAGGAGAAGGGCATAGTAAGAGAGTTTCCAGCCAGATGCAGAAGAAGCAAGATAAGAAAGCTGTATGAAGATAAGGTACCAAGCCATGTGGCTAAACATAAATAAGAATTATGGGTTGATTTAAGTGTAAGAGTTAGTTAGTAATAAGCTTGAGCTACTGGCTGAGTATTTATAATCAATATAAGCCTCTGTGTAGTAATTTGGGAAGCAGCAGTTATTGGGTATTTGGGAGATGCTAGTGGGATAGAAATTTCTGCCTACAGAAATTGAATTGTATTGTTTTTAAGTTTTGCAATGATAAGAGAATTTCACTGACAAACTATTTTTAGTGGAATATTTCACATCATATTTCCTCATTTTCTCACAAATATTAGTTATAATTCTCCCATTTCTTCTGTTAGTAAAATATTCTAAAAACAACTAAAATATTTCATATGATATTGCAATGAAATTAAGATGTGCATTTGCATAGGTATAGCTCTTAAGAATGCATTCAGAAATAAATGCCTCATATATATGACATCTTCTACTGATGTTCATAATGGAAATGACACTGGAAAAAAAACAAATCAATCAATTCCACATGGTGTTCATCACTCACCTAATAATAAATGAATAAATGTTAAATTAATTGATAATGTTCAAAGTTTGTTCATCTGCATCAGTATGATGAAAAGGCTTGCCTTGGAGACAATGAAGAAATCAGAGGAAGAAGATAAGTTTACTTCAGCCTTGATATTCATTTCCTAAAGCAAGTAGAAATAAAATAGCAAGGTTAATTTAATATACTGTGATCTATTTTCAGGCAGTTGAATTCAATTCATGAGAGAATTGAGCAGAAAGAGAAAAAAATGTTCAGACCATCTCTTCCTTCTGCCTGGGGCACTGAGGTTGCAGAAGCTGGCCAAGCATATGTTTCTGTACATAAAATACAGAAGAAAATAAATAGGTGCAGGGGAAATGCAGCAAATTCAATGAGCATTTTACTGCAACATGAAATTAGCCCTAACTACCAATAAGTACTGTTTGGAAGTGACACATTGCCCTATTGATCTGGAAGTGGGGAAAATGATAAGCTTCATGGGCAAATGAATTCTTGATTAAAATCATCAGTCATGAATACCACTCAAGTATTTTGTTTCAAATAATATCAACTCTTTGGAGGTTGTCTTTATGAGAGGAATAAACATTTCTATAATAAATTCAATACGTTTTATTGACTTCATTTAAATAACAGTTTGATTTACTTTAAAAGCTTTCCTGAATAAAATTAAGGTACTCTCCCTTATTGAGGTCATATTTCTTAGACTTACTGAATGAGGTTGTCAATACCTTCCTTTTAGGCTCCATAAATGTGCTGTTAACAGTCTAGGTATCGGCATAAAATAATAGAACATATAAAAGGTAAGATGATTTGATACACTGTTCCTAAAGTATTTAGAAAGGAAATACACTTCATAATCCAAGCAGACCTGGAATTCATGTTCTAAAGTACCTATGACCTTTTTTTTTTTTTTTTTTTTTTTTTGGTTTTTCGAGACAGGGTTTCTCTGTGTAGCTTTGCGCCTTTCCTGGAACTCACTTGGAAGTCCAGGCTGGCCTCGAACTCACAGAGATCCGCCTGGCTCTGCCTCCCACCCTTTTAAAACCTTCTGAACATAGTAGAATGTGATATTGTTTCCTTTAATTGCTAAGATTTTGTGTCTAAAGAACATATTTTGAATAGTAGTTGGTTCTATATCTTTTCTATACTATGCTTTGATTTATTCATTTAATATATAATTTTGTATGTCTGGTGTTTGCATACTTAGGTCTAGGATTCCACCTAAATATATATTATGCTACATAGTTTTATCTGCTACATCTCATAGCCTGACTCTGGCCTATTAATATCGACAATGTTTTCTCTCCACTTAAACTGATGATGGATCAATTGAGATCCTAAAAGTTACGATTAAATTTGGATTTCACACAGCATTTCCATTTTGCAGTTTCTTCACACTTTATGTTTTTCTGTGATTCTCAATGTTTATTTCTGGACCAGACATGATGGTACTTGGTAGGTAACACTGGCCCAGGTGAGACTGGGTCAGCAGAATTACTGTATGCTCAAGACCATATAGAATTATTTACCATGACTTTGTTCATTAAAATAATCCTTGTTTTGGTCATTATTATTATTATAAAATGTCAGAAAATTAGTAATATTTGGAAGTCTGTTTTTTCTCCATTGCTGTTGGATTTTCTATAGTGTTTAATATCATTACACATGCCACTTTTGTGTCCAATGTGTGTTTTAATCCTGTTAAGTAATGTGTGTGGGCTGAGAATAGAAATATTGTAATAACAAATGACATGACTATATTTCAAAAAGGACACACATTTAATCTTTGCCTTCTTATTTGGAGGTTTAGAAATTGAAAACAAAATAACAATAGTCCATTTAGGAGATGTACTGGATACAGCTGGCCTAAGAACCCCTCAGGCCATATATTTCTGTTTATTCCTAGTTGGACTCTTTTACATCTCAACCTGCAACTATACTATGTTTCTTTATATCTCAGTATCAAAATTAAAATTCTTCCTATCTCCTTTTAAATAGCAATATCGAGAATCAACATATATCTCTAAAGAATAAGCCAAAGTATGGCTTAATTTTCTCTACCTTTGTCTAGCCTTGCATTTGGCATTTGTAATTTTTCCCAGTGCCATTGGTTCTTAGACTTCAAAAATATAGTTTTTTATATGTTTGTCCTTGTTCTTTTTATATTTTTCTTTCTTTTATTGATATATATGTTTACCATTCAATATATTCTGATCCTTATTTTCCTCCCCTAAATGATTCAAGATTTACATCATCTTCTGCATTGAGACCATACCCTTTTTGTCTCTTGTTCGAAAACAGTCATCTAAATAATAATAATTAAATAAAACAAATGAACCAAAATAGGGCAAAAGAAAGAAAAAGAAAAAGAAGAAAAAGTCAAAGAGACCCATGAGATACACATCAGACACAGAGATACTCTTGTTTATATATAAAGGAATACCCCCAAAACACAAAAATGGAAGCCATAATATATACAAAGGATCTGGAGGCTTAAAAATTGTCCCCTAGCAAAACCACATGAGACAAAGAACCTCCAAAGATGCCATATTGTGTTGGTCATTTACTTCTGGGCTTGAGGTCTGGCCTTAAGAATGGTTTATATCCCCAGTGAGACTCCCTTAGAGAGAACTAATTTTTTCATTTGCCAGTGGTTATCAATTGGACAGAGCTTCTTACTTAGGGATGGGAGGTTGTGTTCACTTCTGCTCTCAGTACTGAGATCCAGTCTGGGGCATTTCGATGCAGTCTGTGTGCATACTGCAACAGTCTCTATGAATTCACATTTGCGTTTATCTTTCTGTGTTTAGAAGGACTAGTTTTCTTAATCTTTTCCCCTGGATAATCTGTTATAATACCTATTGGAGTTCTCCTTCTTTGATTCATAACTTTTATTTGCATGTATAGCCTAATTTTATTTTAGACTTAAGAGCCTTACAAAAAATGAGAAGGTAGGGCAGGGATCCTTTTTAGTTTATCTCCTTTCCCCTTTTTTATTTTGATACAGTAATATCAGTTGCAATTAATGAGTGAATTTGACACATCACAACTTAATGATTTTAATATTTAGTCCCTCCATAGATTTACTGAAATTCCTGCTTTTTTTTTCTAGAAACTGGATTAGAATAGTACATTACAAGTGGGAGGTCAGCTAATGGTTTTGACAATAGTGTTAGAATACTGCATTGCAGTTGGTTGGCCTATCTCCATAAGCAACTCTACTATACTACTTTCACAAATTTCATTGTCTTGCAATCATTCAGAATTTTTTTTTTTGATACAGAGTTTCTTTGGGTAGTTTTGGTGCCTGTCCTGGATATCGCTCTGTAGACCAGGCTGGCCTCGAACTCACAGAGATCTGCCTGGCTCTGCCTCCCGAGTGCTGGGATTAAAGGCATGAGCCACCACTGCCCGGCTCAAGCATTCAGAATTTTAACGGCACACAATATCACAAGCTCTTGTTCTCACAAATCATTGTGCCTCTTCTTAAAAGGTGTTTCCTGAGCCTAAGATAGTTACGTTTTTAGATGCATCAGAGCCTGGACACCACATGATCATCTGTTCATTACATCTTGACAAGTGGTAGTTTTCTGTAATGGTCTCTATGTGCTGTGAAGAGAAGTTTAGGAAAAGTAAATCTACTGCAAGATTGTGTTTCCTAGAAATGTCAGAGAACCTGCATCTATGAAGTCTCAGCAACATGGCTGCGGTTGCAAGACTGGTATAAGAATAACATCAACAGACATTCAAATGTGTAATGAGGATATCTGGTGGGGTTCCAAAGATAGACAAAGAATACAGGTAACCAAGAAATGCTAAGAGATGAAGAAATACTCTTCTCTAGTGAAGAGCCCCTCAACAAGTTATCCAATACTAAGTGGCTACCTGTGCAATCACATATATGTGTAACTTTATATGAACTGAGCAGGTTATGTGTGTTGTGTGTTTGTGTGTATGTAAGAATAATTAAAAGACAAAGATGCCATTAATTGGACAGAAAGCAAAGAGCATATGGGAGGGGTGAGATTGGAGAAAGGAAATTGAGCAAAAGATATAATTATATTTTAAATTTCAAAAAATAAAAATAATTGTAAAGAAGAGTTGTCAAATATTTCTGAAGGTAATATATGACATTTAAGTTAATTATCTGCTTGTAGTAATTTTAATTTTTTATGTGTGAATTAAATGTAATTGTTCTCTTTACAGTATATTAACATCCATTGTTCTCCCACTATTTTGAGAATACTGCACATCTTTACTAAGTTATGTTGAGGTAGGAAAGTTTTTAATGTAGATGTTGCAAAGTATGAAAGTGCTGACAGATTAAGACTGTTGGGCTGTCCAGTAGCCAATAAACCAATGATCCTTGCAAATAATTCTGGGTATTTCCTTTTATGTTGCCCCCATCAAGTATTTCCCTGAATCTTATATATGTTCCTTTTGGAACTCCAATCCAAATTCTTTTCTTTAAAAGCATAAACATTCTATTTTCTATAAATTTAAGTTTCTAAAAAGTTAAGTGTAGCAAGTATCTTAAAAGGTCTTATTAATAACATCAAACCTGAAGCCAGGTATTGGGGTGAAATGCTGGAAGATCAGAGAAGCAGAACAAGCTACAGCCACCTCACCTTGCCAATTCCTCAGCTGATCCTGTTTCCTCAGACTGGAAGTCTCTGTGTCCTTATCCAAATGGAACTCAGCTGAGCTGTTTCTCGAAAGCCTGAAAGCTTGTTAGGGTGCACGATATATTGGGGAATACAATATCACCAAGGTTAAATCTTTCCTTTAGCACCTGGGGAAAAAAACAGGTTTGAGACTAAGTTCTGAAAACGTCTCTCATGGGTTTCAGTGCCCTACAGCCATGGGAATGACAAGCTTGACTCTCTCTCTCTCTCTCTCTCTCTCTCTCTCTCTCTCTCTCTCCCCCCCATCCTAAATTCTTCAGTTCTTTGTTGTTCATTGCTTATGTCCTGGGATTTGCTATTATTAAATACAGAGGCTTAACTAAATATATCATTTGTACTAGAAGTAGCTCCATTTCTTTCCCTTTATTTATTTATTTTTAACTTAAATAATGTTAATTTCAGGCATTTATCATAAATCATGTCAATGTACACTCTAGGTAACTGTAAAAAGACAAGTAGCGGCCGGGCGGTGGTGGTGCATGCCTTTAATCCCAGCACTCAGGAGGCAGAGCCAGGCGGATCTCTGTGAGTTCGAGGCCAGCCTGGGCTACCAAGTGAGTTCCAGGAAAGGCGCAAAGCTACACAGAGAAACCCTGTCTCGAAAAACCAAAAAAAAAAAAAACAAAAACAAAAACAAAAAAAAAACTGCCAGGCGATGGTGGCGCACACCTTTAAACCCAGCACTCCGGAGGCACAGGCAGGCAGATCTCTGAGATGGAGGCTACTAGACTGGTCTAACAAAGCGAGTTCCAGGAAAGACGCAAAGCTACACAAAGAAACCCTGTCTCGATAAACCAAAAAAAGAAAAAAAAAAAAGAGAGAGAAAAACCAACAAACAAAACTGCAGTTCATTCTTTCTCTAAAGTACCTAGCTAAGAAATATCAAAGCATACTAGACTTGTAAAATTTTTCCCGGCATTCCATTGCTACAGAATGTTTTTTGGTCATGTTTGTTATCACCTCATTCGTCATTCTTAGTATTAGCTATGATTTAGCTGCTGATCTCGACCCTCAATAGAAGGACTCAATGATGTCTGTGTATCTTTCTCACCTTGCCCAACACTTTGCATAGCTTGTTTCACACCCACCCCATGCAGTCCAGCCTAGCCTTAAAGTCTCAGATAATGACCTCCCTCCTTATCCCAATGCTAGACTTATTATTTGTTTGAAGCATCCTGATAACTCTATGAGTTACAAATAACTTTCATTCTTCTTAAAAAGAAACTGAAGAGTGAGGATTTCTCAATAAACTTTTGTAAGGTTAAATAAATAATAAAGGACAGGGATGGGGGTCTGTGCACTGGCCTCTGCTTAGTACGATTTCACTCTAGTTCACCCAATCACTAATAGGAACTCAAATCTCTTTCATGGACCAAGGAAAATACAGAGCTCTCTACTATGATTTTCAGTGAATATGCATATGCAACATGTCACTAAAATATGATTGAAACAACCACTCAAGTATTTTAAGTCAAATGCAGAATAAAATCACCCTATATTTACAAAGACAGAAAAATGAGCATCACATTAAAATCCTCTACCTGATCTGCTGTATTGTGTTGTAATCCTTAAGAGAAGGGCTCTTCTTGGCTGCATGGAAGGGGAATCCATTCTCAAGGATCTTCCCTTTTCTATAGCTGAAAGCTAAGGGAAATCCCCAGAGAAAGTTTTGGGATCCCCTCCAGGGCATGGTATGCCTTGCTTCCCTTTGCAAGATTTAATCAGAAGCATGATCTGTTACCTTTCTCTGTTATCTTTTCTGTAGCTGTGAGTATTTATTAAAAGTTTTAACAACTTTAGACAGCAACTATGAAGGCTTTCTTATAAATGTTCTATTATTATGCTTCCCCAGCTGCATATTAAAATCTTTGTGGTCCACAGAGGTATCTGTGCTCCAGCTGTACTATGTAACAACTGTGGCAAATTTTGAGGTTTAATTAAAGAATACTTATCATAGCTGCATGGCATGGGGATGTTGGATGACAAAACCCTCGTGTTGTGAAATTAATTATATCACCATACTGGGCCCAGCGCATGTGGAAAACTTGAACCCAAAAAAATAACTCATTAATCTTCACCAGCTCTCCTATGTTAGAACAGTGGTTATTATTATTATTATTATTATGTGAATTTACAACAAGTCTTCAGAAGGGAACCTCTGAGAGATCTTCCCCTTTTAATAGCCATTGTTTATCCAGCAGAAATAAATGAAACCCAAGAAATACTAAATGTTAACAAATGCAAATAACTCTGGTGATTCTGTTTTTTCTCAACCACCTGAAAAAAATATCTTTCATTGAAAGCCTTAAAAATATTAGCAATTTCTTACTCAGTGCTTACTACGATTAATTTATGCATTCACAACCTTACAATGGTGGATATATTTATATCATTTTAAAATTTCAGCACTGCTGTACTTGTTTGTTGGGGTAAAATGGGAGCTTAAGTTCTCTTAGTTAGACATCACTGTACATATTTTATCAAACAAATGAAAAACATGAAAAAAAAAGAACCTAGTAACATTTCTGTAAGAGAGATTGCAATGCCATTTCAATGAAAGATTGATGGTTAATATGTTTAAATTTCAATTTAATAGACTAATGCTGAAATTACGGCTTTGTTTTTCCATTTAGAATTTCCTAAAAGTCTTTTATGACCACTTTAAAATTTTTTACTACTGTGACATAATACATTTTCTTTCAGTAACTGTTAGCACATAAGGAAGAATAGAAAATAAGAAGCATGTCTTGACAATGAGAGATGTTCTTTCACATGAAAATTGAATTATATGAATTTAAACGCCATTCAGTTTTTGGCAGTTCATTTAAGGGGGTGAAGAGAACTTGTGATATTTTCTCTACCCATCTTGGCATATCAGAAGGTGCACCTTATGCAGATCTTATTCAGACACAATATTTTTGAGATTTCATGGATACGTTATCCCTGTCCTACATAGATGACACTATTGAGCTTCAGACAACCTGTTCTTCTGGCTTGGACAATTGTTCTGCCCCTCCTCCATGATGTTTACCAATCTTTAGCTGTTTGTTGTAGATATATTTGCTAGAGCTGTTCTCTGCATTTTGACCATTTCTGGTTTTCTGTGATGATCTCTGCTGAAAATGAGACGCGTCTTTGATGACAGGTGAGAGCTACATTTGCATTCTAGCCAAAGAAGACTTTTATAAAAAGTATATAGTGTACAAAACAGAAATGAGTGGACATCAACTTCTGCTTCATGGAAAAATGAAATGTGATCAGATTAAAAACTAAACAAATGTGAAAGTAATAGCCATCTAACTGTATAGTATAGCTGAAAAAGGTTGCCTTCTGGTATTTTTTTAAGAATTTTTTAAAAATCATTTTACATACCAACCACAGATCCCCCTCTCATCCTTCCTTCCTATGGAAGCCCTTATCCTTTCTCCTGAGGGAAGTTGGGGAGGGTGGAGAGGCTGGGAGGATTCTCAACAGAAGAATCTCAAATGGCCAAAACACATTAAAGGAACTGGTCAACATCCGTAGTCATCAAAGAAATGCAAATCAAAATGATTCTGAAATACCATCTTACACCTGTCAGAATGCTAAGATCAAAAACCCTGATGATGGCTTATGTTGGAAAGGATGTTGAGCAAGGGGAACACTCCTTCACTGCTAGTGGGAATGCAAACTTGTACAGACACTTTGGAAATCACTTCTCAGAAAAATGGGAATCAATCTACCTCAAGACCCAATGATACCACTTTTTGGCATATACCCAAAGAATGCTCAATCATACCACAAGAACACTTGCTCAACTATGTTCTTGGCAGCATTATTCATAATAGATAGAACCTACAAACAACCTAGATGCCCCTTAACTGAAGAATGGATAAAGAAAATGTGGTACATATACCCAGTGGAGCATTACTCGCCTTTTAACTGTTGAGTGCAATTGAAACCCTCCCTCTGTTTGGAATCCTTCTTGACACTGATATATGATTATCTCTCTGGAAGAACAAAAAGAAAAGCTAAAAACCATTTTCCCATATACATACCCCCAGTTACTTTATAATAGTTTTATTGTTTTCTCACTTACATTACAAGATAGGCAGATTTTACAGGAACATTCTTCTTAACTTCTGTTACAGGAAAAAAATATCTCATTGGAAGACACATGTAAACTACAATGCACCATCAACCATTTCTATCCATTTTGAGTTTGTATCACATCTTTGAAGATTCAATTTCCTATACAAATTTCCCAAAACTCATAGATGCAAAGATAATATGGTGCTGAACAGACAATAACTACTTTTTTGCATAGTGATATTTGCTTTTCTGGTGGCAGTCATGTAGTGCCTCATTCACAATTCCTCATAAACAAGCCCATTATTACCTTTCAAATTTTAGCAACACAGCAACTTCGAATCTGCTTGAGGATTCAAATTCAGGTTTCTTCTTACCAATGAATGGGTTACCAGATGTATATATTCTTAACCAGTTTTCTTTGTTTAAAGAAAACTCTTGGTTCCTTATCTCTATTCAATTTGGGAAAATTTTGCTTAAAGCCTAGCAACAGCCTAAGATACTTCCTGCTGAATTTGCCATAATTTCTTTCAGTCCTGATTATAATCCTCACCTATTTTCATATATTCTTTTTTCATTTACGTTCACTGGCACAATATTCAAGAAATAACTTGAAAAGTACTTCTTAATGTATCTTTTCCAAACAGTCAAACAACCAAACCTTGTTATATTTTAATATTAGACAATAGTCAAGGTATTAAAAATAATACAATATGCATATGTATGTATATGTAGATACATATATATAAAACAAGAATTGAATTAGAAGCTTCTTTTGTCTTTTCTCAGCTTTTCAGGTTACCGTAGGTTTCTTCACACATAACTGTTTCAAAACAAATTCTCATCACTCTCACAGTTAATGCAAGTTCAATAAAGGCATATGAGATTCTAATTTCATTGTTTTGTCCTCTAAAATATAAATTTTGACTGTTTTAGTAGCACTTTGAATATTTTATATTGGCTAGGCCACAAGTGCTCTTTATAATTAAAAATTCCTCTAATTTTTAAAGTAAGTACCATATACTTCTTACCATGGCTTTGCTGAAAATCTGTTATCTTTTCATGTTCGAGACATTGTCTTATTCTTTTTTTCTACTTTATTAGCCTTCACTAAGATATTCAGAGATTTGACTTTGTGTACTAAAATATTTGAGTCTTTAGTAAAACAAAATGTATACTGTGAAATTTATATATTATTCCAATTTACATTCTTTCCAAGTAATCATAAAATTAGTAAGGAAGCAAGCAATAGAACACATTGAATATGAAAGTGATATGTTTATTATGTAAGTAAAAGGATATTTACATTTTTATTGGGCTTTTGAATATGTTAGGTTGAGACTCTCTTGTCCAAAAATGAGACCTGCATAGTTCAGCACAATGGCAATTCAACAGATAAGTACTACTTTTCAAAAATGTGCTAGATTTTTTTTTTTTTACTGAAATGTGGGAGATATAAAATAAATACTCCAAGCTATCATCAACCATTTACAATATAGCAGTAACAACGTGTAAACTGAAGGAAGAGATGTAAGGAAATCACTCACTGAATTTTAAATGTATCTTTGAAGCTCAAATTCAAGAGCATCTGAGGATACTTTGCAGTCTTTGGTAGCAAACTATCAAGGATACAGTTTCAGTGGAGTGGGATAATTCAAATTGCCTGAGATGAGAACAAATGAATATAGAAAAAACTGCAGTGATGAATTCCGACAATTCCTGAGTAAAACAGTGCAGAAGCAAATTCATAAATCACAGTACTATGCAATGCAAAGGAAAAAAGGAGAATATAAGAGCTAAGAATTTAGGACTTAGAATTTACCCATTCTTTTACCAGACTCATTGCCAACTTCAAGTTATAGCCTGTAGCCAGAAGTTTCTTGGCCCCACCCGGCCCAGAGGTCTTGCAGTTGCTTATAAAATAATTACTCAGAGGCTTATATTAATTACAAACTGTATGGCCTATGGCTCACACTTCTGGCCAGCTAACTCTTCCATCTTTAATTAACACATTCCTATTAATCTATATGTTGTCATGTGGCCATGGCATTGCCGGTCTCCTGGCATCTTGCTCCTTGGGCAGTAGCTCATGTCTCTCTTGACTCCACCCTTTTCTCTGTATGTCTCTGTTTGGATTTCCCATCTGGCTCCAAGTTTTCTTGCCCATAGGCCAAAACAGCTTTATTTATTATCCAATGGGAGCCACACATATTCACAGCATACAGATATACATGCCACAGCAAGAGTCTACCAAGATGAAGTGACTTTCTGTGTGAGCTTAGACTGGAAATAGAATGTTTCTCTCACTTTATCTTAGTACTTTTTTTAATATATACTCTTGAGTCCTAAATTAATACTATACTCAAAAGTTGTCATTTTTCTTATAATTCTCATGGTGCTTACGGCAGATTGTTGAGAATAATTTTGCATCATCAATTAAGTATCTAGAAATAGATTATACATATTCCAAAATTAAATATTGTAACTCAATATCATTTTGTAATATATTTTTCTTTTCTTCCTACATTACCTTACCCAATAATAAAACTTAACTTTCACATTTCCCTGTTTGACTTCAATATTCTTGTTGCTTTAGAGAGAACAATTATATTGGGATATACATGAACATGATTTATGTAAAATCAGTTGCTGAAAGGAACTTGAATAGCTTCCCACTTCCCACCCCACCCCCACTTTTCTCTTGCACATACACCAAACCTCTGTTATATACACTGAGAATACATTATCCTCAGATAGGATATCTTCTAAAAGAGTCCACATTTTGTTCATGTCCCTCCATTATAATATGATACCTTGAGATAGGCAGGAACGGCTCAGAGCTGTCATGGATAGTTCCTTTCTCCTCAAGAAACAATTCAAAGGTTACCCCAGAGATAATGTTGCTTTTCAGTTGTTGATCCCAGCAGAAGCAGTTGCTCCATCTTGATCATTGCTAGTGGGGCATAGTTTCTTGAACCCACTACTATTATGTGAAGCTTTCTGGGCCTCTGGGGACTAGCTCATCACGAATCCTGAACTTTTCTCATCCCCTGTTGCCTATCTGAAAGCAACGAGCCTGTTGATGTAAGTGTTCTCTCCCACTGGACTCAGACAAATGGTAAAAAAGGATACATACCAGCTGATAAAGAATATAAACCCATTTCATATAAAATGCTGATGAACGTAAATCTACACTACCTGGTAATGAATATAAATCTCATTTCAACAATGCTGGATAGGCAGAAGGATCAGAAGCAAGTATTTGGCAGTGGGATTATTATTTTTTTTTCTGTATCCTTCCCAAAATTTTCCTCTCAACATTAACTCATGTTTGGCAATAACTGGATCAAAACATACACCTTGGAAACTAATTTATCTTATAAAGTGTTTAATTACCTGTTAATTTGCTTGATCATTACATGTGGACATGAAATCACCACAGCTTTTCCTTCAACAATTGTTAATTTTACTAATAATAGCCCTAGGGAGAATGACTGACCTACCTGTGCCTGAAATCCAGAATACATAAAATATTTGTAATTTTAAAAATTAACATTTCTTTTTCCTTCATGAAAAACTTATAGAATAACAAAGTAGTAAATGGAGATGGAAATTAGAATATAAAAGAGTAAGTTTGACTATAGAATTGCTATGTTCATTTGAATTTTTTAAAACAACTGATCAAAAAAGCAGTTGGTCCTTTGCTGAAAGTATAATTTATTTTAGAAATATGCCTTTATTTATGTACCATTAGTAAAGATCAGGGATGTAATTTGGAAAGAATAAGCCAACAATGGCTTGATAAAAGGAGATGAAGGTTCCTTTCAGAAAGTTCACTGTGAATTTTTTGTCTGAGAAATCTATTTCATGTTCTGCAGCCACATTCTTCTACGCCACATCTGCATTCCATACACAAGAACCTGAATAGTTCTCTGATAGACCTAAAGACAAAGTACTGCATGTACATAACCACTACTGTTTAATGACAGAGTATCCTTGATTCAAGTACATATCTTGTACTTGTGTATGAAATACACATTTATAACTTTATAAGTTGTAAATATAGTCAATACTTTTAAATTCGAGGAAATATGTGTTATATTAGCTTCCACTCTGGCATGTGTCACAGCATAAGATTCAATAATTTCTGTGTTTGTATTAGAAATATAAAATGGTAAATGACAATCTCAGACAATATTAGTATCTTAAACTTATCAAAAGTCTGCTTTCTGTACATGATAAAATAGAAATGCTGTAAATTCAAAGGAATAGATTGACTTTTCAATATGATACAATTCCATTTATCTATTTATTTATTTATTTATTTATTTATTTATTTATTTATTTATTTATTATTTATTTATTATTTTTGAAACAGGATTTCCTCTGTGTAGCTTTGGAATCTGTCCTGGAACTCACTTTGTAGCCCGGACTGGCCTCGAACTCACAGAGATCCGCCTGCTTCTGCCTCCAGAGTGCTGGGATTAAAGGTGTGCACCACCATTGCCCGGCTACAATTCCTTTATTTTCCATGAATCAATCCAACAATCATTAGGTACTGCAGAGATAGACTATTCTGTGGCAGCCATACTCTTGCAACAAAATATGGGCTCTGACAATAAAAGTTAGTTACCATGCATTTATATGGCCCCTTAATTAACAAGGCACAGGTTTATAAATGTGTCTCTTCTAAGCCTTATAACAACACTGTAGCTTAGTGAGAGAAAAAAAGAACTAGGTATTTGTAAAACCAGGATATTGTGCTACATGTTCTGAATCTCTTCTCAATATTATTTTCACTACATTATGATGAAGAAAAGAGCAATGTATTATATTAACCACCAGAAAGAAAGTGTAGACTATATAAATTTTAAAAATCATAAATTTATATGTGAATTAACCATCATGTATTGCAATATTAATATATTCCTTATTAACTAAACTGATATAATCCTGTGGAATACATCATTCTAATACTCCTTTGCTTTAATGGTCAACATTGTATAAAACTATTTGATTCATTCAACTATTTGTTAGCTATAGCTACATCTATATTGCTTTTCTTGGTTATTTTTTCCTCTCTGCCAGAGAGCTAACTAAAATTACGCATAATGTGTAGGTGCTGACTTATGCCACTGGTCTCTTACCTACTTTAGACAGGACTTTAAACACTTCATTACTTCGCTCAATGTAATAAATGTGATTTCATGTAATGGATGTGTTCCTTTAAGCTTAATGATCTGGCTGCTGTAATGAAAGTTGTATCTGCTGCTTTTAGATTAGATTTTTCTTAAATCACTCTTTTCTGCTTCATGTTCTTTATTGTTGACAGACTGACATTTTCAAAGTGTCTTGACTCAGTATGTACATACCAGAAGTTCAAATAACAATTACAGATTTTGATATATTAATACTATACAAATCTAGGCTTTAAAAATATGGGTCGGAGCCGGGCGGTGGTGGCGCACGCCTTTAATCCCAGCACTCGGGAGGCAGAGCCAGGCGGATCTCTGTGAGTTCGAGGCCAACCTGGTCTCCAAAGCGAGTTCCAGGAAAGGCGCAAAGCTACACAGAGAAACCCTGTCTCGAAAAACCAAAAAAAAAAAAAAAAAAAAAAAAATATGGGTCGGACGTATAATGTTACCAGCAGCCCAATGGACTTGGTCATGACTATTCTTGGTCTCTCACATCTCTGTTCTCCTTGTATCAAATATAACCATCCTTCAGTTGCACAGCATTCTAATAAGGAAAGACAAATCTTGAAGGATTCAATCCAGACATGACTGAGAAGAATTCAGTAATGTGTGTAGCTATGAAATCTTGATATCTTGATGATTAAGTCCACATATTGTAATAGTACTTTTTCATCAGAACCACCATTCTGCAAATAATGACATGGAGACTTATTATTATTTATGAAAGCTAGACCTTAGCTTAGGCTTGTTTCTAACTAGTTTTTTTATAACTTAACCCGTATTTTTTACTGCATGTTCTTCCACATGGCTTGTTTCCTCATTTCAGTACTGCCCGTCCTGCTTCCTCTACATCTGGCTGGCAACTCCCTCTCTCTCCTCTTCCTTGAGTTCTTTCTGTCCCTGGAAATCTCACCTATTCTCTCCTGCCTAGCTATTAGCCATTCGGCTCTTCCTTAAAAGAATCACAGTGACACACCTTCCTACAGGGTAAAGACGTATTTTGTAATATCATATACTACTTTTCTTTCACCATACCCAAGTATGACTGCTCTTTGTATTTCTACATAAAATTTGAATATATTTTATATTAATATTGAATATCTAGGAATTTTATTATTACAATGTTGAATCCATAGATCAGCTTGAATGACTTGGAGTCTTTAAATATGAATTATCAAATATATAGCACTATGGAGTGTTTCAAATTTAATTAAGAAAATCCCAATAAAACCTCAAATGTTTCCTAGAGATATCTTATATATTTATATTTAAGTTATGCCAAGGTAGTTCATGATTTATAATATTCTGAACTTTTTCTTTAAATTCTATGTTATTCTTTCATCACTGTGCAATTTGACCTTGCGGAGAATATTATTTTAAGTATATTAATGTGAATGCCTGAACTACTGGTTCTTCACAATTTCTGAGGATGTTAGTGTCATATATGAAAATGGCAGGTCTATTATTTCTCAATTTTTGGTAAGACCTTATTGGTCAAAGTGTTGATGAATTCAGAAGACAAACATTTTACTCTTAGTATTGAAATTTTTACTGTATATTTGCACAGTTCTAATTATTACTTCTGAAGTCCTTAGATGAGCTGGTTTAAAAGTCATAACCCTTTTTATCACTATCTGTATATATATGAGGATTCTCTTGTCTTTGATTTCTCTTTTCCTTTTAGTTATGTAGAAGTTTGTCTTCTTGCATGCTTAGAATATCTTTATTTCCAGATAAAGTGACATTCCAAATTTTGCAATTAGAGGTAATTGAATTTATATACAGTGTGGCCTTCCTCAGAACTTTAGTTAAATCAATTTTGCCAGGCATTTAGCCTAAGGCCCATGCACATTTTAAACAATAAGGGGTTAAGAGATTGAAAATGGAGCCTCAGTTGTGTGAGGAAAGATCTGTTTCTAGTCCCTACAGATTTCTAGTGTTTACCAAAAATTGAAATGTTATCAGAAAACCATCTGTATAAATATATAAATCTACTTTGTTTCTTTTAGCTTTAGCAGTAGAAAAAGAAAGAAATAAAACATGTTTTATGAATATAAAATAGCTACATAGTTTATGGCTGTTCTTAACAAAGCTTGTGTTAATATCAATAAGGAAGATTTCACAGGTACTTGCTTTACCATTCCTAATCAAGAAAATGGTATGATTTTGCTGTAAGACTAACTCTAGCCTGTGCGTACTGACACATTATGGGTTCCCTGCCCCAGAAAAGATTATCTCAATATTGATAGAAGTGAATCTGCATTTGACAGGCACCATAGACTTTTGAAAGATTCGAGCAAGCAGAACCTGACAAATGGAATAAGTTGAAAATTGGCTTCTTAACATTTTGAATGCACGTGGTTATGTAAATGCCCATAGCGATGCAATATAAAGCCTCATTTTTGCTATTGAGTTCTCAGTGTGCAAAATAGAAAGCACAGTAAATTAGAATTATGTAATGAAGTATTTTTTTCCCTCAAGGAGGAAATCATGGGCCTTGTTTTATCCTCCCATCGCGATTCATATCCAAAGAAAAGATATAGAAGAGCTAATAGGAATTAGCCAATTAGAAACAGAATGTTGGAACCCATCATTTCATGTGTGTTACTTCCAGCTGTATTGTTATTTATTTTTAAAATGTTTTGGCATAGAAAAAATTGTCATTTTTCTGCAATTGGATCAGTTTTACATTACTTCTTAAAAAATTAATAGAAGCTAAGCTAGCATCTCAACCTCCCCTTTTCTTAAGTAGCAGGCTTGTAGTGATATAGTAATGCTTTGTTTTTCTTCGTTATGATACAAATAGATATATGACAGACAGACAGACAGCTAGATTGGTAGATTTTATATATATATATATATATATATATATATATATATATATATATGCTAGATAGATAATAGATAGCCTATAGATAAATCAATAATGGATTATGATGATAGACAGACAGACAGACGGACACATAGATGATGGATAGATGTTAGGTAGATACATGACCTTTAGAAAAATATTTTTTAAATAGTGATTATTTAGTCATAGTCAAATTATCATTACCTAGAACTATTACGTTTAAACAGAATACAATTTTTACTTCTTAGACTCTTTTTTTTAATGGAAAACAGGTTGTTCTCTCATACAATCCATACTGGGCCACAGTTTCCTTTCTCTCCAGTCCTTAGCTCCCTCCAATCTCTCTCTCCCTCAGATCCACTTCCTCTCTGTTTCCCTTTAGAAAAGAGCAGGTCTCTAAAAGATAACAACCAAACTCGACAAAACAACATACAACAAGACAAGGCAAAACTCTCATATCTAGGCTGGACAAGGCTAGCCAAGAAGAAGAAAAGAGTCCCTAGAGCATGTAAAAGAGTAAGAGACACACGGGCTCAAAGTCTCAGGAATCCCCCTGAAACAGCCATAACATGCACAGAGGACCTGGCACAGACTCATGCAGTCCTGTATTTGCCACTTCAGTCTCTGTGAGCCCAAGTAAGCCCTGCTTAGTCGAGTCAGTGGGCCATTTTCTCCTAGTGTTTTACACCCCCTCGGGCTCCTACAATCAATCTTTCCCCTCATGTGTGGGGGTCCCTGAACTCTGAGTGGAGGAACCCAATGGAGATCTACAATTTAGACTCGCTCTCTCCTCATAATGTCTGGCTGTGGGCCTTAACGTCTATTCCCATCTGCTACAGGAAGCTTCTTTGATGATGAATGGACAAGGCATCAATTTATGAGTATAGCAAAATATCATTATGTTACACACACACACACACACACACACACACACACACACACACACACGTGTTTGTGTGTGTGTGTGTGTGTGTGTGTGTGTATAGAGAGAGAGAGACAGAGACAGAGACAGAGAGACAGAGAGAGATTTAAGGTGTATCTGATTAGTTTGGCATTACATTGGTGACATACCCACTTGGTATCACAGACTCCTGTGACCATTGGGTGTATAGTTGTTCCATTCTCTAAGAAAAGAGAAGGCATTTTCCTTGAGTTTACTTAAAACTTGTGATATTCTATTTCTTTTGAGATTTACCTTCTCTTTTGTACTATCAATAAATTACTACTCGGTAAAATATTGAATCTCTTTTAAGTATGAGAAAACTTATTTAATGGAATAGTTATGTGATACCTGTCCAGATAATATTGGTACAGCACACCAATGCAAATATTTCATGTCTGTAATGGCTCAGTTTTTGAGATGCTATTTTTATATTCATCTCTTTCTATAATATGTCTTTTGGGACATTAATAGAATGTATTTTATTTAACATTTTATTTGGATCATATTAAATATGTAGGATTGTGGTCTAGTTTTTCCCTAAATTTAGTTCTGGATCACCAATTCTTTCCTGCATCTGTTCGTTTGGGTGAGAGAGTTTTACTTATATGTAACTCAATGTCCTCCTATAACACACCACCAGAAAGCACAATCTAACATCTCACTTCCCTATCTCTAATAAATTTACCAAGATTTACCTAAAATATTTCATTAGCTATCATATTTGCATATGTGAGGCTAAACATAAACTCTCTTTCTCATTCTCTCTCTCTCTCTCTCTCTGTCTGTCTCTCTTCCTCTCTGTGTTTGTACCTGTGTGAGTGTGTGTGTGTGTGTGTGTGTGTGTGTGTGTGTGTGTGTGTGTGATAATGCCTTAATGTCCAGGCTGGCCTTGAATTCAAATACTAGTGTGGCAAAAATGTGACCCCATATCTGGCACAATTTGGTTTTTAAAGGAATTTGCTGTCCAAGATTTCCTCCAACAGCATGCCACTTTAGGGCATGGTGTCATCCCCTCGCCCCAACTAACATACCTGAGGATCTCTGAAATATAAAGTCAGTTCCTAGAGACATGGTCTTTTGAAATCACAATTATTTTTACAGTGTTTGTGTGAATAATAAAACTGCCCAGATAACTAAAGAACAGTTAGTTAACATAGATGCTAGAAATGTTTTTATATGGGCAAGACCACAGGACAAGTATTCATCATTTTCTCAGCTCACCAGTAATCATAGAGACATGTAGGAGTTATATGGTGCTCAGAAGCATAAACAAGAATTGAACCTTCTTTTCCAGATATCATGAAGTGTTTGATAGCATATCACAAGAAGGTAGGATCTGCAGTTTCATGTGTTTGATAACTTTTCCTCTTCCTTAAGGAATTTCTGTAGACATACTCAAGCTACTTATCATTATTTGGTAGTTCTAAAGTAAACATTTTGTAGCTGTATTAGTATTACATTGATTAATACTGTTCAAAATTCTGTTATGTTCAAAGATTTCGCATCCATGTAGATTTTTTCCCTATAGTAAATTCTATAGCCATAATAACAAACTAAATAAAAGCAGAAATTAGATTTGAGATCATTTAAAAGTCATTGCTAAATTGCATTTCTTCTGAGAGATTGCTAAATTATTCCATCTGTGAGATTACGGGTCTTGACAGTATTACTTTTGAGGACAGAAACATGAAAACTATATCTCTCCACATAGAGCTTAAGTATTATATGCTGTTAAGTTAACGGAAATACTTGGAATGAAGAAATAGCTAAATTTATGCAATCTAAGGAGAATTTCACAGTTTATTTCTCTGAGTTTCAAAGACTTCATTTTTTTTCCCCATTCCTGGTGAGCATGATCAGGGAAAAGCACCAATAATAATAGAGGCATTTGAACTGCTGCAAATTTTGAAGAGGAAACTCTTGCCAACAAACACCAGCTGTACTGTGATCTTTTACTGCTGTCTCATTTCCCTATTCAACAGCTTCATTCTTCTTTTCTATCCTAGCTTCAATGTATGTAGTGAGAATTTCAGATCTTAGTACATAATTTTGACTGCCTGAAAAAATCATACAGTTGCAACGATAAGGAAATTTTAGATAAGCAACAATAAAGAGGAGAAAAAAATCCTGCTCTTGGCATTAGTTTAATTGCTTCCATTTTCCAAGCATAGGCAGGAATCCTATTTGCATCAAATCTGTTAGAACAATGATCACTCTGCCAGACAATATGAAACGGCTGTGTGAAGTATCTCCATAAGATGGCGCTGCAGAACTAGGACCTCAAAGCTTTGATGAATAGTTCACGGAATTTAAAGTAAAACAACAACAAAAACAATGCCTGGATAAGAAATAAGATTTTTTTTTTTTAAATTTCAAAACTAAGCATTGGAAAAGTTAAAGATGTCATTGAATTTAAGACCTTTATTATCAAAGTACATGAATAATTTCTATCTTTGCCTTATACATTATCATCTAATAGTGACACATTTATATTCGAGAGGAAATTTATGTTGCTAAATATTACTGTAAGGATGCTTGCTAATTCATTATTGGAAATATTTTAGATTAGATAAAACATGTATTTTATAGTCTTGAAGTCTGAATTCACACAATTTTTTAGGATACCACTTTATCATTGAAATTGCAAAGGAGGGTGAGGTACCTAAACTATTCACAGCAGTGTGAGCATGCAGGCTTACAAAACGAATCTAGAAACCAATGGCAGGGGACACAGCTTTCTGCCCTACATGGAAGTTTATATTCTGTCACTCATTATTTCAGTTCTTGAGACTTTAAATCTTTGGGTTATGAATATCAATAAATTAAACTGATTCTATTTCTCCTTTCTTTTAAGGATCCGTTGGAGTTCATGTATTGCCTCACACAGTGCTTGTCAAGCATTTGCTTTTGGCTGATGAAAAGATCTTTAGAGAGGGCATCTTGCCTTCCCCATCCTTCCATAATCAAATCAATAATAATACAGACACAAAATAAAAATAAGTTACTAGCAAACAGGGAGTGCTATAATCATGAGTTTTCAAGCCTACATTAACATGTGAAGTTAGTGGATCAATCATAAAATAATGTCTTCTTTAGTATTTAGAATTTATTCTTATAATTACACAGAACTAGAGTGAGACACACAACACACAATTAATATTAATTATACATCATTCCTCCAAGTCCTGTACTTGGCACACAAAAGGAACTGAATAAATGTATTTTAAGTCTTCTGAATTTACACATGTCACAAGGAATCGTCTCCCTGTCTCCTTCAAGCATGCCCAGAATCACCTCAGGATTGCCAGCCAAATGGCCACCAATAAATGTGACACCTTGATTGTAAAATTCCAGGAGAATAAGCAAAATGTATCTCTTTACCTTAAATTTTTCTTATTCTATATTTCTTATGTTATTGGAAACAGAACAGGGATCAAGAAAGCAAAGAAAATAATGTGAAACAAATAAGAGACTATTAAAAATGAGAAGAAAAATATAAGAAATAGGATTATGTTAAAGCTGCATGGCTCCCTGGTTTGATATTATTCTAAGTCAACCTAGCAAATATGTTTAGCTTTCACTTGAGAATCTCTGTTACTTTTAAGGGAGGGGGTGAGTATGATCAAAGCCATTGGTCAAAATTCTGAGAGAACTGATATAAGATTACATAAAAGACCTCTTTTACACCACTCAAGCTTTCAGAAAAGGTGATCAATTATGGTCCATGAAGAAAAGTCAAATATAAAGTTTATAAAAGTTAAAAGATGCCACCGCCTCACACTTCAAAAGCCACTTTAGGTCGCACAATTTCAACCCTCATCTACTATGACTAACATGATTATTCTCAAGGCAGTGTGTAATAATTCTATGCTGTGGTGATATTGTTTCCCCCAATACATTGTGTACCCTAATAAATTTATCTGGGGTCAGAGAACAGAGCAGCCACTAGTTAGACGCAGAGGTCAGTAAGTGGTGGCACACACACCTTTAATCCTATCACTCGGAAGGCAGAGATCCAGATGTGATTTCAAGGCCACATTGGAAAATGAACCAAGCATGGTGGCAAAAACCTTTAATTCCAGGACTTGAGATCTCATGTCTTGCTTGGGAAAGACACACACCTTTAATCCCAGGAAGTGATGGCAGGAATCAGAAAATTATGTAAGGTGTGAGGATGAGGAACTAGAGGCTTTTAAGATTTTGTTTTTTTGTTTTGTTTTGTTTTTTGTTTTTTGTTTTTTTAGCAGCAGTTCAGCTGAGATCCATTAAGGGACTCAGAAGCTTTCAGTCTGAGGACTCATGGAAACAAGATTGGGTGAGGAGCTGTCGAGGTGAGGTTGGCTGTGGCTTGTTTTGCCTCTGATCTTTCAGAATTCACCCCAATAACTGGCTCTGGGTTATTTTTATTTTATTAATAAGACTATTTAGCAATTCATCTTACACTTTGGAAAAGTACCAGAATGTACCCCCAACCACAACATACTGAAGAAGAAAGCCCTGGGACATAGAGCCAAAGGGGAATCAAACCAGAGATTCTGGTGCTCCATTCCCTTAATCTTCATGCTCAGGAGTGCCAGGAAGTTCAAGTTCAGGTTTAAGTTCAAACAGAAGGCTCTCCAGTTTCATATTCTACATAGTGAAGTTCTTCATGAAAACAAACCAACAGAAAACAAAGCAAGATGAAATTCTATATTTACTTTAACTCAGCTTTTTAATAGAATTTGATGATTTAACTTAAGAAGAAGCTTTTATGAGCTTTATTTTCTTCACTATTTAATAAAATGTTTATTTGCTGGTAATTTTCTATAAATATTTTCAAGTCAAACTTTTCCTATTGTGTAGCTGTATTATATAACTATATAAATTATTCAGCTTGTTCACAATTTAGGCTTAGTGAATTACTTTTTAATTTGTAATATATTTGATTTAAGTAATTGATTATAAAATTATACATATTTATCATGTACAACAGGATAGTTTTAAATATATATATTTACTTATTCATCGAGATATTTCTAAGTTAAGCTGACTTTGGGCTGAAACATAAAGGTCCTCGAATTTACTCTGGGCAATGATCTTCCAGATACTACCTCCATAATGGAAAATGGAAACAAAAGAGTACAGTTAGGATTACTTCAAACTCTACTTTCAGAAATGATTTTGCATCATTGATATATAATGATATTAAATATTTTAAATGGCTACAAAAAAACAAATAACCCAGTTGATAAATGAGTACTATGGAAAACAGTGTCAGTTCCTCAGGAAGCTGGGAATATAGACACCAGACGATCCAGCTATACCACTCTGGGCATATATTCAAAGGACTCTACATCCTACTAGAGAGATACTTTACCTTCTATGTTCATTCTTTGTTCATAATAGCTAAACATTGGAAACAGCCGTGATAGTCACCAGTGGATGAATAGATTATTAAAATGTGGTATATTTGTACAATGGAATATTATTCAGTTGTCAAACAAAGAAAATTATAAAATTTAAGATAAATGGATAGAATAAGAAAAATAATCATCTTATGTGAAGCAATTCAGAGCCCAAAGACAAATACTGCATATTTTCTCCTATATGTGGATATGTGGATGTTAGCTTTTAAGCCTTTGAAGGGCATGCATTAATCTCTATAACAACAGAGGTTAGTATAGAGTAAGGTACTTGTGGAGAGGGACAATCTTCTAAGGAAGGGGAAATAGATAAATAATTAATGGAGAAATAGGGTAGATTGGGCAAGGAGAATTAAATGACTAAGAGCTAAGGGAAGAAATATAGGGAAGGATAACTAATAATAAGTGTCATTTGAGTGGTCATATGAAAACTTACTACTGTACATGTTTCTTAAATATATATACACATACAAAAAATTCTAAATGGACTAACCAAATAACAGCAGAGAAAAAAGCCCCAATTCTACATATTTCATCACCAAGTAGAATATCTATTGGCAAGAACAGATTACAACTAATTGAATTGTTGGCTGAAAGGTCCCAGTGGAAACACTAAAAGTCTTGAGCTATTGCCAAGGTTATTGGTTGCTCTTCACAAAATGATGGTAAGATCCTATTGCCAAAGACAACACTTATATATCTTATTATACACAATGAAGTTAAGCTGGTGCCTAACTAGAGCCTTCACATCTACTGACTAGGGTTCATGGTACAGAAAGGTACTCTGTATGCTACTAGAGGAGAAAATAGCCACCAAGTCAGCTACGAATCCTGCAGAATAGTACAGTGACCTGCCTGCCTGATATGCTAGTCCAATAGTGACACAAACATTGCATGAGTAACCAACCCTGATCTTATTGGATTTAAGACCCACTCCATTAGATGGAACCCGTGCAAGACATTGCTCAGGTGGCCAAGACCCAAGACTAGATATGCCATGAACCTAGGGGAAAATAAATATTATTGTTCTGCTAAAAGCCCATAGCAATAAAATGACTCCAATGGCATTTTTCTATACCATAAATAAATTACCATCATCAGAGCAATTGTCAGAGAAATTTCCTCTTGTAGCTGATGGAAAAGAAAAATATAAAGACCGAGAACTGGACCACATGCAGTGACTAAGTGATTTTGGAGAACTCAGTCTGAAATGGAATTCTTTTTTTTTTTTTGAGACAGGGCTTCTCTGTGTAGCTTTGGAACCTATCCTGGACCTCTCTCTGTAGCCCAAGCTGGCCTTGAACTCACAGAGATTGATCTGCCTCTGTCTCTGCTTCCCGCATGCTGGGATTAAAGGCCTGTGCCATCACTGCCCAGATAAAATGAGATTCTTACTCAAGCCCCTTCCCTCAGGGCTCAGGGAGCTGTATGGAAGAGGAGGGAACACTGTAGGAGCCAGAGAGATGGATAACTCCAAAGAAATAGAGTATTACAGACATAATAAGACTTAATATATATAAAAACTTAATGATACAATGGTAGCATGCACAAGGCCTAGACATGTTCAAGTCAGAGAGGATATCAGTGGACAGAGGCTTCCATCTTTATTCAAGAAGTCATCTCCAGTTGATATTCATTGCAAGAGAAAAATTAGTTATCTTCAATGTAGTCTCACTGGGCATATTAACCACATTTAATGGTTGACCCCACACCCAACAGCAGATGACCAATACAAAATTAACTCAATGATATTTTTATAGACATTTTGTTTCATATTGCTTAGATTGGGTATTTTCTTATTTATTTTACTGGCCTTTTGCTTGTATGTATAGTTTATGATTTTGTACTTTATGGTTGTGTGTGTGTATGTGTGTGTGTGTTTGTGTTTGTGTGTGTGTGTGTGTGTTCGAGAGAGAGAGAGAGAGAGAGAGAGAGAGAGAGAGAGAGGGAGAGAGAGGAGAGAGTTTCTATATCTCTGTGTTTTTTGTATATTATTTTTTTAAATTATGGTTTGTTGGTTTGTTTTTGCCCATTTTCTAAAAAGACAGAGAAAGAAGTCATGGAATTGAGTTGAGTGAGTAAGTGGAGGGGATCTGGAAGGACTTATGGGAGGAGAAACCATGATTAGAATATATTTTATTGTTCATGTGTTTCCATTCGTTTGGCTATTTGTCCCTGTGCTTTATCCAACCTTGGTTTCAACAATTCTCACTCATATAAACCCTCCTCTTTCTCACTAATCAGACTCCCGGAGCTCCACCCAGGGCCTAGCCATGGATCTCTGCATCTACATCCCTCAGTCATTGGATGGGGTTTCTAGCACGACAATTAGGGTGTTTGGCCATCCCATCACCAGAGTAGGTCAGTTCAGGCTGTCTCTCAACCATTGCCAGCAGTCTATTGTGGGGGTATCTTTGGACCTGCCTGGACTGAGTCTACCAGGTTGATCTCAGTCCTTGGGGGAGGCTTTGCCCTGGAGGAGGTAGGAAAGGGGGGGTGCTGGGGGGAAGGGGAGGGGGCGGGAGGGGGGAGAACAAGGGAATCCGTGGCTGATATGTATAACCAAATTGTATTGTAAAATAAATAAATAAATAAATAAGAATAGATTTTATTATGTTTTAAAAATTAAAAAAAAAACAAATAAATGAGCAAAGGAACTGAGTAAATATTCATCAAAGATAATGTTAAGACCCAGACTAGCTGTGAAAATGATCACCATCACTTATATCATGGAGAAGCAAATTCAAACCAGAGGGAGATATCATCTCTCCCTTGTCAAACTTAATAAAAGCTGAAGGCTCAAGTTCTGTAAAGTGTCATGTACTGTACGGCTTTATCCTCACTATGAGGCCTCAGGATTAGAACTACTCCCTTCATTTATGAGATTAAGAATAGCAAGTTTCATTTCAGTTAAGAAAATCATTTTCGGGCTGGAGAGATGGCTCAGAGGTTAAGAGCACTGACTGCTCTTCCAGAGGTCCTGAGTTCAATTCCCAGCAACCACATGGTGGCTCACAACCATCTGTAATGAGATCTGATGCCTTCTTCTGGTGTGCAGGCATACATGCTGTATACATAATAAATAAATAAATCTTTAAAAAAAAAAAAAAAAAAAAGAAAATCATTTTCATTTTTCCATTGGCTAGACAAAAAACAACACAAGGAATAAAAATTATTTCACATATCTTATTTTGTCTCACTTTTTTTCAAAAAAAAGTGATAGGTAAAATAAAGGACTCTGAATTTGCTTCATTGCTAAGAAGTTTTAGGTGACTTGAAAGTGTTTTACAAGTAAATTATGATGTATACTTAAGCCTAATATTATATTTAACATTGTTGTTTTCTCCACCGGAAAAAAATCTAACATAAAATTCCACATTAATGATCTAAGGATTGGAATATAAAATAACGTATGGAGACCTTTAAATAGAAGAGAAAAAGAGAAAAGGAAAAATAATACTTAATGATTCATATCCAAGACATTCAAATTCATTAATCTCTATTTCTACTTCATGTGTCCTTTATTTTTTGCTTGAAAGATAAGCCTGCAAGTCTATTTTATACATACTCTGTATCTCTGAAGTAATATGATACTATAGCACACTGATAGAAAATATTAAAGAAAACCCAGACTTCTAATTGCATGAGAAAAAAAGAAAAACTGGAAATATGAGTTTAAGTCATTCATGCATGCAGCAGAGGTGAGGCTAATCAATTGACAGGCCTCCAATTTCACACCACCACAGCATATTCTCTGCTAAATCTAACGGAAGAAAGAACAAAGCAACCAGAAACAATCTAACACAGTCCAACAAATGTCTGTTCAGTAGCTGCTGGTTTCCTAGAAAATGCTAATAACAAGGGCACGTGTTGTTTTGGCAAGAGTCTGGAGTTAACGTGATTATGTTCCCATGGGTCACCACATGTTGTCCTGGCCATCATCATTGTTTCCTGTAGAGATAAGATGCCTAAGGGTTACCACAGGCTGATAGACATAGCATGCCAAATTACACTCCGCATCACGCCATCTGCCAAGCCACAGCTTTTCAGGACACTGCAGCACTGCAGATAAAAAGTTTCGTGATTATAGACAGGTATTTCATGATCTATGATCTGGAATCATTTTTTATGGAGCTGATGATTATGTACACATGACTGGGTGAGAGTGTCAATGAAATCCTAATTAGGGGAAACATTCAAAAGCCCAGGACTGCATAGCTCACTAAGTTTAACAGAAGGGAGCTTGGATTCGTCTTGTAGCATTTGTTCTATTCTCAGTTTTAATTAGCATCAAGGAGTTTAATTAGAAAGATAGCATATGAGAATATAGGGGCTGCAACAGCTCAAAGGGACAAAAGACTTCTTGGGTCCAGATGCTCTGTGCTCCCCAATAATTTGAGAGATGTGGTCAAGAAGACACAATTAGAACCTAGGAAGTACAGATTCCAGATGGAAACTTTCATGTTTGCAGGCCTGCTCAACAACTACAGGCACAAACAGATAATCATTATTAATCATGTTCATTATCCAAAGGTTTTCTTCTTGCCACAGATTCTGTTGTTATTTATGCTAAATAGGTAAACCACATGGATCCTCTCTCTCTCATTTGTGCAGTTTTTTTTTTTTTCTGTTTCCTCAGACTCTCTTTAAAAAATATAGTGTAATGGCCGGGCGGTGGTGGTGCACGCCTTTAATCCCAGCACTCGGGAGGCAGAGCCAGGCGGATCTCTGTGAGTTCGAGGCCAGCCTGGACTACCAAGTGAGTTCCAGGAAAGGCGCAAAGCTACACAGAGAAACCCTGTCTCGAAAAACCAAAAAAAAAATATATATATATATATATATATATATATATATATATATATATATATATATATATAGTGTAACATGGGTACTTAATTACTTATATTTAGGCTTTTATTAATTCAACAATTATTTTGAGCAAAATTCATGCATGTGATACCTGTACTGAGTAAGAAATGAAATATAGAGGAGGAGGGAAAGATGAAAATCTTCTACAAGAAAAGAAAATCATCGAGACAGAGAGAATATCTAGGTACCTCATTTCGTATTCTACTTTAAATTATGTACCAATAAAGTCAGCTCTCCTTCAGAAAATGCTGACATACAGTATTGTTCAGTCAATATCTTCTTAAGCAAACAGAACACACCAGAAATCATGAATTTGCTATGTTTGCTCTAGTTTTGCTTGTACAGAAACTGAAGGAAATGGAAGAAATCTCTTAGGATCATTGAATCTATCTATCTATCTGTCTGTCTATCTATTTATCTAATTGACATAAATTATATAATACATAATATATACACAATTCATTGTTTTCAGGGATTTGGGTAAACATACCTATGTCAGGGTAGCTCACGTAATGTGGAAATGAGAGGGTAGTAAAGCAAACCTCATCAACAGAACTTATAAAGTCATTTAAGGCCTGGCTTCACTATCGTGTGTTCCTTATATTTATATGTTACCTTCAGGGTGTATTTTGAATGTTGTGTGAGCTACTTGAGTTCAATTTCAGATCACTGAAATTTATTCTACCAAGTCAAGTACTGTCGTGGATGAGCAAGAAGCTAATAAAATTGCTTTCAAATAAAGTTTTCAATTGGAAAATTAAATGGATTTGCTAGGTGGTCTTTAGCCAGGTTGAAAAAGCTAAACCTGAAATGAATGCCTCATGGATTTCTAATATTTATAACTTATAAACTGAGGATTAAATTGTCCTCGGCAATAAAAGCTAGGGATTCAACATAACGGAATTTATTGCCCACTGGGCGTGTGCTTGCTGTTCTGAACAACACTGACTTAGAGATGAGTTAGTACCAATTTTGTAGAAATGACACTATATCTATGTGTATTTAACATTCTGGGCACTATTTATATAAACGGATTAATTGATTTATTTCTATCTGGAGACTCACTTTTCTATGATGGTTTTATTAGATGTATACAAAACAATTTGAAAGTATATCCATTTCATTAAACAATGATTCAGGAGATTTTCTTAATAAAGTTTTTGCTTCTGGTATAAACATTACTCTGAAATGGATTGTATGAGGTTTTGAAATATTAGATAGAAAATAGTAATAATTTAATTAATATTTTCATTTTACAAATAAAGCTATAAAATGAAAATACTGAATTCCTGATCTAAACTGTTCCTTCTTCCAAATATTTTGAGACTCTGTTGTCTAAATTAAAGCTATGATATTTTTTGTTCATGTTCAGATAACAATAGCAAAATATTAAATACTTATATATTAGAGGAGAGTAAATAAATTCAGAGGAATTACTAGCTTGGAAGATAGGATACTAAAACAGGTTTGTTATCTTTTTTTATGATAAAAGAAGAGAATACAGGAATGAAACTAATGATATTGTAAAAAATATTAGTTCAAAAGGAGATGTGTCATAAGCACAGAATTTTCCATGAAATTGGCACTCAACAAAGTACAGTGAAAGAGACAAATTGGAAGCATACTTAGGAGTAAAAGGTATGACCTGTGTTTTTAAAGAAACACACACTTCAGACTGAATTGAGTGTATGGAATCACATGGAAGAGAGTAGAAAAGGAAAAGGTGATCAGAAGAAAGATGGTACTGTGGGTAAAGCACTTGTACAAACTGGGGATGGAAGTTCAGATTCCCAGAACCCAAAAAATGCTCCCCTAGGATAACCCCAGCTGCAAAGGCTGAAGTCTCAGCACTCTTATCTTGAAATGGGAGGCTGAGGCAAGAAAATCTACAGGAGCCCACAGGCCAGCTAACCTGGCATTTGGAGCAGCAAGGGAGTCACTGTGCCTCAGAACACAAAAGAAGACAAAGGTGGACATCCAAGTTTGTCTTCTGTCTTCTAATGTTCACTGAGGCATGCATGCTTGTGTTCATGTGCTTCCAAAGATAAAAATAAAATGAAACATGAAACAATGAACACACAATTGATGAAATGGAGTAATAGTCTTTTGCTCTCAATAGTAACGTTAAACATATAGTGATTAAATTTCTCAATTAAGCTATAAAATGGTTAAATATACTTTAAAAAATAAACAGATCCAAAACTAGACTGCTATTGGCACACATAGCTAAAGGAAATGGGTAAAATGTTCTCCACAAACTTAGAGCATACTCAAGCAGTGATGGGGTAAAGAACACATAGCACACCAAACAGATATTAAGTAAATGACTGTTTCAAAATCAAAGGGCATACTTATAAATAAATAGCATGATAAAATGATTGATTTCTAACAATTACAGATAAATATGTGTCTAAAAATCCACTGGGTAAATATACTAAAAAAAAAGCAACAAACCTGGAGGGAGAAATAGACAGTAGTATAAAAATTTAAGAAAATTTCAATACCAGTAGCTCAGTTTAAAAACAGATACATGATACGGAAAGATAGTCAAGCATTCAAACAATAAAGAGAAAAAGACTATAGACCAACCATAACATTCCATAAGCCACAGAACATTCCATCCAATCAATCACAGCATTTTTGTTAAGGGCAGAATATGCTCTCAAAAATAGATTTTATATTAAATCCCATAATAAGCTTCAGCAGGGAACTGATATCAGGTAATATTTTTTTCATTAATTTATTATTATTTTTCTTTATATGAAAATATACCATTTTTTCACATAATATATCCTGATTATGGTTTTCCCTTCCTCTATTTCTCCCAGTTCCTCCCCACCTCCCCTCTCTTCTGAATCCACCCTCTTTCTGTCTCTCATTAGAAAAGAACATGTTTCTAAGAGATAATATTAAAATATAATAAGATAATACAAAACAATGACATAAAAGGCAGACAGGACAAACCAATAGAAGGAAAGAACCTATGAAATAGCATAAGAATCAAAGAAACACTCATTTGCACACTCAGGAATCCCATAAAAATCACTAAAGTGGGAGCCATAATATATATGCAGAAGACCTGGCTCAGACTTATGCAGGCCCTCTTGCTGATTCAGTCTGTGTGAGTTCACATGAACTTTGATCATGTTGATTAAGAGAGCCTTGTTTTATTGGTGTTCTCTGTTCCTTCTGGATCTTTCTGTTTCCTCTGGGTCCCCTGAGCTCTAAACAGAGGGATTTCCCATTTAGGGTTGAGTTTATCAAGGTCTCTCACTCTTGGCATAATATCTGGCTGTGGGTCTATGAATTTGTTGCCTTCTTCTGAAATAGGAAACTTCTCTGATTACAGCCGATCAAGACATTAACTTATGAGTATAGCAGAATATCATTAGGAGTCAATTTATCTCCTAATTATTTTGTTTGTTTTTTTTAGACCAAAACTATTTAGATTTGCCCTCAGCCCCTGGGCTATCTATTCTCTGTCTGATATGGATTCAATCTCATGAAGTGGGCCTTGAGTCAAATCAAACATAGATTGGTTACTCCCAGAAGTCTTGTGCCATCATTTCCCTAGTATATCCTACAGGCAAGACATCACTGTAGACCTAAGGGTGTTTAGCTGACTTGGTGTTCCTGTTTCGTAATGTGGTAGAATGCAGAGTACAGTCCTGTATTAAAGACATTAGCATGGAGAGGAGAAGGCTCCATGTAGGCACAGTTCCACTTTCCGTGTTCAATTAGTTGTGTAAGTGTTGTCTTGGGGCCTTGCTGTCACTTTTTAAAGGGAAAACTATAGTCTGACAACAGCCTGGATTGTTTGGAGTTTCACATGGGTACCTTTTCACCAACAACTCGATTAGATATAACTTAATCTCAGTACTACTTACAAAAGATGGACAGTTGGAACTTTGTATCCTCCATTACTTGGCAATTTCATTTGGATCACCTTCATATATGTGAATGTTTCAGGGAGTTTCTACTGTATTAGGTTTCCATACTACCCTTCAAATGGTCCTTAATTTTAGCTGTCTCTACCCATATTCCCTCCTTTAATCCCCTCTCCACTCCCTGTCCCACTAGATCCTCAAGTTACAGCACCCCATCCATCCATAACTATCATTTTATTTCCCTTTCCTAACAAGGTATATCTATACACTCTAGTGTCTTACTCTATTGCATACCAGTCTTCTGTGGTTCTATGGATTGTACCTTGATTAACATTGACTTAACACCTAATATCCACATATAAGCCAATACACAAAAAAATTTGTCTTTCTGGGTCAGGGATACCACACTAAGGATGATTTTACCTGGTTCCATCCATTTGCCTATAAATTTCATGTTGCCATGTATTTATTTACTTATTTTTCTTTATTTTGCATTCTTACCTCAGTTTCCCCTCCATCCTCTTGTCTCAGTTCCTTCCCCCACCTCCTCATTCCACCACCCCCATTCACTCGTCCTCCATTTTTATTCAGAAAAGGCAGGCTTCCCATGGATGTAAACAAACCATGGCATATCAAGTTGTAGTAAGACTAAGTACTTTGCCTTGTTTTAAAGCTGGACAAGGTAAGCCAGGAATGAGGAATAGGATTGCAAAAGCTAGTAGAAGAGTCAGAGACAGCCCCTGCACCCACTGTTAGGAGTCACACAATAGGAGCAAGCTACACCACTGTAACATTTATCCAGAGGGCTTAGATCAGTCCCATGTAAGCTTCCTGGTTGTAGGTTCCATCTTTATGAGAGCCTATGAGTCCAGTTTAGTTAATTCTGTTATTTTTCTTGTGGTGTCCTTGACCCCTATGGCTACTACAGTGCTTCCTCCCTCTCTTCAGCAGGACTACTGGAGAACAGGCTAATGTTTGACTGTGGATCTCTACATTTGTTTCTGCTAGTTCCTGGATGAAACCTCTCTGATGACTATTGGGGTAGGCACCAATCTATGAGCATAACAGAATATCATTAGCATCATTATGTTGGCACTTTTTTCTCCATTTGTGTTTGGTTCTATCCTAGGTCTCTGGATCATCCACCTTTGGGTGCTGGCACTCTAGGCAGTGTCAGGGGTGGGCTCACTCCCTTGGCATAGGTGTCTCAGAATGTACCAGTCATTGGCTGGCCATTCTCACAATCTCTGTGTCACCCTTACCCTAGCACATAACATAGGCCAGACAGACTATAAATTGATGGTTATGTGACTGGGTTCCAGTTTGAATTGCTACATTGATTCATGCCTGGTCATAGAAGGTGGCCAGTTCAGGCTAAACATCCCCTTTTGCTGGGAGTCTTAGCTGGGGTTATACTTGTAGATTCCTGGGAGCTTCCCTTATACCAGGTTTCTACCTGACCCTGGAATGACCACCTTTCCAGTCATCCCTTTCAGTGCTCTCCTCACCACCCACCCACACCTGATAACTCATGTTCCCTTCCCCACCTGCCCCAAGCTCACCCACAAAGTCTCTTCTATTTGCCCTTCCCAGGGAATTCTGAGTGCCCCCTTTTAGCTCACCTTGTTACTTAACCTCTCTGGGTCTGTGGATTGTAGCGTAGTTATCCTTTACATCATAGCTAATATCCACTTTTAAGTGAGTACATATCATGTTTGTCTTCCTAGGGCTGCCTTCAAATTTCATGTTGTCATTGTTTTTAACAGCTAGGTAATACTCCATTGTGTAAATATACCACGTTTTCTTTACCCAGTCTTCACTTGAGGAACATCTAAATTATTTACAGGTTCTGGCTATTACAAATAAAGCTGCTATGAACATAGTTGAGCAAGTGTCCTTGTGGCATGATTGAACATCCTCTGGGTATTTGCCCAAGAATTATATGGATGGATATTAAGGTAGATCAATTTCCAATTTTCTGAGAAACCACCATACTAATTTCCAAAGTATATATACAGGTTTGTACTCCCACAAGCAATGGAGGAGTCTTCCCCTTGCTTCCCATCCTCTCTAGCATAAACTGTTTTTTCTGTTTTTGATCTTAGCCATTCTGACAGGTGTAAGGTGAAATCTCAGAGTCACTTTGATTTACATTTTCCTGATGGCTAAGGATATTGATTATTTCTTTAAATGTTTTTCTGCCATTTGAAATTCCTTTTTGGGAATTCTCTGTTTAGGTCTGCAGCCCATTTTTTTTAAATCAATTGTATGGTATTTTTACATCTAGTTTCTTGAGTTCTTTACATATTTTGGAAATCAGCCCTCTGTCAGATGTGGGGTTAGTGAAAAACTTTTTCTATTTTGTCAGCTGCCATTTTTTTCTATCAATGACATCCTTTGCCTTACAGAAGATTTTCAGTTTCAGGAGGTCCAAATAATTAATTGTCTATCATAGTGTTTGGGTTATTGCTGTTGTATTAAGGAAGTTGTTACCTGTGCCAGTGCATTCAAAGCTGTTCCCCAAAGCTTTCTCTTTTATCAGGTTCAATGAATCTGGATTTACTTGGACTTGAATTTTGTGCATGGTGATAGACATGGATCTATTTGCATTCTTCTACATGTTGACATCCACTTAGGCTAGCACCATTTGTTAAAGATGCCTTATTTTTACCATTGTATAATTTTGGCTCCATTATTCAAAAATCAGATATCCATAGATGTGTGGATTTATGTCTGGGTTTTCAATTCATTTTTATTGATCTACTTGTCTATTGTTATGCCAATACCATGTGGTTTTTGTTACTAGATCCCTGTAGTAGAGCTTGAAATCTCTGATAGTGATACCCCTAGATGTTCTTTTACTGTCCTGGATGGTTTTAGTTGTCCTATGTTTTTGTTTTTCCATACCAAAACCCAAGTTGAATATTGCACTCTTGAGGTTTGTAAAGAATTGTGCTGGAATTTTAATGGGGATTGCTTTGAATCTGTAGATTGCTTTTGGTATGATGGACATTTTTACTATGTTTATCCTACAAATCTATGAGCATGGGAGATCTTCCCTTCTTCTGATATCTTCTCCAATTTCCTTCTTCAAAGATTTGAAATTCTTGTCATACAGGTCTTTCAGTTGCTTGGTTAGAGTTACACCAAGATATTTTATATTGTTTGTAACTATATTGAAGGGTGTTGTTTCCCAGATTTCTTTCTCAGCTTCCCAAAACATGACAGGCTTTTGCTGTTGTCCTTGGTTGCCCCCTCAGAGGTGGGAGTTAAGTACTCATTGTTGAAGACACTATGCACTTCAGACATGGGGCTCAGAGTTCCTTAAGCTGTAACTGATCTGAAAGCCTCCACTCTGAGGACTAGCTTTCAGGGTACCAGAAGCCACTATGCAACTTTCTGAAAGACAGCAACAACCAACGGATCTGCCAAGTTATGACACCTTTGAACCACAATAATAACCAGCATGGCACATGTACTTAAGAAGACAGGAGTATCATGCATACCTTGAAGCTCTCTGGTTGGACTTCAGACCCTCACGACATGAAGGAAATCATGTCTGATATTAGAGGCTTGACCAACTATACTGGGCTAGTGAATTCAGAGATCTTGCAGAAAAGAAGGACTGCCATTTTCTAATCTGACATAATCCCTATCTATATTTAAATATCTGTCCTTCTACCCACAGAAAAGTGTAATCTTTATTCCTCATCAAGGAAATGTCTCTTCATAACAGAAACCACTACAGAAAACCAAATCAATCAAAATGCAGAGTTGTGGAGCCCAGTCCCAATGGATTCATGTAGGACACAACCCTGCACCTAAGGTCAGAGAAAATTTTAGAAGTTAGACTATAAAGATTGTGAGAGACAGAAAATTGGAGACTTTGTTATGAGACTGTATCATGCAGATGTCAGAAGCTTAACATATAAAGCCTCAACAACATTACGGCCTAAACATGAACTGAACAAAGACAGTAGCAATAGACAGGAGGCCTCAGCACTATACAAAAAAAATCACAGGCAAGCACAGGAAATGGTGTCTCCAGAGAAGAGTACAATTGCTTATATAATACCATATGGTAAGTCCCAAAAGCATACATAAAACTATCATTATGCAGACTGGGCCAGTTGTACTTATGTATTGAGGAACAAACATATGCACAAACGTACACACACACACACACACACACACACACACACACACACACACTTGAAAAAAGAGACTGAATTCGAAAACAGCAAGGAAGAATATATAAATTGGGCTGTAGAAAGGAAAACAAAGTAGAGATGATGTAAGTATTATAATCACAAAAAATGAAAGAAATAACTAAAAAAAGTAAAAGTGAAAAAAGTGAAGCTCATAAATAACTACATTATAATAACAGAAAATAGGCTGACATAAACTGCCTTAGGATACAGGTCAGGGAAGAGAAGTTTTGCTCCCAAAGAATAAAAATGAATTGAAAATTTTACACATTAGTATGAGGGAGATTCTCCATGAAATAATGGAGACACCAAGAAGTAAGTGCAAGACTAACACATGTGCCTGCAGTCCCATTCCTGGGTATAATTCAGAAGAAGTGGATGAAAATATTTTGAAAAGAATGCACACTTCTCCGCTCATTTAAATACTATGTATAATAACCAAGAGATGAAAAGTGAAAAGTGCATCAACATAAAAGAAGGAAAATTCAGTATACACACACACACACATACATGCATTTCCCATATATGTGTGTACATTTATATGAAATATTGTTTGTCCTGAAAAAGTGCTGCCTCTTGTGACAACATAGACACAATTATATGCAATGAAATGTCAGTCTGCATAATTAAACTCATCGATGGAGAATAGGACAATGATTTCCAGGAATGAGAGAAGAGTGCCTTTAGTGTTTAGGGGAGATACCATTTCAGTGATGAAAGACAAATTACAGGATATTCTGTTTAGCATTATCTCCGTAGTTTAATGATCTTTTATTAGGCACAGAAAATATGTTTTTCTTGAATCTTATATTAAAAACTGTTTACATTGCAATAAATATATGTAAGTGAATAGAATTTATCCAAGTTTTTTGTATTGTGCAGCAAGTATTGTGCTGAATACTTATTTATTAAGAAAGGAGGCACATTAGTGTCTTCTGTTGCCTTTCTTCTGTGCATAAAATAAAATACTTATGCTTCATAGTTTCCTAGAAAATAGAAAAATGGGAAAAACTATTAAATACTGAGAATACATAAAATCTACATGTTGAATCAGGTCACAGGATATTGCAAATACCATGTTCCTTTTCAAATTTCATCATTAAATCTTTCACAAATAAGAAACTGGAAGAGACATTCTTATCTGAAAAGTGAGCTGGAAAAAGAAAAATAGAAAGAGAAAAATCAATCCAGGTATCAGTCTGCTCTTTCCCAACAGTTCTTATAAGATGATTTTATTTTATTTTATGGGTAAGAAATTAAAGTGGTAAAGTCAGCCTTTTTTGTTTTGTTTTTCTATTTTATCCTAAGCATGACAATGAAAAAGATCATTATATAAAAGAGGCGCCATCAAGAAACTGATGGAATGCTGACTTCATTAGAGAGGTTTTACTGCGCATAAGAGAGTGAAAATATCCAGAGGCAAATGGAGGAGGACCAAGCAGGGAAGATTTAAAAAAAAAAAAAAAAAAAGATGGACAAGGGCAGGACAAGGGAAACTGAGAGAGTGGCAGACAGTATTAGAGATAGCAAGTTAGCAAGAGATAGCAGGGGCAGGTAGAAAAACCTTGCCAAGGATATCAGGGAGGAGGGAAACCTGGGGGATGAGAAGGGCCAGGATGCTAGTATTGGGTCTTTGGAGTATATAACTTAATACTTGTGAATAGGAGCTGTGGGAGCCTGGAGGCCAGCCAGGGCTTTGATATGCAAACGCTATAAATCAATGAAGAGCCATGTGTCCCTTCTGCCAGAGGCAAAGGAAATAAACTACTCTTTTGGCAGATGGAACCAGTTCCACAAGTTTCTTAGGAATGCGGGCTTTTACCTAACAGCCAGAAATCTTTCTTAGTTCTACTTGAGGTGGGCTGAGATTGTCATCTCTGGATATACGCCCTGCCTGTCGAGTTTGAGGAAGCAGAGTTTCCTTCAGACTGAACAACGATCATATTTATTTTAATAATAACAAAACAAGAAAAAAACATTATTATTTAGTTTATTAATAGAATGTTTTGGTAGAACAAACAACTGTGGAAACTTTCTTGTAACTCACAAGGTTGTATTTTTTTCCTTGATGGAGTATCTTACTTATTTAGTCAGGACAAAGTTTGATGCAAGAACTAATCAGTGGATGACTAATTTTGTATTACGCTGAGCGTTGGATGTCAGGAACAATATTCATAGAATCTTTTAAGGTGAGTGAGAAAAGGAATACATTCCGGAACTGTGCTGATCTAACCTATTGAACATTCAAAATTACAAACGCAATTGTTTGCTAGCTCCAACCAAATTATCATCACCCCATTTACCTGGACTAGTTCAAGAGTTTGAAACACATCCCAGTTTCCAATCTTGTCCTCTTAAAAAGTGTTGTCAAAATAGCTCTTGTGGTGATCTATTTAAAATGGAAATCAGAGCTCATTTCTCTTCTGCTTTAACCTTTTCCAGTGACTTCTCAAAAGTTCCAAGTATTGAGCCTGATTTATGAAGCCCTGAATAACCTGGTGTCTTCAAGCCTCTAGAATCCTGTCTCCTTATTCCCTGTATCTGTCACTGTACTCTGGGTGTCTAGTCTTCTGATGATGTCTACAATCTTGGTCTCTATATATTCCTCATGCCTTACTTTCTTATGTTATATATTTTATTTAATATATAGTAAGATGACTGCAGTATCAGCTGAGTTTCTTATTTTGGAATCTGTTACATATACTCAATCTCATTTATTTTTATTTGTTAGACTAATAATTCTCTATCAATGAGTCTCCATCCTATGATGGAGTGGGAAAAGAGGAAAAGAGAAAGTTAAAGAGAGAGGAGGAAGCACTGCTACCATCAAGTCTCAGAGGGTTCTAATTTTTAGGGAATACTAAGATTGTTTATGTCCATTTGTAATGAAATGCTTCCATAAAAGGGTAACATTTAGATGAAATGTGCTTGACTAGAAGTTGTGACAGATAGGAAGCCAGGCAAAGATTTGAAACAATAAATGAAAGCCACTATCACAGCCTCCACTAAAAACAGATGTGATGCCTATGAATAGTATGATATGTTGTTATTGGTATTTAACTCCTTTTGGGGGGCCTGCCATCCAGCTCTCAAACAAATCGCATTTAGAGGCTTTTTCTTACTTATGAAAGTCCTGGCTTAGCTTGCCTTAGTTTCTTGCCAGATTTTCTTAACTTAAATCTTCCCATCTACCTTTTCCCTCTGGGCTTTTTCCATTCTCTCACTTCTGTAAATCTTACTCTTACTCCCTGGCTAGCTGTGTAGCTGGGTGGCTGGCCCCTGGAGTCCTCCTTCTCTGGCTCCTTGATCTCCCTCCCAGATTTCTCCTTCTATATATTCTCTCTGTTTGCCAGCCCCGCCTATCCTTTCTCCTGTCTTGCTATTGGCTGTTCAGTTCTTTATTAGACCATCAGGTGTTTTAGACAGGTACAGTAACACAGACTCACAGAGTTAAACAAATACAACATAAACAACAATATCACACCTTAAAATAATATTCTACCACATTTCTCCCTTTTGTCTAAATAAAAAGTATACTATGTTAACTTTAATATAGTATAACTATATACAACAAAAAACATTTATCAAGTAAGAAGTAATTTATAATATTCAGTACATTTGTAGTTAGCTTATTCAAAGAAAATAATGCATTAGCTATCTTATATTAGTGAATCCAATGTTTTATATCTAACTTACTGTCTATCAAAACTAAGAAAAACTGCAACTATAATTATCTAGTTTTCAAGTTCATCAAAGACCCAGAAGGATGTAATATTACCTAACAACAGAGACATTTGGATCCCTGGAGAGCCATCCAAAGTTCCTCTGTAATGTGGTGGCATCTAGCATCAGCCTACAGGCCTAGAGTATCTCACAGAATTTTTTTTATGAAGCAGGGATTTTGGACTATCCTGCCTTGTTTTGAAAAGTTTCCTAGGTCATTTTTCTCTGTGTCCTGTAGAGTATCTGGCAGGCTCTTCTGTGAGGTAGGAATTTTGAAGGACTGTCCTGCCTTGTTTTGACAAAGTTTAACAGTCATTTTCCTCTGTGTCCTGCATGTCCAATCTGCATCTTGTCAGCAGTCAAAGGCAAGAATAGTTTCTTTGCCCAGTGGCTAATCTTGCCACAGTAAAAGGAAATTCCATAAGGAGTTTCTTTGATGCGCATCATCTTCTCTGAGATAAATTGATCCTGCCAAGAGCAGATGTGTCTCATTGTCATAATTTTAAGTTAACAAAGCATTTTAAATGCCATATTCTATAGGCCTTTGAAAGGTTTGAGGACCATCTATCTATCTAAAATATATCTATTTAACCTAGAAAACGTACCTAACATATCTACAAATTTGATTGTTATGAATGATTAACTACTGACCTGTGTTTCTTGATTGTCTTATATGGTTTATAATAATACCTTTCAAAAACTAAAACTTTACCTTACATTTTTAAATAAACTGCACAGGTATAATAACTTAACCAACAATAGAAATATATGTACAATATGTTGTAACAGAAATAACCTTAAACTTTTATCAATATACAAAAATTATTTAAATAAGAGTAGAAACATATATACAGTGTAACAAAAATAAGTTTAAAGTTGCATTAATACACTATATTCCCCCCCAAATGATAACAAACTCCTTTAAACAAGAATAGAAAACTTCTATACAATGCAACAAAAAATAATTTTAAATTTTCATCAATATTCTATGTTCTCCTAAATGATAACAAACATCCATAATCCATAAAATAATCAACAGCTATCTATACCTCACAATTCTTGGGAATGTGGGTATACATTTCTCCATACTTCTTTCTGCTGTCTGAGGACGAAGTATCTTTAGGGTCTCAGAGAGAAAATTTTAAAATAATGACCAAGTCCTGAGAAGACCAACAGTAACCTTTGTTGATAGATATCACCTTTCAAGATTCAGGAGGTCTTGCCTGATCAAACATGATCCATATTAACCCTCAAGCAATTCACAGCCTCTCATCTCCTGTGGGAACAAAATTCCAAAGCATTTTTTATTTCTATTTGACAAATATATTCTTTAACCTTTTTTTTTTTTAAAGTTAAGGCATTTCTAAAATATCTAGTTTGGTTCATTTTAGTAGTCCAGTTCACAATTCTATGTCTCTTAGCAGCTGTTGTTTGCTTACGATCATTCAAAATATTCAAAATCAACATAATATACAGGATCCAAACTACCTATGTATTTCCCATCTTTGCATGGCTTATTTTTTTATTACTGTACTTCTTTCTTTAAAGACTTTATTATTTTTAAACTATTTCTTTCTATGTTCGTTCATACCCTTTTCCTTTCTTTCGTAAGCCTACATACATTGTAAAACATATTGGAACCTGTTTAGAAGGTTTTTGTTTGTTTGTTTGTTTTGTTCTGTTTTTTGTTTGTTTGTTTGTTTTTTCCATCTGGATCTCTTTTAATGTGTATCTTTAGCCTTTTTTGACTGCATGAGCGAACTTTTAAACTGCTAACCTACACCTGGATTCTCCACATTTGGCTCTCAGCTGGCTCAACCTGCTTCGCAGGTCCGCGAAAGCCAAGTGCGAAACTCCAGGTCTGTCTGAGATTTGTTTGACCAGGAACTGCATTCAGCCTTCCTAGAGCTCAGAATACCAATGCATGCACTGTGGCAGGCGTTTTTACTTAGTTTTTTGTCCTACTTTACATGCTAGTTGCTCGAGGACTCAGTGATAGGCAGAAACTATTCTGCCAAAACTCTTAAAGGAGCCATATACTTTTGGTTGTTCAGCTTTCTCAGGCTCTACATAGAAATATGAGCCCCAGATTGGATGCCAATTTGTTTTTATTGGTATTTTACTCTTTTTTGGGGGCCTTCCATCCAGCTCCCAAACAAATCACATTTGGGGCTTTTTCTTACTTATGAAAGCCCAGGCTTAGCTTGCCTTAGTTTCTTGTCAGATTTTCTTAACTTAAATCTTCCCATCTACCTTATCCTTCTGGGCTTTTTCCATTCTCTCACTTCTGTAAACCTTATTCTCACTCCATGGCTAGATGTGCAGCTGGGTGGCTGGCCCTTGAAGTCCTTCTCCTTCTCTGGCTCTTTGCTCTCCCTCTCAATTTTCTTCTTTTATATATATTCTCTGCCTGTCAGCCCTGCCTATCCCTTCTCCTGCCTTGTTATCGGCCAGTTCTTTATTAGACCATCAGGTGTTTTAGACAGGTAAAGTAATATTTCTAAATGGTCTTATTAAATAAAAAACATGGAGCCAGATATATGGGTTAAAGTCTGAGAGAGATCAGAGGAGTAGGAACAGCCACAAGCTAACCTCACCTCACGGATACCTCAGCTTCCAAATGCGAGATACTTCCTGTCTACCCATGCCATATGCCTTGCTGTTCCGCCATCTGATTTGCTATCTCTGTCCAACAACATGACTTCCTCTTCTTGCCCAGCTCTGTCACTTCCTGTCTGTCTGTACCTCCAGACCTCCATGGTTAACTAGTGTTGGAATTTAAGGCGTGTGCCACCAACCTGGCTCTGTTTCCAGTGTGACCTTGAATTTACAGAGATTTAGACAAATCCCTGCCTGCCAAGTAATAGGAGTAAAGGCATGTGCTAACATTGCATGACTTTCGCGTTTACTTAAAATGGCTTGGTTTTTCCTCTGATCTCCAGGCAAGCTCTATTTATTAAAGCACAAATAAAATATCACCACATTTCAGCACAAATAAAATATCACCACACAAAATGAATTCATACATTTTGCCTCAGTAATTCATCAGAGCAATGGCTATGAATTATTTGTATATGCCTTAAGCTAATTATGGGCTAATTTTCTATGTTATGTCTTCTATAATCTTCACAACAAAAGTTCAATCTGCACTATATGCATATGACATATAAGTAAATATAAGTAACCATGTTTACACAACTATGTGTGCTATGAAGCAGACAGATTTAAACACTTTGGTTAATTAAAAGAGGGTTTGTTTTTGCCACTGTCAAGAATTTCTACCTTTTAAAATATGCTTGTTTTATTACAAAATTAGAAGAATGATATATTTAATGAAAATGCAATTTAATTATAGCCAAAACCTTTATATAACATGATCAAGAATATCCTTTGTAAAATATTCTGTGATTTTATACATAAAGAAATCAGCAGTGTTAGTGAATTGACTTTTTATCTCTGGTTAATTATAAATTACATGACAAATAATCTCTTAGCATTTGTTTCATTCACAGGTGTTTTAAGGAGATTAATAGATAATAGTTCCAACTTTTTTCCATTTTTCTTTTAAAAATAATTACATTTTTTGTAGGTCAAATTTTGTTTAGATATGCACAGGAAAATACCAAAAACTGGAGAATAATAATGAATAAACTTTGTATATTTTATAGGTGGGGAAGTTTTGTATATTTTACTTTAAAGATTTTCCTAAAATGTTGATATTTTAAACTTTATTTTTGCACATGTGGAAAATGTGGCTCAAATAAATTTTGTTATTGGAGATAGCATTACACCAGGCAAATCAAAGTCTCATATTTCCTGTTGATAAGTCTCTCAATTGCCTTAGGAGAAACGAGTTGATAACTGATTTTAGCCATGGCGCCAAATGATGTCAAAACATCACAGATTAATCTGAGGTGATCACAAATAGCAAAGTGATATATTTTTGATGCTTCAAAAAATAAATTTCCTTGATTTTTTTGAGTGTGGTGAAAAGACATTGCTTCCATCTCACTCAATAACTGTACCCAGGTATGATACAGAAACAAACTAATGAAAACACAGAGCAGTTTCAGAGTGACCAAGAAACTATTTCAGAAAATTTTGAGTGGCAATGTAAGTAAGAGCAGTAACAGACAAACCATTAGCTCTTCAGAGCAATGTCTTGTTTAGGTCAGTCTTAATATATTGATAATGTTAATGGAGTGCCCTAGTAAGAAAAAAAATATGAAAAACACTTTAGTGTACTGCTATGTTGTAATGTGACAGGGCGAGAGAGTTTGGGGCTTCCTCCCCCTTGTATTCTTGCTCAGGCCACTCTAGGTTTTACTAGAATATGATCTTTTTCATGAAAAAATTCTGTGGGAAATCATTCGAATCTACTCTAGGTACCTGAGGTCAAGATGCCCTAGATAATTTGTCTTGGCATTTGTTAAATTACCTGTTTGTTCAAAGCTCCCCCTACAGTTATCTTAGCTTCTGTTATACTGCTTGCTTGTACAAAACTTCCCCTGCAACTGCTGATCAAAATAAAAGCATGTTAAAAGCCACTTCCTCTAAATACTCAGGGATTCACTTGGTTGCCAAATAACCTGAGTGTAGTCCCAGCCTTCTAGAACAAAAAGACTTTCAATGGCTAGAGACTAAATCTGAGGAATCTTCTCTGGTGGCCTCCCCATAACAGGAGTAAAACACAGTGATCACCTTCTTCTGTTAGGCTTGCAATAGAGTAAGATGTTGAACATTTGAAGTCATTCCACACTCTGTAGCATCTAACAAGAAAATACAATGCCATATTTTCTTACCAAAGCCCTATTGATTAAAGAAGTGATCCTCTACCATGCTTTTGGGGGAAGTAGGATCCTTTCACTTAAGAATACTTAGAGGAAATGGCTCTTTTCTACATCCCCACAAGTCCAGTAGAAGAAAGGAACAAATAATACTTTAGGTTCCAAGACATTCCACATTAACAGGCTGCACTATAACTGTGCAAACATATTTCAACTTTTTGAATTTTTAACTCATGGTTATGCCTGTCACGATAACAGTACACTTCGGCATTTTAGTGCAAGTTTAGTACAGTTAACTACAGGGTGTTTTGCTTTTTAATAAATACATTATAACCTTTTTATACTACTCTATATTCTAGACCTGTAATGAAGATCATTTCAAACTAAGTCAGTTACCGTCTTTCGTTTACCTTTTCTCTTCTTTCTCTAACATATGAAAGAAAATTTCTTGTGGATCACTTTAGATTTGGCTCCTAATCATGTAACTGACCCCTTTAGCTTGCCACAGAAGACTTTTAAAGTACAAAAAAAGTTAAAGTTAAAGTTACAATTTACAGCAAGTTTGGTAGTGCAAGTGTGTTATCTCAGCACTTGAGAGGCTAGGAAGAAAGATTGACATGAGTTTGAGGCCATCCTGGGCTACAAATCAAGTTACCAGGACCGGCTGGGCTATATAGCAAGCCTTTGTATGAAAATTAAATAAAATATTACTAAAATAAGATTATATGCTAGAATTACATGTCAGAAAGAAATTGTTTGAGCCTGTCTTTAAAAAGACAATGTACAGATTGACAAGTCGGCAAGCTAATTCTAACAGTAAAAACATGTGTTGAGATCAAACGTTTATTATGGACTGAAATAAGAATGTAGACAGATATGATAAGCAATAATTACAGATTGTTAGTTTCCAAATTTCCAATGAATTCTCTAAGATGCTTTTATCATGTAAATTTAAAGCCAAAAGAGCAAAAACAGTTCTAGATTTTTGTGAACTCTTTGACTCAAGAAGTTGATAGGTTAATTTTACAAAAACAAACAAACAAACAAACAAAAAAACAACACTTACAACAATAAACCAAACTGGTAGCATCATATATGATATCAGGTTTGAGAGAAACATACATATACAAAGTCTAATTCTTGGTGTCAAGGATATCACAGTTCAAACTGTGGCGAGATATACACAATTGCAAACATTCCATGTTTCTAATACTGATTAGATTTATATAATGCACTAGATTTTTAAAAGACCTAAAACATAGCTGAAAATAAGCATGATTTATTAAATATATAAATGCTCAGAGGGGCAACATAGAAGATACAATATAAATCAGTTATATGAGCCTGTGTTCCTACTGTAAAATAAATAAAATAAAGGCATATAAATGAAAATTGTGGCATGTGAATATTTCTCAGAAAAAAATAAGATAGGTCTAAAATTATTGAGATTTATTTCAATCTAGTAGATGTGAATATATTTTGGTATTATAAAAACTGTAACTTTTTGGCTGTTGCATATTAACAAATAGTTTAAAATTTTCACCATATCTAAGAAAAAGTCCAGATCAAGATAATTATTTTGATGTGACATATAAATCTTATAACTGAGGATGATGGAGGAGAATATATGCCAAACAGATTTACTATAGAAATATAAAGACCAAATCATATATATCTACATGTATAGGAGGTGTGTGTATATATGAGAGAGGGAGAGAGAGAGAGAGAGAGAGAGAGAGAGAGAGAGAGAGAGAGAGAGAGAGAGAGAGAGAGAGATCAAATAAGGGAAAATAAACCAGACAAATAAACCAGACCATGAATTTGCAACAGAGTAATGGTTGGGTTATACATGGGAGGGGCTGGAGAGAGGAAAAGGAAACAGAAAGGTAATGTAATTAGGTTTCCATATTCCCTTTGTTTATATTAAAAAAGAAATATACAGATGACTAAGGGATGACTGGTAATACATCAGTCAAGAAACTGGGCACACTAAAAACAGATTTGGAAAGAGAATTCAAGAAACAATTAAATGACAATGCTGTCAACTAAACTAAAAATTTAAAGTAAAAGTTTTACACACAAGACTATATATAATAATTGAGTAGTTACTGTGAAGTTTTGTAAGTTCAAAATATAGAAGAATGTCAAACATGAACTATTCTTGGAAAATGTTGAACGCATAATACTAAAGAAGTATTAGTAAATTGGGTGACAGCGGAGCATGCCTTTAATCGCAGCACTCAGGAGACAGAGTCAGGTGGATCTCTGTGAGTTCAAAGGCCATCCTGGTCTACAGAGCAAGATCCAGGACAGGCACCAAAACTACACAGAGAAACCCTGTCTCGAAAAACTGAAAAAAAAAAGTATTAGTAAAATAAACTTCATTGTAAGATGTTCAAAATAAACCCACAGTTTTGTTATGGCATCAAAATTATTTTTTTTTTTACATTGAAGGAGAGAATTAAGGGAATTTAGAACAATGACTTTGCAGTATTGATAGTGTTATATTATGAATGTGGAGCTTCTAAAGTAAAGAAAATATATAAATACATTTGGCATTGATGTATGAGTAATAATAAAAAGGGGAAAAGGAATACAGAGAGATTGCTAGAAAGAAGAAAAAATTTCTATTTCATATAGACTTGGAATGTTTTTCATGGAAAATAAATTTTATAACTAGGACAATAAATTTAATTGTTTTAGTACAATGGTGGAGGGCAGTTGAAAATTTCACCATTGGAATTTTTACACATTTCATTTATTAATGTTGTTAATTTCTTGGAAAACAGACAAAACCATATTCAAAATAATATATATAGTTCATAGGTTGAACAGTCAATGAACTCTGCTGTGATAGATTTGAAAACACAATGACCTTTTCAATGAGAAAGAAAATGGATTTTACAAAACAGAGATTTTTAATCACAGAACTTGCTGAATCAGGAAAAGCACAATATTTAAATATGCTAATTTAGACAGTGCCACAAAAATGAAAGGTTTGGTGAGACAGTTCATAATTCAGGACGTGGTTCATCAATAAGGATGCTCAGAGGAGCTAAGAATGGAAGGAAACTACCAAGACAGAGACTACTATGAGGCAGGTAAAATCATTTTATTTAACTATTAGAATGTTTATGTTGACAATTTCATATTACCTATGTCTTTCTTTGATATATTCATACATGCATACATTGTGTTTTGATCAACACTAATATCCTGGTAGGTTACCCTTGCTCCAGTAAACAGCTCTGCACAAACAACAAAATTGCATAATTTATAGGACTCAACGGGTTAAAAAATAAGTCCATATACTACTTACACTTTTTATAATTACTAAAGAAAATAGTTAAGAGTTTTTAAGTGTACTACATTTCCAATTGATCTAGTTTCCTAATATTTTCCATAGAATTCTTACTGTATTTCCTATGCATTATAAATTAGAAAATATGAAATGTACATGTGTTTGAATATGCATATTCCTATATGTGTATATGTATATGTGTGTACATATTACAGGCATAGGGAAGGGATGTGGACATAATTTTGCAAATGATAGACTATTTAAAAAAAAACTGAGCAAGCAAAGTTTGAAAAGCAAGAAAGTGTCTTGAGAATATACAGTATTCCTAATATGACTCAGCCTTGCATTTTAAGTCATCTTTTGTTTAGGATTAGCTCAGATCTTTATGGGGGTCTTTCTTAATGCTTCAGTATTAATAAAGATGGACAAAGTCAATAAAATTATCATAGTTACTCAAATCAGAAAACTAAGTTTAGTTCTACTGCTTGAATTGTGATTATAGGAGACATTTCAGTTTCCTAAAACATGACTTCTTTCAAGATAACACTCAAAGATAGTAATAATTTCTAATTATGAGGAATTTAAGTCAATGTTGAACTCTTTCTGTTTCTGGAAAGTGTCAAGAGCAGACAGTTGGCACTTTAAACATTAATAATAACTTAGAACTCATAGGAACTCAATTACAGGAAAGTTTTTCAAACAGAGACATTAGTTAATAAGAAATATTACTCACTCAAACCTGTGCTGCCTCATATGGGAAGGAAGAATAAGTTCCTAAGTCACATTATTCTAAAATTAAAAATTATTGGCATATAAGATAATAAGAGGTGAAATACTTTGAAAATTCCAGAAAGTTTCAAAGCTTTTGATACTTTAAGCCTAAGAAAAAACTAATGTAAGGTAATGATAGTTATCTATTGGTAAAAAGAAGATGAAACCCAAAATTAGTGATTACATGGTCAGTACTCACCGAAACTAATTATCTTTTGAAGCAATTATATTTAGCTTTCAATTTATTTTCTAAGTTATAAATCCCCTATGGTCATTCAGGTAATTTCCTGTTGATACTATCTTCAGGAATGAGGGTAAAGGTTGTATATACCATCCCAGAAAAGAGATGGGGAAAACCCTAACAGAGCTTGTTTTAGATCAAGGTTATGAACTGAAATAATGAAAACAAGTTTGAAAAAGTAACTTCAGAGGAAGATAATAAATAAACACAACAGGAGTAAGCACTTGATTCTATTCCAGTATAGCATGGAATTTGTTTATTTATGTTAAGGGACATGGTATATAAGAAAATTGGAGTTGAGGTATGCATATATAGAGTCATTACTTAAAATACCACTTTTAATATATACACAATAAATGAACCAAGTTCAAATACTATACATTTTAGAATAAAGAACATGTGAGAATGCTAATTCATCTATCTATCACAGTAGTTGGCTTATTAAAGACAGTCTTTATAACATGATGGGTATCTTTCCACACATTCACGTAAAAGAATCTCTAGAAAGATTCTACAGAATAAATGTAAAACAGTAGAGCCCAATAACTAAAACAGATTCAAATATATAGAAAGAATACATGTCTACTTCAAACCTCTATTAATTGGTATAATGTGACTCTTTAGTGATCTACTAAAACATAGTTACTGTATATTAAAATGACCAATTAATCCTGAAAAATGTTAGCCTGTAATTATGATGTTTCTACAACTGAAATAAAATTTTCAGATAATTTGTGTTAAAGGGAGAAAACATTCCAGAAGGCAATATCCTTAATCATTGAGTAGTATTACACAGTAAAAATTCTCTTAACATTCACTTAGTAATACACACATTGTATGTGCATGTCTATGCATAAATAAATAAAAATAAAATATTTTACCTTTTTTTCTGATAATAAAGTTATAGAAAACAATGGGAAGACAGAATGTGTGCATATATTTAAGTTTATGTTTCAACCCATTACACAAACATAGATAAAAATCTTCAGACATAAATGTTTTATTTGAGTTTTTATATGGGAAACAGCAGAACCTTGATCCATTGATCATATTCTTTTACTTAAATTTGGTTCATATGGAGTATTTAGATCATGCTTTCCTCTCCCCCAGTTCTTCCCAGATACTTACCACCTCCTTACCCACCCAACTTCATAACCTCAATAAAACATACACACAAAAAAACCCCCAAAAATCACAACAATAAAATGAAAAATGTCTTGCAGGTCGTTTGAATAAGAATGGCTCCCATAGGCTCATATATTTGAATGCCTAGTCACCAAGTAGTAGAGGTGTTTGAAAATGCTTTGAAGGATTACGAGGTGTGGCTGTGTTGGAATTGGTGTAGCCTTGTTGTTGTTGGAAGAAATACATCACTAAGGGTGATATTTGATGTTTCAAAATTTCACTCTGGGTACATTCAGTCTCTCTCTCTCTCTCTCTCTCTCTCTCTCTCTCTCTCTCTCTCTCTCTCTCTCTCTCTCTCTCTCTCTCTCCCACCACCTGTGGATCAGAAAGTAAAGCTCTCAGCTGCTCCTCAGCCACCATGCCTGCCTGCCACTATGCTCCCCACCATGATGATAACAGATTAACCTTATAAAACTGTAAGCAAGTCCTCAATTGCATGCTTTTTTTTTTAAATATAAGAATGTGCTTGGTTATAGTGTCTCTTCAGAGCAATAGAACAATAACTAAGAAGTGCATAAATAGAACAAAATCCAACAAGCCCCAAATGAAACCAAGGAGCTTGTTTTGTGTTGATCAGCGTCTTTTGATCATGGAGTCTTCCCTGGAGAGTGGTTTGTATACATAGTGAAATTTTGTTGGCAAAAACTGATTAAGTAGTAATTCCAAAGAGCTTATTGGTCATTGGTAGGACCCCATGTGCACTCCCTCTGATAGGTTTTGGAACCAGCTGGCATGAACTTTTGCAATTATTGGGCATGTTTCCCCAGCCTCCGTGAGTTCATGTGTGTCTCATTCCTGGTATGCCTGGAAAACATTGTTTCCTTATAGTCTACCACACCTTCTGCTCTTACAGTTTTTCTGACTCCTGTTTTGTGTAGAACTATGGATTATTTAGTGCCCCTTAAAACATTATAAAAAGGAGTAAATAGTCGCTGTGGGTGCAGACTCTTGACTAGCGCAAGTTCAGGGAGAAAAAGGTGATATTCAAAGTATAGAATTGCCTGAAAGCAGTAGAAAGAGCTCCAGGTTGGCAGTTGCAGGAATTACCACCCTTATTGGGCTGGGCTTTGTGGGGATCTTTTTTAGCTGCTTTTGTGTTATCCATGATCCTTTCAGGGTAATCCCATATTCATATTCCTTTTGTTAACCCCAATAAGAAATTCATGGGTTTACAAGCTGGACAACGCTACAATTGCTATTTTGGCCTGTCATGGGCTTCCTTTTTTAGCACAGTAAAAGTATATTACAAAACAGATGCTTACCAAAGGATAACCAGACTATAACCCACAGCTCCAGAGAAGCTAAGAAACAAGGAATACCCTAAGAGGGATTCATAGATCTCCTTGGGAAGGGGAAGTAGATGAGATCTCCATGAGTAAACTGGGGTCAAGGGGGGCAACAGAGGGGAAAGGATGGGAAATGAGAACATGAGGGAACAGAATGGTTGAGCTGGGGGAGGGATGGAGAGGGAGAGCAATGAAAGAGATATCTTGATAGAGGGAGTCATTATAAGGTAAAGGAGAAACCTGGTACTAGCGAAATTCCCAGGAATCCACAAGGATGACCCCAGATCAGACTACTAGCGAACAGTCAGGAGGGTGCCTGAACTGGCCTACCCCGGTAATCAGATCGGTGTATACCCTGTCATCATAGAGCCTTCATCCAGTAACTGATAGAAGCAGATCAGAGATCCACAGCCAAGCACTAGGTCGAGCTCTACAAAGGATTATATGAGCAAGGGAGGCTGTCAAGATCCTGAGGGGGAAATCTACACAGACAACTGAACCAAGTTCATAGGAACTCACAAAATTTAGACAGACAGCTATGGAACCTGATTGTGACCAGACTAGGCCTTCTGCTTATGGGAGAGAGTTGTGTAGCTTGATCTGCTTGTGGGGACCCTGGCAGTATGATCAGGATCTATCCCTGGTGCATGAGCTGGCTTTCTAGAGCCCATTCCCAGTGGTGGGATGCCTTGTTCAGCCTTGGTGCAAGCGGGGGAGGGGCTTGGTCTTGTCTCAACTGAATGCACCAGGCTTTGCTGACTCCCCATGGGGGCCCTTACCCTTTTGGAGGAGGGGATGGGGGCTGGGTAAGTGTGGGGAGAAAGCTGGGGGAGAGCAAGAGGAGGGATGACAGGGGGATCTGGGGTTGGTACATACAACGAATAAAACCATTTCTTAAATAAAATAAAGTCCACAGGTGGCACATGATGATGAGCGCTAGGGAAGAAACTGAAGAAGAAAAGGTGTTGTAGCCTGAGTATGTCCCCTATTGTGATGTTGCTGAGACATAAGACATCTAAGAGAAGATCAGGTACTGAAAAAAGAAAAAAAAAAAAAAAAACACATGCTTACTACTAAATCTTGTATGTACTGCATGTTATGTGTGGGCTGGGAAAGTAATCTAGATATCAGGACCAGAACACCTTGGAATACTTATACCCAGTTAGTCATGACCAAGCATCTATACCTGCTGGTTATTTTCTAAATATAGCTGAAACAAGGCCATGACTACTAGTAAATAGCTATAGAAAGGAAAATCAGAACTTATCCACGAGTCAGTAGCCAACAGAATTATAACTGAAAACATCTTAGATGCTTCTGTTGCTAAAACTTGTAAGTGGAAATTTTTACAGCTTGGAGAAGCCAAAACTTTCTTTGTAATACTTTTCCATTCATTACGTTCAAATCTGCCTTTTGTGTACTGCTATTGTCCAAACCATGAATTTATTTTTGCTGAAATAGATTTTAAACAATACTATTGATAAATAACTTACTTTTTAAATATTTTTACGTTATCTTTTTAAATTTGGCTTAAATAAAAATGAATAGTCATAAGCGCTTAGCGATTGATATGATATATATTTCATATCCATATATATGTATAAATATGAAACCATATATATAAAGTCAATATATGTATAAGTATAAAACTATAAAAGTGAATAATCAAATTGATGTATAGCCAAGAACCTTTATTCACAGGCATGTAGCTAGAGTTTTCCTGCCTGGCCCACGGTCACTGGTTCTATGCTTCTATCTAAGCAGTATGTAGCCCAGAAACCTCTTTTTTCTTTTTTTTTCTTAACTAGCAAAAACTATATCCAACACACAGCATAGTGCACAGCTTGGAGACATCTCTGTAGCATAGGTCAAGCCTGCATGCCATGAACCCACCATAGAGTAGCTCAAGCCCACATGTTGTGGCGTCTAGCCGCCCATATGAGACATGAAGCAGGAACCTGGTTTTGGCTCCGTTTAGAATTGTTTATTAAATATTCTCAGGTTTAAGGTGGAAACTCAAGCCAGTGGGCACCATTTGTAGCTAGAGTTTTCCTGTCTGGCCCATGGTCAGGACAAATCTCTCACCCGTCAGTCCCACAGCTGCTCAGACCCAACCAAGTAAACACACAGAGACTTATATTGCTTACAAACTGTATGGCCGTGGCAGGCTTCTTGCTAACTGTTCTTATATCTTACATTAACCCATTTCTATTAACATAGAAGTTGCCACGTGGCTCGTGGCTTACTGGTGTCTTAACAACTTCTCATGGCGGCAGCTGGCAGCCTCTCCTCTCTCCAGTTTTCCTGTTCCCAGCCTTCTCCTCTCTGCTAGTCCCGCCTATACTTCCTGCCTGGCTACTGGTAAATCAGTGTTTTATTTATCAATCAATCATCCACAGCACAGGCATTAGACATGAATCTCGTTTCAATAACAAATAAAAAATCTTAATGATATAATCATATCCTTTTTACACCTAATTGAAGGTGGTGTGGCCCATCTTCGTGATTCATTTAGAGAAGATGTCTAATGATGTCTCCAATCCCTTCTGTAGTTTTATTTTTAGTCACTATGCAATATTTGGTAAAAGAATTTTCAGCACAATACCTCGATTTCCATGCCTTTGTGCAGTCTCTACCCATACAGGGTATAATGAGTAATGTGTATAATGGACTATTATCCCTGGTGATTACACTACCTATTAACCTGTCCTTTAGTATGATGTACAATTATACTTAGATGTAGATGTGCATTTGGAGAAGACAAGTTATCACAATGAGGTACAGTGGACTCTGGTCTTGCTCTTCATCTTTCATTGTGTAACTCAGTTTATCTTTCCCTAGAACACCTACGCTGATAGCAATACCCAAAACCAGAGTCTGATCTTAGTTGTTAACCTCAAATGGTTGTTTTCTATGGAAGCTCCTTCTGTTGGATACTTGTGGGAGTTTATCATTTAGGGAAATGAAGATACATACAGACAAATAGATGCACAGACATAAATAAATAAAACATATAGTATGTATTTATACATGGTACATGTTTAAACACCATACATGTGTAGAGAATTAACTACTTAGGATGTTTTGGTGACAAAATAATCTTAAGTGTGATTTAAATAACATCCCATGTTAATACAGTAGATCAAATATAACCATTTCTTCCCAACGAATTCATAAAGCTGAGGATGATAAATATAACCTGATACCAATGGTGATTTGTGAAGAGTATTCTCTCAAAGGAGGCCCAGGCCTCAGCCTCAGCTAGTTGCTGAGGAAGCAGCCAATAGAACAGATATTTTAACAGTCTCATCCACAAACTGCCAGGAACCATCCCTAGTGGTGGACAGGTCCCAGCAGAGGATATAAAGAGTTGGCAGAGGAAGGGGGTCAGCCAGGACATGGTGGTGGTGAGAATCTTGCAGCCTGACTGACTAGTAGCTAGAGGGCTTATTTATTTATACAGAATTTAGTAAGCAGGAATGCATTCATTTTGATCCAAAACATAGATCATATCATTTTTGGTTTTGGGTATATGTTTCACTTCCTCTTGCTCATCTTTTAGTCATCATTAATAAACTGACAGAAAAGTTATCATTTCTAATCATTTTCCCTCAAGCTTTGCCATCATTATTAAATAGAGTTACCATTTTTACTCAGTAATCCTATAACTCAATTTTTAAAAATCTAGAGGCATGTGACAGTCTGTTCTCAGGCTGGTAGCTTTTGTGGCTACAAGGAAACTGGACCAAATAAAATCTTCAAGCTCACTTGGGTATATTGCCATGGCCTAACAGTGTATTATTAACTCTTAATGGTCAGATTACCCAAGAAAAATCTTTAGGCCAAAGCTGCTGCAGTTATTATTCAAAACTGTAATGATAAAATGTTTATATTTTATATCTTTATACAATTTGTTTATGTGTCTAATCCTGGTACTCTGTTGTTCCTTGGTCATATGACACCACAATGGCTCTGCATGTGCTAAATTTTCTAAGAAAGGGAGGTCCTAACATCTCATTCTTATATCATTTTTTACTCCATACTTTTCTGACCAACGTAAGTCTCTGTGTAGGGCTGAGGTAACTTCAGCTAATCTAAATTTGTTGCTGTATAAGCCATGCATTTATCTGAGTGTATAATGAGAAGAGACTTGCAAACTGAACTGTGGGCAACTCCTTTAGCCCAATGAATCTTGTTGACCATTTTAAGTTTATTTTGTTTTGATTATCTTGTTCCTGAGTAAGTACAGGGAGTTTCGAGAATGTCTCATAGCCTCATACAGAGACCTCTGGCTTCTACATGTGTGTCCCAACCTCCAAGACATAAAGAAGACCTTCAAGGAGAAAAGGATAGCTCCCTAAAAATGGGAGAGGTAGTATGTTCAGAACTTTCCTAAGGGAAGCTTAGAAGCAATACTCCTGGCAGAAGGCATAAATGAGTCCTAAGAAATTTTCCATCAATCCAACATCCCCAAATTGTACAAATATTAAAAGTACCCCAAGAATGCAACAAGTGGAGATGAAACCAAAGATGGCATGGTGGCCATCATGTGGCTCAGCTTTGCTGGATCTTTGTTAAGCAGCTATGCTGGCTCTATGACTTCTGCCAGTCCTATCAGATATGGCTGTGCCAACAAACACAATAAAGCTTGCAGCCCCAGAGGCCACTGTCATGTCATTGATGCACACTATGGCCAGCCCACAAGCAGAGGCCTTGATGTGTACCACCTAACACTTAATACATGACCCTCTGTGCATCCTAAGCCTGCAGCTTGTTGAAGATAGCTTTGGCATCAAAGCCAGTGCTTTCCCATAATTTCCAGGGCTTTGGTGTATGCCCCAATAAGCAACTACTTTTTGATGAAATGATTATTCATTAACCACACAAGTGTTTTTTTTTCTTTCTTATATTTAACATGGAAGGAATGTATATACAATGTTTAATTTTGGTATTTTTACATGCTAATTATATGTGCTTCATTCCTCTCCCATTATACTGTGAACTGGGAAGAAACTCAGGAGTCATTCAGTCAGACATGCTGTATGAAATTTGGCAATGTACAGTGATGCTAAGCTACCATTTTCAAAGACTTAGGTGTATTAAGTGTATAAGGTACTTTGACTTGTGGTATTTTCAGTTTGAGTTAATTAGGATACTGTAATGTAACAAAGGTTGAGCACCTATATAACTAAATAATATAGTATATTATATATGTGTGTGTATACATAAATAAACATAAATGTAGTTTTTATGGATTACTTTATTGTGTATATTTTTATGAAAACTACATTAACTGCCTATGCAAATTACTGAATAAGCTAGTGTTTGTAATTTTGTAACACAAGTTAGCCTGCTGGGCTTAATCATGACAAACAATAAGACTGTAAATCTGCACTAACAGCACTTTGGTGTCTTCTGTTAGTGGATACATAAAAATCCCTTTGAATTTTAAAAATTCATTGCTTCTACTTTCTTTAGAAGTGTTGATACAGCAATATTCTGACTGACCTACATTCGGCAGATTATTTTAATATTGTGGTTTTGTCGTTTTTACTACTAGAAGAATGTACTCAGGCGATGGAGTTTGAAGATTTGTAATTACGTTTTCTTTCTTGGTCTGCCATTAAATATATTCTTTTCAAACCTTTCCATTCTGGGTGACACCTCCTTGTCTGAGTGAAATCAATCCAGATTGCCACATTATTCCACAATTTTACTTCTACATTAAACACAACAGCACACTATTGGTCAGTACTTGCAGCCTCTGAAATCCTCCATCAAAACAGTAGCTCTGAAGAAGTGATTCTGCAAAGGGTATATATATATATATATATATATGAATTTGTGACCATGGCAAAGGGATGCTAGACTATCAGTATATCCATACAGTTAAATTAGTCCTTGTAAAATAGAATACTCAAAAATGTTGCTTCTCAATTTCTATTTCATTCCCTTCTTTTATGTTATTTTTTAAATGGATTTATAGTTTAGTTTAAATTTTGTAAAATGTGCTAGTAGTGTTCGTTAGCATACAATTAGTGTGTATCAGTGTATATGTATTTATGTGCATTGGTTTGTATCTTAAAACACATACAATTCATTGCTGTCATTATTTCCCATACATCAAAGCAACTCATGATTTCATTGTCTATCCCTATTCCAGAGGCTTGATATTCAAATGTGAGAACTATATCAGCTTGTCCTCTAACGTTTTTCTGTTGAAAAAGTACTCTGTATTATTCTGGCATAGATATATATTCTTATATCACATTCTGTTGACTGAAGCCACTCAATTTTTCCTTCATTGTAAGATGTAAGAATTTAGATAGTATCTGGGTCTCTGTAGGATTATATTCAAGAATATGGATTATTTTCATATGGGAATTTCTGATTTCAGAGCTCAGAATACAATGGATATATTCCTGTTGCCAGATATTTACCATATCTTGGAAAAACTTCTTCCCAGACACAATTGTTTGATGTTAGCTGTCCCCTTTTATAAAACTCATATGACATTGACATACAATGCAATATGTGTACAGAAGTAGGGACTTCTAAGGCATGATTAGGTCTTGAAGAAGGATTACTGACTTTCCAACATAATTAGGATTGCTTTCCTGAGAGCATAAGTATAAGTCAAATCTACCCTTGTGTGTTCTATCTTCTGTATGTAACATTTTAAAATACCTCTATTATGCTTCCCTCTACCATATGACATACAATGCACACAACATGTAGCATTGCTGCTTGTTTATAAGGCTTTGTTTGCTTGGTGTCCTCCATACACTCTTTCCATCTCCTCTCCCACAGGATTCCCCGAGCCTTGAAGGGAGGTTTTTAATGGAGACATCTTGTTTAGGGCTGAGTGTTCCAAGATTTCACACTCTCTTCAGAGTGAGTAGCTGTGGATCTCTCTACTAGTTCCCATCTTCTGCTGATGGAGCTTAGCTGATGATCAGTGAGGCATTGATCTAGAAATACAGCAGAATATCATCAGGAGTCACCGTATTGCAATGTTCCTTTTGTAGAACAGTAGTATTTGGTTTGTCCTTATGTCCATGATATATCTAGTCTCAAGATATTCATAATCCAAGAGATGCTGATTATAGGTTTTATGGACCTTAAATCAAATCAGATATTGTTTGGTTACTGTCTTGGTTAGGGTTTCTATAGCTGTGAAGAGAAACCATGACCATGGAAAATCTTATAAAGGAAAACATTTAATTGAGGTGATGGTTTACAGTTTCAGAGGTTCAGTCCATTACGATCATGGTGGGAAGCATGGCAGCATGCAGGCAGACATAGTGCTGGCTACATCTTGATCAGAAGTCAACAGGAAGTGGATTCTGTCATACTGAATGAAGCTTGAGCAAAAGAGACCTCAAAGCCTGTACCCACAGTGACACATTTACTCCTCCACCTACTTCAACAAGGCCATACCTCTTAATAGTGTCACTCCCTTTGGGAATATGTGGACCATTCAAATTAACACAGTTATTTCCACAACTCTTGCACCACCATTGCACTGTCCTAACTTGTAAGCAGGACACCCTTGTAGATCAAAGGAGTTTTGGCTGAATTAGTGCTTATGTTTCTCCTTTGTCAATGTACAGACTGCCTTCAGGTACCAATAACACTAGCCAGAGGGGTTGAGGTTCTAAGTAGTCACCATACTTCACCATGTTCAATGGATTGTATAGTTGTTATTTTCACCAATATGTCCTTGCAGTTAGCTTGTGGAGAGCAACCTAGAGCCTTTACAGCAGCCTGGGTTGTTTGCAGGTTCCCATGGGACCATTTAATCAACAATCCAATTAGATGTAACCCAGTCCCAATACTGTGGCTGCATTTGGTGATTAGGAATGTCAAGTTGGGGCTCTGTATCCTCCCTCTATTATTTTGTGATTTGATTATGGTAATGTTACTATGAACATGATACCTTTGGTGTGTCAGATCAATGTCATGGATTAGAAGAATTACAATTATTATTCATTTCACCTAGGTACTAAAGGTGAACAAATATATGTATTTTGTTTTTTTGTCTGTATGTTGATATTACTGTTATTTACTATGAAGTTTCTGTCTGAAGCTGTGTTCAATATACAACATTAATCACTGGCTGTGAACTTACAGTAAAGAATAACTTGGTCCTCATACACTGGTTATCATGGTGTTGAAGTGATTTTAGTGATAATCATCCCTATGACAAAGTAAAAGTCAACAAATTACTGTGTAAAGGTATTGGTTGTACAGTCAATAGTCACTATATAAGAAGAGTATGATGTCCTATTAAGTTATGAACTATAGATTTGCATGGGAAATTTTACAATGGAAACTTTATTTTACTTAAAAGCTGTACTTTACAATTCTCCTGGTTTTGACCAAGATAGTTATTTATCCAACAATTATAAATTTTGTTCATTATTTACCTTGTCACAGACACAATAGTCTCATGCATGTCCTGCTATTCCTATACTACCTTGAGTTACACAGTGACAAACTTATACACTGAATAAATACATTTTGCTTTTTTTTTCCTGTGTGCCAAAATATTCAAAATCTACATTCCTTGAAGTTAAAGTTAATAATTGGTTTGAAGAGTTCATTCTTCTGTTAGTCCCAGCTGCGGTCATGCATTTATCTGTTGTTAGCATCTGTTCCAGTAGGTAGATCTTCTTTAGGAAGTTGATTAGCTGGCAGCTGGAACAAAAGAGGCCTATAGGGTACATGTTCTCCTTCACCCTGCAGTCTAATTCAGGGCCACTCAATTGATGACAATATGTTCAAAAATGTCAAGTAAAGCAAAATCCCAATGTGTGTGTTCTTCATTTTAATAGATAACTCTCTTTCTCCTTGGCTAAGGTCAGCTACTTAGACATAAGAGTTTCAAGGCTTGCAAGAGAATGCATCTAGAGCAGAAAAGGAAAATTATCAGTATTTTTGCAAGGTCTCAGAATTTTTTTCTTTCTGTGAATAATCGTTCACATTCTTTTTCCATGTAAAATCTGTATACTGCATTGTCACAATCTCAATATTTTGTTCTAGGTCTGGAGCTTGAAATCATTAGATATTCATAAATTCCTAATACAGCTTTATCTCACTCTTTATATAGGTTATTAGTTCCCTAACTAATATTAAATCTATGTCTTTTTATTAATTATCTATTGGCTCTTATGCAGATTTATTAAGTTTTTGCACAGTTTATTTTATTTTCAAATTACTATAAAGTCAGGATCTGTATTCCATATTATTTTTATATCTAATCTTAATAGTATTAACTGTATCTAATCTGAATATGAGCATTTTTGAATGATGGAAATGATTAATAAACACATGAAAGTAACCATTTAATGATTCAAATAATCATTTAAAATATGTTTGGTGGGAGAAGCCAGTTTTTACAAGAACAATATCTAAAGTTCAACAATTACAGAATGACAAGTAGGTAAGATTCTAACATGACAATACCTAAATGAATCCCTAATTAGTGTAAATTATTCCAGTTTCAACTTCAGTTGACAGTTCACGGTAACTTAGAAATTATTCATAAGCTCATATGCACAAAATATAAAATTTACTCAGTAAGTATCAAAGCTATACCTATAACTCTGATTTCTGATTAATCGTTTTAATTTCACATTATTATTCAGATAAATTTTAACCACCTGCCAGCACAAACAGTCTAAAAATAAATACTTATGTGTAATACAGTAAAGGTTTTTTTTGTTGTTGTTGTTGTATTCCAACTGCTGCTCTATCATTCTAACAGCTGTCATAGCTGAGCTATTTACTAGAATCAGTGTACTAACACCCTGTATAAAAGACCTTTTTAGATGATACACAAATACATGTGTATAGCTCTGTGGAACTTGGAGACCACCACTCACTATCTGCATGATATCGAGGAAATAATGTATCTGAACCTCAATGTCTACATCAATACAGGGATATAATGACGTATCATCACACTTGAAAAATAGCATGAAAGATAATAAAATACATCTTCCAGAATTGTAAGAAGGGAAATAGGTCAAGTAGAATGGAGAGCATTGTCTTTTGCTTCCAAATATTTATAATAGTAATAACTGTCAATAATCTAATAACTTTTTGATTATTGTAATAATAATATTGAATTTCATAAATATCCACCATTAACATAAAGTACAGAGAAACAGAAGCAAATTTAATTAAGGATGAAAATATTTATCAAATGCAAATAGTATATTAGTGCTAGTTTGGGGACCAGGATTGTCTTATTATATGTGTTTAAAAAATATCAGTTCAAGGCCGGGCGGTGGTGGCGCACGCCTTTAATCCCAGCACTCGGGAGGCAGAGCCAGGCGGATCTCTGTGAGTTCGAGGCCAGCCTGGGCTACCAAGTGAGTTCCAGGAAAGGCGCAAAGCTACACAGAGAAACCCTGTCTCGAAAAACCAAAAAAAAAAAAAAAATATCAGTTCATAAATATCATTTTTTGATATCACAAGACACCCCACAAAGAATATTAGTGTTACAATTTATTATTAATTAACTTTCATTATCAGATTATGCTAATAACCCTACTAAGACACTTCAGTATTAATGATTTTTATTCCATTTAAAAATAATTCTGATCATTAAGACCTAGTGTGACAAGAAAATCCACACACCCACCAGATGCTGCCTACCCCTGGCAGGGAGGAGAGAAAACTGGAAGGGGAAAGGAGAGAGAGAGAGAGAGAGAGAGAGAGAGAGAGAGAGAGAGAGAGAGAGAGAGAGAGTATCTGGGTCTGGGTTGCTGCTAAGGGCCACATCTGGGTCCAGTGGTTTATGTTTATACCTGTGGTTCCTGCTACAATCAAAGGACAAACAACAAGAGGATTGGGATGCACAGAGTTGGCCCCTGCCCTTACTGGCTGTAGCACTAGGGAGAGCAGGCCCTACACGTTGCCTGGGCAGCACAATAGAGCTGACTCTGTCAATAGGGGTGCAGCTGAGCCAGTCCTGAGAATGTGAGCATGAAAGAGCTGACCCACCACTCCTCTGTTATGTGGTGGCATGGCTGAGGGAGATATGTCTCCCTCATCCCTTGCTCTTTGCCACCTGATGCAGGTAAGAATGTTTGCCCTGGGGTTAAGAGAGTGGATCAGCTGGGCCTACCCCTCATTGTTCAGAAAAGCAGATCCTACACCTCCCCTGGGCAGCACAGAAGGCCTGACCCTGTTGGCAGAGGTGTGTGCAAACTGGTTCCAAGGGTGGGAGAGTGGGAGAGCTCACACTGCCCCCCTCACCTGCCATGTGGTGACATAGGAAAGGGAAAGAGGCCCTTCGCCCCACCCCTTGCTGCCTAAGACAGGCAAGAGAGCTGAACCTGCCCCTCACAATTTGCCCATTCAGGAGAGTGGACCCAGCACCTTGCCAGGGCAGCACATTAGAATTGACCCTGTTGACAGGGGCACGGATGAGATGCCAGAGAACTTGAGCATGAGAGATCTGCTGCCCCCCCCCCCCATTGGCCTTGAGGCCATGAGACTGGGAGAGCTTGCCCTACCCCTTACCAGCTGCAGCACTTGAGAGAGCAGGCCCTACATCTCACCTGAGTAGCACAGTATAGCTTACCCTGTTGATGAGGGTGTGGGTGAGCTGCACCCAAGGGTGTGAGCATGGGAAAGCTGACCCAACTCCTCCCATCTCCCAGGTGGTAGCATGGGCAAGGGAAAGATGCTCTGTACTACCTAATGCCTCACAACCTGTTGTAAGTGGAAGATCTGGCCTTGATCTCATGAGAGTGGGAGAACTGTTCCTGCCTCTCACCAGCTGCAACACTTGGGAGAGTGGTCCCACCATCTCACCTAGTCAACACAGTAGAGCTGATCGTGGTGGTATAGGTGCTGGTGAGCTGATCTTGAGGGCTTGAGAGCAAAAAAAAAAAAAAAAACAAAAAACAAAAAAACAAACAAACAAAAAAAAACTAGTCTTGACACTTACTGCTTGCTGCATGGGGTGATCTAGCTGGGGACAATACTGGTGATGAGGATGAGGGAGAGCTGGTGGGTTAACCAACCCAGCTACCACCCAGGCCCAGAAACATGGCTATGAGTTGGCCCACCTCAACATCTACCCCATTGATGATCTACTGGAGAACATGAAGGTACCAGTTCTGCAGGTCCAAAGCTGCAACATCTTTATGAGTCAGGGTAACAGCAGGATGTCCAAGAGAAGTCCCAGTGATGGCTGAGCAGAAGGTAGAAGCCTTGAACCAGACCACTTTCAAGGAAAGATGTGCAGACTAAATGGTACACTGTGTGATTCACTGTGTCCACAATGCAATTTTTTTCTTTTAAATTGTATTTTGTTTTGTTTTGGGGGGTAGATCATGGGCATAGGGCAGATGGGAAGGGATAAGATGATGTATGGGATCAAGATACATGATGTGAAATCCACAAAGAATTGATAAAAAGTTTTAAAAAGAACATATAAAATTTCCATTTTATACTTAACTACTGAAAGTCTTTCAGTTCTCTACTGTTGCTGGGATTAGGTTCTCAGGAGTTAAGAAATGAACATGGAACATTTAAAATATCCATGTCAATGAATCAGCACTAAATCTTTCCAAAGTATAAGTAACAACTACATGCAGCAAAGTAGATTGTCTTAAGGAGAAAAATCTTTCCTATAAGAGCAGAAACTGTAGTGGTTGCTATGAAATGAACATATTGGATTAAGTCACAACTGGTATCAACATTTGATCACCTGATCTTGGTCTTCTACAGACCACATTGTCTTTCCTTTGTTCTATTTATTTCTAATTTTTTTTGTTTACAATATTGGACATTGAACTCAAGGTTATATTGGCATGTGTTAAGTTAGTGCTCACCATTCCAGCCTTTGCCTAGCACACTTCTAAAAATAAATTGAGAAAATATCTATTCATTTTTTCCATTTCTTGTTTCATTTACTCAACCATATTTTAATAAACAGCTTCTATATTGAACACTGTTACCTAAGTCTTACGAATAGCTTAGGTAACTGTTACCATTTTTTCTTTTTCCTTGAACATAATGTTTTCATACAATGCATTATGATTCTGATTTTCCCAACCCCAACTGCTTACAGAACTTTCCACCTCCCCACTCACCCAAACCCACACCCTTACTGACCTGTCTCATTAGAAAAGAATTGTTGAGACCAAGGTTGGATAAAGCACAGAGACAAATAGCCAAACAAATGGAAACACATGAAATATGAACCAATGGCTGAGGGGTCACCAACTGGATCAGGCCCTCTGAGTGGGTGAGACAGTTGATTGGCCTGATCTGTTTGGGAGGCATCCAAGCAGTGGCACCAGGTCCTGTGCTCATTGCATGAGTCGGCTGTTTGAAACCTGGGGCCTATGCAGGGTCCCTTGGCTCGGCCTGGGAGGAGGGGACTGGATCTACCTGGACTGAGTCCACCAGGTTGATCTCAGTCTGTGGGGAAGGCTTTGCCCTGGAGGAGATTGGAATGGGGGGCGGGCTGGGGGGAAGGTGAGGGGGGCGGGAGGGGGGAGAACAAGAGAATCTGTGCCTGTATGTAGAACTTAATTGTATTGCAAAATAAAAATTAAAAAAAAAAAAAGAAAAGAAAAACAGGAATCTAAAAACATAAAAATAAAAAAAAACAAAAAACCCATAATCTTCAATATGAAAAAAGAAATAAGAAAAAAGACCACCACCAAAAAACCATAAGAAACACATACAGACACAGAAAGCATAAGAAACACATATAGACACAGAAGCACACATATTTGTACACACAATAATCCCATAAAGATACAAAGTTGAAAGTTATAATATATAAGCAAAATACCAGAAGGAGAAAAATAAAATTACAAAAAGAAAGAAACAGACAAAGTATTATGAGAGAGAAAAAAATGAGTTCCTTATGTGTTGATTATCTACTACTGGGCATGTGGCTTTTTCTTAAAGTGAGGTTTGCATACCCAGTGAGACTCCACTGAAGTCAAATATTTTTTGATTTGCAAGAAGATATCAATTGGAGATCACATCCTGGTTAGAGATGGCAGCTTGTGTCCATTTTCTCTTTCAGTGCTATGACCCTGTCTGTCTTAGACCTGTTCAGGTGGTGTGCATGCTGCTACATTCTCTCTTGAGTTCATTTCTCATGTCAATCTTTTTGTGTCTAGGAGACTTTGTTTTCTTGGTATGTATCATCCTCATTGGCTCTTTAAATATTTTGGTTTCCTCTTCCACATATTCTCCTAAACCTGAGAGAAGGAATTTGATGGAAGCATCCCATTTAGGATTGAGTGTTCCAAGGACTGTCATTCTTGGTACTTCATCCTGTAGTGTTTTTCTGTATTTGTTCCCATCTACTGCAGAAAAAGCTTCTTTGTTGATGGCTGAGCAAGATACTGATCTATGAGTATAGAACATTTCATTAGGAGTCAATATATTGCTACATTGACTTTTACCAGAACAGTAGTATTTTGTTTTTGCCTAGGTCCATGGCCTGTCTAGTCTTAGGTCCTCAGCCACCCAAATAGTACTGGACATGGGTTTCATCTCATGGAGTTGGCTTGAAATCTCATCAGATACCAGATGGTTCCTTCAATCATCTTTTGCATCTATTGTGCAAAGGTAACTTGCAGGAAAGTCAAAGTTGTTGATCAAAGTATTTGTAGCTAAGATGATGCTTATCTTTCTCTTCTGAGAACATGCCGAGTATCTTCCAATAACATGAACACTAGTCAGTAGGCATAAAGCCTCTAGGGAGGCACTAGCTGAACTTCCCTGTGTTTAGTTGGTTCTACACATGTTGTCTTCAGAAACAAGGTTTACAGTTAGTTTCCAGAGACCAAGTAATAACTTTGGAAAGTTGTTTGGTGGTTTCCAATGGGCAACTTTGATCAACAACTCAACTAGATGTAACCTATTCTGGGTACTTGCAATTTCATCTGATGATGAAAGATTTCTAGGTTTGGCTTTGTTTCCCTTGTTATTTGGTGACTCCATTTATAGTCCATTCATATATGCATACATTTTAGAAGCGTCTACTGTAGTGGCTTTTCATATGACCCCTGAAATGCCTTTTAGTTTAAACTGTCCCTCCCTTAACCTCCTCTTTCTTCCCTTTCTCTGTTTTTTTTCTCACATCCCAGTTCCCCTCATCTATCCAGAAATATATATTCTATTTCCCCTTCCTACGCGGATACCTTCACCTAGTCCATTAATCTATAACTAACCCTTTTGGTTATAAAGAATGTAGCCTGCTTATCAAAGTATTAGCACCTAACACACACGCATAAGTGAATACATAATGTATTTGTCTTTTTTGAGTCTAAGTTAATTCAGTTAGAATGATTTTCCTATAGGCAACGATTTTGGGGAATTTCATTTTCTTAATATGCTGTCAAAAGGGCTTTTAATTTAGTGTAATAAGCAATATTTCTCATGTATGGAGAAATAGTCAAAGGTAAAGCAACAAGTTTTTTGCTTCCTGAGCTCAGGCATCACATTTAGTGTCTTGTCCAGAGATTATAAAGAGTTTATTTAGGCAAATAATAAAGGTTATATACAATTTCATTCCATTATAAGGAATATGCTTAATTTCATTTACTTCAAAGCCTTACATTCTAAGCTTTCAGATAGATATAGTATGGAATTTGGCAGATTAAGAGAATTACAGGTTTGGATGTATTCCAGTGGAACAAGGAAGCAGCAACTATCATTAATGCTTTCCACAGTGACACTTGTTTAGGGTTGAAACAAGATCAAAATTTTAAGAGATAATAAATTATGCTTAGGAACATGGTTAAATGTACCTTTATTTCTCTCACTGAAACATTAAAATAATCTCCAAAACCTAGTTAAAAATTATATCATGTATATTATAACTTAAAATAAATGAACACATTTTGATAAAGATTCGTATTTTTCTCTTTTTCTTCCAAATTAACTTTACTTTTATGAAAACCAACCACAAATTTCTGCCTCCAATTGATTAGTCTCAGTACTCTTTGGTGTAGTGGTGCATGACTGTTTGTAAGGTTTCTGTTGCTAGAGTTTTCCTGCTACCCACTACAGTTTCTTTTCCTTTATGCCTTTATACAGAGCCTATCAAACCAGTTACCTTATTAACTTACTGACCAAGTCTACTTAAATGAGCTACCTGACCTGAGGTTTTGAATGTCAAATTGCTCCACTTCCGTTTACTCTCAGCATAGTCCTACCTACAAATACCCTTCAAGCTATTGCATAGATTTCTGAACATTTTCTGAGATATAAATAAAAAAAAAACAAACTCTGGACTCTTGTGTTAGTATATATGATGCCAGTTTTCAACTTCTGCGTAAATGGCACAGTTGAATGAAAAATCTTTAATCAAACTGTTATGAGAAATTATGGGGAACCCCTTCATGAGCTTCATAGCATATTGCCAAATCAGGGTCTTCTCTTCAGATTAATGAAATAATTTATAAATAAACTCAGTTGGAATTTTGAGGACAATTTTATTTTGCTTAACAGAATAATACTATGGAAGGAAAGCTGTATATCTTGACAGCTGCTATGAAGAAAATAACGGAGAATAGAAAGAGGGAAATCCATGCTGTTTAAATGGCATGGAAGACAGCCACTTGGCAGAGAAGCAGCAGCCACTTGGCAGTTGCAGTGTTGTGGGGAGATTTTTGAGGAAGAGTAAGAAATTCCAAAGTACCAGAAAAAACACACTTAGGCTCTGAACAAAGAAAACAAAAAATAAGGAGGAAAATTATACCTTTCTGTGTTAGAACTCAGAAAATTGAGCAGACCCAACACAATCTCATGGTTTCTTTTGGAGACTGCACTAGGGGTTGGAAATCCTAAGAAGAAATAATACATGATCACATTAAAGGGTTAGTTATTCTTCATGTCTCTTTAACAATTTTTAGAGAACTTTCTTTCTTGAGGGGTGGTCTCTTGGCCAAATGACTGATTTGCCCAAGGGATTTTCTCCTAAGGGAGGAAAAATAGAATGTTTCTAGTTAAAAATAGATTTTATGCTGGGCAGTGGTGGCCTATAATCTATTAAATTAAATAGATTTAGCCGGCGGTGGTGGTGCATGCCTTTAATCCCAGCACTCAGGAGGCAGAGCCAGGCGGATCTCTGTGAGTTCAAGGCCAGCCTGGTCTCCAAAGCGAGTTCCAGGAAAGGAGCAAAGCTACACAGAGAAACCCTGTCTCGAAAAACCAAAAAAAAAAAAAAAAAAAAAAAATTAAATAGATTTAATCCCAGCACGAGGAAGGCAGAGCCAGGCAGATCTCTGTGAGTTCAAGGCCAGCCTGGTCTACAGAGCGAGATCCAGCAAAGGTACCAAAGCTACATAGAGAAACCCTGTCACGAAAAACCAAAAAAAAAAAAAAAAAAAAAAAAGCAGATTTTATTCTTTTTCTAGAATATACTCACTCTAACAATCCAAATCCTTGCAAAGCTGTTATGAGTTATCTTAAAGCAGAAGACATCAGATAATCTCCAATTACATAATGGATTTGATTCTCTTGATGGTTTTGAGGAGTATTAGATTATATTTGTCAACAACCTATAGTTTCTAATAGTATCCACCAGTAGATTCAAAGAGTAACCATCCTGTGAGCCTATAATGAAGAAAGACTATAAGTAAGTAGTACATACACAATGTACTGAATTGGGCCAGTAATCTTCAAGACAGTTGACCCTTATAAGGGTTTTATTGATAGATCACACAGTGTGACCATAACTTGTTTTGGAATTCGTAGTACCCTAGCCAGAGAACCCAACAGAGACAACATAGTTTTGTCCCCCCCACCCCCAACCCCCGCTGCCCGTGGTTGTTTATTTATGTGAAATACAAGTTGGTTGTTGGTTTAAGTTTTGGTGTTTGGTTGTTCTTCATTTCTATTGTGTTTCCATCATGAAAGCCCAGTAATCTTCAGAAACTCAGTGCAATATTTAAACACTAGAGGAAAAGTCATGGATATAAAAGACAAAACAAAAAGAATTTCAGATGAACAATTTACTCTGTGATTTGTTTAGGATACCAATGACTCATACCTTTCCACTTGGATTTATGAAAATTAAGGCACTTTTAAATGTATAACTTAATAGGATTTTTTGAGCCAAATATGAGCACTAGCTATTTATGCTTCTCACTGTAACCAGAAAATACATTGCCAGCTTTGAACTTCCTTTTGGCTCAAAGTGGGAGAAAACATAAGAGGAAGTACATGATGGCATGCAGCCCATATTGTAATGATTTTCTGCCAAGCTGAAGAATATGTGCAAATACAGCCTTCCCACATTCTTCCTGAAAATGCTGGACATGATCATGAGTGGATTAATCCATTAAAGAAGGCTGAAGGGCTATGCCATGAACAAGAAATGAATTATTTGCATAAAAGACCCTCAAAAAACTAGAACTAATTAGAAGTTGAGGATATTTTAAACATAAAACATTTAGTTTAAATACTGGGACATATCTATTAGGAGATTCTCGGGGGAATGGCAGGGTGGGGTGATTTGTTTTTACAACAGGAATTTGATAGACTTATGAACATTTGACATTTATTGGCAAATATCTCCCAAGCTAGATTTGTACATGTAATAGACAAGATACTACTAATTTGTTTGAAGATTCAATTCCTTCATTTTAATTTAGTAACTTTCTAATCATCTAATATACAACATGCTTCCTCCTTTGCTATACTTAATCTTATGTCAGTTGGCCACTTTAGTTACTATGTAAGGAATATTGACATTCAGCCTATTTGATCATACTAAATCAAACTGATTGGAGGTACTGGGTACTCAAAATCAAATCTAATTTCATAATTTCTGATAAATTATAGTAGAGATAAATCAAAATGTACATATACTTATTCAGTATATGACAACTAACACATCCAGGTATGCTTTGAATTTAAAGAATAAAATAAGAACACAATCACAGTTTAAAATACAGTGTCATGGGAAGCACATTTCTTTTTTTTTTTTTCTTTTTTCTTTTTGGTTTTCCGAGACAGGGTTTCTCTGTATAGCTTTGCTCCTTTCCTGGAACTCACTTGGTAGCCCAGGCTGGCCTCAAACTCACAGAGATCCACCTGGCTCTGCCTCCCGAGTGCCGGGATTAAAGGCATGCACCACCACCGCCTGGCTGGGAAGCACATTTCAAATGATCACTACATAAAATCGATATTTTTCATCTTCTGACAATTGAAATGTTTCACATGTAAAAGATTAACATAGTCCCAATGGAAGTGTTAACTTCCCACTACAATTTTGATCCTTGAGACACTCAAGGATTCGAGAGTATGTAGAATTCTTTTCTATAAGTAGCTATAGTCTACTATTATTTTTTAAACATCCATAGTTTCTGTGGAATAATCTTTCTTTACTCTGTATGAATATATGTCACTATGATTGGTGTAATAAACAAGCTGACTGGCCAACAGCCAAACAGACCACCAGACAACAAGTTGGACACATAAAATGGGTTAGAGGTAAGTGTCATGAGCCTCGGGGCAGCACATAGATCAATAGAAATGGGTTAAGTTGTAAAAGCTAGTTAGTAACAAACCGTAGCTATTGGCAAAGCATTTCTAATTCATATTAAATCTCTCAGTCAGTATTTGAGAGCATGCGGTCAGGGCAGGAAAACTCTGCCTAGACATAATATCCTTAGTCTTGGAAGATTTACTACATAGGAAAAGAGGTAGTATTTTATTATTTTCATCATAAACTAAAGCACTCCTTTAGCTTATGGACTTCGAAACAGACTCCAGGAAAAAAACAAAAAAAACCCAAAAAACAAAACAAACAAACAAAAAAACAAAAAAACATGCACGTGCGCGCGCGCGCGCGCGCGCACACACACACACACACACACACACACACACACACACACACACACACACACACACACACCTCTATACCCACACTCACCCACCACACTCACTCCTATAAGGTCTATGTATAAATGCTGAGACATTTAGTGCCATGTCTACTGGCACACAAAGATAACAAATTCAGAAACTCACTGTATTGAACTCAAGATTCACCTGCCTATAGTTCCTACCTACCTTTGTTAATTAGACTCAGATTTCCTTTATAAGTTCTTGGAAAGTTGAGACAAATTCTACAGTATTTTCAATATTTAACACTAATGAGCTTAGCAGTATTTTTCATTCATCGGGTTTATAATTTCCATCCTAATAGAGCAGTGGTAATGAATTCAGCAATTAATGAAACATACCACACAAAAGTTGTGTCTTCCATTTGCATAAATCTTTTTGATAACAGAAGCTAAATATTCTTAGATTAACTGGAGAAATTTCTTTAAAAAATAAAATGTGGCGATGGAAGAACAGGGTTTCCTGTTCTGTAAATTAGTTGTTACTTCTAATAATTGGGCAGGATCCTCACTTATTTAGCAGCCATCTCTTTCTTGGATCTCATTATAATTTTTTCAGTACATTCTGTTCCATGAAATCATTCCAAAAGCATGTACCTCAAATAAGCCCCAAATCTCTCAAGCAGTCTTCACTCTTTTCACTACCTAGACTCTGATTCTCATCATTCACAATTCTAAGGTTGGAAAGAGAGGCTAGCTTTGTCTGGAGCAGAAAATCATGATAACAAGCTGAAACATAGTTGAAGTAGCCTGTTCATTCTGGTAAAGTTTCCCTTTTAATGTAAAACAATACTTTTCATTACAAATTCTGATCCTAGATTTTACCAAGAGGATGAATAGTACAAATTAGAATTATTAAAATTAATATTTAAATTTGTCAGATTAAAATTTTGATTAGGATTTTGAAATTGTACTTCCTTTTCTGTTCTTGGTTTACCACAATAGAGTATGTGTGCTCTATTATGTCTGAATATAAATGTATTTCTCTCTGAAAGTGGAAATGAATTTCTAATTTTGAAAGCTTTATGTAGTTCCTGTGCTTCCAGTAGTCTATGTATGGGTAGAGCCTAGACATTCTTCTAAAATAAATTTATACAATAAAATATCATTTTAAATTTAACTTTAATGTAGAATTTACTGGCTTAATTAGATAGTCATAGATGAGAAAACAGAAATCCTTATAGCATAATCCATGCTTTTAAAAGAGGATTAGTGTCACTATCAATAGAGAAGATCCTCATTTGACTTACCTTTCATTCAATATCATTGCTTTGGACGTGTCAAGTGACTTACTTGACATGTTTATATGTTTTAATATGAGATCTTAATCAAGACAACTCTGCATTTTAGAATTATCAGATAAATTTTAATAGTTGAATGATATCAAGATGCAGAGTTAGAATTCTTATATTTACAAAACTATGATTTTATATTTGTAAAATTACCCCATCATTGACTTTTTTATCTCCTAATGTCAAGTATTGTATTCTAAATGTGTAAAACTGGTTAACTTTTACAGCCTTTTTATTTCTTCAAATTCGCATTCAACACAGAAGAACATATATTTAAAGTATTTCCAAGATCAAACCTTGCTTAATTCCCATTGATATTTCATCTTTTTTTTTTTCATCTTCATGTCCAAAAACTTTATTCAGATACTGCCCTGCTTCTTGACGGAGATACTTTAGGTCGAGTTTTTTTCTGTTTCTTTTTCTTTTTTTTAAATGCTTTATTTCTGTTTATTGTTATTCTTTTTTCTTTCATTTTTCATTATTAAGAAATTTTCTACTCACTCTACATACTACCCACAGATCCCCCCTCCTCCCTCCTATCACCTCCCACCCCTCCTTCCCAAACCACCCCACATCCCCACATCCCCCAAATCAAGGTCTCCCATGGGGAGTCAGCACAGGCCAACATACTGAGCCTAGGCACGTCCAGGCCCCTCCCCACTGCACCAAGGCTGTGCAAAGAGTCACATCACAGGCACCAGATTCCCAAAAGCCTGACCATGCACCTGGGATGGATCTCGATCCCCCTGTCTGGGTGCCCCCCAAACAGTTAAAGCCAAACAACCATCTTCCATATCCAGAGGGCCTAGTCCAGACTCAGAAGGAAAAACATAGTATGTACTCACTCATAATTGGTACCAGTGAGAGCTCCTATTGATATTTCTAAATTGAGGTTCTATGCTACAACTATTTATTGCCCAGATTATGAAAATTACTCCCTAAATGGTCATACTACTTAACTCTAACTTCTATGTAAAAGCAATCTACATGAGCTTTGAAAATAAAAATTAAATTATCCCCTCCACTCAGAAAGTTGAATATTCTCCAGATCAAAATAAAATGCCATTCTGTCATCATGATTGTTTTTCTTAAAATTCACCAAACATGATGCCATTCTAAAATTCATTCGAAAATTGTCACTGTCTCCATCCTAGGTGTCCTAAAAGAAACACAGTTTTGATATTGTTTTTGGATGTGTGTGTGTGTGTGTGAGAGAGAGAGAGAGAGGGAGGGAGGGAGGGAGGGAGGGAGGGAGAGAGAGAGAGAGAGAGAGAGAGAGAGAGAGAGAGAGAGAGAGAGAGAGAGAGAGAGAGAGTTTTAATTCTCCTGGTATGTTATTTCCCAGATGGATGCTCTTGAATAATAAGTCTTATTCAGATATCCAATTCTTCAATGAAGATTGAACTACTGCACTTCAAATTACACCTCCTTCACTGGTTTTATCCTGTTTGGATTACTTGGTTCATTGTTTGCCCTTGTCAATCTCTTATATAGTACATACTTTCCTTATTATAATTTCACTAATCTATTATGGTGTGTGTGTGTGTGTGTGTGTGTGTGTGTGTGTGTGTGTGTGTGTGTGAAGTAGTCAGTTCCCTTTTTCTAATATGGCAGTTGCTGGTGTCAAACTCAGACAGGAATGCTTGACAAGAAAGGTTCTTTCTCACTTCCCCACTAAGTTCTCTGGCCAGTCCCAATATATGATGATATAATTAGTTTATTGCATGTGAATCCCTTTAAAGAAGGTTTTTTTTTAATGTGCTCTATTCACAAATGAAACTCTAACAAGAACAGTTCAGTAAAAGGATTTAAAACAATAAAGATCTCAATGGAATATCCATGGGGCTTGTTCTGCTAAGTAATAATCCTGTTTGTTTCTCTGTTGGTGTTATAAGCAAGAAACAGAAAATTCCTGTCATAACATCGTTGTTCAGGTGTCTGCTGAGGACAGGGCAGTTGGATCCTCTGCAATTGGAATTACAATAAAATGTGAGCCACCTGACTTGGGTTCTAAGAACTTTGCTGTGATCCTCTACAAAAAATAGTACTTATTTTAAACCCTGAGGGAATGTTTCTGACACTTATCAGATGCATTTATGGTTTTAGCATAAAGGTTATGAACTGAAATTATGATAAATATTATATATAGATAGATGAATGAATAAATAGATAAATAGATCAGTCATCTTTCAATAGATAGATAGATACATTTTTTAGATAGATAGATATCATGTACATCTTTAAATTAATTTTTAAAATATTTTTGAAAGTATCTTGTTGCTTGGAAAAGAAACAGGTTCTAAATCTTGTTTAATAAAATAACAATAAAGTAAAACTGTGTATGAGCTTAAGTAACCACAAGAGTTTTACTATAGTATTCTTCATTTTTCCATTATTTGAGAACTTTGTATAATTTTCTGACCAACTCCCTGTAGGTCCAATTTCCCCTTCAGTACTCCCAAACTTCGTTTCTGTTTTATTAACCAGTGCCCCTGCACTTGTTCACATACATGTCGAAAGAAACAAACGTAAATAGATGAGTGAACACATGAAAACACAGCTTTGCGCCTTTGTAGGGAAACATGTCTTTAAGTCAGCACGAAGAAGTAAAGGCATGCAGTGCTCACCAAGTTCAAAGTCCACCCTAACTAGATAGTGAATGCCAGGCCAGCCAGGGATACACTGTAAGATGCTCTCTCAAAAATAAAAATAACTTGGAAATGAGAAAAAAACATGAGTTTGTTGGCTTCTAGAGAGACAGGAAATTCTGATAAAATTTTCTTCCCAAGAAGTTATCATAGCATCATCTGCATGAGAATTAATCAGTTTGTTTTTCCCATGCTATAATGTCTCTTGTAAGATGCATGTATATATCATTTTTCTATTAAATATATTATAGGGAAAATGAAACATATCTCGAGTCCCAGGTTAGGAACAATAGAAACACAGAAAAGAGTAGTCCTTTTTGTCTTCACCTGAACAAATTTTGTCCTCAGGTTTTCTTACATTTGTTATTAAAGACGATATAACAAATATCATATAACAAATACAGAAATAGTCTGGTAAATTTGACTGAAAAGGTTAGGAATATTGAGAAGTGGGAGAAAAATAGGGAAGGGGAAACGGAGATGGAGAGAGAGAGAGAGAGAGAGAGAGAGAGAGAGAGAGAGAGAGAGAGAGAGAGAACTGGGATTAATTTTGTCTTCGTGATTTATGAGGTGCATTCTGAGAAACTGCATGTTTCCTGTGGCTCCTAGAGCACCAGACATTCCAGATTCAGAATACTGAAAACCTGCACCATTTATAATACACTGAAACAGCCCATTACACTATTAATTTTTCCTTTAACTGAGTTATTTCCTGCTTTTAAAATTCTGTGCTAGACAATAACTTTAAAACAACCCCTACTCCTATAGCTTGGATAGTCCTAAGCACACGTGAAAGGAGTAGCATTTATCATGGGTGTCCTCGCCTTAGCACTATTCTCTTGAAGTTAGAAGCTGCATTTTGTTCAGCTACTGACACTGCCTTGCTTTAGGGAAAAAAAAATGATTTCAGGTGATCATTTTCTTTCCACCACCATGGAGAAATGTTTATAAGCCAAATCTCTTAGTATCTGTTAATTAGTTAATTAATTTTAGACAGTGTATGTCTTAGACATAGTTAAATGACAGAGCAATGGTTAGCGATGGAAAACACAATTTACATTGCTTTACATCTGGAAGCATGGAATAAATTGTTCTCCCTGATAAAAGATGTGAAGATCAGAAACAGCGCCTCTTTGCTCTTGGCCAAGGACGTTATGTGAGTGAGTGAAAAACAGAGTTTCCAGAACACTTAAAGTTATTAGGACCCCAGATTGAGCTTGGAAGAGGAAATGCTGTGGATCATGAAGCAGAAAGATGAAAACATTTCTGGCTATCGATGACCCGGCTCATCTTACATGGGATTTCTGTCATCATCTCCTCCTTTAACGGTCATTAGAACCACAACTTCTGTTTCCTATAGCTAAAAACAATTGATTGCACAAAGTACCTAAGCAAAGAACACAGTGAGTTGAGCAAGTAAGTCTACATTAAAATAACTCTGGTACTGCCTGCATCCTTTAAGGTTGTGCTTCTTTATTTTATTTTATTCATTTTTTTATTTTTAAGTTTATTAGTCTCAGTTTCAGTAATTGGAAATGAATCCATAGCATCTAGTTTAGTGTGGATATGACAACCCATAAGATACTTCGATAATCATAGATGCTCTCACATTGAAATATTTGTCACCAAAGAGAAGAGAAAGAGCTATTTCTCATGTCTCTATGTGTAACCATTAAAATAAAAGTTATTCTAAATAGATATAAATATTCATGAATACTACATTTCTCACAAAAGGTAACAAAATGATGAACTTGTGAATTCTGTAAACACAACTGTTAACAGGCCTGAGGGCACTGTCTAAAATGTGCCTGAAGTAGAATGTATAAAATTTACTTTAAATGCTTCTAAACATGAGATAAAGGACACAGGAGATTGAAATTGCATGACATAAATGAAACATTTAGACCCAGTCTCTCACTGATTCAGCATACAGATATTATATCAAATACTCATCCATTCCCTCAGTCACCACAAAAATCTATTTCCTTTGATTTTCAGTAAGAGTAAAAGGAATAAGCTTAACCCTTCTATATTTTCTTTCCCGATTTCTTATAGTAAGCCAATTGGCATTAACCTGATTTTATTTCTTGCAATGTTTCTGGTTTGGGCTAATGGTAGTCATACCATCAACACACGGGGCAATTTCAGGTTTACAAAATATACATACAGGAACTAATGATTGTTGCTCCCTGTCCTTGTTGTGACCACGGTGTGGCATCCACTCATACATGACCATATACTTTTAGTCAAATAAGGACACTTCTGTCTATGAAAGTCTCTCCTCTCTCTCTCTCTCTCTCTCTCTCTCTCTCTCTCTCTCTCTCTCTCTCTCTCCTCTGTGGTGTGTGTGTGTGTGTGTGTGTGTGTGTGTGTGTGTGTGTGTGTGTGCGTTGCGTGCCTATGTTCAGGTGTATGGTGGGGATGCATATGGACACTTAAGGACTATCTTCACCATCATTCTCCAGTCCACATGGATTTTAAGGGCAGGGTTTCTTATTGGCCTGCAGTTCACTAACTCAGGGCAGGGTGGTGGCCAACATGCCTAGGTATATGCATTTCTCTGCCTCTGTTGTGCTGGGATTAGAACCACTGTGCTTATAGCACTTTATAGCTGAGCTGTTTACCCAATCACAAATGTCATGTTCTTAGTAGTTGAAATCTTTGAAGTAAAATAATTCTTTTCTTCTTTAAGTTGTTTGTCCCTGGTAGGTTTTATTAGGGATGAAAAGTGACTAAGACAAGAATGAAGCACGAATAACTCATAAATGTAGTGAAATAAGGGAAGTATAAACGATGAGCTCTGTCCAACTTGTAACATCCTTTCCTTACTAGTAAAAGATAATAAAACATGTTTCCCTAGTAGAAAAAAAATGGAAAAAATGATTTCATTTTCACAGAGTTCTAAAATGGCAAAGAAAGCTCTGGGATCCTTGGGAGGAAAACACAATGGAGGAGTCAGAAATAGATGTGCATCCGAACCAGAGGAAATTTGCTTAAGACAGAAAGTATGAACCATGGATAGATGGCTCTAAGGTGCTGAATGCTCAATAACAAGATGTACATAAAATGCTTAGAGTGATTAATTTAATTTCCAAATCCAATTTTCTTTGTCTCCTATAGAGTGCAAATGTGTATTTATTACTTTAAATGAAGAACGATTGAGAATGCAGCTGCTTCATGTGGAAAAAACTAATGTTAGTGACAGGACCATGCCCTCTCCTGTTACAGTTCTTCAATCTGATGGTCCTTAAACATATTCCAGGAAAGCTAGAACTGAAAAGAATTTAATAGTTCTGTGCTGAATTATTTCCTCTATAACCATTGGTTTCGAACTTTTATGATGGAAAAATTAAGTCACTCTGTCTATTTCAAAGTACATCAATCTCTCTTGAAATGGCTTTCTGGTGCATAGAATCTGCCTAGACAAAAAGACAGAAGCATATCACATAGCAAAATAAAGCATGGGTGTAGTGAGCAGAGAGGAACATTAGCAAGTAGATGTTTATGAGTCTGTAATTGTGAGTACCAAACTATCTCCTGCATTTGTTAAAATGTGATGATATGTTGTGCATGGCTCTATGCCCTTATCATACTGTTTAACTCATGGCTGGACAGCACAAATCCCTTATTTTCAGATGCACAAGGAAAATGATGATATTTTTTGCATGAACAATTTTGGACTTCATTGCCCCTAATTGCATGCTTAAGCTTCACTTTTTTTTTTAAAAGAACTTACAATGCCTCAGAAAGAAATTAGGTCAATATGTGAGATCTTGCAGAAAAATGAAGAAGAACAAAAATTAGATCTGCAGCTTGAAGGAACAGCTCATTTAAAACACGAGTCAGTGCCTTGAAATTAAGTACAAGCCTAGCCTATAGGCAATGCAAAAGAATTTCATTACACAAAAGAGTGGTTGAAATAAGAAACACGCTGCCAAATTCAATACTGAAAGCAAAGTGGTATAAATCAGCTCAAGAGGGACCTAGATCAATTCATAAAAGAAAAAAATAAAACATAACTACTTCCTGTATTTCTATGGTAAGAAAAATAGCTAAAGCCACTTCTTCTGATTATTGTTGTACGTGAAATAACCCTTGTAATTACCAACATTTATGACTAGATTTTAATTTACTCTATTCATTAGAGACACCTTTTTCTCTTTTTGGTTTATTTAAACTCTCTTGGAGAAGAGCTCTGACAGGAATTTTTATGTTTCATTCTGACCTCTGGGGTAATGATTAACCATGATCAAATTCTTAGCTATTAGACATTAAATGATTAATGAGAAAATATGTGATAATATTTCCCAATTACATGTGAGATATTTTACATACTCACAAATTGGGGTCTATGGAAAAACAATTCCGCAATATCTAAGCAATTAATATTAAGAATTTCATTATGAACACAATGTGTCTTGTTATGTGCATGAGATTTTTCAAAAATAAAGCTATGAAATATAGCTGGTCTTAAATACTTCTGGAAAGTATATTCAACTTGTACCAGACTCTTCATTTTCTACTTAAGCACGTTCTATGTAAACTATCTGGGATATTTTAGGATGTTTTTACCAAATAGTAGATCATAGTGGGTTCAGACAATTATATGAACCATTGATTATCCCCATGCAACTTACATAAAGTAGCACGAAGATATCAATATGTGTATATAATATTACCTAGCATAAATTTTATTAATAAGTTTATTCATAATATTAAATTCTTACTTTGTGGAAAATTGTGACCTTTATTTAAAGTTACTTTAGATTTAATTGTTAGTCCACAAAGACAGTAGCACTATGGAAATGTGCTCAATTCTGTTTTTTTTTTAATTTTTATTTTGCAATACAATTCAGTTCTACATATCAGCCACAGATTCCCTTGTTCTCCCCCCTCCCGCCCCCCTCACCTTCCCCCCAGCCCGCCCCCCATTCCAATCTCCTCCAGGGCAAAGCCTTCCCCACAGACTGAGATCAACCTGGTGGACTCAGTCCAGGTAGGTCCAGTCCCCTCCTCCCATGCCGAGCCAAGGGACCCTGCATAGGCCCCAGGTTTCAAACAGCCAACTCATGCAATGAGCACAGGACCCGGTCCCACTGCCTGGATGCCTCCCAAACAGATCAGGCCAATCAACTGTCTCACCCACTCAGAGGGCCTGATCCAGTTGGTGACCCCTCAGCCATTGGTTCATATTTCATGTGTTTCCGTTTGTTTGGCTATTTGTCTCTGTGCTTTATCCGACCTTGGTCTCAACAATTCTCGCTCATATAAACCCTCCTCATTCTCGCTAATTGGACTCCCAGAGATCCACCTGGGGCCTAGTCATGGATCTCTGCATCCAGATCCCTCAGTAGTTGGATGAGGTTTCTAGCACGACAATTAGGGTGTTTGGCCATCCCATCACCAGAGTAGGTCAGTTCGGACTGTCTCTCGACCATTGCCAGCAGTCTGTTGTGGGGGTATCTTTGTGAATTTCTGTGGGCCTCTCTAGCACTTTGTTTCTTCCTATTCTCATGTGGTCTTCATTTACCATGGTCTCCTATTCCTTGTTCTCCCTCTCTGTTGTTGATCCAACTGGGATCTCCCACTCACCCAAGCTCTCTTTCCCTCAACCCTCGCCCTTCACTACCCCCACTCATGTCCAGGCTGTTCATGTAGATCTCATTCCATTTCTCTGTCGTTGGGCGATCCCTGTGTCGTTCTTGGGGTCCTGTTTTCCAGGTAGCCTGCCTGGTGATGTGAGTAGCAGTCCAGTCATCCTTGTTCCACATCTAGTATCCTGTTATGAGTGAGTACATACCATGTTTGTCTTTCTGAGTCTGGGATACCTCACTCAGGATGATTTTTTCTAGATCCATCCATTTGTCTGCAAACCTCATGATGTCATTGTTTTTCTCTGCTGAGTAGTATTCCATTGTGTATATGTACCACATTTTGTTTATCCATTCTTCAGTTGAAGGGCATCTAGGTTGTTTCCATGTTCTGGCTATTACAAACAACGCTGATATGAACATAGCTGTACAAGTGCTCTTGTGGTGTGGTTGAGCATTCCTTGGGTATATGCCCAAGAGTGGTATAGCTGGATCTTGGGGGAGATGGATTCCCAATTTTCTAAGAAATCGCCATATTGATTTCCAAAGTGGTTGTACAAGCTTGCATTCCCACCAGCAGTGGAGGAGAGTTCCCCTAGCTCCACATCCTCTCCAGCATAAGGTGTCTTCAGTGTTTTTGATCTTAGCCATTCTGACAGGCATAAGGTGGTATCTCAGAGTTGTTTTGATTTGCATTTCCCTGATGATTAGGGATGTTGAGCAATTCCTTAAATGTCTTTCAGCCATTTGAGTTTCCTCTGTTGAGAATTCTCTGTTTAGTTCTATAGCCCATTTCTTAATTGGACTGTTGGGCATTTTGATGTCTAATTTCTTGAGTTCCTTATATATCCTGGATATCAGTCCTCTGTCAGATGTGGGATTGGTGAAGATCTTTTCCCATTCTGTAGGCTGTCGCTTTGCTTTGTTGACCATATCCTTTGCCCTACAAAAGCTTCTCAGTTTCAAGAGGTCCCATTGATTGATTGTTTCTCTCAGTGTCTGTGCTACTGGTGTTCTATTTAGAAAGCGGTCTCCTATGCCAATGTGTTCAAGACTACTTCCTACCTTCTCTTCTAGCAGGTTCAGAGTAGCTGGATTTATGTTGAGGTCCTTGATCCACTTCAACTTAAGTTTTGTGCACGGTGATAGATATGGATCTATTTGCAGCCTTGTACATGTTGATATCCAGTTTTGCCAGCACCATTTGTTGAAGATGCTTTCTTTTTTCCATTGTGCACTTTTCAATTCTTTAGAAAATGAGATGATACACCTACCATCTTCTGCTAGCATCAACTTAAGTACTGAATGTTTGTTTTTTGTAGATTGACATTTGATTAAGTAAGGAAATGTTTTGGGGAGGTCATTTTGTATGCTGTGAATATTTGTTGCTCTGATTGGTTGATAAATAAAATGCTGAATGGCCAGTAGCCAGGCAGGAAGTATAGGCAGGCTAAGCAGAAGAGGAGAATTCTGGAAAGAGGAAGGGCTGGGTCAAGACTTGCCAGCCTGACACACAGGAAGCAAGATGTCAAGGCAGAACTGAGAAAAGGTACCAAGGCACATGGCTAAACATAGATAAGAATTATGGGTTAATTTAAGTGTAAGAGCTAGTCAGTAATAAGCTTAAGCTAATGGCCAAGCAGTTATAATTAATATAAACCTCTGTGTTTACTTGGGGGATGCAAGTAGGAGGGATTTGTCCCGACCACTGGCCAGGACATAGGAAAACTTCCAACTACAATTGGTGCCTCACTGTTGGGCATTAAAGATTCTGAATGCACAGAAACCAAGCCACACTAGACTTCATAGTTTCACAGTCTCATGCCAGCAGCAGCAGCACAGACTCATCTCCTGACAGCTGCCTACAAGATGGAGCTGGCTGCCAGCCACTATGAGCTAAGTGGCATGACTGCGGATTCCTGCAGCAGTACACAGAGGTGTTTGCAAGCCATGCAACATGGTACATGGTGGATATAGTTTTTCCTAGTACAGAAAGAAAAAAAAAAGATGTCTGAGATACATGCTGCTTTAATGGGGGCATAAACCCACTGCTTCCAAGTGTTGGTAATAGGCATGGCTTCCAGACCTGGTGGTGAAGGTACCACTGCCATGTTGAAAAGCTGAGGTGGGCAGAGTCAGCAGCCAAGGCTGCCACTTCAGTACTAGATGCTGCAGTTTAAAGCAATAGATTCACAGGAAAACAGATTCAGATGAAAGAAACCTCTAAATGGTTTACAAAGTACGTAAAAATGTATGTAGGCTTGGAAGAGAGAGTAAAAGGAATATAGACAGGTACATAAAGAAATAGAAAGTTTTAAAAAATAAAGTATTTAAAGACACAGTAAATGTAATACAATAAGCCACGTAAAGGCAGATATTACACAGAGAATCTGGATTGTGTTGTCTTTGGAATTTTTAACTGCAGAGAGACATTTGATTGTAAAAAATGCTGAGTTAAATCAATATGTATATTTTAAAAGTATCTTGACTGAGAGAAACAATCAACCAATGGGACCTCTTGAAACTGAGAAGCTTTTGTAGGGCAAAGGATACGGTCAACAAAGCAAAGCGACAGCCTACAGAATGGGAAAAGATCTTCACCAATCCCACATCTGACAGAGGACTGATATCCAGAATATATAAGGAACTCAAGAAATTAGACATCAAAATGCCCAACAGTCCAATTAAGAAATGGGCTATAGAACTAAACAGAGAATTCTCAACAGAGGAAACTCAAATGGCTGAAAGACATTTAAGGAATTGCTCAACATCCCTAATCATCAGGGAAATGCAAATCAAGACTTCAAAATTTGGATCTAAGGATATGTTGCTTTGGAAGAGAGGCTCTGTTTTTGTTTCCACAGGAAGCAAGAGGCTATGGATTTGTTCCAGGTTAAGATACACCAGGTTTGATCAGCCAAGTCCTCCTGAGAGGTTGCTAGATGATCCAACATCCAGAACAGCTTCAAGGCAACTGGCTCAGAGAATACAGCCTCATAGACTACTCCAGTCAGGACTTGACCATAATCTGAAAATTTTCTTTGTGTCCCATAAGATTACCAGCACCCCCTATTAACAGGAAGTAGTATGAGAAGCTATGCCCAAATTCCCAAAATATTATTTATGAATGTTTATTTTTATTTAAAGCAGGTTGATTATAAATGTAATCTTTTTCTAACAAAGAAAAGGGATGATATTATAGATATGTTAGGATAAAAGGGTAGATTATTGAATTTACTTTTAAAGAGTAACAACTTGTTTGAAATGTTTTACAATGCTATAGATTTTAGTTTATTGATACAAATTTAAAGTTAATTTTGTTATACTGTATGTATATTTCTATATGTTATTTGATATGTATATTTAAGATATTATGTTTAGGCAACTCATTTAAAATTGTAATATGTAACTAAGAAATACAAATTAATAATTAGTCATCCATGATAATCAAACTTATAGTCATGTTCGTTAAGTTTTCTAGATATACATAGATATATTTCGGTTAGGTAAGTAATATTCAAACACTTCAAAGACTCACAGAATATGCCATTTAAAATTTTTTAAAAATTTAGACTTTTCTGGACATTGAGACATATCTGTTCCTGGCAGCATCAATTTACTTCAAAGAGGAAGGGCATCGAAGACACTCTACATGGAGTTTATCTTCTTCTTGGCAAAAGTTAGCCATTTTGGCAAGAAACTGTTCTTGACTGGACTGCTTGACAAAATGTTGTACTGACTGGACATGCAGGACCCATAGGAAGGTGACCACTGAAATTTGCAAGGCAAATTGGTTCTTCACATTCCTGCTTTGCAGAGGAGACTGCCAGCCATTCTACAAGACACAGAGAGAAGTGACTGAGAGACTCTAGGCCTATAGGCTGAAGATAGATGGCCCAACATTGCAAAGGAACTCTGGTAACTGTCATTCTTGATTTTTGGAAGTTGCTTACAATACTCTTCCTGTTTACTTAGCTAATATTATATCCTTCAGGAGTCTTTGATGTAGTTTAAGACTAGATAGTTATAATTATAATTTTCTTTGGTTGTGATAAAAGATAAATTAGATATGAAACTTTAGACTCAAAAATATAGGATAGATGATAGACTATTTTCTTAAATTTTGGCAAATACAAATAGACTAGATATTGTAACTATAATTCTTGCTTGATAATTGTTCTATTATATGTAATTTTGCTGTGTTAAAGTTAAAGCTTTTTGTTTTTATTAGACAGAACAGGGGAAGTGCTATGGGATATCGTTCTGTATGCTGTGAATATGTGCTGCTCTGATTGGTTGATAAATAAAATGCTGATTGGGCAGTAGCCAGGCAGGAAGTACAGGCAGGGTAAACAGATGAGGAAAATTCTGGGAAGAGGAGTGGTTGATTCAGGAGTTGCTAGCCAGTCACAGAGAAAGCAAGACGTCAAGGCAGAACTGAGAAAAGGTACCAAGCCACATGGCTAAACATAGATAAAAATTATGGTTAATTTAAGTCTAAGAGCTAGTCAGTAATAAGCCTGAGCAATGGCCAAGCAGTTATAATTAATAAAATCCTCTGTGTGTTTACTTGGGGGATGTGAGTGGGAGAGATTTGTCCCAACAGCTGGCCAGGCGGGACACAGGAAAACTTCCAACTACAACCAAAAATCAGTTATATGTATTTAATGTTTTAAACTTCATTTAAAAATGATAATAATAAAGAAGAACACATTAAAGCTGGAAAACCAATGAACAGATTGCATCTCTGAAAATTATCTCCATAATTAGAGCCAGTGTTTGAATTTGCATGAACATATATTTTTATTACAATTAAATCCATCAATTATGCCAATTTTGTTTTAGTATTGAAACCATTATCAGAATATTAAAAATTAATGGCTTTAGAAAATCTATATTCTGACAACTCAACAACCATGTAACAAATATACTAAAAAGGATTTTAGAAATGTAAAAAAGCAAAAAGAATTATTCATGATTACAATACAAAATAAGAGATGTGAATTTTAAACACAACAATATGCTCTTTTCATGTCCACCAAATATAAAAGATATTTCAGTACATTTAAAATGTATTATGTGTAGATTGTATTAACTACTCTGGTTTAAGGCAATGGTTTTCAGTTAAGCCTGCTTTCATGAAGAGATTACCAAACCAAATGAGCTGTATTAATATTACCCCTGTTATGAGTAGCAAAGGAGTATACCTCCACAAATTGCATACAATAGGGCAGTGACCCTTAGGTGGTAGTGTAGTGGTTCATTACCTATCTGAAGGACATTGGATACTAAGAGTGTGCCTCTATGGGTTTCTCCCTCTCTCTGCTGCCCTCTCTCTCTCTTCCTCTCTCTAGCCTTTCTTCTGCTTCCTCCCTTTTTTCCTTCTTTCTCCCTCTCTTTCTCTCTGAATCCTGTCAACAATGAATTGAAGATCATTCTTTAACATGTATCCCTTTCACTCTGGTGTTCAGCCCAAGAGAATGGAGTCATAAATGCACTGTTTTAGTCCACAAAAAAATAAATGTTCAATTGTCTCTCAATTATTTTGGTCACATTAATGGAATACTGTCAATTATATCTGCTAATATTTGATAAGCTAAAAATTCAGTGAGAAATGGGATATTTCTCTCTACTAACAGTTTTTCCCCTTGCTGAGTAGCCCTTCCGTTTAAAAGAATCCACTATTTTATAGAAGTGAATGATTTGAGTGATTATTAAAATTCTACCTTGCAAGATTCATTATCTCTTTTCCTTCCCTAGCAGATTCAGTCTCAATCCAACTCTGCTCAGCTGTCTGACTGCTATGAAGAGCTTTAACAAACTTCTTTTGTACACTACCCTCCAGCTGGGTTTAACAGTGAGAAAAATTATTTATGTATTCCTTCTTGTAGGTTACATAATGCCTTCAAACACACACACACACACACACACACACACACACACACACACACACACACACACACACACACTTAGCTTCACTGAAATGTCAGCTGAAATATGTGAATGGAAAAGAATATGAGGAATAGAGTCATTGGTGACAAGTGCACAACCAGGAAGTAGACAACACTCAGATGAGATCAATTTGGACCTTAATAGATATTCATTTGTCAAGGATACATTTGCAACCCAAAATAAGGTAGAGATAATTGATTACTAAATGGTACCGGAATTACTCAAATTAATATTTGTAGTATTCAGTTGTCTGCATGGTTTGTGGGTGGCATTTAAAAGAGAATAAGGGACCCTTTCAAAAATTGATTAAATTTCTAGATAGCATCAACTAAAAATAAAATATTAACCACTGGGACACACAATTAAGTACAGGGCACCGTTGCACTGTGGAGAATATACACCTCTGATATTCATAGTGATTAGTATCTATGATAAGAATATCAACAGAGGTAAACATTATTTCTGATGAAATTGATTTAAATTGATCTATATGACACTCTTTTTTGAAAAAAGAGAGAGAGCATGGGAGGATCAAGTAAGGAGACAGAGGGAAGGGAAAACATGGAAAAGAGCACAGGGGAGATAGCTAATATAAAGTGTCACTTGAGGTATTGTATAAAAACTTATACAATAGAAGCTTCCTAAATATATATACCTATCTGAAGACACTCTAGATGAAATTACCAAATAATGTAGATTCAGAGTCACTACTGGACATCTCTTGTTACCTGTCCTGGGATAGGTTTATATCTAATTGAATTGTTGTCCAAAGATGTCCCATGGGAATCCTCAAACAACCCATGCTGTTTTCAAGGTTATTAGTTGCTCTCCACAAACTGACAACAAGGCCCCATTGCTGAAGACAGCACCTACACAACTAATTGAACATGGAGTAGTTGAGCTGGTGCCTTCATAGAGCCTTCACCCCTATTTGCTAGCATCTTTGGTACAGGAAGGTACTCTGCACACTACCTAAAGAGATACATAAATACCAACCTAGCCATAAATCTTTGATTGACAAAGATTATGGCATTATGCCTGCAAGGTAGTACAGTGATGATACAGAACTTATGGTCCTAACTAACCAATATCTGATTTGACTTATGGTTCATTCCATGAGATATAACCCACACCTAACACTGCTTTGGTGACCAAGAGTATGAGTATGAGAGCCTAGGGATCCAGGATAAAATGAAACACTACTATTCTAAAACAACAATTAAAAATATCAATTAAATAACTCAGAATGACATTCTGCTATACTTGCTCACTTATCATCAGTGAAGCTTCCTCCTGAAGCAGATGGTGCACATACAGAGGCCCATACTCACACATTATAGAGACAATTTGAGACCTTGGAACAGGAGATAGAGAATATTAAGAAAACAAAACAACAACAAAAAATCAAGACTGTCTAAATACACATGATCAAAGCTCTTAGCAACTCACAGAGATTGAAATAGCATGCACATGACCTGCACAAGATTGCACTAGGTCTTAGCATATATTTTATGGCTTCTAGTTTCCTATTTTCATGGGATTCCTGAGCATGGGAATGTGTGATTCTCTGTCTTGTATCTTTTCTTCTGCTCTTTCCTTTCTGATTATTTTTTTGTTTCATTCTGATGTTATACTTTTAATTTATCATGTTATATTTTACTTTATTATTATCCTTTAAAAGCCAGATTTTTGTATGTTTTATTTTTATTTGTAATGGTAGACAGAAAGAGAGTGAATCCAGTTAGGAGAGAAGTTGGGAGGAATCTGGGAGGAGCAGAGAGAGGGTAAACTGAAAACAGAATACAATTATGTGAGAAAAATACCTGTTTTGATAAAAAAGGAAAAATAAAAAACTGTGGGTAAACATATGTCTCTAATGACACTGGAGATAATGTCATTATAAAATCAGAAAGCAATTATGTTTTTCTAAAACTATCATAGCTTGTAGAATTAATCGTCAATGACCAGTATTCAAATCAAATTGTGAGGATTAAGGGTTATACATAGGGTTACATATTTTCAATTTCACAGGCTTAGAATTAGACATTGTATGAAAATGGATCAGAGCTTGAATTAGGGAATGACATGTTAATAAATACAATGAAAAATTAGAAATACATCTATTAAATATTCACTGTTTATACTTTAACGGAATGCTTACTATCTTACAAGTGCCTCCAGGTATTCACTGTCTTTGATCCTTTACTGAGAACCAAGGAGTGCAAGTATATGTACTGGAGAGATCTTGTTACCAAAGGTCATTGCTAGTCTTATAGAAATTGCAGCAAATAAGAGATAAAGTTGATGTCAACTTGATTTACAACAACATGGAAAGTAAATTTAGCTATTTATATTACTGAAATCTGAAATAAATAACATTCTATCTCCAATGAAGCTAAGATTCTATCATATGTTAAAGTGATAGAATACACTTTACAATATTAGTAGTTAATGAGACAAAGGTATATTTATTACATATTGGGTCTAAAGAGTGGCTTTGACCCACCAATCAGAGTGAAATAGCCAGAAGTATTAGGAAAGATGATCCAATAGCACAGCATGGATTTTGAATCTGAATTCCTGGAGAATGTTTGTTTGAAAGACAGAAATCAGCTGAGTAGTGAGTGTTCCACATTTGTCACTACTTCCTTCTTCCACAGAAAAGATCATATGTGGAGATATAGAAAACATTGAGCACTCACGTTGGGTGATTCACAACCACTGTAATTCTAGCTCCAAGAGAATCAACAGTTTATTCTGGAATACACTGAAACCTGCACTCACATATGCCCAGACCTACAGATACACACACGTACACATTATTTTTTTTTTTAAAAAAATCATATAAATTCTAAATCTTGAATAAAACCAATACCAAATTCATTAAGAAAATACTGATTCTACTGTTTTATATGAAAATAGCATGCTTTATTTGCTGTCAACTATTTGACTAGTACAAATTGCTGGATGGATCTTCATGAGCAACTGTGTAATTTCAAAGGCTAGATGAGATTCCCCTTCACCTAAGTTCAGATGCTATACTTGTATCATGGTCCATTCCTGTATGCCTAGCATGAACTATTTACCAGGGAAATGTTCTCTTTATGTATTAACTTGTACTCCTAATCAATCACTGAGGAACCTTGGAAACAGTCCTTGGCACTGATCAGTGACCTTACACTGTCATTCAGGTCCTGCCACTTTTATCTCCTATTCTTTGCCGTGTCATTCTCAGAACAGAACTCGGTTATCTTGATATTCCTAGAGTAATAAGAAGCACGTTCTTTTTGTTTTCTTGTTTTTCAAGACAGGGTTTCTGTGTGTAGTTTTGGTGCCTGTCCTGGATCTCACTCTGCAGACCAGGCTGGCTTCGAGCTCACAGAGGTCTGCCTGGCTCTGCCTCCCGAGTGCTGGGATTAAAGGCATGTGCCATCACCGCCTGGCTAAGAAGCAAGTTATTTATACATCATAGTAAAACATATGGATGCTAAAGAAAGATATAATTTCCATACAATAGTGGATAAAGATAGTAATAGTAAATTATGTAAAGTTCATATGGTCTGTCTGTATATTGCTTTTAAATAAAAAGATTGTTGCACGTTGTTCCATCTAGCACACATATAAAATAATTGGATGATCATATTTTGTATTTGTGATGTGGGAGGCTCCACATTTGATGGATTCTCTCATTTAGATGCCTGATGATCCCTGAAAGTATCAGTATTAAGTAAATAAATAAATGAATAAGGAATAAAACTGATACTGCATTCATTAGGAAAATACTGATTTTACTGTTACATTTGAAAATATCAAGCTTTCTCTGAGGTTGAATATTTGACTAGTATAAAATGCATGGGAATCTACAGTCACTTGAGACCATGACACAAGGTATTATGGACTTTTATTTAGTCGAAAAATGATGTTTTAAGAATCTGTGACCTGTAACAATCCTGTGTAATATGCCTCTGCACCTTTTCTGGCAAAGAGATTGTACTGGTTTCTTAGTTTCAGAGCAAACTCTTCTATGATTGGTTAAAAGTTATTTGTCTTCTTAAATGCAAAAAAAACAAAAACAAAAACAAAAAAACATTAAAGTTACTCTGGACTTCCAATCATGCTTCAGGAGAAAGTTGGTGGTCATTCCAAAAATCCAAACATACTTCTAATTGCTCTCTCCACCACAAACTATATAGTATATGACAAACCAAGAACATATGAATTACTGTAGTACAGAGCGAAGAAAAGAATTTCTGTTACTACAGTTTCAAGTGGGTCAAAATGAAAAACTAAATTTTACATAAATGTTTCAGATCATTGAAGTAATTAGTTCAGATATTTAACCTATTTGTTGTAAATTATTCTTTAAAGCTTCCTTATTTTAACAGAAAACCATGAATTACCAACATTTCATAATAGAATATTGCAAGTAAGTAGCATTATTAGATTTTTTTTCCTAAGTGGAAAATGTAAAGGTACCTCATACTATTTCCTAGGTAGTTGATGAAAAAAGTCATAGCCTGAAGAATTGATCTAAATTACTTCCTAGATAATGATTAATACATTACCTTATCTTTTGATAAGTTGTTTTAAATAAATTTAAAAATAAATTGTGATGAAAAGGTCAGAAAAAAAGTAAACAGGTTGGAATTCTTTGCATGAGCAAAAAATAAGATGACTTACTCTTAAAAACTGATTCTATAAGATGAACAATCATTTTTATACTAATCTTTTTTCTTCATCTTTCCTGCTGACTGATCAATCCATTCACAAATAAAATAATAACAGTAAAGATAATGGAGAATTGGCAATATTTAGGTAGAGAATTTACCTAAAGAAGACTGATTTAGACAACATCTGTGTAGATTAATCCTTGGTCAACAGATTAGATTGTTAGATACTCTGGAACTCCAGCCATCACAACCATTGTTGTATGTCTGAGGGCGTTTATAGAAAGGACAGCTAACAGAGGAAGTGTCTTCTGACTCTGGGGACTCAGCAAGAAGAAAATGAAGATATTGACAAATCCAGCTAACACAGACATTTCCACTCCACTGGACTTCCGTCTGATGTTCTTCTCAACAGCACTCTGTAACATCACAATGGACTAACCTTTGATCTAAAATAAATCTTTTCATCATAAACAGGTTTCATTATGTAAGTCTATTTATCATTTAACAAGGTATTCCAATGCTGTCTTATTCAAACATACAGCCACACATTACTCTGTGTCAAAGATATAGAAATGTACATAATTTATTAGCTTAGTTTGTAAAAACTGATTGCACAAGAAATCCAGGGCAAAATAATGTTGGTCACAATCTTCTCTTAAAGGAAGATTAAATTTAAACAGACTGAGTACACAGTAGGAAAGTAGGTTAAGTACAAGGTTTTTAATGATCTCAATGGGTACTATTAACTTTGCTATGAGGTCTGTCATAAGTTCAATAATTTGGGGTCAAACAATATTTTCATAAAATATATCACTCCAATGCATTATTATTTCAGAGGGGTCAGCCAAGCCTTCTAATCGCCAGATAACTGATTAAGATGAGTCCTTTGGGAGGAAGAAGGCGTGACATGTAAATCTAATATTACACACTAAGTACACCCTAATATATTTGAGCTTCTCACTCAACAAAGGTAAGTAAATGGGTTGAATAGTGTCCCTCCCAAAATTATACGTCCATGTTTAAGACTTTGGAATTGCTTCTAAGCAAAGAGTATATTATAGGCAATGGATTTTGTTTCTGTATCCATAAGATGGTATTTCTCTAGTGGACAAATCTAGAGAACTCTCATGTCTTGCCTTGAAAAAGTCCACCACATTTCTAGGGAGAAATCACATGGTATGTTGCTGAGGTCAGCTTCTACAATCCAGTGAAGACATGTCAGTCAGCAGGCAAAGAGACAGGGATGCTCTATAGGAAGCAGAAAATAAGTCTTGTCAAAAATGTGACCCAGCCTGAAAATAGACATTTCCCAACCCAACTTCTAGATGCCAACACAGTACACAGAGTCTACAATGATCTGCAGACTCACAAGATGCTTGCTATAGCACTCAAAAAAGCAAGTCTAGATTTCTGACTCTCAGAATCTATGATATACTAGTTAAGACTACCATATTTGTACACAGATATTAAGAAACAATAGAAATATTACACAAAAAGGATTATTTTCAGTGATTCATTCTATTCATATTATTGCCCCAAATCAAGAAATTTGTCTAAAGGAAGTTTTAGCTTTATTATCAAATTGTTTTTACAAAGCTGGCTTAGTAATTTAAAAAGGTGAGACAGTGATAGTACTGGGTATGAAAGACAGTCACATCAGTCTGACATTAGAAAAATGTATTGCGTTCTATGAAATGAGGGCTCATTTAGAAGAGTTAAAAACAGCTTTAAGGGAATAAATAGATTGCTTCTCTTCTGAACTTTGGAAACCTTTCAAATGTGAGGGGTGGCAGTCTCATTTTAAACTTTTCTGGAGAGCAAAGCCATGTTCAATGAAAGAAGATCATAAAAAAAACAAACACATTTAACTCTCTAAACACTAGATTTGGACTATTAGAGAACTCACTGCTTGATGAAACAAGGGTCTTTATGTTGCTGCTTTTGTTGCCAGAGATCTTTAAATAGTGGTGAATGAAGAATGTATTTGGTATTAAAGAGGATGAGGTAGATGATAGATAGTTGCAAAAGATAGCTAGTTTACAAAAGGGAAGTATGATAGCTAGATGGGCAGAGCTCTGGCAACTGTCAGAATAAGCAGACAGATGGACAGATAGACAAGGAACAAGTACATGAAGGCAAATGTCCAACATACCTGTATTTGAACTTTCCTAATGTGTTTTCTTCCTTTGGAAGCTAAAGCATGGAAAGTGGTGGAAACCACTTTGCTAAAAGCACCAGTGGTACACTGGGTATCACCAGCAGGAGGGAGTGATGCACCCTTTATCAATCAATCTCATTCCTTTTAACAGTTGATATATTTCTTTTCTAGACTAATTTGTTTGGGCGCTAGTGACTGAATTACAAGCAGCACACACTGGAATGTGTATTCTGTCAAAACAGAAGTCAGCTGCTTTCTCCAAGGTGGCCCGTGCCAGCTGGCTTGGGAATGACATTGGCTCCAGCTGTGTTTGAAAGCCACACTTCTTGTTTTACCACCCAATCAGCTGCAGCAGTACTGAACAGAATGAGTGTAGAAATCACAAAAGAGTATTGAATGAATAGAAGAAATAGGATAATGCTAAACCTTAAAATAAATTCTACTCATGATTCAACTTAATTGATCACATTAGTGACATATTCACGGTTAATAGTGTGAAAGCATTATTTCAGCTTCTTTGAAAATTTCATGTGTAGGTGTATACTACATCTAAACAAGCATACAATTCAGAAACATAAAGAATGGTTTTATTTGGATTTGTAGCTCAACTAATTTAAAAAAAAATCTTTTATTTTCCCTACTAAGTTTTTAAAATATACATTTAAAGTAAAACCAGTTTTCTGTTATACAAAGTGATTGGTTATTTTTTTTCAAAAAGTAAATTTTATTGCAAATTATGAGAGGCTACCACATCTTTTCTGTATGTAGATGTTAAGTTCATTTTTCATGAATATATGGAGGTTAGATAGATGTGCGATTTTTGTGTGTCTTCTTTTATTACTTACATTTTATTATTATTATTTTTTAAACAGGGTCATTCAGTGATGTTAGAGTTATCAGGATGAGATTTGATGATTTCAAGTACCCTGAATCTGACTGTCTCTGCATTCACAGAGGGACATAAATATGTTCATTGTGTTCTAGGTTTTTTATGGGTTCTGGGAATCTGAACTTGGACCCTTTTCCTAGCCATAACATGAATTTCACCTACTGACCCATTTCCCACCCCCATCATATATTAACTTTCATAATTGCCTGATGTTATTGTCATATAGCCCAACATTGAACACTATCTATGTGTCAAGACTTATGGGCACTATTACTCTTATAAAGTAATGTGCTGAAAGAGGCAAATAAATAAATAAATAAAACTAAAAGAAGGATACTAATGACAAGTAACTGATGCAAGAAAAGGAATTAATACTCAATGGCAGATAATATGAAGAAATATATCAATTTAGTCTTGTAGGACCTCAAAAAATTATTTAGACATACAAAATTTCTCATACAGCTTAACTTGAGAGAGAATGATCAAGGAGACACAACACAAATAATTGAAAGAGACATCAGGAAAAAATAACAGAATGGAAAGTGTTTTGTCTATGTTGGCAGAAGTGTGGAGAATAAAATAAATACTAGGGAGGACTTCTGATGAAGTTTGGAATGAAATGTAGAAAAATGAAATTGGAATAGATAAAGGGAGAAAATTTATGAAAAAAATATAGAGTAGACTAGGGAATAAAAATGAAAATAAGAGTTAGATAGATATACATATGTGAAATAAAACCATTTATTGTCCCCTTGGGAGAGTTTTTGCAATTTAGAGGCAAGAGTATAATACTTACATCTTGCATGTGTCATTATACTTTAATTACAATTAGACTTTTACAAATAATGTATTAGAATGATGATTTCTGGGCTTAATTTGATGGTTTCTCTACTTAAATTATTTCAAAGAATCTTTATAATAGCTCGGACATATTGTTAATATTTATACAGACATACACTTATTCACCAATAGACTCATCCATTTAACAATATTTTATAAGTCTCCTTAAATCCAGGAGTTAAGTGCTAGAGATGTATCTGGGAAGATAGTGATCCAGATTGTTCCTTCTAGCTAGCTGACTCATCTAAATACAGTTGTATCAATCTTACAAATGCATTTAGGAAAGTGTACACCAGTAATACACCAAAGAGGAGTGACTACCCTTCCCTCAGCAACCATCAAGTACTAATAGCTCCACCTCTAAGAGTAGGACCTAGATGTCTCTTCATCTACATCTGCTGGCACTTTGACTGACTTGCCCATGTGACAATCTGGTACAGGCAACCACAAGTGCTATAATCCAATGTATGTGACAGTCATGTTACATCAGAAGTATGAATTTCACAGCTCTCTTTCACATGTTCCAGCTTTTATATTATTTATGACCAAACTTTCATAACGTACATGGAGCCTTGGAAGGGGATAGGATGGCCCCATTCTCATGCATATATGGACAAGACTAAATGGACTTATGGAGGTACTAATAACCATAAAAATGAAGAAATGAAGATAGAAATAGGGTATTCTGAGGAAGATAATGATGACTGGATATGACCGGAATATATTATGTAGCAATCATATGAAAATTTCAATATTTAATTAAAATATTCAAAATATATACCAGTCCAGTTTTGTTAGGAGTTGGAAATTAAGAACAGTATTTCAGATGTTGTTGGAAGACATTCATACCATCATTGTCCTTTGTTACATTTATTTTCAGGGACAGTAGTTTTTACTTGAACTCTTATTTTGCCAAAATGACCAGATTCCATTTTTTAAAAGATGCAAATTAAAATGTGTGTAATACGGTTTTATGTATTGGTTCTCTTCATGGTTTATTTTGACCATTTTGCCAAAATTTTTATTTGAGTAACATTTTATTACTATATTTATCTAGTTATAATAGTCAACACATTTTATCATCATGACACCGCCACAGGATAACAGCAATTGAAAAGCTACAAAGTGGAGGGTGTAATTATTGTGACCTGCTCGTCATCTGTATAAACTCTATTAATCCTTAGAGAAACTGTTGCCTATCCAGCCCCAGTTCTTTCTCTCAGGGTAAGTAAAACTCCTTGTCAACTTTGCTCCCTTCATCCTCTAAATGATTACCTTGCATTTAAAGTTGCAACTGCATTATTGACCAGTGACCTATTATTGCTCTCTTGCCTGCCAAATGGTTAGTAAGCCACAAGTGGGCCATTTCCATTTCCAGAAGCAAAATTGCCCATTACAAATATCCGACTCATAATAAGTAAATTACTTTGGTCAATTGATTTACAATTTATCTGGGACAAAGTTTTCACAGAAATATTAAAAGAAGTAAAATTTGTCAAATTGACAGAAAGCTCAGAATACATTGCTTTTGGCAGAAGTGGTCACTTTCTGCACCTGCAGGTTACCTCAGTCTGGCTTATTGGACATTTACATTTCCAACAGTTTTGGTTATGCTTTGATATTTAAACCTCTGGTTAAGCCTTCATGTCTCCAATAGATTAGAGTCTCTTGCATGTACTAGTAATAGCTCTATAGCCTTCTGTTGCTTGCGACTATGTTGCCTTGCTGGTTGATTGCTCCTGTTCTGCAGCTGGCGGTGAATAAGCAGTGCTGAGACTATTTTAGCTGCCCAAAATATAAGGCGAGGAAGTGGAGTTGAGCTTTTCTCCCTACTGCTTTTCTTTCTGACCGCTGTTTTGGACATGGGCTATCCTTTAAAAGTTATATATCAAGTAACATTTTTGCCAGCAGTGCTAAAAGTGGTTAGGAGTATTACTCTAAGAAAGATATATTAGCATAATAAAAAAAATAGAACATATTTTAAGCATATGGATTTTGGTGAAGTTCTAATAAAGGTACATTCTAAAAAATTGAGTAAAAGCAACACAATGGACTGCAAGACTGTATCATGTGTTTTCTTATTGTTCTATGCTTGGCATCTCATATAGATAGGAGATTCTTAGCAAATACATGTGGTGATATTTGATTTGTGCTGAAATGTGGTGATATTTTATTACCTTTAATAAAGGTAGAGCAAGCCATTTAGAGTAAACAAAGAAGTCAGGCAGTGGTAGCAAATGCCCTTAATCCTATCACTTAGCAGACAGGATCTCTGTATGTTGAAGGCCACACTAGGGAACAGAGCCAAGTGTGGTGACACACACCTTTAATCCCAGTACCAACCATGGAGGTCTGGAGATCTTTACCGACAGACAGAAAGTGACAGAGCTGTGTAGGAAGAGGAAGTGATGTGGCTGGGCTAAGAGAGCCAATGAGAGAACAGGACAGTAGAGGCATATAAACGTGAGTAGACAGGAAGAAGCTTTCCTTGGAAGCTGCAGAATTGGTGAGGTGAAGTTAGCTTGTGGTTTGTTCTGTTCCTCTGATCTTTCTCTGGGCTTTAACCTAAATTTCTGTTTTGATGTTTTTTTATTTAAGACCATTTAGAAATTCATCTACAAATATATGGTATAATTTTTCTTATTTCCAGGGTTAAGATGGCAGTTAATAAAAATGGTGCATCATTAAATGTAAACATGGACTTTCCTTATACTTTACGTTTTCTAGTACTATTGTTGAGAATGTAAATTGAGATTATTCAGTTAACAATTTCCTTCTTATGAAAAATAATAAAGCCATAATCTTCTTAAGAAGAGATAAGTGCACCAAGCTAAAGTTAATTTTAGTTGAAACAAAGGCAATTGTGAAAAAATTTCTATTGTTTTATGATAAATTATCATGCAAGTATCAATTATTTGAGAGTAAATGTAATATTCTTTTTCTGAAAAGCAAAAAAGACAAACTTTAATAATACAAAGTGATAGAAATTTAAGAATTTCAAATATTCCTATTCTCCCTTTACTGCAATAAGTTTTAACAGAAAACATCAATTCTCCCTGGAAAGAAGTATATTTAATATTTCAGATTATAATAGAACACAAGTAAATGTCTTAATTTTCCCTGTTAATACTTCTTTTATCAGGTTTTAACTCATATCTATTCTGTGTATTCAAATTACCCTTACCTTGTATGTTTTCTTCACTCTTTGAACACTAATGCATGTATGCATGCATTTTTTTTATCCCAGTTTAGCTGAAAGATCTTTACTTTTCAATGGCATATGGAATTTTCATGTAAATTCTAAGCACTGAGCAATGCTCTATTATTTTAAAATGTATTGGTCCTATTTTCCCATTCTGTGTAACAAAAATGGAATAATACTTTTTATTTCCTTCTCAGAGTTTTCCTGTTGTAGAATACTATTTTCAGATGTGTTTCATTTGTCTGTGCTGTAGAGCATTTGTTTAGTGGTGCAAAGATGTGTTGCGTTCTTTTATCTTTCATTTGTTTAACTCCGTGAAGCTGTGTTACTTTGCCTGTCTGAAATACCTGATTCGTCTAATACAGAGCTGAATAGCCAGTAGCAAGGCAGGAGAAAGGATAGGCAGGGCTGCAGGAAGAGAGAATATATAGAAGGAGAAAAAGAGGGATCAAGGAGAAGGAAGGAGTGAGAAAAGAAGGGGCAAGCCGCATAGCTGCTACACAACCAGCCACGGACTAAGAGTGAAAGTAATATATACAGAAGTAAAACAAGGAAAAAGCCCAGAGGCAAAAGGAAGATGCCATCACTTAAGGTAAGAAAAACTGGCAGGAAACAAGGCAAGCTAGGGCTGGATGTTCATAAGAAATAATAAGCTTCCATGTGTGCCATTTATTTGGGAGCTGGGTGGTGGGCGCCCAAAGTGTAAAAAGTAAAACACACGCACAAAAACAAACAAACAAAAAAAATAGAAACCTACCAACTACATTTTCCTGTCCTTTTGAGTTTTTACTGATGTTCAGCAGTGTCTCAATAAACATATATTTTACTAACCACCTCCAAGTGCTCTATGATCTGAGTTCATATATTCATTCAATTGCTGGATGTGGTCTGTGCCATGTTTAAAATGCTTTCTAAGTTCATATCCATACAATAAAAGATGTGACACACTGATGAGGAAATGAAATGAAATAGTAAATCTTGGCAAAACTCAGACACTAGAACTTAAAGGTAAGAGATGCCCTGAAATGATCTTTTCTTTTTATAAAACCACGGTGTTTACAATCACTGGTCCCCATTAACTAATCTTAGGGCTAGTGAGGCCTTAAGATTTTTCCATGGTTCAACGGCTTTGAAGCTTTCCATTTGCAAAATTGTGAACTTCTTGAAGCAAAGTACAGATGGGTGATATATTATTTTAGGTTCCCAAAACAAGATAAAATTTAAGTAATCCATTTCACACTAAAAATAAAGCCTCTTATACTATGTGTTTTGTAAAACATTTATAAACAAACAAGTCAACTTTCTTGACACATTAGATCATCAGTTACCACTGGCTGTGTCGAAGCTTTTGCTTAAAGTCAAGTAAAAATATTTCTTCAAATTGTAAAACCACACTCAGTATATTAAGGTGCTGTGGAAATAAATGATACAAAAAACTTATTGAGGACAATATTTCATAATGTGATTAGGTTTCTTGAGGTGTAAAATGAATTAATTTAATTTGAACTAAGTTAAGGTGACTTAGACACAATCAAAATAAAAAAGCCCCCCAAAATGTAAAATTAATTAAAAAAAGACAACTCAAATGCCATAGAATAGTTTTTATCAAATATTGGGGTCTAAATTCAAGTTTGATCTAGAATTTTATTTTACCCATTGCAAAATTATTGTTTACTTTTTGGAAAACACTCCTGGGCATTCTGGAGTATAGTTGATAATTGCAGTGGCACTCCATTGGAGAGAACAGAATTTCCCTTTGCCAGCAGGAAGCAATTGTGAATACATTTGTTTTTTATTTATTTATTTTATTTTGAGAGAGAAACAGAGAGCAAGAGCAAGAATGATAGCAAGAAAGTAAAAGAGAGAGAAAACACATGAAGTTGGGTGTCTAGGGAGATGGGGAGGAGCTAGGAGGAGCTGGAGAGGGGAAACATAATGAAAGTATATTTTAAGAAAAATTAAGCTGGGTGGTGGTGGCACACACCTTTAACCCCAGCACTCAGGAGGCAGAGCCAGGTGGATCTCTGTGAGTTTGAGGCTAGCCTGGTCTACAGGCACCAAAACTACAGAGAGAAACCCTGTCTCAAAAAAACACAAAAAAGGAAGAAAAATTAATAATATTAATAATAATATTTTAAATCCTAAAAATAATTACATTTTTCAGTGTAATCAAAGCTATATTTTCCTGTAAAGAAATAAATGAAAACTAGCATAATAATTATACAGGAACATTTTCAAAACACAATTAAGCTTCTTGCTTCTCAGTTTTTGAAGTAACTTCATAACTAATGATAAATTTGGCAAATTTTATAAGAAAGATACAAAGTTTAATGCAAAGATTAATGAAAGCTTAAGAATTAAAACACCGCTATACCCTTTCCCTTTCTCATTAAGACAGTGTTTTTTGTTTTGTTTTGTTTTATTTTGTTTTCCATCTTGTTAATCCTTTAAAGCTTTTTTACCAGTCTTTGACAAATTAAGAACTATTTTTAAGGAAGACACATAATTTCAGCAGGCCATAAATTATGAGTAATTGCATTTAAAATTTAAATTCTTTTTTGTTGTTGCTACTAATGAAGAAGTCAAGCAAGATGGCAAAGGAAAGAAGCAAAAACATCTCTACCCCATTTTCTTAGTTATGGATCACAGTCATGACCAACATGGCAAGATTTCCATAAGAAGGCAGTACTGACACTCATATCAGTGCTAAGCAACAGTTGTCTAACTGCATTTAAGGTATGCTCAACATGAGAGAAATTATACCTGGTACTTGAACCCTAGCCAAATACCCAAGGCTACTGAAGTAATGGGTCTTAGAGAACAACTTACTACCATTGTTTTATTTAATGACTATAATCCCTAACCACATTTAAATTTGATTTTTTTATTTAACTAATTTAAAGTAATATTAATATTATTTAGTCTATGAAATCAACATTTTATATTAACAAGTTTTATGACTTTATATTTAGCAACTGTATCTCAAATAAAAGTTTTTGATTTAGAATATGTAAAAACAAAACTCACAAAAATTGAAAACAAATCTAAAAATATAAACCTGTCAATCAATAAATGGGCAAATCTATAAACAAAATGGTCTTCAAGAAAGAAAAAAAATGGTGTCAGTATATATTTTAAGTCTTCAATGTTCTTGCATATCAGAGGAGTATAATATAAAATTATTTGTAGATTCTATCTTGTGCTAGTGAGAATGATTAAAAAAATGAAAACGAATATCAGAGAATGGAAGTATGTGAAAAATAAAGAATGATTGTTCACTGCTAGTAGGTATATAATTTGAGATATATTATTGAAGTCATTATAAAGAATCTTAAAAACAGTTAAAAATAGGGCTTTAAAGTGATTAGGGTTGGTTACCATCAATTTAAAGACCCAAGTTCAAACCTTTGGTCTAATGGTGGAATGAGAGAATTGACACCTTTAAGTTGTCATCTGACCTTCACATGTATATGGACACACACAAACAGGGTCACACACACACACACACACACACACATTAATGTAAATAAATAAATAAAGTAGAATAAGTATATAATCCAGTTGTACTATGGATGGACTACTTACCAAGTCCTACAACAGAGATATCTGAATATCCATGTTTATTGCTTCACTATGCATAGTACACTTGAATGGAGCCAGTCTAGATCTCTATCTAGAGTTTGCTGATATGGAAAATGTTGCTCACATACACAATGGAATTTTATGAAGGCACATAGAAAAATAAAATCATAACACTTTCAGTGAAATAGAAAGAACTGTAATTATTAGAATATCCAAGTTAGCCCAAACACAGACAAATGCCTTATCCTTGCAATGCATATGCAACAATTAATTTATGTATGTGAGGCATGGGTTTTAGGTCATGAAACTAGAAACTAGACCAAGAGACAAGGGAACAAAGTCTTAAAGGTTCAGTGAGGAGTAACCAAGAAGGTTAGAAAATATTTGTGACATAAAACGAAATGGGGTTGGGCCTCTTGACAGGGAACAATGGGAGTCAGACACTGCATGAGGGAAGAAACAGAGGAGGGAGAGTAAAAAAACAACTCAGTATGTTTGAAAATTTCATAAGAAAGATATTGTGTATTTCAAACCCTTCGTTAGATGATTCTGGAATGTTAGGAAGTTGTCATAATTCTGTTATTTAGTCATATGAGTCTCACTGTTCATTAAATGGTGGGCAAATTGATTTCCATTTCTATAAAATAATTGCTCAATTGATTTTTTTTAATTATATGTTTCATTGGAGAAGAGGATAAAAGCAATTGCAATAGTTAACATGAAAACATGTATATTGATTATTCTATAGTATCAAATTAATGAGAAATTTTCAAAATATTTTGGGCTAAAGGAAAAGCTAATGTTATAGTTTGGAACCAAGAATAAAATATCCTAAGTGTCTCATGAACACTTCTTACGTTTTTCAGTAAGCACTGTCAATATAAATTAATGAATATTTTAACAAGTGTAATGCATAAATGTTTTGCTCTTTGAGTACATGCTGAACACCCAAGCTTGTAGTGATAAATAACACAGCTCTTTCCTGGGAGAAATTCTTTTCTTTTTCTATGTTCACCATAAATAGTCAGAAAAGTAAGATCAGAATGTCTTAAAAGGGACTCATCATAACATGTCAACGACACCAGGGAACAAATCAACAACTGCTTAAAGAATTGTTTTTCTTTGAAGAAAAAATATATTTTGGCTTGGAGAACTAACTTCATTATGCTACAGTCGACAGTGAGTGGAAATCCTACCTCGATCATTAATGTGTTTCTAAAAGCTTTCTGTTTTCTTCACAGAAGCCACTTGGTTGAAATTTTTTCTTGTGATGTATTATCTCACAGTAAAAGCTAATTCACTCAGAAGCTTTTTACAAATTCTAATTTTTTAACAAAAACAGTAAAGAGAACATTACTAATTACTGATTATTATGGAAGTGATTATATATCTCAATGAAAAAAATAAGGATAAATGAATTTTGGAACTTAGAGCTCTGATTCCTTTCATAATTACTTCACAGCATGAAAGGAGAGATTTGGGGATTTTCCTTTCACAATAAAGATCACTTGTCTATCTTGGGTTCTCTATAGGACAAGTAGAAAAGTAACTGCTATTTTAATTAATTTGATAACCATGCTTTTTTTTTTTTTTTTTTTTTTTTGAGACAGGGTTTCTCCATGCAATTTTGGTGCCCATGCACTTGGAAAAGATGGCCCCTCACCAAGGACATGCACTCCACCTGGGCAGCACACTAGGGCTGACCCTGTTGTTGGGGACACAGGTGAGCTGACCCTGAGGGTATAAGAGAGGGAAAGCTGATCCCCAATTCCTCCCCCCATCCCCATCTGCCCTGAGGTGGCATGAGTGACAGAAAGATTATCACCTGTGGAAGATAGAGTTTATCTCAGCCAGGTGGTGGTAGCACATGCCTTTAATCCCAGAACTTGGGAGGCAGAGGCAGACAGATCTCTGTGAGTTTGAGGCCAGCCTGGTCTACAGAGCGAGTTCCAGGAAAGGCACAAAACTGCACAGAGAACCCTGTCTCGACAAACCAAAAAAGAAAAATAAAAGAAAAGAAGACTGGCCCTGGGGTCACAGAGTGTATTTTTAAGATTGTAAGATGTTATTGACTGTGGGGACATTTAAAGGAGGGCTGAAATTAATGCATTTTACATTGTAGCATGGTCATGGGACTATAGAAACAAAGTGTGAAAGGATGTTGATTAAAAGTAATATATTGAGTATCAAGTTGACAAGGGAGAGAGTTACTCTTTTGATGAAAAGATCCTTCACAAATACTCAGACTCAGATTAGAAGATGTGTGAACTCTCAGGGATCCTCAGTGGTAGTTCCATTGTTTTCCCCATTATAAGATTCCTAGAATATAATCAACACTGAACAATTACTTATTGAATGAATGACTAGATAATCTTTAGAGGCATAAATGTGTTGGGTTAACAAGTTTAGGAAAAAATAAAAACTGAAAGACAACAATTCTTCAATTTTGTTTCTAGTGAAGAATTAAGTTTTATGAACTGGTATGTGCCATCCCTCCCTTAAATACATAAAAAAGGAAGGTATCTGGCAAAGAAGTTTATTCTGTCTTTCTTTTTCAATTCTGAAGCGCTGTGATTCTGAATACTTGTGATTCTGTTGTTTATAAATTCAGTCACTTGTAAACTCTCTTTAACTGGTCATGATGTTAGACTCTGTTCAGTAAATACAGATTGGAACTCATAAAAGTCCTCCACAGATGTTGTAATCAATGAAATGTCAGCACTGATATACATTAATAAAATGCAATGAACTCTTGTACAGTTGAAGGACTATATTTTATTTTATAAGTATAATACATTCTAAAACAAAGGTCCAAAGTTGAAGCACTATTTGACTCTGTTAAGTTAAAGAATTTTGTTCAGATTTATAATAGCAGATTTTTAAACACCCTAGGTATTGGCCAGTTATAAAGTTTTAAATGTGGTGGTAATGTCACATATACATGACAAATATGAGTATACTATATGTAAAAGGAATCAAAGAACTACAATCTATTGTGATCTAAATAGGGTATCTTTATATCTCAATCTGTGATATAATTTATTTCATGTGAGTCACCCAAAATGTTTGGTAGTCTCAATTTTTATCTCATTTTATCTGGGGGAAAAAAAAGAGAAGTATATTTTAGGATTAATTTAACAAAGTCGTACAATGCAGAATCACTAACCAGGATTCAGATATCAACTTTCAGAAACAGAATTAGATAGTTATTTACACAATGATTTGAAGATTAAGATATGTAATTAGCCCAGAGTTTATGAGCTTAAAATCAAAGCAATTAATGTAAGAAGCTACCAGCACCACTTTTAAGGATAAATGTATATTGAATTACTCATAGGCAGGATTATAGATAAAAAGAGACAAAATTGGTCTAGCTTTCAAGGAGTTTATATTTTATTTGAAAATATTTTATTAAAACCACACATATTAAGACAAAATGTGGGTGTTAAAAGCTCTATTTAAATCAATGTTTATAAACCAATGTTTATACATTTACTTATTTAAGGTTATTTATGGTTGATTTAAATCAATATTTATAAATCAACATTTAATTTCTTAAAAGACTGATTTAAAGAATAAAGTCAAAGATGTTCACACAAGACTCTATCAGGACCTGCAGTTGCACATGAACCTGTCAATTCCTTTACATAGGACTGTTTGAGGTGACATAGACATACCATGCACTGCGCTTTATCATCCACTGTCCCTAAGTTTAATTACCATCACTTCACAAATGAATACATGTTATAAAATGATTTTGTCATAATTGTTTTCTGCCATTTTCCTTTTCCAATTGAAACTATTGAATTTAAGGGGAAAACACTGATATTCTTCATGAAATTACATAAAACTTCATTAAATAAATTGTATACTTTTAGGGTAGAAATGAAGTTCAAACTGTATGTTGTACTGTACTTTGTTTCACATTTAACTCCTGAAATATGATTGTATACTAAATTAATCATTTACTGAATAAATGACCATATGATATTTACAATATTAAATGTCTTTGTTTAACCTGAGAATATGAAGAGTAGAAATAGAATTTTCCAACTATTTTCCAAGCAGAAACTAAGTTTTCATGCACTCAGGTGCCTCACTTTTACTTTAAAAATGCTAAAGTAAAAACATGAAAGCAACTTGCAAAGTTTTCTTCTTGTCTTTTCCTATAATCTGCTTGTGGTTATTCTATTTTGAATACCGTTGCAGTACTTTATTGAGAACCACATTATTGTGATTGCTAAGGATGATCAGAATCTTTGTTTCAGAGCAACCGATGTAATTGGATATTAGATACTCTACAGCTAGAAGAGTGTGCCGTATTTTATACCTTTAGTTTTCTCAACTGGAGTAACTGATGATTATGATTCATGTTTATTTTCACAATTTTTTTCAAACTACTTCTCTGTGAATTCTTTCTCTTGGTTACATTTCCTGCTCGTTCTAGGTATAGGAGTGAGAAAAAAACACTTCTACTTAACACCCAATAACTCATTTGTGGAACTTCTCATGGTGAGTTATGTTGTGCAGTGCCATTCTCTTTCCCATTATAGAATAATTACTGATTCATCAAAATAGTAGGTGCATAGACTTCATTTCTATAAAAATCATAATATTTTACAGAGCCTTAACACTAGAATACAAAAATCCAGTTAAAAAGAATTAAATGGAATTAGAGGAATGAGGTACTGCTCTATGATTAGCCAAATTATTGTCAGAATATAAATTTGTTAATTAAAATCATTGGGGTATGTATAAGTAAAGTCACTTGATTGACCACTAGGAAAAGAACTACTTTTGGCTGCTATTATATTCAGGTTTGCTACAATGATATGTGGATTTAAATATATTTAATAAAACAAATACTAAGAAATGGGCTACATTTGAGTAATGAAGTTTATGCCAGAGGTGTATAAAGCTTTGGAAATTGGAGTCTAACCTAATCTTCAAACTGTTTCATGCATTTCATGGTCAATCCTGACAGGTTTATTTGTTTGTGTGGGTCTCAATAAGTTACGGACTTTTTGCTGCTCAAAAGCCCATAGTGATTCTCCATTCTTTTCAGGGAAATAGGTTTAGCTCATCATTTTGTTCTAAATAATAAATTTTTAACTCATTTAATGTATTTGCTGTTATCAGCCCTCTGGATGCCTCTCCTCAATAATACTTCCATTGCTAGTTCTCTAGTAAGGATCCCCACAGATACAAGACTTGTATCTGTGTTCTATTGAATATTATGGCATGTTATCTCAGAAGGCTTTTTGAAATATGGTACGTATGGTAAAGTCTTTATTCTTTTACTTTTCATGGGTATACAATATTAAGTATACAATAAACTACAATATTACATCTCCCTTCTGTTACTACTTAGAAGTTCATATGGCCATTTTTCCCCAATCATGTTAAATTTACTTCCTTGACAAATATTTGTACTATTCTATCTTATTCTAAATTTCCTTTTAGTATTTGTTATGATATTAAGCTGGGAAGGAAATTTTTTGCAAATTAAAAAATATATAGTTTGTTATAAAATATAAAAGCTGATCATTAATTCATATATTGTTTGATTTATGTATATTATGTATAACATCTCATCATATTCTATATTACCTATATTTTAAGATAAAATACATGAAGCATAAAGTTGTTAAATCATTCAAAGTAAATAAAGACAAAGTGATTAGATAAAAATACTTTAAAAGTTATTTTAAAGACAAAAAGAAATACAGACATTAGTCAAACTCTGAGGTGATGAATTTACATTTGTGCTCAAAAGCTTCCATAGCTAATTGTAAGGTATTTATAGTGTTGTAGAAAGGCCATAAAATAAACCTAAAATACTAAAATCTAGTCCGTTTTTTATTGCTTGTATTTGGTTGTATTATCTAGCCACTCCCAATTATTTATTTTTCATTTCATTTTAATAAAACTCTTACAAACTTCATCATGGAAAAAAATTATTTTCTTAAATCCTATTAAAATTCCCATGTAGAAAACCATTTCACATTATGTAAGTTAAAAGTATACACACTAAATATATTAATGTAAATTGAGATTAACAGCATACAGTCTCTAACCTAGTCTCAATTATACACCAATGCTGGAGAGACATTTGTTCTAATACATGTGTAATGTGGGGAATGAAACTGAAAATGCCCCCACAATTTTCTGAAAAAAAAAAAAACACGTATACTGCTATTATAAAAAAATGTATTTGTCAGCATCACGTTTTCTATGTTGTCTGACGAAAATAAATGCAATTCTGGTTCGTTGGAGCACCATAAGTATTGTAACAAGATCAAAAGCTCCGAGTCTTGAGGCAAACTAACATGGGAAAAGAAATCTCAGAAAAGCTCTGGGTAGTCCACCCTGGAAACGTGGTCATGAAGCTTGATGATCAAACTGTTGATTATCCAGCTTCCTGCTATCAGGACTTTAGTCAAAAAAGTAGCAGCTCAAAGGAAAAGAAAAGAAATCAGAATAATAATGATTCATTCTAATATTTATGAGGAAAAGGAGTCTAAACCTTTTCAAGAAAACATGCTTTGACAGGCTGACTCTGGGGACCCTTAATCTGCTTCTAATTAACAAGGCTGCTTACCTGATTCTAATTTATTCTGGTGTCTTCTGCACAAAGAGAAGACATATGTATATTAGTACAACAGGATGTCAACTCTTTCCTAAGCTCATTTCCCCGAGGAATGATGCCCCAGACCAAAGAGCAAAAGACATGAAGACAAAGGCAAGGGCATTTTGTACAAAGGAAAATTCTGCTCTAGAATGCACTGGGTCTTGAACAGTTTCTTGAGCTTTCATTTACAGTACATTAAATTATTGAAATTTCCAAAATAAGTATCCTATAAAAATTAATATAATAATCATGTTTACATCCTTCTTTCTGATACATTTCTGTAGTAATTATTTCTTACCATGTCCTGATACATCATTCCTATTTTGCAGCTTTCCTGCTTCTGTGTTGTTGACCTGAAAGTTGTCCTTGATTCTTCATCCCCTCTTTTCCATGAAGAACATACATGGCCTCTACTCATAGCAACTTCTACCTGACTCTTTCAATATTAAGTAAAGATCTGAGGGAAATTGTAGGCAACACTAGAGGTGACATGGCACTCTCCTAGAAAACTATTTTAACGTTTTTCTGATAGTTTTGATTGACTAGTTGTGCTATTTAAAATTCTATTCTTGAAGTCAATATGATCTTGATTGCCTAAGTATTACCTAAATGTTTCAAAACTACAAGGATGTGTTAATTCACTTGTCTTTCTCATGAAGAGATTTGTTAATACACAGTAAATTAGCTGGTTTTGACACAAATTTTCTCTGCAAAAAAAGTTCAATTAGCATAGCCAAGACAACAGTGATGTCACCTGTCTCACACAGATATAGTCATTTCCATCTAAAAGGTATAGCCTGTGGATTGCACAGAAATGAAATTATTTTGTGTCTATGACCAACATACTTAGTAATAAATGGTTTGTTCTTTCTAATTGTTTTTTTGTGTGTGTTTGTGTATGTATGTGTGTGTGTGTGTGTGTGTGTGTGTGTGTATGAGAGAGAGAGAGACAGAGACAGAGACAGAGACAGCGGATAGAGAGATTTTTATAAACTTGCTTTCTCCCCAGGAACATTACAATATTAATGCAATAGTTAAAATAGATACATATATAATAATATATATGTAGAGTAGGGTAAATATATTTCAAATTAGAATTTTAAAATAATAGACAAAAAATTATGAATGTGTCCCATGGTGTGTAGTTGACACAAAGCAAATTGTTTAATCTACATTGTTTCATATTTATAACTTCATGATAAATGCATGCTGAAAATCACAGGCATATATGTTATTTCTAATAGACTTTATACATATCAACCACAGATCCCCCAGCCATCCTTCCTGTTGCTCACCCCCTAGCTTCCTCTCCAACCCCTCACCATCCCCTCCTCCAAAAGGGTAAGGACTTCCATGGGGAGTCAGCAAAGCTTGGTAACTTACTTTTTAATATGTACACATTATATAAATACAAAAAGATATTCAAAATATATAATGATTATTTTTACTAATGATTTGATGCTATAAATACATGTGAGTAGTAAACAAAGCCCTGAGAAAATGAGTTTTTTGTCCAGGAAATCTCTTCTATTTCCCCTTCCCAGAAAAAGGACTCCTAGCAATAGTGGAGAGGGTGCCTGGCCATCTACTATAATCAGATTTGTGACTACCTTGTCATCAGACAGTCCTTACCCAATAACTGATGGAAACCGATGCAGAGATCCACAGCCAAGCACTGAAATAAGCTCTGTGAGTCCTCCTGAAGAAAGTGAGGAGGGATTGTATGAGCCAGGGGGGTCAATGCCATGACAGAGCAAACCACAGAGACAACTGACTTGAGCCTGTGGGAGCTCTAGAACAATAGTTAGGAAGCCTGCATGGTACTGACCTAGACCCTCTGTATGTGTGTGACAGTTGTGTAGCTTGATCTGTTTGTAAGGCTCCTAGTGGTGAAGATCAGAATCTGTTCCTGGTGCTTAGCTGGCTTTTGGGAACCTGTTCCCCATGCTGGATTACCTAGCTCAGCCTTTATGCATGGGGAGAAGCTTGGTCCTACCTCAACTTGATGTTCCATGCTTTGTTCGATCTCATGGGAGGCCTGCTCTCTTTGAATGGAGTCTGAGAAGTGGATGGGGAAGGGGTAGATGGGAGTCAAGGGAGGGAATTGGAGGAGAGGAGGGAGGGGAAACTATGGTTAGTATGTAAAATAAATGAAAAAAAGTTAATTAAATACAAATAAAATAAAAAATAAAATGAATGTTTGAACATTAATATGTAATTATCTATTGTTTCAGTTTCTGCTATTAGAAAATAACAAATCATACATTTTATTTTCCAGTTCTCACATGATATCAACTAGTCAAAAAATTACTCTGTTTCTTTATTTGACTATCAGAATGATTGAGCAAGTGGAATTTGTGATATTATCACATATTCTGGAAACTTTATCATGAAATGAGTAATATATATATATATATATATATATATATATATATATACATATATATATATATGATAACTATTTTTACTTATTGTACAGCACATTGAATATTGTAAATATTTTATGTTGAAAATAATTTGACTTTTTTTCATGCCATATAAAATTTAAAGAATCATATTGCTAAAAAAATGTGCAATTTTTTCTCTCACTCTGATATAATATAAGCTGAGTACCATATCATATGTCTATGGTAAGATGAAGCAGGAATATTGTCATATGTCCAAAGCCAACCTGGACAACACAGTGAGATATTGTTTTGAAAAAATCATAGATGTTCGCTGCTACTCCATTCACAAATGTAGTAAATTGAAACACTCTAGGTGTCCATCAAATGATGAATGGATAATAAAATGTACTACATTTATCCAATTAACTCTTCTTCAGAACTATAAATAAAATTACAAAAGATGATTACTAATAACTGAGTGTGACTGGAAATAATCATACAGAGAGAGGTAACCCAGATCCACAGCAGTAGTGTGAATGAGATGTACTCCATATTCTTAAGTATTTGAATATTTAAGTCCCCTCTTGTGGTGCTGCTTGGGGAGGCTTAGGATATCTAATGAAGGAAGTATGTTACTGGGAAGAAACTTTGGCATTTCAAAAGCCACCTGCCACTCCCAATTTGCTCTCCCTGCTTCCTGTTAATGGTTAGAGACCTGATATTGCCGCTGTTCCTTACCACTACAACTGCCCTCTGTAGTGCTTCTCTGCCATGATGGTGGACCTTTGTCTCTGTGGAATCACAAACCCAAAATAAACCCTTTTTTTCTATGGGTTACCATTGTCATAGGTTTTATCACAACTGTATAAAAATAACTAATGTACCCAGAATGCCAAATGCCACAGGATAGCTTTCACATGCAAATGCTAGATTCCAATAGTTAGATGTATGTTTAAATTGAAGCATCCATAAAGAACAGAAATTAGTAATGGAGTTTGCTGACAGATAAGGATAGAACTTAGGTGGTAAGAAGGGAAGAACTGGAGTAATGTAGTAAGAATGGTTAAATGGAGTAGGAGAAGAGAAGGTAAGGTCAAGGAGGGAATGTGGTGTAGTTTTTTTTTTTTAACTCTTTTGGATCTTTGGGGGCACACCACCCATCTCCCAAATAAATACACATGGAGACTTATTATGACTTAGAAATACCTTGCTTTAGCTTGGGTTGTTTTTAGCCAACTTTCTTAACTTAAATTATCCTATCTATCTTTTGTCTCTACACATTTTTCTTTTCTTACTTCTATGTATCTTACTTTTACTCTTACTCTCTGACTGGCTGGGTGGCTATGTGGCTGGTCCCTAGTGTCCTCCTCTCTGCTCCTTGATTTCCTCTCAGATTCCTCCTTCTGTTTATTCTGTCTGCATGCCAACCCTGTCGGTCCTTTCTCCTGGCCATTCAGCTCTTTATTAGACCAATCAGGGATTTCAGAAAGGCAAAGTTTCACAGCTTCACATAGTTAAACAAATGTAACATAAAATAATTGAACACATCTTTGCATCATTAAACACATGTACCATAGCAGTGTGGGGAGTTCAAATGAGATTCTTCTATACTAGAGATATAATGCCTGTCCCCGATAATGTTGGGAAGGGGGATACACTCTAAAAAAATACATAGTTGTTTATTATATTGAGGCAAAATTGTCTTTCTAATTTATAAGAACCTATCATAAGTCAAATGTCTGTAAAATTGTCAAACAGCTTTTCAAAGAGAAATGGTTTCCAAAAATTTAATAAAAGTGTAGATAAATGATTCCCTTTGTATGTTTTCAAGTATCAGACATAATTTTAATAGGATTAGTTGCTGTAGGATGTTCTGTATGGCAGATATGTTGCTCTGTTTGGTTAGCAAATAAAACACTGATTGGCCAGTAGCCAGGCAGGAGGAAGTATAGGCGGGTCAAGGAGGAGAGAATTCTGGGAAGTGGAAGGCTGAGTCAGAGAGACATCCAGCTACCACCATGACAAGCAGCATGTGAAGATGCTGGTAAGCCACGAGCCACGTGGCAAGGTATAGATTTATAGAAATGGGTTAATTTAAGATATAAGAACAGTTAGCAAGAAGCCTGGTACGGCCATACAGTTTGTAAGCAATATAAGTCTCTATGTTTACTTGGCTGGGTCTGACTGGCTGTGGGCCTGGTGGGTGACAGAGATTTGTCCTGACTGTGGGCCAGGCAGGAAAACTCTAGCTACAATTAGTAAGTGAAGAGATAATTACAGACAAGGTATTACAATTAAGTTGCCTACAATGACAGTCAACACTTGTTAAATTTTTGTAAGTGTAAAAGTCACTGCTACTGATACAACTAAGTTAGCAGTTGGTCATTAAAAGACTGATTGATATACCACTGGGATCAAGATGGTGGGATGTTATAAGTGAGTAGGTAGAAGGAACCTCCAATTATTATGAGAGCAAATAGAGGATATTAACTAATGACATCCAGGAGAGAATATACTTATATGTAGGTCACCCTAAAGTATTAGAAACAAAAATTAAGTTATATGAAAATCATTTCCTGGATTCCAGATTTCATTTTAAGTTTCAATATAGTTGAACTCCTCTTTACTTCTTCTGAAAACATCTCATTATCTAGCAAAAGAAAATTATAGAACTATTCTGGACTTTGACAACCTTCTCTATTTTGTTAACTTCCTAGGTACTTTCAAAATAATTCACACAAAGTACAAGCTATTGCATTTTCAGTCCAACTAGAGAAAATCATTGATTAAAATACTTTATTTGATTAATGTCAATGAATTAATGGACTTGATAACTATGCATTCATTACCAGTGACTATTTAGATTTTCTACATAAATACATTTTGAATCTGTTTTCTTCAACCCTAAAGTTCTAAGGATAAACTATAACCCTATTTCTTTTCTTTGATTTTTCAAGACAGGGCTTCTCTGTGTAGCTTTGGCTGTCCTGGAACTCATTCTGTAGACCAGGCTAGCCTTGAACTCAAAGAGATCTGCCTGCCTCTGCCTTGCGAGTGCTGGGATTAAAGGTGTATGCTTCCACTGCACAGCAAACTCTAACCCTATCAACAGAAGTATTTGGTCTGTTCACTTTTAATTCCATCCCACACACTGTACCAGACTTGATACTGACAAGAAGAGAAACAGGGAGGGGAAGAGGAATCCTGAAAGAGGAGAGAGAAGAAATGGGGAAGGGGAAAGCATGAGAAGGGTTGAAGGAAGAGAAGAGAACGAAGTCAGGACTTGAAGCTAAGAAGAGAGGGAGGAATGAAGAAAGCCGATGCACAATCCTTCAAAAATATTAGCTGTTTCATAGAAGATGGTCCTGAACAAGATATCATCACTACTCTGAAAGAGAAAAGAGCCTGATACTCTTACATGTTTATTACTATCAACAATATCGATATATTGCAAGAACATTTTGAGATGGACATTGTAACATTTATTTCAAACATTCATTTCTCTTCTATGTCATAATAATTACAGTGTTATGAATTTTGTGTTTTCCAGTAAAGCATATGGAAGAAAATATAGTGGAAAGTACTAAGAAAATGTTAGCTGTCTGTCAGGGATAGATTGTGCATGTGTTTTTGCTTTTTTAATCCCTCATATTTCCAAAGCAAAATGTTGACTAAATGTGCTGTTTTCTCTACATGAAGATCACATAGATGTTAGAATCATTTTACTCTGCAATGATATTTGAAGAAAGAACAGATGAATGAGAGTTTTGTCAGTAGTAAGTTATGATATTTTTTTCTAAAATAATATGGCAAATAAAGAATGTTTCCTTAGAAACTCAGCTCTGCTCAATAAGGACTTTTTTTAAATAACTACTCCTTTATTAATTTAGTGTTTCTTCATCATAGGGCAGCTGTGTTTGTAAATTATCTCTGTGTATACAGACTGAACTTTTGCCAAGACATTGCAATCAATGATCTTATCTTTCTATATAATATTATGTCTCATAGTTGCCACCAATGGAACTACTCAAATAGTCAGGTATGATTTTGGAAACATCTTCAGTGCTCTCTAATTAACAACTCTGTGGAAAGAAAGGCATAGGCCAAGCTACGAAGTTCTTATATCAGAGACACAGGCAGCTTGACACTTCATCAAAATCCCTTAATTTTATTACAAGATAGTGTCTCTCCTTTAGCTTTTCAATTAAAGAACGTGTAATATTCACTGAAGTAAAAAAAAAAATTCTGCCACTGTATAAGGCATTTAAAAATCTGGTTCACAATTATTATTGTAGGAAAGGACAGTTGTTAAAGTGAATGGAAACTACTTCACCAAATTTTTTTGTTTAGGATCTTCATAAAAAGTCCCATTAATTCTAATAATACACTGCTTTATTGTCTTCCTACTTTAACAAGCTCCGCCTGTTATTGTGAATTATTTCTAAGAGATTATTTTCAAATTGGCTAATTTTTATCGTCTGCTTGAGTATCAGGAATCAACTGACACCTCAGCTTGTCCATAGGCTTTAGGGCCATTGTCTTAATCTGTTCATTTTCTGAAGGAAAATGAGTTCAGAATTTGGGTCAGAACTGATTTCAGCCTACAGAAGGCTTGGAAGAGATTTTGCCTTTTGCCTGCTTACCCTCTTTCTCTTTTGCTGGCAAGTTCATCTATCCTATTGCTGTGACCAGTATTAAATGTCACTATTCTGGTTCCAGTGTAGAGTGAAGACCAGCTGTTCTTCAGGAATCCTCCAGACCTCCAGTATCTGATTGGATACTAAGACATGCAGCCTCATGGACTGAATAACCTGAAGATTTTGGTCCTTTCTGTTATCTGATAGCTATTTTTGGACTATCAAGACCACATTCTATAAGTTCTTCTCTTTTAGAAAACTTTGATTAATGCAGTATTGCAAGACGAATCTTAAAAGGTCTTATTAATAAAAATCCCAGAGCCAGATATTGAGGTGAATGCTGAAAGATCAGTGAGACAGAGCAAGCCAGCCACATTCTTACCTCCATGAAATCCTCAGCCTTAAGAGCATGAGTTCTTGTTTCCTCATGCCTTATATACCTTTCTGTGTCCTGCCATGTTACTTTCTGGGATTAAAAGCATGTGTCATGTGTCATTTCCAAGCAAAGACATGATATCTCAAGTTCTGGAATTAAAGGTGTGTGCCATCATGCCTGGCTCTGTTCCCAGTGTGGCCTTGAACTCACAGAGATCTAGACAGATCTCTGCCTCCTGAATGATAGGATTAAGGGTATGTGCCACTGCTGCCTGACTTCTATGTCTAATTTAGTGGCTGGCTCTGTCCTCCAATTCCTAAGCAAGTTTATTAGGGTATATAATACATCACCACACAGTATATTAGACATTTTCTCAAATATTTTGTTGTTATTTTGTTTGTTTGTTTGTTTTGAGACAGATTCTTTCTATGGAGCTCTGACTGTCCTGGAACTCACAATGTAGATGAGGTTGTTCTCAAAGTCACAGAGATCCATCTACCTACCTCTGCATAGTAAGTGTTGGGATAAAAGATGGGTGCCATCACACCTGGCCTTTCCACCCAATCTTAAATAAATTTAAAAAAATAACCCAAATCTGTAGACTCTGAGAGTAGGAGATAATTTGCTCATGACATAATTATTACATCTGATACACTTATAATCTTCATATATCTATATTTAATGATAAATTGAATCAAATAAATGCATTTCAATCTATATGTATATAAATCTACACATATATTTTAATTATACATAAAATATACATTTGATACATATTAAAGATTTTTCCTGCTCACACAGATAAAAATGTAAAATTTATACTGGGCACTTTTCATGTTTATTTATAATCTTTAACATATAATTCAGTAGCATGTTCTTGGCTAGACAATTTGGAATTAGTTTTTCCAATTATTAAACAATTTTGATGTTTATCATATTTCCAATGTTCAAAGGTTATAGAGTTAAGCAACACTAAGAAATTAACTGAGAAAGAAACTAGATAAAAATTAATATTAATATTGGGAAAGGAACATGGAAGCAAAGATATAGGCTAAGAATTAAAGTTAATTCTTGTCTTAAATTCAGTAGTAATGAAAAAGAGAAGACGTGGGAGCAGAATGTATCTTATTCAAATTATAGGCTGCATTTGAATTTAATGATAATTTGTACATCCTATTATTTCGTTGATATTAATTAGCTAATAACGTAAAAATAAATTTTTAAAATGAAAAAACTGCAGTTCATTATTTTATTTTAGATTATATTGAGATTGTCAAACTTCTTATGTTAATAATATGTTGACATTTTTCTTGGTGGTGGAGGCACATATCTTTAATCCCAGCACTTGTGAGTCAGAGTCAGGCAAATATCTGTGAGTTCAAGGCCAACCTGGGCTACAAAGCTAGTTCCAGGACAACCAGGGCTATACAAAGAAATCCTCTCCAAACACCAAAATGAAATAACAATAATTATTATTATAATAATAGTAAACTGACATTAAAATGTTTATATACATAATAAATGGACATCTAAAATATTTAAAGGAGAAAAATGAAAGAATGGATATGAGAGGTTGTTTTATTATCAGTATTTTGCATAGTCCTAAAGAATAAATAGTTCATCTAATATTATATGAGGCTCAGGTCAGATGTGAAAAATGGGGAAAAGAAAACACAATCTCAGACTGATTTTCGATATTCCATTTGTCTTCAATGAGTTGTTTATACATTTTGGATTTCAAAGATCATCCTTTTATACCACCATTAATATTCTCTCAAGAGAACCTTTGCAGGAGTTGCAGGAATATGAACTCTGAAAGTTGAGATTTGAATCCTGGCCCTTGGTTGTTACCATCAAGTAACCTTAAATAAAATTATCCATGGGAGGCATTATCTTTTTGGACTAGGGAATTGGGGTTGTGTTGCAGGGGGGAAGCTGGGATGGGGGAGTGGGAGGAGGGAAGAGAGGGGGATCTGTGATTAGTATGTAAAATGAATGAAACATTTCTTAATAAAAAAAGTAAGATTACCATCTCTGTCTCTGTTGACTCTGTATTAAGTAGAAGCTTTATTCTACTTAATTCTATTCATGGAATTCAGGAATTCTTCAAAAAAATGGATTTAAGACCTGTTAACACTGGGGAATGTAAGTATGAAACCCATGAAAGATTGTGCACTGACCATGGGTAATGATACCACCACTGTCTTCAGAAACAAGAACTAGTATTAAAGCAAGTGAATCCAGGGAAGTGATCTGCAAAACATTAGAATTGATCTCTGTGGAAAACATCTTTAAACAAAATGCAAAAGCAAAATGAACATAGAAGGTTTATATATTTAAATGAGAAAACTATTAAATTTATTTTGATAGTGTCATCCTGTAAGTAGTTACCCATTTACTTACTTAAAAACACATGTATTTTGCAACACAAAAACGGATGTGTTATGATTCACAGTGTAACCCTATGCTATAACCCTGCTGTAGCTTTCTTGATGTTATTCTTGTGAATCTTGGATGTTCACTCTTTGATATTTAATTTCCACAAATGTTTTTTGTTAAACTTATATTATTAACATTCATGAAAAATATGTAAACACATGCTTTTTAATGGAAATAGGAGATGGTGTGTTTAAAAAAAATGTTACTTTTTCAATGTACAGATAATAAGAAACCATTACATTAGTGTCTAAAAGGGATATCTTTATCACTTCCCCTCAACCACAAGGCTCAGGGATTATCATCGAATAGGAGGTGGAACATGTCTAAATAGCAGAGGGAGTGGATATCTCTTGCAAAACAGTGTTGCTGTGTGTGATGTAACCACTGCACACATTAACTCTGGTAGCTGTAACTGCATGCACAAAACCTGGACAAGGTCAAACCATCCAAAATCTCTGTATGGATGAGGAGGAACTCATGAAGTTCCTTTTTCCTAGTAGCCACAGTTATCTTATCGGCATTGATGAATTCTGTGAATGAGACAGCAACATATCTTAATGGATGTGGCTACACATGTTCCTGTAAGACTGTCCTCTACATATTCACATGCTGGCAGCATGAAATATACTCAATGCATTTTATAAAAAGAGCATATGAGTTGTGAGGACAATGTTTTGTAGAGTACAGAGAAGGTAGGGAAGATAGATTTGATTAAAATGCATTATAAGTATGTATGGATTCCAAAACATAATTAGAAATAGTTTGCTATTGTTATGTAATATCCTAATTAATCACTGGGCACATAGAAAGCAATTTCACTATATTTGGTATGTGTTTTTTTAATAAACATGCATTACACTCAGTGTTTGCATCCCTAACATTGTTAATGTTTATCATAGCTGTGCAGTTGTTCCTAGAATCTTCCTGCAAACATTTTGTTTAACTGAGCATATTCTGCTCTTAGTTGGACCAAAAACAGAAAACTGCCACAGAGACTTGCTGTAGGCGGAACATCATTTCAAGTCATCATTTTGGGTGCCACATTTTCATTTGCCCACACCTTCAGTTATGGCAATAAATGTATTTTGCCTCTCTCCCAAGGCCTATACATAAAATCAGATTAATGAAAGGAAGAACATGATGTTGTTAGAGACAGAAGGATTCAATTCTGCATTGAGAATTCTCTTTTATGTTGAGGAAAATAAATTAAAGAGTGTACTTACAGACTAGAGAAAATAAAACACAGAACAATAATGTAAAAAAAAAAAAAAGAAGCAACAAAATACCTGCTGGGGCTGGAAAGATGGCTCAGTGGTTAAAAGCACTTGTTATACTTCCACAGGACTGGGGCTCTGTTTCCACCACCCTCGTTGGGAAACTTACAACCAGTCATAATCCCAGTGTCAAGGAATCCAAAGCCTTCTTCTGTTCTCTCAGGAACTTAATGCACATGTTACACACACATACATGAACTGTATGAGGTCCTCTTTAAAAGCAACATGTATTATTTTTAACCGCTCAGTCATCTCTCCAGCCTCCAGCAAATGAACCTTTTGAAAATGCTTTTCACTTAAATTATATCCTAAGATAATGTGGATATAGTTACTAAAAGTATTTTCCATATATTTTACATATTTGTGTTAGTATTTATATTTACGATAAATGTGTTGCATTTAAGATTGTTTGTTGGAAAAGTTGTAAGAAGTCACTTAATAGATGAGTGAGTGATATATAATTTTTACTCTTTGAAGTTATAGCTATTACTCCTGACATCCTATTTTATTTTGAGGATAAACAGTTTCAAAACAATCTCCAAATCTCTCAAAGATGAAATAACTCAATTCCCAAGGCACAAGGCGATATATAAATACAGTCATTTTGTTATTGTTATTATGTTTTCTTATTAGTTCTTGGGAAGTAATAAAGTCCTAAATGCTTTGAATATAATTATGTGGTGAAAACTGTATATAAACTATAACAACTTAACCATATACTCAGTCAACATAAATATGAATATATAATTATTTCTAGTAGAGTTTGATAAATCTCAATCTACTTGAACCTAGTTATACCATTAAGTAAAGATTAGTTAGCAACTTGATTATTTTTTTCTACTTTCTTCCTCATAAATTATCAAATTCTGATAACTAAACTGATGACTTAATATCATGTGCTATTTCATTATAGTTTAAATTTTTAAGCAGCAAAGTAATCACTTTCATTGCAACAATTTGACTTTTGGAGAGAATTTTATTCATTTCATCATATACAGAACTGGAAAATTAATTTTATGTTTTTATTAAACAAAATTTATTTAATATTGACTGAGGAAGAGGTGCTCCACTTGACTCTATATGCAGTTTAAGTGGGGATTAGTATAATATCTTAGAAATTGTCTACTTTCTCAAAAGTCACAATGATGAACAATTGGTCCCTAGGATGGTATTACCAGATGGTGGTATCTATTGGGAGTTAGTAAGTCATTTCATCAGTTTTTCTATCTGGCTTTAACATGAGAGGTTTTTCTCACCCATAATCTCTGGTTATGGTGGGATATCATACAACAGATTGAAAACTAATGGGTCCATAAGAACTTGGGCTGACTTTTAAACGTGAGCCCCCAAAACCCCCTCTCTTCTTTGAATAACTTAGCTCTCTCAGGTGTTTCATTATAATAAAAGGAACCTGGCTAACAAAACAAGTATTTCCATTATAAAGTATAATTACAAAATGCTCTCCAGATCTTGGCTCATTCCACTTGTGTTATTAATAGTTTATGTGGTAGGAAGCCCAAGGCTAATAGTTATGTGCTCAATACATTTTTTTTTTCAAGAAGCCAAATGTTATTTTCCTTCCTTAATTTTAAAATAGTTGCTTTTTTCTCTCCTGAGTGACATCACTGTGGCTTTATAAGATGGATATCACAGCTCTAAAATCAAACTCACCCTAAGATGAAGAATTAGAAGTGAAAAACTCATCAAAAATCTTTCCTCTTCTTCTATGGTTTTTCATTTAAAATAAAAGAAAATTATTTCATTTCCAAAACAAAACTGTATGTTTTAATTTTATTTAGCTTATTTTCATATAATTTCATTTAACATGGCAGTGGTGGTGGTGGTGGTGTGTGTATACAGGTCAGTGTGCTGTATGTGTGAGTGTATGTTCACCTATGTATAAAGCTGTACCTACACACACACACACACACACACACACACACACACACACACGAGCACATACACACACAATGTAGAAGCTAGATGAATCTTTGGTATGCCTACTCAGTAGATGTCCACTTCTTTTGATACAAAGTCTCTCACTGGGTGGTAGGACTCTTCAAATAAGCTTGACTTCCTGGAAGGAGAACATCAGGGGTCTTCTGGTTTCTGTCTACCCAGTATTAGGATTACAAAAACATTCCACATCAGGCTTTTTAAAAAAAGTGCTAGGGATTGACCTCAGACTCTCATGCTTGTGTGGAAAGAACTTTACCAAATGAATTATCTCCCACTTAAATTTACTTGAGTTTTATTAGCCAAAGTTACATTGGCCAGAGCTAGCTAGAAAAAAAAAAAGAAAAATAATAGGATATTGATTAGGTTTTGATGTGGAGATATGAAATTTCATTGGAATTTATCAGTCTAAGAGGAAAAGTAATGAAGTTGAATGGATCTTCATTTAAATAAAATTGGTACTGAAATATTTAGATAAAATTACTAAATCAGAAGTATCAATTATATTTTATTCAATTAGTATCAACTTAGTAAATATTTGGTATTTATTCTATGCTTTAGTATTGTGATAATTTTTTTAAGAAAATATCTCCTGATTTCCAAAAGACTGAACTTTTGGAAAACTTCCCAGTAAAGTTAATAGTATACTTTGAGATCATTTAAAACTATGCTCCCGGACTGCTATCCTACTGTAGATTTGGGCTTTTGAAGTTAAACTGATTGTGTCAGAACAATATAACCTTCTATATCCTAGCTATCCCATACAATATGTTTTGCAAACTAAGCTTGTGCAAAGCTTTATTCTTAACATATGTACTGTTCCATGCACCTTATCAAGAGTAACAAATGTGTGTATGTGTAAATTGTGCTTGAAATTATTGAAATCAGCAATAGGCTGATAACATTATACAACACATTCCCCATAAATGTTGAGGCAGCCTTCAGATATATAGCTTGATAGGATCCTTGCTGTCCTAAGTGCTCTGTAAGTTGGAGTCAAAAAGTAATCTATTCCCTTATAAAATGATGTTTAAGTTTTCTGTAAAGAATTTTTCATCCTTTTTTCATGTCATGCTTTCTGTGTTCTTGAATCAATACATTGCAAAGCCCTTTTAGACAGACAAAGACAGGAATAACAGACAGACTACAGACAGACTAGTAACCACAAACTACAGAAAGATGGAAGACCCTGGGGAAATAAGGTGAGAACTCAAATTTGGGCTCTCTCTTGGTCAAATTACTCCAAGAACAGAGTGCTTTGCTTTTTCCTTGATGGAATATCAACACATTTTGATGCTTCTGAAGTTGTCTTTAATGTATTAACCAACACTATATTAGTTGAGCTGTACTAAGTGTTTGAAACACAATACTAAATCATTTAGAATTTCATCTCACCATGATGACAAAGAGAACATACAAAACAACAAAGGCAGAACATTGCATAGAAGCAAATGATAGGAAGATTAATAGGCATTTCACTAAATTTTAGCGACTCAAGGATGAGGCCTTGTGAATTTTTTTCCATCTACCTAGGCTTGTCAAGTGATGTGGTCATTATAGAGGTCCTGTTTATTAAAATTAATATTATGATCCTATGATCTCACAGCTAGATTCTTGAGCTCCTGGATTTTAATAATCTTCCTACTATCTCTTTTATAATGCTTTCTGAATCTTAACCATAGGGTTTGCATCATAGATGTAGCAATCAGGGCTTGGCTCTGTACAGTTATTTATTCTCTGTATTTTGACCAGTTGTTTTCTGTAGTAGCCTTAATTTGCTGCACAAAGAGACTTACTTGGTGATGAAGAAGAACTACACTTACCTTTACTTACAAGAATAATTATTTAGAATAAATAAAAATTATAGTGAGTGGTTGATGAAGAAAGAGAATTAGTTTGCTTAATGGCTCAAACTCATGATAGATTATCCACTCTCAAATGGTCATCCCTAAAGGCATATTCATATGTGTAATACTAAACAAACTAAGTAGGTTGTACATATATACATACACTACTCACTATGATATTGTCATAAAAATCATTAAATATAAGAGGCATTTCATTTAGAAAGGAAAGATATAAGCTTCACTTCTCCAAAAGTATGATGTATAGCCTTAAATATGCGATTAGAAGGACGAGAGCTTGAGGCTTCTATGCAAATTTGGGCACTTGAGAGAAAGGTAGCATCAGGCTGGGGTGATGGCTCAGCAGTTAAGGTTAAAAGGATAAGATAACACGGGTTACTTCACTCAAAGATCCTTTGTTGTTCTGCTACTTTTACTAACTCTGATGACAGCAGCTGTATGAGTAAGAGAACGTGTGTGTGCGTGTGTGTGTGTGTGTGTGTGTGTGTGTGTGTGTGTGTGTGTGTGTGAGATGCAGTCACATGCTTACTAGATATAGTGATAACAAGGAAAACAGTTGGTAAACTTACTTGGCAAGGTGATAACTTAAAGTTATTCCAGAATTATTAGGCCTTGCATGGGATTTAAGCACAAGAACTTGGTTTAGCTTTGTGATTTATAAAGACCTTATGTGCTCCAGAAAAGATTATTTTGAAAACAAGCAGGGATACATAAAGGAAAAAAAAGGACTTAATTAGTTATATAATAGTAAACTATACAATAGTTACAGTGATAACCTCCTGAGGTGTGCAGGATGATGAACACATTCAAGGGCAAAAGATAAGCTTCCTATCAGGAATAGTGGTATGGTCCATTGAGTCTAAACAGAGAAATACTAAGAAGTTGGGTCTACAGATTAGAATTTAAGGAACATGGTCTTGATTAAAGAATTAGATTTGCTAATATTCAGTACACAGAATATAATTGGATTCAGAAGAGTATGTGAAAGTGGTCAGAGTGATGTGCCGAGTAAGAAGAGAAACTAAATTAGAACCCAGAGGACTGACAGCATGTGAAAGGCGGTGCGGGGAAACTCATCCATCATTCCTTCTGGCTATAATGTTACTGAAATATGGCAGAAAGCAGGCTCTTGGATAATCATCCTATCTCTTGTCAAAGGGAAATTGAATGAGAAAGATAAATTGACAAATTGTGAGGCCAAATGACAGTGATTAAGTAGTGGCCATGCAGGGAAGTGCTTGATCCAATTACTTACTGTATACAGGGGTAGAGTGACCTTTTGAATGAGACTGCAGTAGAATGGCCTACATTTGAAAGCTCTCTTTTCCTCAGACTTCACAAAGATGAAGGAAGGGTTTCAATACTTTAGTGTAAAGCAGAGCATACTTGCTATCAGACATAAAATAACTACTGATCAAAGGATTCAAAATTGTACTATTTTAGATGTATTCCTCTAAGTTGATGAAATGCTCTTATTCTGAGATGGTATTGTTTAGCCACTTAAATGTACAAATTACTTGCCTAGGCTTTTCAAAAGGTGAAGAAATGACCTTTTTTTTACATTACTGTATTTTCTTTTCTTCCTTTAAATTTTGATTCTTAGTTTTTAAATTATTCCTTGAGAATTTCATATATTTTCAACATATTCTTTCTGTACCCCAGATCCTTCCACATTCCCATCTCCTCTGTACCTACCCAACTCTATGTTATTGCTCTCTTAGTAAAAGAAAGAAAGAAAAAAAGGAACAAAAGAAGAAAGATAATGAAAGAATGTGGAGCCCATAGCTTATGGTGGGACACCTTGTAAAGCCTTGACACAGGGGAAGGGGCTTGGACCTGCCTCAGCTGGATGGGAAGGCTTTGCTGACTCCCCATGGGAGGCCATACCTTTTTCGAGGAGGGGATTGGGGGTGAAGAATGCTGAAGGGGGAGCAGGAGGAGAGATGGGGGAGATCTGTGGTTGGTATGTGGAATGAATAAAAAAATTTCTTAATAAAAACAAGAAAAAGAAAAAGGAAGAATGTGAAGCATAATTTATTCTGAAGCATGGGGGCTGCTCTATGGTTAATATGTCTATTTTCATGTCATTGAATGAAACGGTTTTCCCTCTCCCAGCAGCTATTTTTGCCAATAGTTTCTTGGCTAAGGGTGGGACATTATGCCCAATTCCTTTCCTTTATGCTGAGATTTTTGTCTAGCTTAAGCATGTGCAGGTCTTGTGTATGCTGTCAGTCTCTGTGAATTCATACGTACGTCTACCCTGTTGTGTCCAGAAAGTGTAGTGGTATTGTGTTCCCGAAAATATTGTGCACACTAATAAACTAATCTGGGGTCACAGAACAGAACAGCCACAATATTAAACATAGAGGATAGGCAGTTGTAGCATATGCCTTTAATCCTAGCATTCCAGATACAGAGATCTACCTGGATCTCTGTGTGTTCAAGGATACAGCCAAGCATGGTGACTCATGCCTTTAATCCCAAGAAGTGAGCCTTTAATCCCAGGGAGTGATGACAGAAAGCAGAAAGACATATAGGCATGAAAAGCAGAAAGTAGTAGTATTTGGCTTGTTAAACTTCAGGCTTTGAAGCAACAGTTCAGCTGAGAGCCATTCGGATGAGGACTCAGAAACTTCCAGTCTGAGGAAATAGGATCAGCTGAGGAATTGGCAAAGTGAGGTAGCTGTGGCTTGTTCTGTTTCTCTGATCTTCCAGCATTCACCCCAGTAACTGCCCTGAGGTTTGATTTTATTAACAAGACTCTTTAAGATTCATGCAATAAGAAAGTGCTTTCTTACAAAATCATCCCACACCTCTACCTCTCGTCATCTTTCTGTGTCCTCTTCCACATAGATACTTGAGCTTGTGCAAACAGTGTGTTAAAGGCACCTCATTCAGGACTGAACTCTGTAAAGTCTCTCACCCTCAGCATGGTGTCCAGTTGTGGATTTTTGTGTTAGTTGTCATCTGCTGTAAAAAGAAGCTTCTCTGCTGAGGGCTGAATGGTGCATTTATCTATATTCATGGCAAAAGGTCATTAGAATGCTTTTATTAATATGGTTGTTTAGTAGATTAATAGTAGTAGGCTTTCTCCTGGGCTCACAACTATTTAGTCTCAGGATTAGTCCTCTTAACAGTATCAGGTATGGGTTTCATCTCACAAAGTGGGCACTAAATTCAACAATAATAATTATAAAAATGATCTGTTACTCCTGTAACATCCATGCCAATATTAAACCAGTGGGTATATCTTGTAGGCAGGATGCTACAGTAGCTTGTCTGAAAGCAGTTTCTTGGAGATTTTATAGTAACAAAACAATGAAAATTATAAATCAAGGCATTTTAAGAATACATTGTTGGAAATGTTATGCTGGGAGTTATAACAGACAAAAAATCTCAACTGAGGATGTCAGATATTATCTGATAACATTTTTACCACTTTCATTGGTGAAGAGGTAGGGTTTCATTAAGTTAATATATTCCAAAAGTTTTTATTTATTCTAGAATGCTGTTAGGTCTGACAATACAGAGGTGATCCTTAGTGACTTTTTACGTGGCTAACGAGAGCACCATATAAATTTTAATTACAGTATGATCAGCAATATTTCAAACTCTCCATAGTCATTGAAGTTTTTGTCTTTTTGTCACAAACTTATGCAGATAGGTTTTTGGTTTGTTTGTTTGTTTATGAATTCTCTTTTTCAGGAAAGTTAGTGATGTTTCCCTAAGCTTAGTTTCCAATCATAAGAGCCATTGGTCCTATAGATCTCGTTTATGAAGTGGTTTCATTTTCCCCATGCACTCAGAAAAATATTAGTCTTCATAATTTAAAACATAAAAGGAAGTGGAAAGTTTGTCACATGGGCAAAGGGAAAAGGAACCAGGCTGGTCATTGGTAAGAACCCTCTGCTAGGAACATGTGCAATTCAGGACTGCTGAGAATAAAGAAATAATGAAGATTTGTGATAGCTCATAAAATCTAGGACACAAAAAGGAGGCTTAAAAAATTAATTTGGGCCTGAGGTGATGACTTGGTCAATAAAGTGCTGGTTGATCATGCATGGGAATCTAATTCAATCCTATGTCACTTTCTGAAAAGGTGAGGACCGTAGAACTAGAAGAGGTGGGGTTGAAAGATTCCCCAAGGCCTGTTCCGCCAGCCAGTCTAATTGAAATAGTGAGGACTGTATTGGGTGGCATTGTCTCAAAGGAAAACAAAATTGTAGGAAATGAAAATGTTGGAGCACCATTGAAGAAAAGACCCAAAATGCTGGCTGGCATTTACACATAGGCATGTATATATCACAAAAACATAAATACGTAAGTACATGCATTTTTTTCTTTACATTTTTCTATCCTTGAATTTATGGTCTTATAAACATTCTTGAAATATAATTTTGAAATACAAACATGCAGTGATAAGTAATGAAATACGAAAACAAAAGAGTTAAAATCAAACCTCTTCTGTCTTACTTGGCCCATATATATATTACAGAAATCAAATACATAAGAACTCAAGGCATGAAGACTATCTAAAGCAATTAGCATCTATTTCAAGCTTCTGGACCATTTAAGCAGACTATGTAATTGTAGACTATTTTCTGTGGATTTGCTCATGAAGAGAGCAGAAAATTGCCCTGCATTTCATGAGACATGTTTCTTTGCCTTTATATTAATGGGAAACAGTAAAATTCAAACCAGTGTTTGTAAAACAGACACTTTCCAAGTTGTCTAGTGAAATCTAACACAAAGTAGAGGTAGCAGGAAAAGACATGAAAGAGTTATGTTAGAAACATTTGGAATCACAGGCTTTTGAGAAGGCTCAGCAGTTTAGAAAAATAACTGGGAAGGCTGAATTTAAACACTGATTATGATCCTATTATGATTTTGTGAATATAAAATCATGATTCCCTGAATTCCAATTTATCTGATTTCTTTAATGAATATATACTAAAACAAAGACCAAGCAAAAGAGAGGATATTTCATTTTATCTTATTTGTTTTCATGTTTCTGTGCTTACAACTGAATGAATATATTTCAAAATATTTCAAGAGTTTTTAAAAGCCTATAAAATTCAAGGGACAGAAAAATGTCCAGAAAAAAATGTCAACATATTATAAGTGAATATAAAATTCTATAATTTTGAATACCTCCCAATGCCAAAAAAATGTAATAGGACATTTTAAAAGTAAATCCAATTGTTAACAAAATACAAACAAACAAACAAACTAATGCTAAAGTATGGAAAAATACTTAAATAATGTTTCTGAATATAAATTACATTAATGAAGGTGCTATGGAAACTTGATGGCAAGAAAAGACGCAGACATTGATTTCATAATCATGAACTCATAGCATCTGTTGTTGCCTATACAAGGCCTACACAGAATACTGGCATAGTTGTGAAAGATGATCTTTGGGCTTAATGCCATACTGAGGAGGAATTCGCAGTGGATAGCTGCCGGAGGAGTGAGAATCATACTTTATTGAGGTTATGGCTACTGGTAGGTGTCCCATTCCTCAGTGAATGGAAACACACACCCATGCACACATGGTCAGGACTAACGGAACTTTAATGGGTTTTCAAAAATTATGAATTTTGGAGGAATGTATGTTGTGGAAACATGAGGAGAATTAGAAAGGGAATGAGGGAATGGGGAGTGGGTTGAGGGGGAAGGCTCGGGGGCCAGGAGGAGGGAAGGATCAGTGGTTGGTATGTAAAATAAATAAAAAATTTCTTAGTGAAAAACATTTCACTCTAAAAAAAAAAAAGAAAGGGGCATAGAAGGTAGGATAGATATGATTGTGTTTCATTATATACATGCATGTATGGAATTCTCAAATGAAAAAGAAAGAAGTATAAAGATATGGAACTTCTAAGGGGTTAATGGACAAACAGATTGGTGGGCTGAGTAACTGCCAGGAATGGTATTGTTACAAACATTTGTAGGCTGGTTGGATCCAGGAAGCTCCTGATATAGGAAAATAGAAGCAGTGTGGCTTCCTAAACTAAGGACAGTTCAATATCATCTTCAGGCTGCCAAGATCCAGGAGGCTCTTGAAAATGGAGGCCGAAAGATGGTGTAACTAAGAGAAGAGAAGCTGCCCCCCTTACAAGAACACATCAATTTCTGTGGTTGAATAAAACCCTGAAACTGCAGGAGAACACACATGCAGATAGAATCTTCCACCCCAAGAACTTCCTATGCCCATACAATCCGCAGCCTCCTGTGACCCAGATGCTTGGCCCATATTCCTCTGTAGGGACTGCTGACCCTCATTGTTCTGATTGAATGACAGTCTGCTCCTGGTAGTTTATTATTTCTTTTATTTCTGATTTGCTTAGATCAGTCTCAATCTAACAACTTCAAAAGTCTTCAAAATATAAAGGGCTTTTGATAGATTTCAAATGCTATCAAATATACCATGGACATGTTGTTATTGTAATCTATTAAAATACAATCTGCTAGTAAAACTATTTTAGTTGGAAAGACATATTGTCTACCTTGACAGTGATGTTTTTCCTAGTTTACTAAGAAAAGAAGCCTCCATTTAGTAAGAAAATGTTATGAGCTACAATTTACAGCTTACTGTTTCAATACATAATAGATAATCTTCAAAAACATTATAAAATGTTTAAGGGTATATATTAAATATATATATATATATATATATATATATATATATATATATATAAAGTCAAGTTCTCTTTTTATAAGGTTATGTTTATAGGTAAATTACTCCCAACATTTAAAGTTTTATTCTGTAGTATACAAGTAAAAATATGTATTTATTGAGAGTCTGTTCCTAGGACTCTCAAGGAATATCTGGATTGAAGATATGAAAATAATTCTTTAGGTTATTCAAAGTCAAGTCAGGTTAATGAAGTGAAAAGAACAAAAATAATACAGTTGCAAAAAAGCAGGGTATACAGTCTCTGAGTCAGCTTGTAAAAATGCAAACCGCTTAAACCATTAGGGGGAAAATAACCCAGCCCATTCAAGGGCCAGGTGAAGCTTGTGTTTAGTGCAAAATAGACCCTGGGGTGATGACAGAAGGCAAATTCTATAAGAGTTTGCAATGCACGTCTGCAACTGCAATGAATAAGCTCTTTTGTGATCTGCAGAAGTGGAAAGTTGTTCAGGAGTAGGGATTTGATCACGCTGTTTACAGCCAGAAGAACAAAACAACCTGAAGCATTCACTCTCACTACCAGCTAAGAAATAATTCATTGTGCTATATTCTAATAAGTTCATCCTTGCTATTAATAACATTAACAAACATTTAGGAAAGCAAAATAAAATGTCTGTCAAATTTAATTAGCAGAGTTTATAATCATCTTTTAATTATAAGAAATATAAGTGCCACACAATAAAGAATAGTTTTACATGGTGCAAATGAAGAGGTCAGATTTTACATAAAAAGAAAAAAAATACAAGTAATTTGAATGTGAAAAATTTTAACATTCTCCAAGAATGTAGAATAATTCTGTATAATTTAATCTATACTTCTAACCATTACTCTCCATGTGTGCATTTAAATTGATGTCTATGTATTTCTATTCATATATTTTATCACTTGTGTGTGTGTGTATGTGTGTGTGTGTGTGTGTGTGTGGGTTTGTGTGCGTGTGCACACACATGTGTATGGCACAGCATTCCTATGGAGGTCAGAGGATAACTTGTAAGAGCAGGTTGTTTTCTTCCACCTGTGTGTCCATGATATCATACTGAGATCATGAGACCCAGTGGCAAGTACCTTTAGCTGCTGATACACCTAATTAGCCCTGGACACTTTTGGTGTTCTTATATTTGCATAGTACTTACTTCATTTTCCTTTTAGATTATATATATATATAACTCTATTTATCTCTATACAATTCTTATTTTTGAGTCAGAAGTTGAAAATTGAATTACTTTTCATGCCCAAATCATCCGAAATGTGCTCATGGGGATTAGGGTTTTCCTTTACATTGAGGTTCTGAGAAGGAATTTTTTTCCTGTTTTATTCTATATTTCACTTTTTTTTATAGGATGTCAGCCCACAGTTCTGAAGGCTTGTATAAATTGAGATCAGCTGTAGAAATACCAGAACTTATCTATGTGGAATGACATTGTATTGAACAGTATTTAACATTCTATATAAGTTATTATTTTTTTCATGATTCAATGAGCTTAAAACATTTAATCTTCAAAAAAGTAAAAAATCAGAAGTGTCATTTGATGATACTTTATACTTATAAAAAGAGAAATGGGAAAAATATCAAGGAGAATAAAGTATGAATATATAAAAAAGAGAAATGGGTTCACATGACACTGAGACAGGAAAATTCTTTATTGAGATAAAACATCACTCTAGAGTTACACCTTCCTGTACCTAGAAAGAAGATTATACAAAAAGACAGAATATCTGGGGACAGGAGTTTGAAAATTATGTAGGTAATTAAGGGTTCCAGAGTAGTGTTTTTGTTACTGTTGTGGCCATTTGGGATTTTGGTTTAGGATTTGTGGATGGTTATCAATGAGAGTTCTCTCAAGGTAAACAAAGGCTCACCCTCCCAGAAAGAAACATGGCATTGTAGCCATCACACATGGGAAGTATCACCTTTCCTAGTATTTTATACTCATCCTTAGTTTTATCCTATATGACCTTCCATTTTAAAAATGAGACCTAAATTTAAGTTCATGAATTTAGTGTAATTGATAATTCATAACTTTAAAATATGCTTTTCATAAATCACAATTTTAGGCACCATTTTATTACAAAGTAGTAAGTATACTACCTATTTGATTTGATAATATAAACCCAATAAAAGAAATATATCTTGCTGGGCGGTGGCAGGGCACGCCTTTAATCCCAGCACTCGGGAGGCAGAGGCAGGTGGATCTCTGTGACTTCAAGGCCAGCCTGGGCTAGAGAGTGAGATCCAGAACAGGCTCCAAAGCTACACAGAGAAACCCTGTCTCGAAAAACCAATATATACATACATACATATACATACATACATACACACACACACACACACACACACACACACACACACACATATATATGTAAATTTACTCTGTAGTTATTTTTCAGTTAAGGATAGACATGATTTCACGTAACCTCTCCTTTTTTCTGAAGAGTAAATTTAGAAAGATATTGAAGTTTTGTTCTTTTTTTTAAAATAAATTTATTTATTTATTTTACATCCCGGTCTCAGTTTCCCTTTGCTCCTCTCATCCTAATGGCTCCCCACAACCCCCACCCCTGTTCCCACCCACAATCCACTCCTCCTCCATTTCTGTTTAGGAAATATCAAGTCTCCTGTGAAAATCAACAAAACATGGCATATCAAGTTGCAGTAAGACTGAGCACATTCCCGTGTATTAAAGCTGGTCAAGGTTACCCAGTATGAGGAGCAGGGGCCCAAAAGCCAGTAAAAGAGTTGGAGACAGCCCCTGTTACCACTGTTAGGAATCCCAGAAGAGGACTAAGCTACACAACTGTAACATACATGCAGAGGGAGTAGGTCTGTCCCATTCAGGCTCCCTGGCTCTCCATTCAGTCTGTGTGAGACCCATGAACCAAGGTTAATTGATTCTGTGAGTTTTCTTGTGGTATCCTTAACCCCTCTGGCTCTTACAATCCTTTTTTTCCCTCTTCTGCAAATTCCCCAAACTCCACCTAATGTTTGGTTGTGTGTCTGAATATGCTTCCATCAGTTGAAGGCTGAAGGTTCTCTGATGACAACTGAGCTAGACCCATTTGATCCCAGGAGATGGCCAGTTCAGGCTATGTATCCACTACAGCTAGGAGCATGAGCTGGGATCATCCTTGTAGATTCCTGGGAAATTACCTGGTGCTAGGTTCTGACCTGACCCTGAAACGCCCTGCCTCCATTTCCAGTAGTCTCTTTCAATATTCTCTCCCACTGCCACCTCCCCCAAAGTTAATCGCTCATGTTCCCATTCCACTGTCCCTCATGTACTCAGAAAATCTCTTTTATTTTCCTTTCCCAAGGAGATCTGAGCACCTCCCTATGAGCCCTCTTGTTACCTAGTCTCTGTGGTCTGGGTTGTAGCAGAGTTACCATTCTTTAAAGAATATACCCTTTTGAGTGAGTATATACCATGTTTGTCATTCTTGGTCTGGGTTAACTCACTCAGAATGATTTTTTTCTATTTCTATTTGCCATCAAATTTCCTTGTGTCCTTGGTTTAAACAGCAGAGTAATACTTTGTTGTGTAGATGTGCTATATTTTCTTTATCCATTCCTTGGTTGAGGGACATCTAGGTTGTTTTCAGGTTCTGGCTATTGCAATAACATCTCCTATGAACATAGTTGAGTAAGTTTCCTTGAAGTATAATTGAGCATCCTTTGGGTACATGCTCAAGCTCAGTAAAGGTGGGTCTTACGGTAGATTGAATCCCAGTTTTTAAAGAAACCACCATACTGACTTCCGAAGTAGATCGAATCCCAGTTTTCTAAGAAATCACCATACTGACTTCCAAAGTGGCTGTACAATTTTTATTCCCACCAGCAATGGAGGATGGTTCCCCTTGTTGTACATCCTCTCCAGTATGAGGTGTCACTTGTGTTTTGATCTTAGTCATGCTGACAGGTATAAGATGGAATCTCAGAGTCATTTTGATCTGTATTTACCCTATGGCTAAAGTTGTTGAACATTTCCTAAAATATTTCTTGGTCATTTGAAATTCTTCTATTGAGAATTCTCTGTTTAAATCTGCACCCCATTTTTTATGTGAAATAATTAGTTTGTTAATGTCTATTTTTTTTTGTTTCTTTATATATTTTGGAAGTAAGCCCTCTGTCAAGATGTGGGGTTGGTGAAGATCTTATCCCATTCTGTAGGATTCCGTTTTGTCTTACTGATGGTGTTCTTTGCCTTACAGAATCATCTCAATCTCATGAACTTCCATTTATTAATTGTCAGTCAATGTCTGTGCTATTGGTGTTCTGTTAAGGAAGTTGTCTCCTGAGTCAGTGCATTCAAGATCATCTCCTGTTTTCTCTTCCATCAGGTTCAGTGATTCTGCATCTATGTTGAGGTATTTAATCCACTTGGATTTGAGTTTTGTGCAGAGTTATAGATATAGACTTATTTGCACTCTCACGAATTTGCGTGTCATCCTTGCGCAGGGGCCATGCTAATCTTCTCTGTATCGTTCCAATTTTAGTATATGTGCTGCCGAAGCGAGCACAAAGGGGTATATTACAACTGGGAGGTGGGTTTATGGATATTAGTTCTGTCATTTTCCACATTTTCTTTTCTTTTTTTTTTTTTTTTTTTTTTTTCAGAGCTAAGGACCGAACCCAGGGCCTTGTGCTTGCTAGGAAAGTGCTCTACCACTGAGCTAAATTCCCAACCCCTATTTGCACTCTCCTACACGCCTATATCCAATAAGATCAGCACCATTTGCTGAAGATGCTTTCTTTCTTGTTTTTCCCCATAGTTTAATTCTTTGTAGTAAACTATGTGTCCATAGGTGTGTGGTTTTACACCTGGGTATTTGATTTGATTCTATTGATCTTCATTTCTGTTTTTATGACAATACCACATGGTTACTACTATAGATCTGTATTAGAGCTTGAAACTAGGGATGGTGATACCTCCGAAAGTTCTTTTATTGTAGAGGACTGTTTTAGCCATCCCACTAGGATTGTTTTTAAAGTTCTGTAAAGAACTTTGTTGGAATTTTAATGGGGATTGCACTGAATCTGTAGATTGCTTTTGGTAAGTCTGCCATTTTTACTGTTACTTCTATTGACCCAAGAGCATGGGAGATTTTTCCAGCTTCTGAAATCTTCTCCAATTTCTTTCTTCAAAGACTTAAAGTTTTTTTCCATATAGATCTTTCAGTTTCTTGGATAGAGTTACATCAAGATATTTCATATTATTTCAAGCTACTGCAAAGAGTGTTGATTCTTTGATTTCTTTCCAGCCATTTATCATTTGTGTATAGGAGGAATACTGACTTTTTGAGTTATTCTTTTATACAGCCACTTAAAGTTTTTTAGCAGCTGTAGGAGTTCCCTGGTAGAGTTTTTGGGGTGGTTTATATCATCTGCAAATAATGATACTTTGATTTCATCCTTTCCAATTTGTATTCCCTTGATTTCTTTTAGTTGTCGTATTGCTCTAGAAAGAACTTCAAGTACTGTGTTGAATAGATACAGGAAAAGTTGACAACTTTTTTTGTTCTTGATTTTAATGGAATTGCTTTGATTTTCTCTTTAAACCCGAGAATACTTAATAAACAATTCTAAACGGAGCCAAAAACTGGTTCCTACTTCATATCTCATGTGGGCAGTGAGACACCACAAGATGTGGGCTTGAGCTACTCTATGGCTAGTTCCTGGCATTCAGGCTTGACCTGCAACATAGATGGAACAAGACTTTAAATGGTTTACAGGATGTGTAAAATTGTACATAAGCTTAAAAGAAAGAGGAAAAGGAGGATAGACAGTTATATAAAGAAATAATTTTAAAAATTAAAGTCTTTAAAGAGATAGTAAAGGTAATATAAAAAATAAGCCTTGTAAAGATAGATATTACACAGAGAATCTGGATTGTGTTGTCTGTGGGATTTTTAACTGCAGAAAGACATTTGACTGTAAAGGCTGCTAAATTAAACCAATGTATATATTTTAAATGTATCTTGATTTCAAAATTTGGGTCTAAGGATATGTTGCTTTGGAAAAGAGGCTCTGCTTTTGTTTCCACAGAAAGCAATAGGCTGGGGATTTGTTCCAGGTTAAGATGGACCAGGTTTGAAAAGCCAAGACCCCCTGAAAGGTCTCTGATGATACCATGGCCCAGATGATCCAACAGCCAGAATGGTTTAAAAGCAACTGGCTCAGACAATGCAACCTCACAGACTATTCCAGTCAACACTTGACCATAATTCTTAATTTTCTCAGGATCCCCATAAGAATACAGTGCCCTTTATCAGCAAGAAGTATCCTAGAAAACTATCCCCACATTCCCCCCCAAAATGGGTTATGTGTTTTTGTTTCGGTTGTTGGTTGCAAATTCTTATTGGTCATAGTCAATCTCTTTCTAAAAGAAGAAAGGGGGATATGGTATAGAAATATAGAATATAGATATGATAGGATAAAGGGTAAATTAATGAACCCACTTTTTCTTTTTGGTTTTTCAAGACAGGGTTTCTCTGTGTAGCTTTGAGCTTTTCCTGGAACTCGCTTGGTAGCCCAGGCTGGCCTCGAAGTCACAGAGATCTGCCTGCCTCTGTCCCCCGAGTGCTGGGACTAAAGTCGTGTGCCACTACCACCCGGCAGTAAACCTACTTTTAAAGAGCAACACATTCACAGCATACAGAGCAACATCACCCATCATCTCCATTTAATTTGATGTTGGCAATCAACTTGTTTTGTACTGCTTTTACTATGATTAGGTTTGTCTGTTGTATCCCTGCTCTCTCTAAGACTTTTATCATGAAGGGGTGTTGGATTTTGTCAAAGGCTTTTTCAGCATCTAATGAGATTATCATTTTTTTTCTTTCAGATTGTTTATATGTTAGACTACATTATCAAAAATATTCATATTAGTGTACACATATTTATACATATATATTATTATATATAGTCATAATAAATAATTGACGGAAAATTACTTTTATTATGATAGTTAAAAACCATGAAAACTATATAAACATATCCACACTTGCCCTTTTTTTACCTGTGAAACCAGATACTGTAATTTGATAGAAATATCATCTGAGTTGTTTAAAGGGTTACATTTAGAAAACAATTGCTGTTCTAAAAACTCATTGGTAAGAATTATGTTGACAAAAGAAAAGAATAAACACATGAATTTTAAAAATTAACTTTTATTCACATTTTAAATCCCTATCCTCAAAAGCTTATCTCAGTTAGAACTCAATTAGACACGTGCATAGAAATTGATTAAATATTTTACTGTAGCATTTATTACATGTTTTTCTTGCCATGACAGAGCACTGTTTGTTTAAACAAAGTCAAAATAACTAAAAATTATTTGTTCTAAATATTACCATGAAATTGTTAGTAATTTTTGAATTTTGTAAACCACTTGGTAGCAAAGCTGGCATGTGTCTGCATTCAAACACTAATAAAGGATATTTATATTTTCTTATTTTATTAAGTAAATAATGTCCCTAATTAAAAACATTTATCTATGAGCTAGATGTCATGGTGTATACCATTAGTCCCAGCAAATAGGAGACAGAGGCAGGCAGATCTCTGAATTCAAGGTCAGCATGGTCTACAGAGCAGGTGCCAGGAGAGTCAAGGACACACAGAGAAATTCTGTATCACAAAACAAAAGACAAAAAACAGAACATTTATAGAACATTGAAGGTACAATTTCTCCTGGAAGATAATGTCATTTATTTTTATAAATGTAGAGACAATTATGTATTCTGAGAATGATATCATTTAATGTCAGTGAAATATATTTGGTCAAATATCTCAAAATTGTTCAAATGCTTTGTCTCTTTGTAACACTGTGAATTTTGTAATATGAAAAATAACAGTATATTGTGTAATTAAAGATGACCACATTTCATTTTAGGTGGATTTACAGGGCAATTTCATTACATTTGAATACATTAAATTAAAAGAAAACATACAACTAAAATGAATTTACCACCAATCAATAACAAATGTGAGGAGCAAGAACAAATAGAGTTTCATCATTGTCTACACTCTGGCAGTGTTTATGCCCAGGATTATTGGCCACACATACCTACTTTTCCCCTAGTTTTGTGGATGGGTTCTCTTGTGGTTCTTGAGGTACCTTGTTTTGGGTGGAGATAGTTCTATAACTCATACAAAGGTACAGAAAGATTGCCAGTGGCCCTGAGATTTGTTTTGATGAGGTATGTTGTGGTAATATTGCGTTCCCCCAAAATATTGTGTACCCTAATAAACTTATCTGGGGTCAGAGAACAGAAAAGCCACTAGATATTTAGAATAGGCCGTGGTAGCACACGCCTTTAATCCTAGCATTCCAGAAGCAGAAATCCATGTGTTCAAGGGTACAGCCAAGCATGGTGACTCATGCCATTAATCCCAGAAAGCGAGCCTTTAATCCCAGGGGGTGGTAGTAGAAAGCAGAAAGGTATATAAGGCGTGAGGACCAGAAACCAGAGGCATTTTGCTGGTTAAGCATTTGGCTGGTTAAGCTTTTAGGCTTTGAGAAACAGTTTAGCTGAGACCCATTCTGATGAGGACACAGAAGCTTCCAGTCTGAGGAAACAAGATCAGCTGAGAAGTTGGCCAGGTGAGGTTAGCTGTGGCTTGTTCTAGTTCTCTGATCTATCAGTTCACCCCAATACCTGGCTCAGGTTTGATTTTATTAATAAGAACTTTTAAGATTCATGCTACAGTATGTTGTTCCTGAATGAGGTCTTATTGCACTTTATTCCCTTTTCTTTTTGAAAAATAATGTATGTATTATTTCATGTGAACATATGCATTTGTGCCTGCATGAGTTTATTTGTATCATGTTGTAAAGATACCATGGAAGCCAGAAAAGGGTGTTAGATCCCCTGGAATTGGAGTTACAGTAATTGTGAGACACTATACAGGTGCTTGAAGTCAAACATTGTCCTTGGAAAGACCACTACATGCTCTTAATTTCTGAGCCATCTCTCCAGCTCAAGCTCTCTTTTTCTTCGAACACAAATTTTTCAGGGAAAATTTTGTATGTGTACAAATTCAGACACTACATTACAATTAACTTTCTCTGTCTCATCTAAAACATTTACAAGGAGTGAAAAATGGAAATGTTTTCCACAAATACTTGTCTCAGTGATCATATGTGGAAGATTTGTTATACAAGAATCAAGGCAAACAAGCATGAAATGAACATTTGTTTAGCTGGTTGAAAATTTCTGGCTCTTCAAATTCTGAGTCCCCTCTTATGGAGTCTCCTCTTACATAGTTATGGTAAGGTCATTTATTAGATGAATAACATTCATTTTAAAGCTTTCATCACATCATGCTCTGTTGTTTCTTAAATTCAATGTTGCTCTGATTAATAAAGAAATAAATAAACATCTGTGGTGGTAAAGGTATACATGAATTGGTTTTGCATCTCTGGTCCCCTCAATCTCTGCCATATTGCTCTGAACTAAATATGCAGAGTTTTACAGTAAATATCAAAAGAATATAGTACTGCATCTCACTTTGCTGTCTCCTTACAACAAGCAATAGCACTGTTCTTTGAGTAACATTTTTTTCTAAATAAGAGCATCATGAGATGTATAAGAACTTCCACCTAGGCAGCTGAAAATGATTACTAAGCAATCAAGAAAAAAATTGGGGGGGGTGAAAACACACTTTTAAATGTTTTTTCTCATATTTATTCATTCTTTGAGAATTTCATACAATATATTTTGATTATAATCATCCTTTACCCAACTATCTATCTCCTTTTTCCTACCCTCTACTTTTCTGAAATTTCAAACCTATCACATACAGTGTATGCTGCCTATTTACTCTTTGACATGTGACTTTCTGCTCAAAAATGGTCTATCCACCAGTGATCATTCTCCTAAAGAATTGACTTTGCCTTTCCCAGGGGCTTTCAATTGCTAGTAGATCCTTTGGAATGAATGGGACTTAGTTCATACTTCTGGTAATACTTTCCAAGATGGGATTGTTCTGGTATGAGCTTGCGCAGGATTTATGAATGGCATCATAACAGCTATCGAGTTCATAACTCTAATTAGCTTGCTGCTTCTGGAAAATGATTTTCTTGTAGTCATACACCAATTCTGTCTCCCACAATCTTTCCACCACTTCTTCTGCAATGATCCTTGAGATTGGAAAGAGGGGATGTGTTATAGATGTTGTATTTAGGGCTGAGTTATCTGCTGTTATTCTTTGAATATTGACTAGTTGTGGATATCTGTGTTAGTCTACAGTAATAAAATATACTTCTTTGATATTGGTTGTCTTATGTACTAACTCCATGGATGTAACAATACAACATTAGAAACTAGTTTACTAAATAATAATTTAACAGAGTATCAGAAGTAGGTTCTCTCCTAGGGCCTATGACTCATCTTGCTCCAGAGTTTTGGGCCTGATAATAGTGTCAGATATGTGTTTCAACTCATTGAAATTGACTTATATCAAATCAGAATGTGGTTGGTTGTTTCAATTACCTCTTATATCAGAAATGTTGAATATCCTTTATTGCTTTAATAAATGTTTAGGCATTTAATTAATCCATAGTCTTTTTGGTTGCTTTCAAGCATTTACATATAATTGATTTGATAGATATTGAGCCACTATAATATGAATAAAATGTTATTTACTTTTGTAATTCAAAACAATCTTAGTCACTTCCCAATTCTGATCACAAAAGTCTAAAATTTCTTTTGTTATTCTGAAATTCATGGGAATTTCCCCAACACCAGGCTTCTCCCTGACCCCATTATGTTTCCCTCTAACATGATATCTCAAAGAACCACTTTCGTGCTGAATAGAATATTCTTTGAATTGTTTTTAGTATATAAGCCATTGCTTCTTTGTGCTACTGGTTTATGGTTGTATAAATCTTGCTACATGAGAGGCAACAGGAATGTTTACTAAAACAACTGTTCCCTTAACCTTATGCTTAGTGTAAAATATGATGGTTTGTTAAAAAAAAAATGTTTACTTTGTTTTTCTCACACATATGTTATCTCATGGAATTTTGAAATTATCTTTAAAAAATCAAAACTTGCTATCTGTATTAGCTTAAAAACACCATTTTATGTGTGTATACATCCCACACTTTCTATACAGGTGTGATTTCTATGGCATTACGCTGAACCAAAACTGCACTTTAAAAGCAAAATGGGAGCTACTTTGGGTATTTTAGATGATACACTGTCTGCCAGGACAACTGATCTCTGTAGAGTCAATCATGCTAACATAATAACATAAACATAAGCTAACACTGTGATTATATCCAAATATATTTTATTAACAAAAATCACAGGTGTTATCTAATAATCTCATTTATCATCTCTTGATATAGCAATTGAAATATGACAGGTTTAGCATTTAACTGTACAATAATATTGTACCCCTACAATTAGATACTGTATCGGTCCTTAGACGTGTGTGTCTCCTGATTATACATGAGAAGAAACCCCTTTAAATATAACTTGTAGTCTTCTGACTCTCCACACAGGTTGCAATTGGTACATTATTCATAACATTTAAGGATTTTTTTCCCTGTATACGCTCTCTGGGAATGTCAGAAAATGCTGCCTTTGTGTTTATCCTTGTTACCATGGCACCTAATTGTCACATCAATTTGAAATTTTACCACTCTGCCATCCTCTTGCATGTCATTCTATATTATACCAGAGGTGATTTGAATAATCATGATGCAAATCTATGCCAGGAAACACAGTATCACATTTTTCTCAGCAATGGGATTATCCTTGTGCTTCTGTGGTACATGATAAATCTAAACCAGAATTCCAATTTGAGAGTTTGTAGAATAAAACTTTTCTGGTAATAGTTACTGCACTATTCAGGTAAATACCAAACAATGCCACCAAATTATAAATATAGTATGGTATAGAAACTATTACCAAAGACGTGACTTGTGTGTAGCTAGAGTTTTCTCTCTGGATCCCGCCAAGTCCCGGCAGTCCAGTCCAACAGCCCACTTATAAAATAAACACACAGACACTTATATTGCTTACAAACTGTATGGCCATAGCAGGCTTCTTGCTAACTGTTTTTATTACCTTAAATTAACCCATTTCTATTAATCTATAAGTTGCCACGTGGCTTGTGGTTTACTGGTATCTTAACATGTTGCTTCTCCTCAAGGTGGCTGGCAGTGTCTCCCTCCCTCCGCCTCCACTTCCCAGAATTCTCTGCTTATCTTGCCTATACTTCTTGTCTAGCTACTGGCCAATCAGTGTTTTATTTATACATAGTGATATCCACAGCACTTGTGTGTAGATACAATCTGATTATTGTAAAATATCTTATATCTTCTAAAATACATAGATTTATTGTTTCAATTAAATTCAGTTTTAACCTATCTTTTAGGATGGCCAATAGGGTGGGTACTAGAGAGTTGACATTGTAAGACAAATTGCTAAATGATCTTATTAATAAAATCCCAGAGCCAGATAATAGGGTAAAAACTAAGAGTTCAGAAAAGCAGAAAGAAACTAGCCATGTTCTTACCACTTGGAAATCCTCAGCTAAAGAGGATTTCCTGTATATCCATGCCTAAGTGCCTTTATGTTTTGCAACTTATTTCCTCTCTCCACCCAGCTACATCACTTCCTGTCTGTCTGTACAGACCTCCAGACCTTTATGGTTAGTGCTGGGATTAAAGGCGTGTCACCATGCCTGGTGTGGCCTTGAAATCACAGAGATCTGGATAGATCTCTGCCTCCTGAATGCTAGGATAAAAGGCATGTGCTACCATTGCCTGACTTCTATGTTTAATATAATGGCTGGCTTTTTCCTCTGATCCTCAGATAAGCTTTATTAGGGTACACAATATATTGGGGAACATAATATATCACCACAAGACACAGTGGTTAAGAGTACTAGTTGCTCTTACAGAGGACCCAGATGCAATTCTAGCACCCATATGATACCTCACAGCTATCTGTAACTTCTCTTTCCAGGGGATACAATACCTCTCTGGCTTCTGCCAATACAAGGCAGAGCATAAATATACATCCTGGCAATGCACTCATACACTTGAAATAAAATAAAATGACAAAAGGAAATAAAAGGAAATTGCTATTTTTAGTTAAATATTAGTTTCTCATCCTAGAAGGCTGTGATATATACATCTCCTTCCTTTTTACAATTTTTTTAAGAAATAAAATTGGATGTTTCCCATGTTTCACATTCTATGTTTTGCTGGTCACCAAACTAACCATTCAAGGCTGTATTTTCACTTCTATAGAATGGCATTTGACACCTTAAAGTTCTAATCTTGTTAATTTTAGATAAAATAAAAATAAATACAAATATTGAAAAAAAATCTAACAATATTTAAGGCATTTAGATACTCCAAATTTTAGTCAGATTCCAGTAGAGGGTGGATAACAAGTAAAAAAAGTAAACTGGATATAAGACTTACATTTACATTACAACAGAATTTAGTTAGATGTGGTGGTGAATGCTTGCAATCTCAACTCACAGGAATCAGAGGCAGAAAGGTCATCCCAAGCTCAAGACTAGCCTATGCTACGTAATGAATCCCAGGCTAGCTATTTAGTGAGACTGTTGCAAAGAAAAAAGAAACACAAATATGTAAAAGCAGTATTTATGAATGATTGGTAATTGATGTTGATGTATGTGAATCACTTTTATATACTTAAATATTCAAATTTTACAACAAGTAATACTATAAATACCATTATCAACATTCTTCCTAAAACTGAGCAGCTAGGGAAAACTGTTTTTTTTTAATAATATCTGTATTTTCTTGCATTGAATGCTAATATCCTTTTGTGAAGAATAGTCTTTTTTCTCTCTGCAGGACTGGTAGGTTCATGCTTTTCTTCTTTTTATTGTCTTGATGTAACAGATATGAGAAAAGATTGAATCTTTATTTCCTACTTTTAAAGTTACTTCTACACACCTACTATCCTTTTTTTAAATGTGTTTATCACACACACATACACAGACAAACACCACACACACACCATACACAGATATACAAGCACACACATACACACATAAACACATACTACATACACACACACACAAACACACATACCATACATTGGCACACAAACACACACATGCACACAAATACATACCCAAACACACTAGACACTCCCAAACAAACACATACACAAACCACACATAGACACAGACAGGCAGGCAGGCAGACAGACAGACAGACAGACACACACACACACACACACACACACACACACACACACACTTTGTATGTAACTCAGTGAGTCTCACTGTTAGGGTCAGGATAGATTTTGCCTTTTATGAATGGCCATCCATGGAAGATATAGCTTCTTCCTCAACAAGATATACTATGCAATCACACATAACCAAGTGTTTTTCTTCAGATGGGCTTCAGAAACTAAATAAAACAGTCATATAAACTTTGTTCAGTGTCCATAAACATGTTCTTGACAAGAGCTTTTTCTTATTTTCAATACATTCTAATTTGGAATAAGGCATAAGAGGGTTTAATTTCAGATCACAGTTATTGAACTAATGATAAAATGAAACACAGGACTTGAACTCTTATTTAGTACAGAAAGGGCCTTAGAGTTACAGTGGATTTTTTTTGGAAGTTGACTTATAAGAACTGCCAACATTTAAAATGCTGCATATGTAAAACAATATTTTCCACACTTTTCCCAAGTGAATCTGTTTGGAGACTGATCAGTTTTAATTATTAGTCTCTTGCAAGCTTACATAAGGGTTCAAAGTGATGAGAATTTCAAAAACTCATCTCATATGTCCTTAAGTTTATGAAAAATCTGAAAAGGTCTTGATTTTTGAGTCTCAATGTAAAAGAATAGACATTTAAGGAAAGCAAGCAAATGATTACTTTAAAACAAAATTAGTCATTTTTGAATATCTTGTCCTCTAAAGTAAAACAAATCATTATGATACTTTTGTGGTAGAATGGCAAGTGATAATAATGTGGGTGTACCTAGGGCGTGAGAGAATAAGTAACTGAGAATTTTGCAGAGATTCCAGAGAATAGTTCTGGCAGATTTGGAAGAATAAGTAGAAATTATTTGCATAACGATAGAAATGATTCCAGACAAAGCTCTGTGACACTGAGAAGGACCACAGTGCCTTTACAAAGGAAACCTTCTCTGTATTTATATTAGATATGTGGAGAGGCAGAAACTCCAAGTGCCAACCAGAAACTATTCTTCTTCTTCATTAACCCCTTTTCCCTTAACTGATGAATATCTAGTTCTTCATTAAATCTAGATGAAGCCATTAAAATAAGGCAAGGTGGTCTGAGTGAGAACAGCTCCCCATAGGCTCATATGTTTGAACACTTGGTCCCCAGTTGGTGAAACTGTATAGAAATGATTAGGAGGTTTATTCTAGTTAAGTAAGGTATGTTGTTACAGGTGGATTTTGAGGTTTCAAAAACCCATACTGTCTGTATCTGATTCGTGCCTGTGGATCAGATGGAAGTTCTCAGCTACTGCTCCAGCCCAAAGCCTGTCTGCATGCTTTCATTTTCTCCACCATGATGGATATGGTCTCTAACTCTCTGGAACCATGAGCCCCCAAATTAAATGCTTTTTTCTTCAATATTCATTAAAGTAGGCTAATTTTCATTGTTTCTGCTGCATGGTATGCATGTTTCTGGTGTGTGTGTGTGTGTGTGTGTGTGTGTGTGTGTGTGTGTGTGTGTTTCATTCTGTTTACAGCAGCAACAGAAGAAATAGTAATAAGCTACATTAAATATTATATAATAGTTTTTTTTTATGTTATGTTGCCACAAGCTAAAGTTATCTTAAAGGAGAAAACCTCAATTGAGAATATTTCACCTTAAGATCGCATTGTACAGCATTTTTGTAATTAGTAACTAATAGGGGAGATCCAGGGCCACGGTGCGTGGTGCCATCACTGGAATGGTGGTCCTGGGTTCTATAAGAAAGCAGGTGATGAAGCAGTCGGGCGCAAGGCAATAAGCAGCACCCCTCTATAGCTTCTGCATCAATTCTTGACTCTATTTGAGTTCCTGTCCTGACTTCCTTCCATGATGAGCACTGATGTGAAAGTGTAAGCTAAATAAACTCATTCCTTTCCAACATGCTTTTCATTAGTCACTGTGTTTCATCCCAGAGATAAAAACCCAAACTAAGACATCCCCTGCAGGAAAACATAATATCAACCTGTTCCTAATAGGCACTAGAAAGAACTAGTGATAAAAAGCATCTGCTTAAAAAGCATCAATTGTATCTTATAGATTTTAGAATCTATGCTTGGAACTTTTGAACAACTGTAAGTACTTTATCCGTGGGGGAAGTATCCATAGATTTGATGTTGATAATAATTTTCTGATTTTATATATATATAATATATTATATATAATATATTATTATATATAAATATATAAATATATATAAAATAATATATAATTTTATATATATTATATATATCATACTGATTTATAATATACATATTATAATAAAATATGACTACACTGGAAACAGGAAAACTACTTTAAAACTAGTGGAGTGACATATTCACACACAGGGAAGTCTAAGACTTTATTTTGGTGATTAGTGTCATCAATTAAATGGGGAATAATGGGATGGGGCAGAATAGTGGAAGTTCAGTGCTTAAAGGTTTAGATTTATGACAGTAAAACTCTACAAAGCAGTCATGAATATCTCTACATCTCTTCCTCATACACAAGAAAACTTCTCTTGAACTGGTAGATAGTGATTTTTGCATATAAAAATATCTACATAAAGACAGACATGCAATATGCTTGCTTCTAAAGCCAAGGTTGCAATGTATGCATGTAAATTTTGAAATAATTTTCCTGATCCTTTGGTAGTTTTCTCTTGGGGTTATAACAACCAGAAAGAAATCAAGAAGTGTCCTTTTATGAGATAATTCTCAAAATTTTATAGCCCTTTGAGACTGTGTGGAAGAACCTGAGAAAATATTAAATGTAAAAAGATTCCTGTGACAGCACAGATTAATGCAATAATAAACTTTTAAGCTAATGACTCACAGAGTACAATTTAATAATTTAGTAAATAACTCAATTCGCATTCTTGTATAGCTTTCCAGATATAAATTTCAATTCATTATTATTCTGGCAAAATAAAAGTAAAGTGTGCATTCAACTCAAAAATAATTTCATGTTATATAATTTTTTGCAATAGACCAACTCACTTGTCTTTTTGTTCTATGTCATTTATTTCAGTTGAATAAATACAGTACCTATCTTCCCTACTTGGAGTATCAAAGACAAAATATGCCTTTATAATTCTTCCATTTATCAACAGGACAAATGTTCTTATGATCAACAAAAGAAGATTAACAAAATTAATATTTGAATTACCAGTTGTATCCTATATATTCTTCAGAGAAAGGAACTAAACAATAATTTGTTATACAATTTATTATTACTGTTGTTGTTATTATTATTATTGTTTTTATTATTATTACTATTACTATTTTTTGAGATAATCTTACATTGTGTAGTTCTGACTGCTGCTTGGCCTAGGAATTACTATGTAGATCAGGCTGTACTGAAATTCAAAGAGATCTTCACACCTCTGCCTCTAGTGCCTGGCATTAAGGATGAGTACCACCATACCTAGATGTGTTAACACATGCTTTTAATCCTGGCACTCCATTCAGGATGTCAGCCTGCTCTACAGAAAGAGTTCCAGTACAGCCAAGGCTATTCATATAAATCTTGTAATACATACTACACCTGGTTATTTTGATGTGTATTTTTATATAATTATTATATATGCTTATTTATTTTTCTTGTTTAGAGTTCTTTTTGAAAATTGAAATTGGAGAAATCTAATATACTCTATTGTACCAAAAATATCCCCTATAAAAACTTTAAAGTATAACACCATACATTCATAAAATGAAATATCATATAAGTACTGAAATTATTATATGCTACCATATTTAATGGCAAAAAGTTCACAGTTTTAATATGCATAAATATATATAAAGCTATAAGAAAAACCAAATTCATGATATTTAATGCATACACATTCAAAATTTAAATAGTTTTTCATTTGAAAGTCAAATTCTAAACTTTCTGTTTTCAAACTTGTATACTGGTTGTTCCTGTATAATACACATGATTATATAAACTAAAAGAACAAATAAAATGAAACAACCCTTTGGATTTTTAAGGGAATATAACAAAACATAACTCAGTAAACACCAACCTACATTTCTTCTTTCTTATAAATCTTTCTTTTCAAAGTCCAAATTTTTCTTCCTACTTACTGAACAATATGGTTTTAATTTTTATTTTTTTATTCTTTGAAAAGTTCATACATGTACAAAATATATCTTAGTCATAGCCAAACTTCCTCCTCCCAAAACCATGGGATCTGTCCTCTAACACGTTCCCCTCAAACCTCCATGTATTCCAATATTTATTCCTTTGATAATCTTATTAGTATGGTTAGTTCTGCCTATATGTGCAAAGTGCTTGAGCCATCCAACCTAGCATGACCAATTTCCCATCCGCCAAAAAACAGTGATGTTCTAACCTCCAATAGCCATCAAGAAATTGGTAAAGGAAATGTCCTCAAATATGGTCCATTTTCCCACCACTATTCTCAATAGCTACATATTCTATTCTTCTGTGCCAAATTATGAGAACTTCTGTAGAGATTTAACAAATTTAACTCTTTTCAATTTCAACATAGTCTGGTTGATTTACTAAACATTCACACATATTCTCATACAAAGCCAAAACTGTTCAGTTAATGATAGCTTTTAAAAAACCTTGTGTTTACACTGAGATAATTGGTTGTTTATTCTTAGAATGTCAAAGGCACATTTGTTTGTGTTTGTTTGGGGGACTTCTTCCTTCCTTTTATTTATTCATTTTTTTTTTTTACTTTGCTCTGCTTTGCTTAAGAGGGTTATGACATTGATGCTTGGTCAGAAATAGTTTACAATACATCCTCTTTTGTTTGAAAATGTTGCTTTTGTTCTCTGCTGTGGCATACATTTATAAGCTTTATGTCTATGTTTTTGTATAATCAAAATACTTAAATACAACAGCACAAAGCAAAAGTGCATTCTTGACTGTCATACACATTTGTATAGATTTCTAGGGAAAGCTGAGTGCTACTTGCTTGAGTTCTTAAGCAGTCATTACCAGTTAAAAAAGATTGCTGTGACGAGAAGACGGACATGGAAAAGTGAGGATTCTCATTCACTTCTAGAGAGTTGAGGCTACCCTTCAAATACTGTTTAGCTAAACTTGTCAATATGGAAATCAGCAAGTCATTTTTAGATAAATGTGAAGAGAATCTATTTCATGTTTACTAAACTGAAAATACAAAGGGATCAAGCAACAACAACAACAACAACAAACCTCACGAGGAATTATAGCAAGTAGAGATAGGAGTTCTCAGTTACCTTGACAACAGATCCACCATCTTATACTAGAAACACTGTCATGATAAAAAAATACAGGTAAATTAAGTAAATAGCAAATAAGAGCCTTGGTTGGCTGGTTTGTTCTTCTGTGGCAAATGAACATGGGGAAGTGTGGTATGATTTTCTGCTAAAGGTCACATAGTAAATATAAAATGAATATAGAAAGGGAGGAATTTGTGCCTTAATACTTAATAAAGTGAACTTTAAGCTTCTTAGCCACTGAGGTATCCTATCACTTCTTCAGTCTGGGTCAGTTCTAAGAAGTAAATAATTTACATGTTTGCTTGGATACTTTAAGAAGTACCCCTGATTATAAAGGAAACCAAGAATTTAAGAACTCAAAAGGGGGAAAAAAGAATGATATCTCCTTAATATCCATTATGGATTTCAATACATCGTAGAGAAGTAGTTGTTTATCTTGCTTTTCTATCATCTTTATGTTGAATGGTTGTGCTCTCAGAATAATTTTTTGGAGCAAGGAGGTCAATAATTTCACTCAGAAATCAGCATGAAGTATGGGTAGAAATGTGGTTTAAAAAAATCGATTGTACTGGAATCGAGTGCAGAACATAATCAATAAGGAAAGGAAACTGAAGCCACAAAGATTCTAGTCATGGAATTTCTATGTTTTATTCAGGAATGTGAAAAATTAGATACATGTGAAAGCAGGAACATTAGGAAAGCACCAGTAAGCTGATGTGTAAATGTAAATATCAGCATCTCTGAGGAACTGTTGGAATTCTGCTTCCAAAGCTTGTGCCCTGCCTCCTTGAGAAAGGAGAACCTTAAAAAACAATGGGGGTAATAGTCCATCATTTTTAGGAGGGGCTCTGCCATTTTAAAAAATAGGGACAGATGACAGAAAGTTGTCATCAAAATGCGACTCTGCAAGAAGAAACAAATGAATGCCAAAGATACAGATACAGAAAAGTTGAAAGATGGGTTGAGAAAAAGTCTGTTTTCATTTGTGGCCCCTGAAGAATATGAAAAGAAGTGTTTTACTCTGAGCATGTACTTATAAAATTTCTGTGATAAATATTTAATTTAGGTACAAGAGTTTTGGCCTTAGAGATGGGTTTTTTAATAGCACTATAAATAATTTTCCTTAAAAATTATCTTGAGGCATTTATAAGTTTTCTTATGTAACATGGTATTTGTACCCTCTAATGGGAATTTTCTTTAGAATTTTGTCTTGAAATGGGTGTTTTTTAATGGTTCTAGCCTTAATGGAATTCTTGTACAATATTGGTACAAGATGGATGATAATATGAAATGCTGTGAGTTATTTCTGCTTTTGATGAAGGTGCTTAATTCCTGTTTAAAATTGAAACAAACAGTCAAAAGGCTAAACAAATAGACATTTTTCTCGAGTATGTTTCTGCTGTTGATATAATAGAAAATAATAAGAATTCATTTGTTATCCTTAATTATATAGAAAAGCACATTACATTTTTTCTATTTTTTCTATTTAAAAGCACATTACATTTTTTCTATATAAGAAGTGTAATATTCAAGTGTATAAAGCATGCCTGGCTACACCCATAGTATTATGTCATTTTTTGCTCATTTAAGAAACAAACTGGTGGAATCCAAAGAACTCCTTTGAGTAGAGTATAGAAAATTGATGAAATGGAAAACTATATTTAAGCATTTATATTAAACTAAATGCTACACCAGAAAGAAATGTCGCATTTGGAAAAGTATCAAAGTTGCAATTAGATGTATTAGTGTTTGGGGGCTCAGAGTTGGTAAAAGAACCACTATGGGTAGAGATCATAGAGAAATCTTGTTACGAGTCCAATGCTGAACCCCTTGTTTTCAACAGGACAAGCCCAAGACAAAGCTAAGGTGAAGGAAATAACTAAAAGATGAAATTAGGCACAACAGAGTGAAATTAACTGTGTATACTTACTCACAAGCTAATTCCTGCTACAAGGAGGGCAGAGATGAGAGGTAGGTTCAATGAAAAAGGGGGAATTGACAACAAATCCTTTCAAACAGGCAGCAGGTTGAGGTATTTTTTGACCTATAACTGTTAAGATAGTGAGACCAGGAGAATGCAGCAATTAAAACCATGCTTGTAAATTAGGGTTCTGTGGATACCCTGGTAAGTGTCTGAGAAGTGGAATTGTTACTATCCTCAGAGAAGCTAATCTAAACCAAGTGATTTCTTGGAAGTGATTTGGTTATGGAGAAGCAGCTTGCATAAGTCACATGCAATGAGGATAACTTCTGTCTTTTGAGGTAGAGTTGCACTACACAGGTCTGTCTGGCCTGAAATTCTGTGTATAACACAGGCTGGCCTTAGACACACTGCCACCTTGCCTCAGCCTCCCAATGCTAGAACACAGGTTTATGCTACTATGTTGGGTAAGAATTTTTTTAAAGATATAAATTGAGGGAAAGAAGCATATTTTGTGAACAAGCTAATCACTGTGAGGCAGTTTCACGGAGAATTTATGTAGAATATAAAAAGTTGTTTTAAATAAACAACTACACTAAAAGATAAATTCTCATTTCAATAACCTACTAATCTGCCATCTTTTCTTTATACTTTCTTCACAACAATTAAGATTAAGTAGATAATACATGTTGATTTTTTTTAATATATTGATCTGATATTCTTTATATGACCTGAAAAGCTTTCTCTTTCTGATTAATGATGGTGTTGATATCTTAAATTGAAAATTTGAAGTTTCCATAAATGATTAACCAATATAAAAATCAATGCATCATATTTGATTGAAACTACATGCTAATGCCTCCATATTTCTAAATAGTGAACTGACAGTTGAATTATCTAGTTAGAATAAATTGTAATTATGATAAGTTCAGAAATAAAGTTGTGTTTCAGAGCATAACAATTAAAACTAAGGGCTGCTGGTGAATCAGAACAATTAGCTAAAGCAAAGAATATTGCTGCTGAGAATTGTGAGGAAGAAAAATAAGCAAACAAAAAATCCCTAAACAATCTAAAGAGAAAACAAAAACAGTCAGAAAAGAGATATTATTCATCCCCCTGCTTTGAAATAACTTTTAGACATAAATCTCAGATTCAGTTTATTAATCTTCAATTTGAGTAGTATTTGGATTCCATTGTTAGAAGCTAATATAAGTAGAAGCATTTTTAAAGATATATTTATGTATATTTTTACCTAGCTCTATAGCATCTCACTTTACTATCCAGGCTATTCTTCAAATCACTAGCAAGCCCTGACCTTGAAATTAATGTTTCTTAGATGTCTTCCTCCCAAGTTCTGTGGTTTCAGGTATGTGCCATGATGCCCAACATAAATTTTATTATATTACAAATGACTGCTTTAAAATCTTTTACAGGGCATTTGCAAAGGATTGTTTCATTTGTAGGTATAATGGTTTTCTGACACACACGAACATAAACTACATACCTATTGCGGTAGATGGAAATGCTTAAGTTCCCTTTAGTTTATTCAAGAAAAAGTAGTTTGTAATTTATACAAATTCTTCCTAAGATCATTTTTGAAAATGTAATAACTATGACCAGAATTAAGGAAAGATGTAAAAATTCGGAGTGTATATTTAAACTGAGAGAATTGTCATGATAGCATATGATGATAACATTTAACAGTGCAGCACAGAGATAGGCTACTAAGACTTTGAGATGTCATTTTATTCACTGATTTTGTTTTTCAATCCTGCCTAAGGATCTTCTCAGTTTATAGACCTCATACAGTGATCTTGGATCTTGAAAACAATTGTTTTCTTTATGATCTCAAGGATGAATGTATTTATTGATATTGTGGGAAATGTTACGGTCTTCATATTTATGATTTTCTGACGTATAGAAAAGGTGCCTAGACTCAGGGTAACTTAAATAATTCAAATTGCATACTTTTCCATGATCATAGAAATTTTTAGAAATAATGTGAGTGTATACTGAATCAATATTGAAGCTATATTTTAGATGAAGTTTTTTTTAGATGTTTTATAACACAGAATGACAGTACATCACAGAAAAGCCTGTCTGTTTTTCCAATTTACTGTAAAATACTATATGAACCAAAGATAAAGTACAAATACTACAGTAAGTTAGAGCACGTGCACATACATAACTTATGCAATTTGTTAAAAAATGAAAATTCTTAATAAAAAACCTTTTAGTACTATTTTGTTTGAAAATTATTTACTATTAATTTGAGTATTATGAGTCATCCGGAGTGTTTCAAGCTTTCAAATCACAAAATATTTATGTATCATTTCAATGTACATTTCTAAGAGAGGATAAACAGTTATTCTATATGTGAAGGAAGCAATTCTATTCAATTTATAAATGAAACAGGTACTTGAGATTTTAGAAAAGAATATTAACTAAGACAAGTTATGTAGAGTTTAGGTGTAAGAAGTACAGTGTGCTGTAGGTGTGACATAATGCAAGCAATTGTTTTCCAACATCCCAGTAGCAATAAGGAAACTATGAAGAGGTTCTCCTTACCCACATGTTGTGTGTAGACATTGTACTAAGCCTTGTACACATTTTGAATAAATTAAGCAAAATAGCAGTCTTTGTCAACATTTAAGCTACATATAGAAAATATTGGATGAAATTTAAACTGAGACATAAACACAAAAATAAATACACAAGATATTACCTCCTATTCCAAAACTTTATGAATATGGGATAAAATTGGTCTCTGCGTAAGAAAAAATAGTTAATTATTGTGAATACAAAGAGCTGGTTATGTTATTTCCTATATAACCAAATAAGGGAACTGTTGTAAGTTAATCTGAGAGAATCTTGTCTTCAAATTGATCACTATTTGTCATGCTTGTGCCTTGTTACAAATCTTGGGGAAAACTAATTTTACCAGGGCTCTATTGCTGCTATTTCAAGTTGGATTACAACACCCAACATACTGAATACTTGACCTTTTTCTTACTTTCTACTGTTGGACACATGCTCTTTCATCATTCTTCTGCACTCATCTTTTTCAAAGCTTCTGTTTTACATGGCTAGAAACCTATTTATTGTACAGATGCCTAATTGTATTCTGTTAAATACATCAATCCAGAGTAATCTCATTAAAGTAAAATTAGTAAAGTACAACATAGCTGATGAAGATATGTCATTTCAAAGCATCGGTTAAGCCTTGTAACAAATGAGTGAAAAGTAAGTAGTTACTTCTCAGAAATAAAGGGAGCTGAAAGACCTTCCCACTTGTCCCTGCGCCCAGAATCCACATGTAAGCTTTTCATGTTTACCTTCCTGGGAGCAGACCAGTTGTTGGAAGAGTTATTGTTGTCCCATACCCCACCCAACCCAAACCTTGGCCTCCTGAGCAGGTGCTAAATTTTTCACATCCTCTTCTCCAGTGCCTGGAATATAAGTGCTATGTTGAAGAACACAAATTTCTTGTTAAGACTTTTTCTGTACTTAGATACAGCAGGTGTTCTACGAGTATAATAAGGTGAAAGCTGTCTGCCCAGAGAAATACACAATTTATATGAGAAAATAAATTTCATTAAAAATATCTTGCAAAGGAAGTAATTCTGCACTCAACTTCCCCAACAAAAGATATGAGCTTTATTTTATTTTGATGAGAAAATTAAAAGTAAAACACATTCCCATTAAAAATGTCTGCAGATTAGTTTTGTTGATTATAAGCACTGTGAAGATTGGGTCTCTAGAACTTATTTTTATTTGCTCTTCAATTACTTTTTTAATAATACTGATTTCATAATCACTACTGTTAAGGAAAATATTAATTCTAATGGAAAGAAATGAACGTTTTATTATTTTAGAAAGTTATTTATTGATAGTGTGTGCATTTATATGCAGCTTTCAATGAATTTTTGATAGTTCTCAGTACTCCATTTTTAAATGTAATTTAAATGACAGATACCTGTGCTGGAAGTAAATGGAGCATAATCTCTCTTTTTAATCAAGTTGTTGCTGCATGTTATCTAAATATGAACATTTCCTGAATATTGTATATGACTATAGAGTCAACAAACTGCTCAGTTCTAGGACAGAAAAATTTGCATGAGATTTGCTTTGTATGTAACAATATTTTTTCAATAATCTTAAATGTGAGGAAATGAATTGACTGCTGAATGGCTCTGGAGACAATCTCTCTCTCTCTCTCTCTCTCTCTCTCTCTCTCTCTCTCTCTCTCTCTCTCTCTCTCATACCACAGCAAAAACATACACTCAAATTTACTTTCTGTCCTTGTTTATTTATAAACAAAAATCCCAAGCATCCTTGGAAAGTAAATTTGTGGGCTCCGACCAAATGACCCCAGAGCACCTTGTAGTATGGAAAAAGAGAAAAGTCTTCACAAAACAGCATTAATTCCCACCTTCATTAATGGGACATGCCAGGGAAAGCAACTGAAAGAGTGAATAACCAAAGCTGGAGTATATTTCCAGCAAAATGAAGAGGGACTACATTAATTTAGAAGCTTTATAATATACAGCCAAGTGTCCACTCATAAATAAATTATAGAATGCATAAATAATTGGGTCAAAATATACAAAATGTCCTTGTTAAAGTATTCTAAAAGAAGTACTTATAAATTTCCTTGATCTGGAAAGGGAGCCCATATTTCTGTGAGACTTTGAATTAGGAGGCAAGGAAAAGAAAAAAAAAATCTCCAAAGGTATTAGAGGTTAATCTGTCCCACAAGGATTACTAATAAACTGACTGAGGCGAGGCATAATTTTCTGAAACCAAAAGGGATTTCATCTTCTCATATCCAGAACAAAATGCATCTACACATTGTCAGCAACTTCAGCACCACTGACAGTGGCAACTTCCACTAGAAGATGACACTGGAAAAGCAAGTGTACACAGGCCATGTGTCATGCCAGGCCCAATTAAGTTGGTCTCTTCTCTGGGGTGTTTTTCAAAGTCAGGTTGAATGACATGGTTTCACCATGATTAACACAAGCTTTCCTGAGTACCTATACAATGTCAATTGTTTAATGAAATCATCATCACATGAGGCCCAACAGTTTCACCAGTCTATATTCGAGCTTGGAACTTGACCTAGACTCATGCTTTACTTTCCATATGAAGCACATTATATGCTAATGCTGAAAATTAATTTTGAGAACATTTGAGCTCCTCTATTGTAAAAAAAAAAAATGTAGAACCTTCTTTTCGTCTTCACCACATAAGTGAACACTAGGAGATTTAAAATGCAAAGGGTTGTAACTATTTTTCCTGCCTAGCCCACAGTCAGGACAAATTTCTGTCACCTGCCAGTCCCACAACTGCTCAGACCCAACCAAGTAAACACAGAGACTTATATTGCTTACAAACTGTTTGGCCATGACAGGCTTCTTGCTAACTGTTCTTATATCTTAAATTAATCCATTTCTATAAATCTATACCTTGCCATGTGGCTTGTGGCTTACCGGCATCTTCACATGCTGTTTGTCATGGCGACAGCTGGCAGTATCTCCCTCACTCAGCCTTCCACTTCCCAGAATTCTCCTCTCTCCTTGTCCCACCTATACTTCCTGCCTGGCCACTGGCCAATCAGTGTTTTATTTATACAGAACGATATCCACAGCAAAGGGTAGGAATTGATTTTATTTTTCCAAATCCTGTTTCACTCATGGGAAGCACACACAAAATTATGTGACAAACCAAAAGTTGAGAACTTCCTAAATCTTCTTACAAAGGCCCATTCAGCCAATCCCAACTCTAGTCAAATGAACTTGAATTCCTACGAACACGTGGATCAGTGCTCTCCACATCTTGTCCCTTGTTATGTGACACTGTTACTTTCTTCACTTGTTCTGCTGTTTTGTGGTTTTCTTAGATACACATTTACTGTGCTTATGTTTTTATGCCAAGATGTTTCTAACTCTAGATTCCATTCATTTTCTGATAGTGTTTCTCAAATTCTTAAACACTCAATACAAATTACAAACTTTGAATTCTTTTGTTAAAAATAAAAGATACATGAGGTAAATTATCAGGTAATCAAGGAAAATGCCATCTTTTCTCTTCCTAGACAGTATGATCTGAAAATAGAAATATAGAGGGTGTTCTCATTCGTCTAGTTCTGACAGCTTATCCAATATGAATTATATATTTACAAAGAAGTTTGAAAGCACTGGGACCATATACAGAATATTTCTCTAATTGTAAGTGAATGTGACTGTGCTGTGTGTGGATAACCAGAAAGGAAAAGAGCAAGGTATATGATTGAATGCCGTATAACTTTAAGTCAATACTCTGTTCTGATTTTTATAGATTTGGATACCTTTGAATTTTTTTTAACATTTTTCTATTTTGGGTGCCTGTAGTTTATGAGAAATATAAACACCTGTTTGACCCATGCTTTTCACTATGAAGTGCACTTGGAAAAATGGGTTTTCTAACCCCACTCACTGATCTCTGAGCATCGCATCATTATGAAAAGGTATGTGATTATTTTTTTTTTTTCACTAGAGTGTTTTCAATAGAGTATGGTGTTTCGGCATATGAAATTCTTCCTTAATGAATGAGTCTTTTCATCAGAAAGGAGAATACTAATTCATACCATATTTCTTCATGATCCCAAGAGGCATATGTTAAGACTAAAGTGCTTATTGATTTAAATTTCATTACCTGTTTACTATAGAATAGAGTCTGACGTTGTTGAAATACTGATGAAACAGACTAATGTAAGCATGAACAAAGTAACATCATTGAGGCTCTGCAATAAAATGTAATGCATCCTAATGAAAAAGATGAAGTAGAAAGTGTAAGCATATGGTTTCTATTCACCTGTGTTATCAGTGTGTGTACATATGGGGAGATGGCTGTATTTCATTATTGCTACATTATAGGAACAGACGTTTCATCATGATTTTTATTAGAGCTTATGTTGTTGCACAAAGGCTTTTGCACAGAGGCTCTTTTTTTTCTTTTTAGGAGATAAACATATATTCTTTTAGTATAATCTTTTATTAAGAGAAAAAATTAGATTTAGAAAGTGATGCCTTGAGACAGCCATATATTAGGGCATTTAGTCCCTACTATATAGACACACTCACAGTAGATATGTCTAAGAGTACTATTTTTTCTTTTTTTAATTATTAAGCAACTTTCTATTCCTTTTACATACCAACCACAGATCCCCTTCTCCTCTGTCCTACCACCTCCTAGGCTTTTCCTCCAACCTACTCCACATTTCAACCTCCTCAAAGGCAAGGCCTCCCATGGGGAGTCAACAGAGCCTGGTACATTCAGTTGAGGCAGGTCCATGCCCCACCCCCTGCCTCAAGACTGTGTGAGGTGTCCCACCATAAGCATTGGGCTCCAAAAATCATGCTATGCACCAGGAATGAATCCTGATCCCACTGCCAGGAGGCCCCTTAAGCAGATCAAGCTACACAATTGTCTCACCTATGCAGAAGGCCTAGTCTAATCCCATGGAGGTCCAAAAGCTACTAGTCCACAGTTCATGAGTTTCTACTAGTTTAGTTTGGTTGTCTCAAGGTTTCCCTATCATGCTCTTGATGTCCCTTGCTCATAGAATCCCTCTTCCCTCTCTTTGACTAGACTCTTAGAGCTTGGCGTGGTGCTTGACTGTGGATCTTTGCATCTGCTTCCATCAGATACTGGATGAAGGCTCTATGATGATAGTTAGGGTATTCACTAATCTGATTACCGGGGTAGACCAGTTTAGGCACTGTCTCCACTACCGCCAGTAGTCTAAGGTTGGGTCATAAAGACACATGCTCAACTATGTTCATAGCAACATTATTTGTAATAGCCAGAACCTGGAAACAACCTAGATGCTCCTCAACCGAAGAATGGATAAAGGAAATGTGGCACATATACACAATGGAGTATTACTCAGCAATTGAAAAATGACATCACAAAATTTACAGGCAAATGAATAGAAAGAAAATGTCATCTTGAGTGAGGTATACAGACTCAGAAGGACAAGTATGGTATTCACTCATAAGTAGATACTAGTTCTCAGGAATTAACTAAGAGCTTTATAAATGAATGCACTTTTGTATGAAGAAGGAAATGAACAAGATATATTCGTTTCAGATTATTTATAGGTTCTGTATCTTCCTGTGGTTTCAGTTGCTTGCTAGCAGCAAGAATTTGTCTCACAACTTTGGGATGTCATTTTGTACTTCCTTTTTAAAAGTTATTCCTCTCTCATTTATATTACTTTTTTTCATTTTACCATTATTATTTTAATAGGTCTCTAGTACAATAACAAGGACTCTTACAAGTTAATTTTTGTCTCCAAATATTTAGTCAAGTACAAAATCTTTCATTGGTAAACCTGAGACAACTGGTGTGAGGCCAAACAATTGTGTCAGTTGGAAATTTCTCCTCCTGGCTATTGTACATAAGATGTTTTAAGTTTTTGGTGCTTCAGAGAACCTTGATAAGATAACTGAGTTCAGAATCTGGTGTTATTTGAGTATACATGTATGCTTTCTCTCCAAGTCCAGTCATCGGTTTGAAACATAACCAAATATTGAAGAATCCATGAGGTAAGGACTACTTGTTATATACTGAGTTGGACTTCCTTTGCTGAGTTGCTCAGAGTTTTAGTTTTTTTGTTTGTTTGCTTGTTTCAGTTTTCGGTGATATGTTACCTGAATTTATAAAGAAAAGAGGTTTATTTTGTTTGGCTCATTGTTATGGAACAGCTTGATGGATCAAATTTAATGATGACTTTCTTGCAGGTACAGTAACTGGATGGTCAAAGGAATCAGAGGCAAGAAGCAGGGAGTGTATCTGACACACACTCAAACATTATGACAGAGCCAGCTCAAGACAAATTATTAATCTCATTATTCCATTAAGCCATCAATACAATTAATTAAGTCAGATCCCTAATTGGTTTTAAAAGGTCCCACCTGGATTTATGTCTTAATAACTCATAAAGGAGATTAAATTTCAGGATATTAGTGTGCAAGCCATGTTCAAACCATCAAAACAAGTACCTCATTATCATACATTTGAAGTAACAGATTTATTAATTAATCACTTCTGCACCCAAGAGTTCAAAACATTTAGTCTAGATCTTCTGCTAGAGATCTTTTCAGGGCAGAACCCTGATGTCAACTGAATATCATAATGTAGAAGTTAAATCAATAGCAAGACCTATTTCCTAGGTTTTCAGGTAGCCAGTGTGATCCATTTCCTTTAGGACAAAGGTCTTCTGTTGTTTTAGTATCTAAATAGCTGGAGATGGCTCATGAAGATATTGTCAGTTCTGTAAGACATGACACTTTCTACTTTAAAAATTGAAAATGTGTTATTCAGATTATTGTCAGAATGCCAAAATAAGGTAGATCATTAACTTAAAAGAGGCAAGAATTGTTTGAGGAAGGGTTTCAGAGGTTTCAATCTACAGTTTCTTGTCCTTCTGCTCCATAGACTCAGCATAATGGCCAAGAGCCCATAGGGGACAAAACGTTTTACTTCATGGCAAGCTGGAAGCAAGGAGTAAGAGGTAAAATTGTAGGGTCCCCATTTGCTTTACAAGGTAAATTAAATGACCTATCTTCTAACACCTTCACATATCTTTTTTTTGTTTGTTTGTTTGTTTGTTTTTCGAGACAGGGTTTCTCTGTGTAGCTTTGCGCCTCTCCTGGAACTCACTTGGTAGCCCAGGCTGGCCTCGAACTCACAGAGATCCGCCTGGCTCTGCCTCCCGAGAGCTGGGATTAAAGGCATGCGCCACCACCGCCCGGCCACCTTCACATATCTTAAAGGTCTCTCATCCACAAGTGACATAGAGTGGAGACTAGGCCTTCAAAATGGGTCTTTGATGATTTTAGACTCAAGTCATAACAGACAAATTCTATGTTGCAACATATCCAACTTGCCCTTCTGTGAAGAGACCGCCCCACTCTCTCTCTCTCTCTCTCTCTCTCTCTCTCTCTCTCTCTCTCTCTCTCTCTCTCTCTCTCTGTGTGTGTGTGTGTGTGTGTGTGTGTGTTTTCTTTTCAAATATATGTCTAGTTAAGATAGATCTTCCACATAAGCTCCCAGTATGCAGGTCAGTTGTGAAATGCAACATTATTATGATGAGTAAACAACAACTCCATAGGCACAGAGATTATATATGGAGTCAGTTACAGAATCAGACCTTCAATGAGAGTAAAATTCTCTCATTGTAATTATATCAATGATATTTAAACGGAGAGATTTTCTTTCTTTTTCATCATTTATTCTCTCTCTCTCTCTCTCCCTTATTCATATTTTATTTTGAGTATTTTCTAACTTTATTTTTCAGGCTTTAATATATGAGTAATGCCTATATCATTTCCAACCCTCACTACTCCATCTAATTCCTTCTATTTTCCCCCCAGTTTATGATTCATGACTCTTCTAAAATTATTATTGTTAAAAATATATAGTTATATTTCCAACATATTATATTGCAAATAAATATTTATTTCGTATGCATAAACCATTGTATACTTGGGAACATGATCTATCTAACCCCTACATTCTGTCTCTTCTAGTCTATAAGTATACTGACTAGATATCGGTGGCTAGAATTTGGAAACCCAGAACTTCCAATAATTCAGAGATGTTGCTTTAAGTCATTTAATAGTACTTTATCTCATGAGCATAGAGAAATAAGTCTATTTAAGTAATATTAAGTATATGAGAATTGAGAATTGTAATTTTATCATTACCTTTCAAATAAATGGAATGTTTCTATTAAAAGAAATATTGTTTTTAAATTCTATTTTAATCAAAACTATTCCCAATATTATCTAGCACATATTTAGATATTTCCTCCAGAGTGGAGGGAACAATAATTGAAAACCATGGTGAGCTATCAGATTTGTTAGTGCAGTGTGGCACCTTTGGTATTCATTAGCTTCCTAGATTTTTGAGGCTTAACGAACCAATTTTTTGCCCTTTTAGAATCATAACACTGTTAAATAAAAAGCAGAGGAGGAAAATATGAAAAAGGAAGAAGAGAAGGAGGAAAAAGAGGAAAAAATAAAATAAGGTGGTGATGTGACTAGAACTGTTGCTTTTGAAATAGGGTATATTGGTGAAGCATAGCATGAAGAATTGGACTTCTGTGACTCAAAAATCACACTGTAATATGAACTTTGAGAAACTCCTGCCAATAGTCTGTTGAAGACCTTCAAAGAACCCCGTGTATAACTGCCAGTGTTCCCCAGGCCTGCCTCTAGTGTTTTCTATGTTTGATTACTTCTGTATCATTTGGGTCTGGAACAGTAAAAGGCTCTTCAGATGTCTAATGATGCTGTTCTTTTTCTCAAATACCTGCACCCTCCAATCCCTTTTACTCACCAGTAAATGTTTCATAAAAGCTGTTTGACAAAGTCAATAGCATGAACTTCAATTCAAACTTTCGGATTTGTTAAACTCTCCATAAGTCTCTGAGACTGGATCACTTCTGTTGCAATGCTCAGCAAAGACAATGGATGTCACCGTTTTTGTTACTTCGTTCCTTTTGGATTTTTTTGCACATTAATAACCTGGTATAATTTGTGCCATGAGCATTAATCACTTTTTTTGTTGCTGTGACAAAGTACCTAGCAGGAGCAGCATAAGGAAGAGTAGATGTGTCTTGGCTCACACTTTGCCTTATGAAATAGGTGCTAGATGAGGAAGCACTTGGTCAACACACTAGAGTCAAATGTGGAATGTCCCCTTTAGGACCTGTTTTTAAACCCTTGAGGCCCAGATGGTACTGCTTTGGACCACTGTGGAACCACTAGGAGGGGGAACCTCTGGAAGAAGTAAGTCCGTTAGGGCAGGCCTTGAGGTTTTGTAGCTTGACTCCACTTCCTCTCTGTTTCCTCTCTCCATACTAAAGCCATATCTTTCTTGCTCTGATAGATTGTACACCTCAGACTGTAAGTCAAAATCAACCTTCCCTTCTTCAACTACTTCTTGTCAAACATTTGGTCAAAGCAATGAGAAAAGTAACTAATACACATGTAAATAAAATCTAATTCAGACAGTGCCTCAGTGGATATCAGGCTAGCCTGGAATTTGGGATATGTTGGCAACAGTGTTCTTGAATTTGAAGAGTGTCTCCCAATGTCTTACAATACCCTACCAACCTAGTTATTATTAACACTTCACAAATACAAGCCTATAATTGTCAATCAAACTCAGAAATCAAAGGAATTATTATCACAGGTTTGTTCCAAGCCAGCCTCTATTGATATGGACCTTATTGTCACACCTGTAAAGTGACCAGAATAGGTATAGGGTGTTGACAATACTTCCTGGTTATAAAACAGATTGAGTCAAAAATTTCATACATCTAGAAACTTTCAAGTATCTCTGAGGAATTTTTTATAAACAGATGATCCAGACTTCAAATATCTCTCTTTCCATTTTTATGGAAAAGTAGGTCAGTCCTTCCTACTCCCTTATTTTTTCAGGTCTCATATTTCCTGATTCATTAATCTTGGTAACTGAATCCCTAATTCATGTGAAATAACCATTTCCTCCTTGCGAAGACATTTCTGTCTCTTGCACAAACACAACCCTGTTCTATAGCCTTCCCCCACACCCTTTCCTAAGAGAATAGGATCTTCTCTTAGGAAAGAGAAGTAATACACAAGTAAAGAAAAGTAGTTTAATGCATCAATAATAAAAATTCCCCAAGATGGAGAACTCTTCTTTCTTCAGGTACCTCACAGCCACCACACTTGACTGGGACCTAGGTAGGCTACCAGTGTTCTCCTTCCTCTCCCACATTCTGTTCTCTCTAGGGTACCCCTGGTATGTCTACCACTAAACACCTTAGGTCTTCCTCCAAGCCAATATCTTTTAACTTTTGGATTCGTGGCTATTGGTAGCCAGACCAAGAATACATTGGGTTCTGCTTATGAAATCCTTTGTGGAACTGGACCCATAATCTTGCTTACGAGAACTCCAATGCAAGTCTCTTCTCCTGCCTGCTGGACTATCACTGACCCTACACACCGCATCTTTGAAAAATTTCTTCAGTTCTAAACACTGTGTTCCAATGAGAACTTAAGAGCTGAGACCAATCGGGGTCTGAATCCTGAAATCAGCAGTAACACCGCAACTGAAAACTAAGAATAATTCTTTTGGCCCAGAAACTTACAAATTGGGGCAACACTTCTCAAAAAAACTGAACATCTACCCCAAAAAGGTGAGACTGGAGATCCACACTAAGAAACATGACCAGCATCATAACTGAAGATGCCTAAACTTCATTGCAAAAATACAAACATGAATAATCAAGGTAGTATACTTTCTCTAGAAACCACCAGTCCTTTTACAACTTGCCCCAAGAAAACCAATTACTGAAGCCTAAGACAAACAGTTCAAAATATTGATTATGAATATGGTTATGGAACTTAAAAAGGTTATAGATAAATTTTTCAATGGAGAATGTGAAAACACAAACAGATGAATGAAATAATGATAACAATTCAAATATGAAAACAGAATCTATCAAAGAAATAGAACTGCTAAATGTGAATCTGAAATTAAACACAAAATGAGAAACCTCAGATAGTCAAACAAAAAATTCAGAGATCAGTATATCACTCAAACCTCATCAGAGAATTTTCTTCTCAGCCTTCAATGGGATATGTTTTATCAAAATTCTCCCTTCAAGTCTCGGGGGTCCGTGAAGATGAAGATTCAAAAATGAGCCAGGCGTTATAGGGGGCTTCAAGTAAAAGACATCTTTCAGACACAACAGAGTTGGTACATATATGAACTGTAGCTGAAGTTTTTCTGTGTCCCAGCCTGCCGGCAGTCAGAACAAATCTCTCCCACTCGTGTCCCCCAAGTAAACACACAGAGACTTATATTACTTATAAACTGTATGGTGGTGGCAGGCTGCTTGCTATTTGTTAGTATATCTTAAATTAACCCATTTCTATAAATCCATACCTTGCCACATAGGTCATGGCTTACCGGTATCTTACATCATGCTTCTCCTCCTGGCTGCTGGCAGCTTCTCCTGACTCAGCCTTCTTCTCCCGAGCATTCTCTTCTCTCTTGTCCTGCCTACACTATACTTCCTGCCTGGCTACTGGCCAATCAGCATTTTATTTACCAATCAATCATAGCAACAATGAACCCACACATTTTTGAAGCATTCACAAAATCTGCACAAATTCAAACCAGACAAAATTCCAGCAGAGAAGGGAAAGTGGGCATAAAGTACTATGTCTCATTCTATAAGCTTATAAAAAAAAACAGTGATTTCTTCAACATATGCATATAGAAATATATACTAATAATCTGTTTCCAGACCCAACCACTGGTAGACCCAAACACTTCTATATTTCACATTTATGTAAGCTTGGACAGCTGCATAAAATCGCACGTTTTTAACAGATGATCAATTTGTGATGACTTCAGAGATTTCAAAAGAGCAATTGGCCATTCTGGAATAACAACTCCACTTCTTCATGTTCATCTACAAAACATTTGTGTTTTTAAGACAGCATTTCTAAAAGAAAGTTTTATAAAACAGAAGTTACTCTCAGGGCCTAAGTTTATAGCACATTATGTCACTGGCCCTTTACGTGCTACAATCAAATCCATTTTCCTATTCAGAGAGTAGAATAATACAATGATCTCTTAGGTCAAGCTTAGAACATTCAAAGATAATGAGATTTTTATTTCCATGTCTTTTCAATCTTTTTATCCATCCTTGCATTGATCCTTCAAAATAGGTTAGCAAAATAAAATTATTTCTATAATTACAGATTTAAGAAAAAAACCACAAAACTCACAGACATTAAAATAGGAAGAGACCTTAAGAATCCATTAGAAAACATTCAGTTTATGTTTCATAGACAGTTCTTGTTATGGAAAAGGATAAAATCTGACAAGGAGTTTCTGTTTATGAGTTCTCTTAATGGACTGATTAGGAGCCTAAAGTGAGACTAACTAGAAATTTGAGGAATAATTCAATCTGCTTATGTAACTTTGATTTGGGTTCTTTATATTGATTACAATGTTGCTTGAAAAGGATATTTTAAAATATATATTAGTTTATAGAACTGCCATAACGTTCTATAAATATCAGGTGGCCTAAGCAATATAGATTTATTTTCTGACAATTCTGGTGACAGACTCCAATAGCAAGTTACAAAAGCATTGGTTCCTTCCAAAGCATCCCTCCTTGACTCATTATGATGTTCACCTGTCTATGTCCTTGAAAGTTTCAGACTCCTCACTAACATTATTCCAGTTTTCTCTCTTCTCACAAAATCTCCAGTTCTATTGAAATTGGGACCCTACCAAAAACTCATTTAAACTATTGCCACATTAAAAGTTTTATCTCCAAATATATTCCAAATAATCAGGGTTGTAGTATCAACATAGTGATTTTAATGGAAATATAGTTTAATTATAGAAAAATGTATATGCCCGTCCCTTAGTGTTAATAAACTAGCTTTCTAAATTTTTTATATCATCCATGTGATAGCACAATGAAATGAAACAGAGCCACGCTATGGAAAAATAAGCAGAGAATGCTTACTAGATGTGGTTCTTGACTGCTTAATAAAATATATTTAAATATCATATTTAAGTGTTGTTCAAATCATGCAGAACAAACAAGGTATGTGGTGATATTTTATTTGTGCTGAAATGTAGTGATATTTAATTTGTATGTTAATAAATAAAGTTTGCCTGGAGATCAGAGGTATCAACAAACCTTTTTACGTAAACACAAAAGTCAGGCAGTGGTAGAACATGCCCTTAATCTGATCACTTGGCAGGCAGGGTCTCTGTGTGTTCAAGGCCACACTAGGGAACAAAGTCAAGCGTGATGATGCACACCTTTAATTCCAGTACCAACCATAGAGACCTGGAGGTCTGTACAGACAGGCAATGCCAAGGAAGTGAGGTAGCTGGGCTAAGAGCCAATGAGAGAGCAGAACAGGAAGGCAATAAAGGCACAAGGTAGACATGAAGTAGCTCACTCTTTTGGGAGCTGCAGAGCTGGTGAAGTAAGGTTGGCTGGTGGCTCTCACTATTTCCCCCATCTCTAAGGCTTTCATCCCTATATTTGGCTCTGTGTTTTTTATTTAATAAGACCGCTTAGAAATTCGGCTACAAAGATGTCTTATCTGAAATTTTATTGAACAACAAATGTTGGATATAAGATTATGATTACTGTCAATCCTCTACTTGTTTGTTTGTTTTCAGGTATTTCTTATAAATCATATAATTGGTCTTGAATTTTATATTTTTAAAAATTAGTATAAAAATTCTGTGCATTCAGCATTTTCTTTAAACCTGAATAAATAGGATACAGTAAAAAGGGGCATCTTCTAAACAGGAAATCATTGGGAAAGAAGCACCATTCCTTGTCTTGGATTTTCTAGCCATAAATACTGAGAAATGAGTATCTGCCATTTTGACCTTCTCTTTCAGATGTATTTGGTTACATTAGCCTGAAGTGACTAAAGTCACTGGATCCCAAAAGTCAAGAAAGAAAATTTCCTAACTTCATGGAGTCATTAAAAAAGCTCATGCAATGAAATTACAAGAAAAAAAAAGTGAGTCAAAAATGTGCATAGCACCCACCACATAAATAACTGACAGCGTGTTAAGTCCCTTAAAGTAACTTGTGATACGTGACGTCCTAAAGCAATTCATAAATTTTGTCTCAAAGGTGTCATGATGGCTGACTAAGGTTTACTTCAAATGAGGTCAGTTTTTTAGGACATTGATGTGAAAGCCTTTTTTTTTTTTTTTTTTTTTTTTAAGTTGTCATGTATTTGTATTGATCCAGTGAAGATTTCTTTTTTTTTTTTTTTTTTTTTTTTTTTTTTCAGACAGGGTTCCTCTGTGTAGCTTTTGTGCCTGTCCTGGTTCTGGATCTCCATCTGTAGAGCAGGCTGACCTGGAACCCACATAGATCTGCCTTTCTCTGCCTCCCGAGTGCTGGGATTAAAGGCTTGTGTCACCACTGCCTGGACTCAGTGAAGATTTGTTAACAACAGAGACAATTAAGGAATGCAGAAACTCAGCCCATTTCTGTTAATCTATATGTTGCGATGTGTTCCTTGACTTTACCTGTGTGCCATTGCACATTGTTCCCTGGATGGCACTGGTGTCCTCTGACTCAGTCTTCCTCTTCCCAGAATTCTCCTTGTCTGCTTATCCTACCTATATTTCCTGCCTGGCTACTGGCCAATCAGTATTTTATTTATCAACCAATCAGAGCAAAACACATTCACAGCAAACAGAACATCCCACAGGAATGAAAAATTAAAAAAAAAAAAATTTCAAAGAATGTAGTAAATATGTAAAGTAAGAAAAAATAATGGGTATAGCTCTATTAATAAAATATTTAAGACAACATGCATTATTAAAATATAAGCACATAAATAATATTTAAAAGGGCTAATTTATTATATACAATACTGTAAAGCTAGTGTTTACAGCACATTGATTTATAGAAAAAATGCAATTCAGCCAAAACCATTTGGGTGTATATGTGCATGTGTGTGTAGTTTATAAAGCTATATTAGAGATACACTTTAAAATTAATAACCACAAAGACTTTAAGAATAAAATTTGAGAATTTTTAATGGAAATACCTCAAGAAATATTTAAGACTTTATTGATCAAGAAAGGAGCTGATTAAGAGATAGACACACAGGAATTTAAAAAAGAAAACAAAAGTCAGACATATAAGATTTCCTGATTTTAAAAAATGGTCATTGAAATTTAGATGTATATTGTATTTCAGGCAGACCTAGTGTATCTTCCTATTTTTATAAAGAAAAAAAAATCCATAAATCTATCTTACACTAGGTATATACAAAATTAGTTTCCTGATGAATATCAATAAACCAGAAGGTACCACAGAAACATGTTATTATTATATTAATAGACAAGATATTTAAATAATATATGTAATATTTTAGATTAACTATATATATATATATAAATCATGTATAATAATTGAGAGACACTGTATCAAATATATAAGTGAAGAGTGACACAGCAGGACCCTCAATATCCCCACTGACTTCCATGAATTTATTTCCAGTAATGGAAGACTCACAAACTCAGGTTCATTTAGAACACATACACATATAAACATTTCACAAAGATAGGGGTGGGCACATTAATATATTTGGGAAAATGTTTTATAATTAGTAAATAATAAAAATATAATTCTATGAAATTATTGTAAAATATTAAACATATTTTGGATATATTATATCTTAAATTGTATATATATATATAATATATATATTATATATATATAATCACAAAAGCTATGGAAGGCGTGAGTCTTCTTTATTAAAGATGTCATCAAAATAACCAATTAATTTATAGGATAGGGTGGCCATCTCAACAGATACATCTGAGAAGTGTTCCTCATATTTAAAATAAATTAAAATACAGCCAGGAGCATTTTCACAGAGATATTTAAACATGCAAAACACCAGAAACAATATTTTAATGAAAGTATATACATAAAATGGAAAGATATGCTAACGTCTGTGAATGTTACAGATGTTCCAGCGGTTCCACACTATAACTAAAATCAAGAGACAGAGAAGCAGGTAAGAGGGGAAGGTAAGGCAGCCCTAGATGTCAAACAGCTACCAGGAAAACCTGCAGTCTGTTCTGATTTGATTAACTGGAGCTTAACCTACGATCACTGTGTCCATAACTACTCTGACTCAGTGGAACTGTGCATATATGTTCACCAAAGATTCTCAGTTAATATGTCATGTATGCAAGTACATATGTCTCTTTGATGAAAATCAGAGAAATCATTTCGTAGCAGTAAAATCAATAAACTAACCTATGTGTGTGCTCAAATGCAGAAGAAATAATTGCAAGATATGAAAACACAGAGAAATGAAATGTAGCTAGTATTATGCAATATGGATACATGCACAGCATATGTATGCTTAAGAGATGAAATAAGGAGCTAAAGAACACAGAAACAGTTAGAGAAACCTAGAAAACTACCTACGAGACAAAATAACTTATGTGGAGGGATAAGTTTCGGGGGAAGGCCTAGAAATGGCTTAGCTGTGAAGAATGTCAGTGCCCATTTCCAGTGTCTCATAGCTGACTGGAGCTTTACCTTTAGAGGCATCCACCAACTAAGATCTGTATACACTTACACACACATACAGCCTCCTTCCATCAAATAAATGTAACCACACACAAATACAGTCATACACACACACACACACACACACACACACACACACAGGCACACACAAATACATGCACACATGCATGCAAGCACACATACATGCAGGCACACATACACATACAAGCACACACATAAAACTACAGGCACACACATACACATATTTAAAAAAAATTAAAAATAAATATGTGTGAAATGAAAGCTAACACATTTCCACATATTGATAATGGGTATATTTAAATATAAATAATAATTAAATATTTATCCTCAAAATATGTACATTTTTGTATATTTACAAGAAATTGAATAAAATTTATAGTTTACTTAGTCATATTCATCCTTCATATATGTTACACAATGTGTAGTATATATAATTTCAAAGACATTATATAGCATGCATAGCTAAAAATAATTTACATTAATAATACTAGTGAACCAAATTTACTGAGTCACTTCCAAAACACAATAATGAAAAAAATTTCCCCCAAAGCCACTATTAGATCAGTATATTTGAATATAATTCTTGCAAATATTAAAGAAAATATTAATCAAGTTGATTGGGAGCTCAAAAAATTTATGATTGGTTCTACAGAGCACTCTTTTTCTAGATCACTGGTTTAAATGTTCCTGATATGCTAATAAAGAAAGTTCATTAACTTTGAATAGCTGTTTGGTGTTTTATGCAAAATGAGATGATGGCCTCCACTGACACCATAAAAACCATGTCTATAATTTAAGCAACAAGAATAACTTTCCAGCCCACCTCCTTAGAGACCAAAAGTGGAAAGGGTGTTATTTTAGTAGAACTGTCCTCTGGTTTGGTCCTTACTAACAGATATTTTTATATAATATTCCAAGACAGTACTAGAAAACTGAGAGTTATTTAAATAATCATATGCTTTTTTGTCATAATTATTTCAGGTGGAAGATACTGGTTTCATTTTCTTGGAACTTTTATATTTATTAATATAAAACGATGTTAGCGAGAAAAATATCATTGATTATGCCACCACATTCACACCTTAACAGCCATCAGGAACATCAGTTAGTTCTCCTATCTTAATTTTCCGCATGGAGGAAATTCCTCGCAATTGCAACCCAATTTTATATACCTTAGATTCTTTTCCCAGAAATTCAGCTAAAAGATATGATTCAGCAACTTCTATGCCCATAATTCATCACCTTGAGGCCAGCAACAAAGGGCCAAATCTGTCTTTCTCTCCAGATTGTAGTAATTTGGGCATGACAGGGAGCGCAATTGTAGAGAGTATTTGGGAACGCAGTTCAGCTGGAGTACAAATGCATAACCCCATTTTACTGCCATGAAATCTCCTTCTTCATAGACTTGGACAGAAATGATTATCTTTTTTTCTATGCTTGTCTGACTCACAGTTCTTTAAAAGTTCTTCATCTTTGTGTCAGCAGACCAGAGATGTTCTTTTGGAAACCCTCTATTTAGGTTATTATTAATTACCCAAACTGTGGCTTTAATCAATCTTATCCTTATGTAGAAGAGAAGTGTTAACTTCCAGTGTATTGGGGGAATTTAACTTTAATACAGTTTTAGAGATGGGATGAAAGATGTTACTGACCAAAAGTTCTGATATGAATTAACTGGTTGACATGACTCATTAGGCAAAAACCCAGAGAAGTCAGGTCTAATTCAGGACATTCTCTGTACCTCCATGATATGAATATCAATAGCATGAATATATCTATAGCATGAATATCTATAATGAAATAGGGGTCAAAGGAACCTGTATTTTTTTCTAGTAAGAATATAAATTAGAAGATACTATAGAAATCCCTATGCGAGATTTTCAAAAGAACTGATAACATAACCTGTAGCTATTTACTGTGCTACTCTTGAGCATCTTTAAAGAAAATAAAGACAGCTTAAGAAGGTACCTGCACAGACATATTTATTTGGGCAATATCCCTAATAGCTGATATAACCAATCACTTTGAGCATTTGTATACAGACAACTGAATGAAGATAACATGCTTTATGTACAATTGGTATTACTCCGCTACCAAGAAGACAAAATATCCCATCATTTATAGGAAAGTATATTAAATCGAGGTCACTATACCAAGGAAAATGTCAGACACAGAGAGACAAATATCACGTGTTTTCTATCATACCCAGTAACAAAAGAAAACAGACTGAAAATAAAAGAGGGACTCATAGGGACTGGAAAGAAAACCAGGGGAAAAAGAGGAAAGAAAATGGAGGAAGGGTAGGCATGCTATTTCACAATTTGTGAATATATAGAGTATCACAGTGAAAACTGCTGATTTGTACATAAATATATTTCTAATAAAGGAATGTGATTAATGAATTGATTATAAAATACAAATTTGTACAAAGTAATTTGCTAATTTACACAAAAATGTCTCTAAACTAAGTAATTAAAAAAAATCTTCTGAAGTTAATTTTACCTATTCTTAGTAAAAAGGCATCAGAATTCCTTTTTAAATGCCACATGTCAAGCACCATTTTCTTCATAAATCAAACACTAATTCAATGGTATTTCTATTGGAAAATGATTGTAAAGTAGCCTGGTTTCTTTTATTTTACAAAACTCAATTGCTGCTACCTAAATTACCTAGCTAATTAGGTCTCCAATGAACAGGTGTGTAAACACACTCATTTTTAACTTTAAAAATAATCCCCAACACTCCCGGGTGCTGTTAAAAATACAGCTAATAAAACTAATGTTTAAGCTTTTATGGGGATGGTGCCGTTAATCAGAAATCTCAAAAGAAAAGGCCTACATAAAAACACTGAGCTGTGAAAACTAATGTTTGAAAATTATAATCGTGCTTGAATAGAGAATATAGTTTCTTGACTCAAAAGTAGGTAAGTGGCACTTGTACCATTACGGTAGTCACATTAATCATCAAGTTTTCATACAGAGGAATACAGTTAAGCACAGCAGCTGGTTAAATCATTAGGGATAATGACTTACATAACATTTATGAATTCATTTTTCTATTAAAAAATTAAATGAAGTCTGTGAATCAAATGTGCTCCAAAGAGTACAAGAAGCAAAGTTCCTACTGCATTTATCTTTCCCTAACACATCATGTGCTTCGGTGCAGGAAGTAGCACTGTAATTCTTAAAGAGTCCTTGACTGGAATTTATTATGAGAAGAAATCTGAAACATTGTCATTTTTTCCAGGACACTGTAGTTACATTAGGAATTTTGATCCTGGTGATCTACAATTTCCACTTTGGAAATTATGAAATGTATGATTACCTTAATGAAAAAAAAAAAAAAGCTAGCTTCTATGAAGAATCTAAGGCTTTCCACCTTCTCTAAAGTTCCGTTGAACTGATGACTGTTTCAAATAACCTTCCTTCTTTTCAACAAGGTTTGTCATGGAATCATATAGAAGCATCAGAATTGAACTTTCAGCTTTTGGAATGCAGAAGAAGACTGCTCTCTGTGAGTCCTAAATCAGCTTGGGCTATGAAGTGAGATTCAAGCCTTCAAGAACTACAGACTATGACCTTGTGCTGCGGGATGTTCTGTATGGCAAATGTGTTGCTCTGATTGGTCAATAAATAAATCACTGATTGGCCAGTGGCTAGGCAGGAAGTATAGGCAGGACAAGGAGGAGAAAAAACTGGGAAGTGGAAGGCTGAGTCAGAGAGACATTGCCAGCCAACATGATGACAAACAGCATGTGAAGATGCCGGTAAGCCACGAGCCACGTGGCAAGGTATAGATTTATAGAAATGGATTAATTTAAGCTGTAAGAAAAGTTAGCAAGAAGCCTGCCACGGCCATACAGTTTGTAACCAATATAAGTCTCTGTGTTTACTTGGTTGGGTCTGAGTGGCTGTGGGACTGGCAGGTGACAGAGATTTGTCCTGACTGTGGGCCAGGCAGGAAAACTCTAGCTACAACCTTGTCTAAAATACTTAAAGCAAAACAAAGCAGCAAAGCAAACAAAAAAGAACTGAGCTTGACAGATGCAGAAAACCAGAGAGCTTGCTAACTAAGTCAATGGAAACTAAGTCAATGTTAAGCAAAAAAATACATTTTAAAAATTCTTCAAAAAATGGTGCTGGTCAAATTGTATGTCTGCGAATAGAAGAACGCAAACAGGTACATATTTATCACCCTGCATACAACTCAAATCCAAATAGACCAAAGACCTCAAAATAAAATTGGATACACTGAACCTGATGGAAGAGGTTGTGGGGAATAGACTTGAACACACTGGCATGAGAGAAGACTTTCTGAACAGAACACCATCGTACAGGCAGTAAGATCAACAATAAATGGGACCTCATGAAATTACAAAGCATCTTTAAAGCAAAAGAAACTGTCGATTAGACAAAGCATGAGCTTACAGAATGGGAAAATATTTTTAATAATTACATATCTGATGGAAGACTAATATGGAAGATATTAAGAACCCAGAAACAAGATAACTTAAAACCAAATAATCAAATTTTAAAAATAGAATATAGACCTAAACAGATAATTCTCAATAGAAGAAACTCAAGTGCCTGAGACACACTTAAAGAAATGTTCAACATTCATAACCAGCAAGGAAATGCAAATCAAAACCACTTGGAGATTCTATCTTAGACCTGTCAGAGTGGCTAAGATCAATAATACAAGTGACAGTTCATGCTGCTGAGAATGTGGAACAAGGGGAGCACTTCTCCATTGCTTGTGGGAGTGCAAACTTGTACAGCCAGTATGGAAATCAATATTATAGTTCTTTAGAAAGTTGGAAATTAAACTGCCTCAAGATGCAGCTATACAACTCTTGGGCATACAGCCAAAGTAAACTCCATCCTACCACCAAGACACTTGCTCAACCATATTCATTGTGGCTTTATTCATAATAACTTGAATGTGGAAACAACCTAGATATCCCTCAACAGAATGGATAAAGAAAATGTAGAACATTTACACAATCAAATATTACTCAGCTATTAAAAAATAACATCATTAAATTTTCGGGCAAACAGATGGAACCAAAAAAAAATCATCCTGAGTAAGATAACTCAGACAGAGAAAGATAAATACGGTATGTATTCACTTATAAGTGGATAATAGCTGTTAAGTAAAAAAATAAACAAGATATAATATGTAGACTCAGAGAGGTTAAATAAAGATGAGGGGTCTGTAGATGCATGTATCTCCCTGGTAGGGGGAAATAGAATAGGTTTTATGGGTGGACTTAGGGCTGGTATAAAGGAGAGTTGAGGGGATAGGTCAGATAGAGGGAAAAAGAGATGGAGGTGGTGGGAGAGAATGTAAGCAGAGAAGACTGAATTTGGCAGCCTTTGGGGGGCTGGTGATGTGGACACTTAGTGCAGGGCAAGCTGCTCAGAATCTATGAATGTGGTCATAATGCAGAATCCTGGTAGCAGGGGACATGGAGTCTCAACTGACCATCTCTTATTGCCAGACAAGGCTTCTAGAGGCAGGACTGGGTTGTGTTCAATTGAATTGTTGGCTAAAGCAGTTCCATGGAAATCTCCAAACAACCCAGGCTGTTGCCAAGACAAAAAGTTGCTCTCTGGAAACTCCCAGTTGTCCTGTAGTCCAAGACAACACTCAAACAACACATTTACCAGGGAGAAGTAGAGCTGGTGCCTGTATGAATTCTTCACACATAAGTTCTAGTCCCTTTGGTGCAGGAAGGTACTCTGTAGGGTCCCAAAGGGAAATGTAAATAAAAACCAAACCACAAATAGTTTGACCTAAAATCCATTTTGCCTAAAAAAATATGCTAGGGCAATGGTGGAACAGAACTTGTGGAAGAAGCTAGCTAATTTCTGATTAGACCTAATTTCCACTCCCTGAGAAGGAACTCATTCCTGACAGTGCTAGTGTTACCAAGAACTGAGACTGGATAGCTCAGACACCTGGGATAAACACAAACACTCTTGTAAAAAAAAGTATCAGTAAATAACTCCTATGGACTTTTGCTATATTCAATGTCTTATCCTGTCCTCATCAGAGAGACTTTCTGTAGCCGCATATTGTAACAGAGGTAGAGACCTACATTCAAAGTTCACATGGAGAGAGTGTCTAAATGGGAGGTCTCCACCAAATCCCTCTGGTTAGAGCTCAGGTGATCCACTGGAGATTTTAAGAGCCAGAGGAGATTGAGGACACAAGGGAAAAAGACCCTGTGAATTAACTAATAGCAATGTAAATAAAACTTCATGCAGTTAATGGCATCACGACCAAAATTGAAGTCTCTATATACTTTCTTTGCAACAGCGATCTCCCAGTGACCAGGAGTGGTAGGGTGGTAGCTGAGAATTTCTTTCAACTTTGTCAGGGTCTCATTAATATCTCTCATATTTTACAGACACAAACAATGTCTTAATGAACAAGTAATTGCATATGTGATTCTTACAATGATTCAACTCCTTTAGGATTAGAAATATACATCTTGAGCTGTTTCAGTTTTACTTAAATAAAATATTAGACAATGAGCAAAGGAAGAGTCTGTCAATTAATGTATCAAATATTGAGAGAGCCAAGGAAGATGTAAGGAGTTGAGAATATTCGTTTCTGAAGACTCGGCAGTAGACATGAGAAAAGGCTAGTGAAGAAATATTTTGTTCATTCACTTAACTCTTTTGAAAAGCCCTCTCCTCTAAACAATGAAAACAACAAAATACTTCACCTTCATCAGACTGTACAGAAAGAGGATCAGGTTTGAGTTAACTGTGGAACTCACTGTACTTATCAGTCTAAAGTTTCAAATGCAGGATAGCAGATTGGAGCTGAAAATGAAAAAAAAATAGTATGTAATTTAATGCAATTGTGTACGTAACCATTATATTTTAACATGTTAATATTCTAGTTCTCTAAATTCTTCAATATTTGGAATAGTACGGACTTGACATTCTAATATATCTGTTTCTTTTAGTTCCGGCAATGTTATCTTGGCAAAAAAATGTAAACAAAGACTGTAAAACAGTGTATTTACATTTCTATTTAGTCTTTTGGTTCTGTGCCTTTACTACTTTCTCATGTTGATGGAAAATGCAACTCTTCAGTCCATCAACTACACGGTCTTAGAGAGCATAGCTCTCACTGGACATGGAAATGACCTCAGTTTACATCAGACCACACAGAGGTCCCAACCTGAGCCACTCTCCTTCAGACTAATAAGCCTAATATGGGCATACACTTCATGGCTCTGAGACTTAGGAGTGTTATTATAATATACTTTTATGAAAACATGATTTGTTGATCAAGATGCTAAATGTTTTGGTCCACACATTAGGAGTTATCAAGTATTGCCAAGTACAAGAATGTTCTGGTCACTTTATCACTTCTATGATCTATTGAGTTCCTTGCTTGGAATGTAAGGTACATATTTTTTGGAAGATTCTTAGATTGTCTTTAATATTGGCACTTATTGATTTAAATGTATTGTTAGCTTAACAGTTGGAAGATTTTATATATATACATGTATTTATATAAAATAATTATATATCACCCTACTATATTAATGTGACAAAAATAATTAAGTTTCATATCATGACTTAATTATCCTTATAGTAATACTTTATTGTCATAATCTGTGATACTTACTAGTTCTGTAGGCTGTAAGCCTGAAATATAAGAGGAGCTTCATGGACTCAAAGTACTTTTCTTCGAAGAATGCCAATTGGCAGCACATAGAGTTTTGTTTTCATGTTCTTGTTAAAGGAAAACAGAGAATATTGATACAGTTAGTCTGGCTCCTAAAACTGTGGGGAGCCCTTCCTGCAGAAGTGAAGTAATAGCCAAAACCACAGCAACCTCTGCCCCAGTAAACTTTCATTATTACTGCCAATGTTTTTCTTTCTCCATGTGGTAAGGACATCCAACTTCGTTTTGCTGTTGTCTTTTTTCTGTTCTTCTTCCACTTGCCTGGAAATCTTTACCTGAAACTACTCATTACCCTGAATTCAAAGTAGCACTTCCTGGCCTTCTATAAAAATAATCCTTATTCAGTCTTCATTATGACAATGCTCTTTTTATATAATTGTTATCTCCTTCATACCTATAGTATTACTATGGTATGAAGTGATTTGTATTTATTATTACAAATACCATGCATGGTTCAAGGGAGCACTAATAGAATACACACACATATATGTGCATACATATGTGCATATATATTCCTATATGTATTTTTATAATTGAAACTCCATATTTATTATTAGCTAAGAAGAAAGTCTCCTTACCAGAAAGAACTTTCAAGACAGAGGACTTAGAACATTAAACGAAAAAACTGGAACAATAAATCTATACTTGAAATCAATTATGCTTAAATGTGTTATTCAATTTCTTGCTTTCTCTGTGAAATCTTTACACAATATTTTTACCATATCAAGGAAAATATTCTCATTACAGACAATCTGATATAGGAATTGAAATGATAATGATATGCCAAAGAGTCAAACTATCTTTCTTAGAAGTGTAGCCATAATTGAGCAGGCTAGCATTCAAACTATACTCCGGAGGTGGCATGTCTGGATGGGCACTGGCTCTATAGTGGTCACCAGGAAACCTGACTTCTATGTGCTTCCATGTTTCTCCCATGTGATTGTGAGAAAAGCATTTGATTTCACATTCCCAATTTCTAAAATCTTAGAACTAGCTTATCTCAAATTAGTCTATGTTTATGACTGCTGACCCAAGCTTTAAGCTTTGTACCCTTAGGTAGGTCATTTCTCACTGGCTTTGCTAAGCTAATGCTCCTTTACCAAGGAAAGGAACAGCTGGTGGCATAAGCAGTATGGATTTTAAAGTCTTAGGTATGAATAGAGCTTCACCCTTCCAAGAGTAGGAACATGGCCAATGTTCTTAAGCTTTCAAAGGCTTAATTCAATCCATCGTAAAATCTTGCTAATATAGTCTCTCTTGTAGTTTTCTCAGATAAATGCACATGTTTGAATGTTTGATCACATTACATGAGGCCTCCAATTAATGCTGACTCAATTTCCTCTCTCATGTTCCTAGCCAATCTTCATTTGACTTTCCTCTTTGCCCTCATTTCCAACTATGAAAATTTCCCATTCAGTTATGTACATTTCAATATGGGAAAAAAAAGATTTTTGGTGTTCACCATTCTGAACTTCCACTAACACAGGGACAACTACTTGTAATTATTACTGTGGTAAATATCATTTCAAAAATAATTGCAAAACTTAACTACATTTTAGTGACCACCATGTAACTCTTCTTTAAGTTTCTGAAACTGAGAGGGATGTAAAGAATTATTTTTCTTTTTGTCAGTTTTAGGTTTATGTTGCAACTTTCTTATACAGGATGGAATTCTGAATCATCAAGGTGCCTGTGAATCTATTTTGCCAGAGTCTATACATGGTCACTCATTTTGTATTGTTTTTGTGGTGAGGGTTGAGTTATGAGAATTGAACCTAGGTAATCTTAAATGCTAGGATTTGTTCTTCCATAAGCTCTGACTATTTCCTTTTTGTTTGTTTAGTTGTTGTTTTTTATAGTTTTGAAACTATGTCTTGCTATGTTGACCAAGGTTGCCTTCAATTTACTTTTTATTCAAAATAGTTCTTGACCATGTAATCTTTCTTCCTTCTGCTCCTGATGAGCAGGAATCTTGATTGTCCATCTTCAAACCTGCTAGTCATTTGACTTTTCTAGATCTACATTGGAACATTTCATTCATTTCTTTCTACATGAGTTATTTATCTCATCCTGTCTAGTAATCATAACTCTTCTTACTCTATTATAAGGAAATCAAATAAAAGCTAGATAAAATCCAACACAGAACAATGAGATTGGAATGGGGGGCGGGCTGGGGGGAAGGTGACGGGGGTGGAAGGGGGGAGAACAAGGGAATCTGTGGCTGATATGTAGAACTGAATTGTATTGCAAAATAAAAATTAAAAAAAAAAACAAAACCCAGAGCCAGAAATTGGAGTAATACTGAAAGATCAGAGAGACAAAGAAAAAAAAATAAGTTCATAAATAAATGAAATAATTTAAAAAATTTCAAGTGCTAGGATTTTGCTTTAGCCAATTGCCAGTCCAGAACTGAAGGCTAGCATTAGATTTCTCTTTCATTTACATTTCTCCCTCTATGCTCTCCTCATCATTTTCCTTGATTTCCCTCTTAGTCAGGAGGGACACGTAAGGTATTAGCTGGCATTCCAATTCTATGTGGAGAGACCATCACCAAGGCAACTAGCAGAAGAAAGCATTTAATTGGGAGCTTTCTTACAGTTTCAGAGGGTTAGTCCATTTTCATCATGGAGGAGAATTGAGGCAGGCAGACATACAAAGTCCTGGAGAAGTAGCTGAGAGCTCTACATGCTGATCTGCAGGCACCAGTCAGAGATAGAGAGACAATGACCGATATGAATTTTTAAAACTTGAAAGGCCATCCCAATAACACACCTCCTCCAATAAGGCCACACCTCCTAATCCTCCCCAAAAGTCTACCAGCTGGGAACCAAGCATTCAAATTTGTGAATCCATGAAGGCCATTCCCCTTCACACCATCATACCACATGAAATGTTTAACAATAATCTTGATGAGATTTATTTAAAACTTGCTTGACATATTTCTGAAAAGATCTGACTGTTTTTAGCTCCATTCCATAGTTGCTGTGTATTTTTTTGTGTGTGCATATTATTTGGTATCATAAAGAGTTTTGCTAACAGGAATGCACAAAATTAAATAACCCTGTTTTTTTTTTTTAAATCTCATCCTAGTCAAAATGGTTGTCACATACACTTTCATACAAAGAACAAAAGGATATGTATGTTGAGAAATCTGTTTTTACCAGTTACAATTATTTATGCCCCAATAAATAATGCATCTTTTTTTAAACTCTCAAATTCCTGACACTAATCCATTCTTCCAAAATAGAAATAACTTAATGTCACAGTTTTGAGGGCCTTCCACATGAAAGCACAAGTATTGAACCCTAACAAAATCCCTTAAGAGAAAATATATACCTAATAGAGTTTATGAAAATCTTTTGATAATCTGTTTTACTTAAAGGAAAGACACATTTAGTTGAATTCATGCCACCAGTTCAGCTATCACGGTTGGGATAATGAACTCTAGTTTCAGAACTCAGCTCTTAATCTAATTCTTGAATAAAAATAGTGTACATCCTATCGCATGCTGATCAATCATGTACAGGATATAAAGCATTGTTCAGCACACATGAAAAAGACAGTAGTGTTAGAGTATTTATCAGTCTAATGAAAGAGATATAAATTTCATTCAGCTCTGAAATCTTAAATTATCTGAGAATCTACAAGAGAAATGAAATTTATGTTTCCTTGGTTCTTAACATTTCTAGTAGAAACTGGTTTTCCAATATCTTGTTCTAAGGGGAAACTTTATCATATAACTTGTTATACGTTTCAAAAATATTGCCTAATTGTTTCTATAATAACTTGCCCTACTTTCTACCACACTTTGAGACACACAGAAGGGAAAACTATGTTAAACTAGCTTAAAACAGGGAATCCATGCAGAGGCCAGATCTATACTAGGTCCATAAATGGTACATTTCAGCTGATAATTTTTAGAAGAAAATCTTTGAAAATGGCCATTTTATTGTACTGTATCATATGTAGGTAGCTATCGAATCTTTTTTTTACATGGTTACAATCAAGTTAAGAACTTATTGGACTTTAAAAGTGCTTCACATGTACAATGTGAACTTATTGAAGTATTGGATTTCTAGACAGATATTAACTTCTAACAGTGGTAATTTTGAGTATTTGTAGCAGACTGAATTTACAAAACTTGAGTGTATCTTTTTTAATATTAAGAAAATATTAATCTCATTTAAAGTATTAGCTCAGAATTTGATTAAATATGTGATTTAACACTACGAACATGGTATAAAACTTGCTTTCCTTTTATGAGTAAATAAAACTCATTATTTAGTCAGTTTTAAAGAAACATGCACATTAATATGAGATGTTATTCCAGTTAGAGAACTCATTTTCCATATTTTTATGTCTTTTCTAAAAATATAATTCATTTTGAAGATGCTGAAGCCAATATGTTAAATGATTTTCTTTGTTCTTTCATTTAAATTCTAACCAGAAAGTGTTGTTAGTAAACTTGCTATGACTGCAATTTTAGGTGTAAAATATTAATGCAACTGAAAATGAAACACATATTGTTTATTAATAAACCTACATGTGTAGGCAACATTTGCATAAGCACATTTTGAAATAAAGAACTTTTTATTCTAATTATTCTTCCTAATGAACAATGAAAACTGTCTAGAAGTCCAAAAAGGAATGTGTATGTAGGGTTGGATATCTCTATAAGATCCACAAAATAATAAGTATGAAAGCTTAGAAGCTTTCAGTGATGAAAAATTGAATTTTATTTAAATTGCATGGAAAATCTCTAGAGAATAGTTATCCCTGAATATGTTGTTCCAGAATGTGCTGTGTGTTTGAATGTACGGTGTCAGGGTACACAAAACTTTTTTTTATGTTTTTATTTTTCTTTCATTCATTTTTGCTTATTTTGTTTTTTTAATATTCTTTCTTTCTTCAGAAGTTTGAAATTTGATGTAAAAATCCTGAAAACTAGATAGAAAAATCTAGAATACTATCTCTGAGAATAGACAGTAGTTTGATTCATCTCCTAGGGATGATGTTTCAGTGTTTGAGTCTGGATAGGTTGTGAGACACGATTAGTGCTTCAACTCTTTGAATCATCTAGCAAGTATTACTTCCAGATCAGCCAGAATGTGTTTGCTCATAGGTGATAATAATGAACTATAACAGCTACCCATTTTCAGATTTAACCATGTATTAAAAAGAGTTCCTATCATCAGTCACTAAATCAAATAATTTTGGACTCAGTACACCTCCTCCAAATCATATATAAGAACCCTTGGCCCTAATGTGAATTTATGTGGAAATATAAAATATGAGGAAGGAATTAAATGAATGAGCACAATAACATAGGACTTCCATCTGATGGAACTGAATTCCTTCTTTTTTTTAAATTTTTTTAATTTTTATTTTGCAATACAATTCAGTTCTACACATCAGCCACAGATTCCCTTGTTCTCCCCCCTCCGGCCTCCCTCACCTTCCCCCCAGCCCACCCCCTATTCCCACCTCCTCCAGGGCAAAGCCTCCCCCGTGGACTGAGACAGTTGATTGGCTTGATCTGTTTGGGAGGCATCCAGGCAGTGGGACTGGGTCCTGTGCTCATTGCATGAGTCAGCTGTTTGAAACCTGGGGCCTATGCAGGATCGCTTGGCTCGGCCTGGGAGGAGGGGACTGGACCTACCTGGACTGAGTCTACCAGGTTGAATCCCTTTTGAAGTGGGAAAAAGCTGAAACATGCACCAAAGGAAGATTCTGAGGAATTACAGTGAGAGCATAAATATTTGGAAGCCAGGAAGGAAGGCTTCACCAGAACAGGCTTTGCCAACACCATGACCTTGGTGAGCATATAGAATTAGAAAAACCAGGTCTGTGTGGTTAAACCACCCAATCTTAAGCACTCTTTTATGGCACAATATGTTGTTAAATACAAACAATATTGATAGAGCGCTGTTATTATCCTCATTTTCCTTTGTGGAAACTGAGCCAGTGAGAACTGCACAAATTTTGACTTCCTATAATTGGGAAATGAGATCATGTTTTTTTTTTTTTTTTTTTAATTTGTTTGTTTGTTTTGTGTTTCTCATAACCATGTTATATTTGCTTTGGAATCTACTCTTGTATAGGTAGATACGTACAGAGCAGTGTTTTTTACCTTGTTTATTACTTTTAATACGTAACAGGTTTTCTTCTTGTTCTCAGATTTCTACTTCAATATAAAAATCAGAGAAGTCAGAAAACAAACTTGACCTTTTGTAACTCCAGATGTAATAGTTTGCTTAGTTACCTGAGCAACACTGCTTGGGACATCAAAGAGACTTGGAAAAAAACAGCTGGTGGCTATCATTAAGGCACTTAGAAACCACCGGCTTCTAGAGTCTTGTTTTTTTTTTTAATGCTTATATAAAACAGCTTCAGAACGTTCTTAACATTTTATCAAATGTTTATTTATTTGAAGATATTTGAGTTTCAGTGAATAGTAATGTATTCCCTTCATTATCTGCCTGTGCTCATATTAAAAAAGAGTTAATTAGGTGTTACAGAGTATGTGGGAGTATACACCCTTAAGGAAACTATGGCAAATGAATGTGTCTTGCAGAACCTACATTTTATTTGAACAACTAAATACTAATAAAATAAAGCTTATCAATGAAACAATTTATCAGCAATTCAAAATCATTAAGTAAGAAATGAGCCCATTCACTAGGAAAGGGCGGTGAATACTTGCTTTGTATATTCTGTAATAACTGTTTTACACATAACAATAAACTTTAAATTAAAAAATTCCCAGGAAGAGAAAATAAATAATTTATTATATTGCTACCAAATAGATACTAGTTTTCAAGTACTTCTAATTGTCAAAAACTGGTGATCTACCATATTTCTATACTTCCAAGTTCAGAGACAACAAACGTGGGCACATATGGAGTCTTGATACTAAATTAATCATTTTCTCATGGTCTTTATCACTCTTCTCCTAATACCATCAAATTCAGATTAAATTCAGACATGATTTTATGATTGTCATCTCTCACTTTACTTTTTTAGCATGTTTTTCTCCATCCTATTTGGATAAAATTAAATACTATTTTTTCAATGTCCATATTTTAAGGTTGTGGGTATTGAGTATAATAAAGAATCAAAAAGAATAGCCATGCATTACACATTGAAATTAAAACAGATTTCAAATCCCTAATAATAGTTTTTAATAAACAGACTCTTACTTTTATTGTCATGTTACTTCTTTAAAAGGAGTCAAATACAATACCCACAGTGCTCTTCTTTCTTGTGGTGCAGAATTTAAGAGCTGCACATTTCTGTATCTACTGTGGCTCAGGTACTAACACCAAGAATTACATTTTGTCAGTTTTCTAAGAATTTGTAACATCATGGTTCATTTTTCATCTTATAATATAAGGAACAAAACCCATTCAGGGAAGCCTAGGAGTTGTATGAGAAAAAGGAAATTGGCATAGCTTTGGTCAGCAGTCAGTGCATTATGCAGGATGCAGACGTGCCTCTATATGACTTTGGAGCTTACTCCGAAGCCCACTCTAATGAACTCCTGGGGAGTATCCACCATGGGAACTCATCATAAAGAAAAATCGGGGCTGTCAGGTTGAGTCTATTAAAAAACAAAACAAAACAAAAGCTCTCATTCTAAGAAGAGTAACTCTAAGCACAGTGAAAGGTCCATCACTTATTCTTGTTCTTGGGCCACACCATCTACTAACTTCTGTCTAATTCCTATCAGAAAAAAAAATGAAACAGGTATTTTTTTTTTAATTAGCACTCTGTATTATACTCAGACATCAGTGTCTTTGATACGTGTCTATAATTGGAAAATAGCATTATTTAACATAACGCGGATTAGTTGCTGAAAGTATTCAGGAGAGAACACTATGACTTCACACCATCCCAGAGACTTTAATGCATTTATGGTAGTATTCAATGGGAGATGTAATGACTCAGACATTATTATTCATTCATATGAACCAGAAGTAGCTTACAACAATGCTGGCATAAAGGGAACACAAATGTATGAGCACGTTCAGTGCCTAATACCTAATACGACTTGCTTTTGCCACATATGAGGCATCTTCTCACTGAAGGTTGGTTAATTTTTTCCCAAATTAGATGAGCTATGATGCCTAGATATTTGTAAAACATCATCATGACATTCTTTTACAAATAATTAAGTAGGTGAACTTTATAATATAAGTGAGCCCAGTCTATTAATTTGAATACCTGAATGAACAGCAGTTGATTTCCCTTATCAAAGAAGGTACTCTGCCATAAATCTGTCTTTGGACTTGAACTACAATACCATTGCTGTGTCTCCAGCTCCTTTAGAATCTGCAGGTTATAAGGGTTTATTGTAGATCCAAGGTACTATCCATAACAACCTGCCCTGTAGATTTGGGTTTATCAAACTTTCCACAGTCACATGTCTTAATTCCTTTCAAAAAATCTCTGTATTTACAGATAAATAATTGTCAACATAAACCCCACTATTATTTTTTATTACAAAATGTGGCCTATCTTCTCACAAATATTGAATGCTATATTCCCAACAGGTGGTAGCATTTTGAGAGGTTCTTGATACTTAAGAATGCATGGCCTATCTGCAATACCTTGATCAATAAGGGCATGATTTGAAGTTAATGTATTTTGATTGTTCTTTGTTCACTTGTCTGTTATGTGGTGAAGAAACTTCTCTACACACTCCTGGTGCCATGAGGTTCTGCTAAGTGCATAAGCCAAGCAGCCATGTACTATATCCTCTGAAACTAACAGACAATATCAAGCAATAAATTATGTTTTTTCAATTCAGTCAGGCACATATAATACACACACACACACACACACACACACACACACACACACACACACACATACCATGTTTTATATACTGAAATTAAGAGATAACAGAACATTTTATATGGAGAGATAATAATCTGTTTCTCTGGAAAACATTCAGGAAGACACTTGTTAGATATACAAGGGAAAAAAAATGGCCTACCAAAAATGACATTTATCATGCAAACAATGAGTATGACAAAAGATAATTATATGAAATATAGTCAAATCAGGGTATATGGAAACAGGCAATAGACACTGGAGTGATCCAATTGCTTATACTCTTAGCCTTGAGCTGAAGAATGTGGGCCAGCTCGAATATATGCGAAGTACAAGGAATTTGAATCTCATCTGAATCCTGTAAGAGAATGTAGTCCTGTTAGTAACATGCTGTTAGCCTCAAAAGCTCTATTTCCATTATGATTGTCAGAATTACATGTTAATACATTCTCCTGTTTTAAGCAAGATTTGTTTTAAGCAAGAATTTTATTATTATAATAATCTAATAACCTAAAAATATGGTAAGAAATGCAAGGAAAGGAGCCTTTAAAAATGAAAAGAAAAAAAGATGAAGTACAAGAGTGAGTTAAAATGGCTTGAGATAGGTAAGATGTATAACAAGGACATGGAGTAAAAGAATGGGAATGAGTATATATTTTACAACTATATTTCTTTAAAATACATTACAAGATAATTTCAAAATTGTTTTTAAAGGTATACCTATATCATAAATCAAATTAGAAACCTCAATTATGTATAATTTTTATTTGTCAACTGTATTTCTACAAAGATGGAAATGTTCATTAATATTTTGTCTCTTATAGCAAGCTATTTAGCTCAGTGCTAGAACTATTGCCTAGCATTCAAAACAAGCTGGATTATATATAGCACATGAAAAAATGTATTGAGGAATAAATGTATGAATTAAAAGAAAATAACATGTCTTATCTTCTCAGTAATTTCTGTCTTTGGCAAAAACACTACTATTACTGACTACAAAAAATGCAACCTAACCTGTATCTATACTGTATTTTATGAATGTGTGGTGACATAACAAAACCAGTCTTGAACAAAATAATAATATAGTTTAAATATGTAAAAATCAATAACTTAGCAATCAAATGCATTTCTCTATTTGTATAAATACTGACTCAAAGGCATTTCATTATATTAATGATACAAACTTTTACTATCTTGGACCCAGGATGTTGCCTCTTCAGTTATGGTGGATTATTCTTTAGGTTTCAGCTTTTCAAAATATTTTTATTCATAGATCATTGTGTAGCTGCTCTTTGACTTTTAAGTAACAATGATTATGAGGAAAGTTTCCAGTTAATAAGTATTTTCTTAATTTATGATGCTACTTTAGACACTGACAGATCACATTGCTCAATTTATGTCACATTGATTAATGGAATATTAATGATTAAGAATATCAGACTCATTGAAAGCTATCATAAAGAAAAATAGTTTTGAGTAAGTATGATTAGTTTATTGAGTATAAATATCAACAAAAGGCTTTTATAAGGGCTATTCCATGAATTCCATGTTTCCTGCCATGTTGGTCCTGGACACACCCTTTGAAACTGTATGCAAACCCACAATTAAATGCTTTCTTTTATAAGTTTCTTTGATTATCATGTCTCCCCACAGCACAAGAATAGTAACTAAGACTGTAATTGTACAGATTTTAACCCATATCTCAGTATCACCTGAGGGTAGTGAATAGAAAAGGCTATGTTACTTTTAATACAATTTGTATTCAGCAGAAGGGTATTGTGGCCTGGTACACCATTCTTTCTCTTAAATCATTACACATCTAATCTGTGAGACTTGTCACATACACACACACACACACACACACACACACACACACACACACACACACACGTACAATTGCAGTAATCTCCTTTATGACTTAATAAATATCGTCTTTGTTGAAAATGAACAATAATTAAAATGTCTAGTTGAAACATTCTATCTCTGTGTTAATAAGTATCATCTTTGATGTTAAGACCTGTAGAATATTTTTTAAGATGTGCTACATTTGTTTATGTTGTAGAACACTTGTGTAATGATGCAAAGATGTGTTGTATTCTTTTATGTTGCTTTTATTTAACTCTGTGAAGCTGTCTACTTTGCCTGTATAAATCACTAATGGTCTAATAAAGAGCTGGTAATCCAATAGTGAGACAGTAGAAAGGATAGGTGGGCCTAGAAGGCAGAGAGAATACATAGGAGAAATCCGGGAGAAAAGAAGAAGCAATGAGAAAAAAAGTAGGAGGACATCGGGGGCTAGCCACAGAGTAAGACATAATGAAAGCTGTACAAAATAGAAAAGGGTAAAAGCCCATAGGCAAAAGGTAGATGGGTTAATTTAGGTTAAGAAAAGCTAGCAAGTTACAAACCAAGCCACGGCTGGGCATTTATAATTAAGAATAAGCCTCCAACAGAGTGGGAGAACAAGGAATAGGAGACCATGGTAAATGAAGACCATATGAGAATAGGAAGAAACAAAGTGCTAGAGAGGCCCACAGAAACCCACAAAGACACCCCCACAACAGACTGCTGGCAATGGTCAAGAGACAGTCCGAACTGACCTACTCTGGTGATGGGATGGCCAAATACCCTAATTGTCGTGCTAGAAACCCCATCCAATGACTGAGGCATCTGGATGTAGAGATCCACAGCTAGGCCCCGGATGGAGCTCTGGGAGTCCAATTATCGAGAAAGAGGAGGGTTTATATGAGCGAGAATTGTTGAGACCAAGGTTGGATAAAGGTTGGATAAAGCACAGGGACAAATAGCCAAACGAATGGAAACACATGAACTATGAACCAATGGCTGAGGGGTCCCCAACTGGATCAGGCCCTCTGAATGGGTGAGACAGTTGATTAGCTTGATCTGTTTGGGAGGCATCCAAGCAGTGGGACCGGGTCCTGTGCTCATTGCATGAGTTGGCTGTTTGAAACCTGGAGCCTATGCAGGGTTGCTTGGCTCGGCCTGGGAGGAGGGGATTGGACCTGCCTGTACTGAGTCTACCAGGTTGATCTCAGTCCTGGGGGAGGCTTTGCCTTGGAGGAGGTAGGAATGGGGGGTGGGCTGGGGGGAAGGTGAAGGGGGAGGGAGGGGGAGAACAAGGGAATCCGTAGCTGATATGTAGAACTGAATTTTATTGCAAAATAAAAATTAAAAAAAAGAAAAGAATAAGCCTCCATGTGATTTATTCGGGAGCTGGGAGGTGCCCCCCTTCAAAGGACCAAAAAAACAAAAACAAATGACAACAAGACCCATGATTAAAATCTGAAAAAGTTTGTCCTGCTTTCTCCACCATAAAAATTTCAAATGATTTCCTAATTTGAAAACAAATATATTTTAGTCTAAGAAATCCATGAAGTGTGTGCACCATATTTCCTCTAACTGCTTGATGTTCTAATGAATGATCCTGGGTTTGGTGAGAACCACATAGAGCATTTCACTATGACTCCAGGCTACGAGCTAGTAAAAAAAAAAAAAATTAAAACTCCTCAGATTGAATGGTATTTATGATAATCAGAGGCTTATGGCTTATTAATTTTCAAAGTAAAATAGGATTTCAACTGGCAAATGATTTCATAATCAACAGAAATGTAACCTGTCTAAAACCCAATGTGAAATATATATATATATATACATATATATGTATATATGTATATATGTATACACACACACACCACACAACTGCCTGTACACTAATATTTCCAAGCCCAACTCAAATACCGTCTCCTTCATATATGAAGTATCCAAATTGTCTAAGACATATATTATGTAAAACATATTAGCTCCCAAAAGTATAAACTGAAGTCTCTCTGTATATTTTTTTTTACCTTAGTGACAATAATCTTTGATTTTTTGGGCGGGTGTATCATTTATAATGAAACCATACTCACAAATACCTTTATGCATGAAGATGTAAATCTGAGCTTCGTATTCTAGTGTGATTTTTTGGCATTAAGTTTACTTTTCTGTTATCGTTTTTTGTATGGTTAGAGAAAGCTGGTCACTAAATGTAGATAAGGTAGTATTTTCATTCTGTTTCAGCGGTTAGACTGTTTCAAAGATCATATATGTGGATTAGCAAGTGTTCTGGCACTTAGCTAGCCTGCAGAGTTATGGAGGTGCTATAAATAGCAGACAACCTGTTTTCTACTATACTGACTTTAATATTTTCCATCAGCACTTTCTTGTAGGAAGAACTCTAACCCCATTTGCTTGTCAATTTCTGAGGTTATTCATATAGTTTTAAGTAAAGATGAAAGTCAATACATTTAATGGTATTCTTGGCATTTAGGATTTTAAAATGTTAAGGCTGCACTGGAATACATATTGTGAAATCATGGAATCTATTGAAAGTGAGTTGCTCATTCCAGCTAAAGTTAGCACTATTTCAAATCATAGTAATGGCAATGTTTTAAGTATTTCAGCCAAATTATAACCGTGCAATTGCCTGTCTTACCCGCCCTACTCCCTTTAATCTTCCTTCTTGCTTTCCTTCCAATATACATTTTTCATGTATGTTAGAGCAACACATTGTATTGTTTCCCCCTTGCGATGCATGGGAGTACGAAGAATAATAAGGATATATTGTAAAGGGGAGTGAAAGGCTCCATTGGGTTGCACATGAAAATATCAAACTGTCATGATAACATTTGAAGGAAATTTTCAAACAAATACCTTTTATCTTTACGCATGTCCTCAGCTTTTCATAAAAATCAAATCATAGAAAACTATGATTGAAGCCGGGCGGTGGTGGCGCACGCCTTTAATCCCAGCACTCGGGAGGCAGAGCCAGGCGGATCTCTGTGAGTTCGAGGCCAGCCTGGTCTCCAAAGAAAGTTCCAGGAAAGGCGCAAAGCTACACAGAGAAACCCTGTCTCAAAAAAAACCAAAAAAAAAAAAAAAAAAAAAAAAAAAAAAAAAAAAAAGAAAACTATGATTGAGTCCACTGACTTTTCATTTCTTGCACATACAGGAAAATTAGCCTGTTTGCTATCTGCTGCAAGCTTAATGCACTTGCTGTTATTATTTATGATCATTTTCAATACTCACTGGTTGGAGAGCATACATTCTTAAAGTTTTGCATCTTAGATTAGGGCTTTTGTAAATATCTGCACAATTGCCGTCGTTCTCCTACCATCTTTATCTCTGTTACCAGTTGAAAATACTCTCTTGGTTTCTATTTTTTCCATACAAATCCTGTTCTACATACACACCTACATATGTACTTTTAATAGATCACATATAATTCACCTATATACCTACACATGCATTCTCTCTGTTGGAAATTCTATTACTATAAGTAGAAAAATAAAACCGTTACTAGTGACTAAATGTAGGAAACACATAGTGTAAGGTTGTGAAATAACAAGACAGTTAGGTTGTGGAAATTTAAATACTAATTTTAATTCAATATCTGTAGTCTTTGGATCATGGGGGAGAATCAATATATTTTAGAATGGATATCTATATTATTTTACTGCTATTTAATATTTATAAATATTTCATAAGCCTATTGATTTTATACATGATTATTTTGCTCTGAGTATATTTTCCTGTAAACTATTACTCTTTCTTTCCCTCCCCATCTCTCCTCACAGGGCTCAGCTCAGTCTGGCCTTGTCCATTCTCGATCCTTCCAGATGTCTCTGGCTAAGCTCTCCCTCAGACCTACAAAAATCCTTCTCCTCCACCATACCTAAGAGCAGCCATTTCTTCCTTTTTATTTATTATTTCATTCACTCTTTACTAATAACCATTTCATACATATGGTTTCCAAAACTTTAAAATATTATATCTGTGTCATGATCAATACTTTATAGTCTTTACAGTAAAATTATAAATAGTTATTCACTTAATATTAAACTGTTTTTGATATTTTATTGACAATACAGACATTTTCTGTGGGGTTTTGGATAGTATTACGACTCTTACCTGTTTCTGTTAAAAGTGAAAGTGGGTTATTTTATAGTATTTTGTTTGCATCAGTCATCTTAAAACTCTTATCGTTAATCATAAAATACTTCAATTTACTCCCCTGAAGTTTTCAGGGTGATTACTGTCAGTTCAAAAACTGGGGACAAATGGCTAACTGTGGTGCCTATTGGCATACCAAACATATGTTTGCCTCCAGGCTCTCTCAGCATAGCAAGTACCTGTTACACAGCCCATGCTGTCACCGTGGTTCCCCTTAGCTTCTCTCACCCCAGCCCTACCTTAATCTCCTCCAGCTCACATGCTTCCTTTTCCCCAGCTTCTTATTCCTATATAACCTTGCCATTTGGGCAATATGCTCTCTTCATTCTCTTGCTCTCCTCTCTTTTTCTACTGTCTCTCTCTCTCTCCTCCTTTTTTTCCTCTCTTGCTCCCCCTCCTGTCTCTTCTCTCATTGCTGGGTTCAGTCTACTGGTCATGTTTAGTCTCCTACTTTCTCTCCCTGCTCTGGACGTTTCCTGGTACCTCTGGCTGTACCATCCCTTATATCTACAATAAAAACCTTCTCCTCAACCACACCTTGAAACAGGCATGTCTACATTTTATAAAATTACCATCCTAAAATGGCTATTTTTCTTGTCAGTGTATTACTTTTTACTTCTCTTAAAAGTTGATATAATTTTCTGAACAGGGTCTTTTATGTCTCTAAAAAGCAAAAATCCATTACATGTATCTTCCTGTGCCAGTGAAATTTTTGACCAGACTGTACCTGGGTAATTATTTCAAATAGAGTTCTTTACCGTATTTTTAAGCTCAGAATATTTTTGCATTTTAGTTTGACTTTGTCTTCACCTGTTAGTTTTTATCTTCAGCAGCAACAATTTTCAGTACTTTAAGTCTTTCTAATACTTACGTTTTTCTTTGTGTTTCTGACTTATGAACAAGAACACTCAGTAGTTCTTCCTTGTTTCACTGTGAAACCTTAGTTTGCTTTTTTTTTTCTTACTATATTATTCTATATATATTTTTCTGTTTTTTTATTATTTCATTTTAACATACATTCTCATTTGTACTTTTTGGTCTGATTTATTCTCAGTAGTATTTTTTTAGATACACTTATTTATTTCTTAAGATTTATTTATTTTTATGTGCAATGGTGTTTTTCCTGCCTGTATGTCTGTGTGAGGGTGCTAGAAACCCTAGAAGGAAAGTTACAGACAGCTGTGAGCTGCAATGTGGATGCTAGGAATTGAACACAGGTCCTTTGGAAGAGGTGCCAATACACTTAACCACTGAGCCATTTCTCCAGCCCTCTAAGCAGTTTTTAAAGTAAAAGGTATCGAAAAATTATTTCTCATAATTATGATTTATTTGTATTTAAATAAAGTCAAATATTTTCCTTAATTTAATGATCCATGGGAGTCCAAAATTTTCACCAGTAAACAAAATACATTTAGCACGAGTACAATTACTAGTTATTTCTTAGCTTTTATTTATTTCTACTTGATCAGCCAAATTCTTGTCAATTTTCTTGTGTCTCTCAAGCACTACCTTTTCCTACTATGCATTATGATGTTATCTATCTATTCAGCTGCAATTCACAATTGAATTGAAGTTTATTATGGGACATATATTGAAAGTGCAAGGCAAAGAAAAACAAAGCTCTTCCATTTTATGCACACTAGCTCAAGAAGATATCATGTCAATTTGTTTGGGGAAGTTCCAGGAAACTAACCAGGCAAAAAATCATAACTGAAAAAGAAAATCAATTTCATGGTATGATGGTGTTTAAAAACACTAGCCAAGAACGGTGGCATATGTCTATAAACCCAGCATTTGTGAGACAGAAAAATAAGGGTCCAACATTTGAGATCCATATGCTCATGTCAGTTGTAAACTATTTGTCTAGCATGGAAAAGACCTCTATGTTAATACTCAGTAGTGTGTAAAGGCAAAGCAAATGCTAGTTGTGTCTTGTGACTTTGAGTTGAAATTGGCTTTCTTTCCCAAGGCACATATCTCATGTGTGCCTGACCTCAAAAACTAAAACACACCCTAGTGTACTTGAGGCATGTTTAATAACACATTTTTTCCTGCAGTGCCTCATCATACGTCCTCTACTCTGTGGAGATGTCATCCTTCCAAGACACAATCATCCCCTCATCCATTTTGAGTGTGCTAATCAAATAAACATCTATGATAGAGTTCTAGAATTGAGGCCAAAGCAAGAATTTAAAAGAAAATATTTGGCTCTGAATAGAGTTCTTTTTATTTTTTTTTTCATTTGTGATTTATTTTATATTTTTTTATCTTAATTAGAGCAGGTATGGTTTCTTCATTTTACTGATGAAACCTATGTATGGTTCTACCTGTGTTTCCATTTTTTTTCATTTGCTAAATATATAATGCTTCTACTGATTTGAGTATTTTGAAATTACAAGCAGTGATGGAGATGGTGTAAGTGATTTGCTGATGAATTATAGAGTCAAGCAATACAGTCTGAGATCCTTGTGACTTTCTACTTGTGTGATGTGTACATATAAAAATCACTTAATCAACTTAGGCTTCCCAGTTCTACCTGAAAGTGATGGTAAGTGTCTTCAATGTACTTTTTGAGGTACTAGGCATAGTAATGATTGTAAAATGCCATAAGATCTTTCCTTTTTCAGATTAAGGCCTGTGTAAAATTCATATATATTATCAAAGAAAAACATAAGGGATAAATATTTGTATTAGATCACATAGCACATGTAAAATATAATGATAACTGTACAGGCTAATTTTATGTCAAACGGACATATGATGGAGTCATTTGAGAAGATGAGAATGCTAGTTTCTTTCCTTGCTAAGGAATATTTGGGATTGTAAATATTTTACTTGATCCATAGTACTGTGTGAAAAATAATGTTTCAGCGTACTGAGATAGTGTCAGATGCCTTCTCTTAGATATTTACTATCCATCATTAACTCTCTGTTAGGTCTTTTGCCATAGTTTGAAACATTATTTGCTTTTATTCATGGAGATTGACAGTTCTTTTACATATATTTTTTACACATATAAGCTATGAATAATGAGGAGCTATTTAATCTTTACAAGTCTATTCAATTTTCTTGAAAATAGTTAAAACTAACAAATTTATGATTTTGTGGAATAACATTTATCAATTTTATCTGTATTTGGTTATTTCTTCTTCATAAGTACATTTAATAATTGAAATTTATAAAGATTTTCAATTTCAAAGTCTTTGTATTGAAATTTTATGGTTATTTCCATTGAAATTGACCTTTTACTCTTGCTATAAATTAAGCATTAAGTACAAATTTTTCTTCTATTTCTTAAAATCTGGATACTATATTACAACTTACTGAAAAAATATTTTTTCCCTTTTTAAATTGATGACACCTGTTTGGAATTAAATTGAACATATTGTGGCATGTTATTTCTAAGACATTCTCTCATTTAATGAATTAAAATAAATTTCTCTGTTTAATTTTTTCAAATTAGTATTGGCTATTTTCAGGTTTTTACTTCCATATGAATTATAGGATTGCCTTGTCAATAACTATAACAAACCCTGCTGAGATCATGATCTGTTTCCTGGTGAATGAATAGATCAATTAGTAAACTTGACATTTTGACCTGAGATACTCATTATGCATGAGGTTATAAGATAGCCTCCTTAGTGCTATCTTTCTGGGCCAGTATGTGTTCAGTTCATGAATATAAATCAAACTGACATGGATCAAAGGTTAATTTGTAAGATACAGTCTCTTCTAGGTACAATTTTTCTTAACTTTCTAGTAGAGAAAATGTGCTCAGTGCATCTTTTACCTTTGGGTTCCTTCATCCAAACCATAATACTAGTCTTTGTAACTGCACTATAAACTGGAGCTATTTAGAGTGAGAGATAAAATATAAATATTGGTCATCCTAAGATGTAGCTAAGATTTACTACATATTTCAATGGAATAATTTATTCCTGAAATTCTTCTTTGTTATGTGCCGCATGCTTTAATTGGTATAATAAACCATATGATTTTAACATTCTTGCTTGTTACCCAACTTTCAATTCCATGACTCTGGATTGCTGTCCTGGTAGAATATTTGGATTTTAACTGCACATTAAGGTACATTTCAGTGTGAGAATTGGCTTAATAGACATGTGTACATTGAATGTTATAAACAAATATTACATTCATGTAAAAATGGACATGGGGAAAATTGTCATTTTGATGAATTAGATTCATTAATATTTTATTAATCATTATGCCTTTTGAGTAAGGAACACAGTCTATGACTTTCTTCTTGGCTAGAATAATCTTGCTTGGTGTTGGTATGATGAAATTATGGAATCATAAATTATTTGGAATATACTTTTTACATTACTGTGTTTTGCACAGTTAAGATAAATGATAGCTAACTTTTCACTACTGAAATTATTAATCTGTAAGAGTTTTGAATATTGAGAGATTTTTTTAAAAAAATCAATAAATCAGGGATGAAGGGAAGGCTTAGTGTTTAAGAGTACTCACTACTCTTTCATAGAATCTCTGTTCAACCCAGCATGTGCATAGTGGCTCACAACCACAACTAACTCCAGTCAAAGGAATCTAAAACCCTCTTCGGCCTCCATAAGTACTGTACACACATAGCTCTCAGACATACGTACAGATAAATCACAAATATATATTAAATAAATAATAAATAGAGGTAAAAATCAATAATTAGATTGCATTAATGAAATGGGTACTTGCTTTTTCTCCATTTCTTATTTTGTCAGTTTCAGTCATTGGCATCATTTTTTATGAGTTATGTTTTAAAATACATGGCATACTGTAATTGGAAGGTTTCTCTTGTCCCGCCCAACCCTGTAGTCCTGTGGCCCGCTTATAAAATAATCACTCAGAAGCCTATATTAATTATAACTGCTTGGCCATTAGCTCAGGCTTATTACTGACTAGCTCTTACACTTAAAGTAATCCATAATTCTTTTCTATATTTAGCCATGTGGCTTGGTACCTTTTCTCAGTTCTGTCTTGTTATCTTGCTTCCTCTGTGTCTGGCTGGTGACTTCTGACACTACCCTTCCTCTTCCCAGATTTCTCCTCACCTACTTGCCCTGCCTATATTTCCTGTCTAGCTACTGGCCAATCAGCATTTTATTTATTAACCCATCAGAGCAACACATATTCACAGCATACAGAAAGACATCCCACAACAGCGTACAATTATTTACACTAATTTTATCACTCTTAGTGACAATTTCCTGTTTTCATTCTCAGTGATATCACTTTATGTTTCTTGTATTAAATTACAAAGACAGAATATCTATTGCCTTCCAGCTCATTTTAAAGTGTTTGTATTTCAACTATCTATACCCACATAATTTCTACTGAGTAAACTTATTCATGTAGTTTGATATAAAATATAAATCTACAAACTTTCTAGTGACTCTATCCTTCTTCCTCTAGTTCTGACCTCTCCTCTCCTATTCCCTCTCTTCTCCCACCCTCCTTTCCCTTCATCCTTCCATTCTACTACTTCTTCTCTCTGTCTCTTATTTATTTATTCTTGAGATCTGCTCTAGATTCACGGAAAAACTGAATATAAAGTACAGAGCTCACACTTAACTCCTGCTCCCAAAGAGCTATAGCCTCTCTGGCTATAAATGACCAATATCAGAGAGGTACATTTGTCAGAATAGGTAAGCTTACATTGGAACACCCTTATTAATAACCATTTCACAGAGTTTAAATTAGAAGTATTAATGCTCTTTTCCATTCTATTAACTTTGATAAATATATAGTTATCAATAATTGCAATTTAAAAATTCCATAGAATTGTTTCCTTGGCATAAAAGTCTTCTGTGGCCTGCCTATTCACCCTTTTATTAATTCTAACCCTAACAATTGCCTATGTTTACATGGCAAATTTATAGCTTTGTTTATGCACCTTCCATATAGTTACAAACACAGATCATAATGTCTTTTCAAGTTGACTTATTTTCCATGGTAACAATTTCTTTAGTGAAAGTTTACTGAGTTTTTAGATCAGTTATATCTTTATTTAATCATTGGATATTTTAGACTATATTATTGTATATATTGGCTTATATCATTATATGTATTTGGATAATATATTAAATCATTGTAGATAGTAGACTACTTTTTGTTGTTTTTCTTTTGGGGCTATTTTGTTTTGATTTTGAAATGTTGGAGACTAAACTCTGCACATAGTAAATGCTAGGTTTGTTAAATAACTACCAATTATATCCAAGACTTTGGTTTCATTGAGCCTGTGTCTAACTATTTAACTCAGGCTTTCATTAAATTTTTGGTTCCTCACTGTCATCCTCTTGAGGACCAGCAAGATGCACAGCTGATGAAAACATATTTTTGTTTGTTTCTTTCTTTGGTTAATTGGTCTCTTTCGCATATATAATGTCCTTTCAAAGATTCATACAGTGTTGTCGATAATATCTGCCCACCCCCACATACACCTCTTCCTAGATTCACCCATTCCCTGAACTAACTCAGCTTTGTGCACATTTAATAGGTCATGACCAATATTTTTTTTTTTAATATTTTTTTTCTATGTGGTCTTCCTCTGAAATTTCATTGACCAGTCACAGGCAACACTTTAAGAGAAACATATTTCTCCCTCTAACAGCAACCAGAATTCTCAAATAGCTCTATGGCTATGTGTGAGATTCTGTGCCCCACTTCTTTTTTCATGCTAGGATTTGGTCTAGCTGCCCTTCCAAAGTTTTTGTATATGTTATCCCAGACACAATGTGAGTTTTTATGTGTAGCTTTCCATCTGTGTCTAAGAAACACTGTGTCCTTAAAATTATCCACTGCTTCTGACTCTTAAACTTTTTATATTTCCTCTTCCTCAAAGGTCCACAAGATTTGAGAAGGTGAGTGTTGTATATATTTTCTCTTGAGGTCTAAGAATTCTGCAGTCTCACTTTTTGCGCAGAGGGCAGCAGTGTGTTTGTGTGTGTGTGTGTGTGTGTGTGTGTGTGTGTTAATAATCATCTACTACAAATAGACTCTTCTTTGATAAAGCTTGAAAGATGTCTAAATGTATGGGTATAACAATAAATCATTAGAAATCTGTTTAATACTATTATCTATTTAGCAGAATAATAATAGTAGGTCATACACCTTGGCTTGTGTATTTAGCTATAGCTTTTTAGCAAGATAATGGGGCCATGCATAAAGTTCATGTTTTGCAAAGTAAATTCACTTTGAAAGTTATCCCATGATGTTTGCACCACTATTACAACAGTGCGCATATCTTTCCAGGGCAGTCATTATTGTAGCTCACATTTTTAATAACTGAATATGACTCATGATTACTTTTCCTCTCTGACAGCTTGATTAGCAATTTCCAGTACTATGAAAACAAGCCATGGTAGATGGAACTTCCAGGTCCATGGAGCTTGCCATATTCTATGAACCAATAATTCTGTGTCTTTGGAAATTGGGTACTGTCATCAAGTTCTGGAGGATGTTGAAGAGCAATGGAAACATTGTGTAATGTTAGATAGTAAAAAAAAATGTTGACAAATGATGTAATGGATGTTGGAAAAGGGAACATTTACTCACTGTTGATGGGAAAGCACTATGAAAATCAGCATGGAAGTTCATTTAAAATGTACAAAATAGATCTACACATGATCCAGCCTTACCATCCTTGGATATATTACTAAGAGATTTCATAATCTATTCTAGAGATAATTACTCATCCATGATCATTACTGAAATCCTCACAATATGCAGCAAATGGAAATAATATGCATGTTCATCAACTTTGGATATTGAAAATTTACATTGAATTATTAAAAATCAAAACATGTTGTGATATCTTTTCTAATTTCTATCTTCACACACTTGATATAGGTCTTTCACATTCTAGGTTAGAGTTACCCCAAGATATTTTATATTGTTTGTGGCTGTTGTGAAAGATGTTGTTTCCCTGATTTCTTTCTCAGCTTTTGTATTGTTTATGCATGAGGGCTACTATTTTATTTTTTTAGTTAATCTTGTGTACATCCACTATGATAAAGGTATTTATCAGCCTTGGGAGTTCCCTATAGTTTTGTGATCATTTATGTATGCTATCATGCCATCTAGAAATAGCCATACTTTGACTTATTTCCAATTTGTATCTACTTGATCTCCTTTTGTTGTCTTATTGCTCTAGCTAGAACTTGGAGTACTATATTGAATAGATTTAGGAGAGTGAAAAACCTTGTCTTGTTCCTGATTTTAGTGGAATTGCTTTGGGTTTCTCTCCATTTAATTTGATGTTGGTTGTTGGCTTGCTGTATATTGCTTTTATTACATTTAGGTGCTATGGGATGTTGTTCTGTATGCTGTGAATGTGTGTTGTCCTGATTGCTTGATAAATAAAATGCTGATTGGCTAGTAGACAGGCAGGAAATATTGGTGGGATAAGCAGATGAGAAGAATTCTGTGAAGAGGAAGGCTGAGTCAGAAGTCACTAGCCAGACACAGAGAAAGCAATTTGGCAAAGCAGAACTGAGAAGAGGTACCAAGTCACGTGGCTAAACATAAATAAGGTTGGGTTAATTTAAGTGTAAGAGCTAGTCAATAATAAGCCTGAGCTAATGGTCCTACAGTTCATAATTAATATAAGCCTCTGTTTATTTATTTGGGTCTGAGTGGTTACAGACCAAGCAGGTACAGGAAAACTTCCAACTACATTTAAGTATGTTCTTTATATCCTTGATCACTTCAAGATCTTTAGCATGAAGGGGTGTTGGATTTTGTCAATGGCTTTTTTAACACCTAATGAGGTGGTATTTTCCTCTCAGTTTGTTGATATGGTGGTTTACATTGATATATTTTCATATGTTGAGCCATCTCTGCATCTCTGAGATGATGCCCACTTCATCATGTTGGATGATATTTTTGATGTGTTCTTGGATTCAATTTACCAGTATTTTACTGAGTAATTTTGCCTAAATGTTCATGAGGAAATTGGGCTGAAATTTTCTTTTTTTGTTGAGTCGTTGTGTGGGTTGGATATCAGGGTAACTGTAGCCTCATAAAAAGAATTTGGCAATGTTCTTTCTGTTTCTATTTTGTGGGATAATTTGAGGAGTACTGGTATTAGCTCTTCTTTGAATGTCTGGTAGAGTTCTGTGCTGAAACTTTCTGGTACTGGGATTTTTTTTTTTTTGATTGGGAGATTTTCATGACTGTTTATGTTTCCTTAATGATTATAATTCTATTTGTTTGTCTGATATTGGTTTAATGTGTGAGATCTATCAAGAAATTTGTCCATGTCTTTTAGATTTTCCAATTTTGTGGAGTACAAGTTTTTGAAGTATGATCTTCCTGGGAAGAGGAAGTAAAAATGATTTCCTGGGTCAACTTGGGGGGCCTGGGAATGGGAATTTGGGGAATCAGGTTGGGGACAGATGGAGAGGGAGAGTACTGAAATAGATGATTCGAAAGGAGGGCATTTTGGAGTTTATTAGAAGCCTGGTGGAAGGGAAACTCCCATAAGTCTACAAGGATATCTCCACCTAAGGCTCCTAGCAATAATGGATAGTAGCCTAAACTGGCTGTCTCCTGTGATCAGACTGGTGACTACCCCAATTGTCATCAGAGAGCCTTCACCCAGTAACTGATGTAAACAGACACAGAGACCCACAGTCAAACATTAGGCTGAGCTTGGGGAATCCAGCTGAAGAGAGGAAGGAAGGATTGTAAGAACCACAGGGGTCAAGGACATCACAAGAAAACCCTTAGAAAGAACTACCCTGGTTCATGGGAACTCACAGATTCTAAACCAACAACCAGGAAGCCTGCATGGTGCTGACCTAGGCCCTCTGCATGTTTGTGACAGTTAGATAGCTTGATCTACTTGTGGGACTCCTAACAATGGGAACAGGGGCTGTCCCTAATGCTTTGGCTGGCTCTTCTTTGCCCAGTCTTAATACAAGGGGAGGTGCAACTTGATCTGCCATGCTTTGTTGATATCCATGGGAGGCCTGCCCCTTTCTGAACAGTAGTAGAGGAGCAGTTTGAGGGTCAGTGCAGAGGGTAGATGCAGGAGGGAATGATAGGAGAGGATGGAGGGGAAACTGTGTTCAAGATGTAAAAATAAATAAGTAAATAAGTAAATAAACAAATAAATAAATAAACACGTGTAATTTTCAGGTAAATGGGTGGAGCTGGAAACAATTATTCCAAATGAGTTAATGCATACACAGAAAGGGAAATATTACATATTTTTTCTTATTTGTAGGTGCTAGATTTGAATCTTCAGATTTATGTTTCATCAAAACATCCATGGAGGCCAGAATATTCCTAAGAGTCCATGATGAGAAACTTTCAAGGATGAGAGATAGATTGTTTATTCCTGTTCTGTAGCATGAATCTTAAATGTTCTTATTAATAATTCAAACCTGAGGTCAGTTATTGGGGTGAACACTGGAAGATCAGAGAGCCAGAACAAGCCACAGCTACCTCACCTCGCCAGATCCTCAGTAGGTCTTGCTTCCCCAGACTGGAGGCCTCTGAGTCCACATCCAGAATGGGTCTCAGCTGAATTGCTGCTCAAAAAGCCTGAATGCTTAGCCAGGCCAAATGCTGCTAGTTTCTGGTCTCCACGCCTTATATATCTTTCTGCTTTCTACCACCACTCCCTGGGATTAAAGGCTTGCTTTCTGGGATTAAAAGCGTGAGTCACCATGGTTGGCTGTATCCTTGAACACATGGATTTCTGCCTCTGGAATGCTAGGATTAAAGGCATGTGCTACCACTGCCTATCCTCTATGTTTAATATTGTGGCTGTTCTGTCTCTGACCCCAGATGAGTTTATTAGCATGCACAATATTTGGGGGAACACAATACCACACTGCTTCTTCATTGTTGCTGTTGTTGTTGTTGGTGGTGGTGGTGGTGGTGGTAGTGTGTGTGTGTGTGTGTGTGTGTGTGTGTGTGTACTTTCTTTTGATTTTGCTGGTGTGAGTGTTAGTTCCATGTTTTCATTAGTGTTGTTAACCTCCTTAGGTTTGAGTTTTTCTTCTAGCATCTTCTGTAGGGCTTGATTTGTTTATAGATATTGTTTATATTTTATTTTTTCAAGGAATATCTTAATTTTTCCATCTATGTTGATTAAAAGTTTTGCTGGGTACAATAGCCTACGGTTGCATCTGTCATCTGTTAGAGTCTGCAGGACATCCATGAAAGCCCTTTTTGTGTCTCCATTGAGAAGTCAGTTGTAATTATAATGGGTCTGATTTTATATGTTACTTGTTTTATTTTCCTTGCAGTTTTTATTATTCTTTTGATGCCGTTGTGTATGTTTAATGCTTTTATTATTATGTGGTGGGGGACTTTCTTTTCTGTTCCAATCTGTTTGATGTTCTGTATGCACCTTGTACCTTTATAGACATCTTCTTTTGGTTAGGAACTTTTTCTTCTGTGATTTTGTTGAAAAAATTTTCTGGGCTTTTGAGGTGAGAATCTTTTCCTCCTTCTATACCTGTTATTCTTTGGTTTGGTCTTTTCATAGTGTCCCAGATGTTTTGTATTAGGAATATTTTAGGATTAATAATTACTTTGTTTATTGTATCTATTTTTCTACCATATTTTCATTGTCTGAGATTCTCTCTTCCATATCTTACATTCTGTTGGTGACCCTTGCTTCTGTAGTTCCTTTTGAATTCTTAACTTTTCATCTCTAGAGTTGCCTCAGTTTGTCTTTTCCTTATTGCTTCCATTTTCAGTTTTTGAATAGTTTTGTTTCCTTCAACTGTTTGTGTTTTCTTGGCTTTCTTTAAATGGTTGATTCATTTCCTCTGAATGTTTGATGTTGTTTTCCTGGATTTTTTTTTAAAAGGATTTATTTATTACCTCTTTAAGGACCTCTATCACCTTCATATAATTTGTTTTAAGATCTTTTTCTTATAATTGAGCTCTGTTGGAATCAGTGCCTATGGTGATAGGATAAATGCTTTAATATAGACCTGGCTGTTCTTGTGTTGTTAGGCTGGAATATAGGCATCTGGGTTTGGATTAATTATGAGTCTAGGTGATGACTTATGGACTTGTCATTGCTAGATGTGTGCTTTGTTCTTTGGTTTGTGTTTCCTGTCTGGATTTTCAGGCTGTATGTTTTCTGTTTTACTGAACTGCTCAGCTGGTATGTTCTCAGGGAATACCTGATGGTGTTGGTGGCTGGGATACTGGGATTAGTTAGTGATAGAAGGTTGGGGGAAAGGGTCTTGTGATCAGTTGGTGATGAGGTCACAGTAGAAAGAGAGATCACAACAGATTTCCTGCTATTGAGCTGGTGATGAGGCTGGAGGAACTGAAACTCATGAGCGGTAGGAGAAGTGTAGGTTCATCTTCAGTGCTCTTGTTGCCCTGGGAGCAATAGCCCTTGGTTCAGTAGGTAATGCCTGCTGGGGTTCAGGTCTGGGACAAAGCAATGAATGGGGTGAAGAATGTTAGGAGAGGAAGATTTGTGGGATCCACTTGAGTAGAGGCAGAAGGCTGCCCTTGTTCTTTGGTTGTACAGCTGACAATGAGACTGAGGAATTGGATGTGGGAGAACAGAGAGCTTCCCCAGAATTGGGGACTGGGATACTGCAACAGAGTGTGGGAGGGATGTTGGGAGTGGATAGACTGTTGAATCTACATGAGATGTGGGCATGGGGGTGCAGGTCAGGGGAGTTAAGCTGCAGCTGGTATTCTGAGGCAGCTCTGGGTATAAGACTAGGGGACTGAATTTGGAGGTTAGCAGGGAGTGGTGAGGGTCTTCAGTTAGCTTTCCTTTTCCTTTGTTCTACCTAGATGGTGTGTTTCCATTCCCAGTGAGTACTTCCTGGTGTGTAAGACTGGGATGATAGGATGAGTTGGAAGAAGGAAGGTTGCAGAGAAAATTTTTTGATCCACTTGGGATGGGGTCAGAAAGGAAATGGAGACCTCTGTTTGTTTCCTAATACAGAGCCGGGGATGAGATGATCTAAAAAACAGTAGCGATTTTTTTGTTATGTTTTATGTTTATGTCTAGAGAATTTCTGTTCACATAACTTCAAGTTGAAGTTTCTTCTCTCAGATCTTATACAACCTACTGATTTAGTTTTAATAAGTCTTAATGTCTACTGTTAGGTTTTTGTGATATTATTACTATTATTATTATTATTATTATTATTATTATTATTTTAGTTTTCAGCTTTTCCACTAAACTATTTTAAAGATAAGTGAGAAACAATTATAATGGGTATCTTATTGAATTATAGTTAAATATAGTTTGACTTTATAAACCCTCAACCAATGAGTTTTGTAGGAATGTAATTATTACAAACTTATGGAAGGTCATTTCAGAATTTGTTTTTTCAGTATACATTCAATTCAACCCTTGAACTTGAGTTGTTCTAAACAGTATTAAAGTTCAAGGGAAAAGATTCTGGTTGACCTTGTCTGACTAACACAATTACACCAGACTATTCCCAGGGTGTTTCTACTCATTTATGGAATGCTTCAAGAAATTATATATATATATAAAAAAAAAGGCCTTTTCCAGTGAAAAAATTAACTTCTCTTCTAAAGTAAATTTTCTAGCAATTACTTTTTAAGGAGTATTTAAAAGTGAAAGCTTTCACCTTTAAATTCTTTTCATCCTTAAAGTCTTTTGACCATCAAATTGTCTACGAAACTTCCCCATGTTTACAACATCAAAGAAATTAATTTCTTTCCTTCAGTTCTCCTGGAAACCCTACCAACAGTGTATGGCAGCTTCACATCATGTCATAATTACTTGCCTTTGTTCTACAATCCTTTTTTATGAAATTTCTATGTCCTCCCACTTCAATTGACTAAGTTTGAGTAAATGGCAGTGTACTTATTTAAAGAATACATGCAGCAATGTATGTCTCTCTTGGACTTAGTAAATGTAGATCCTTTTTTCTTATAGTATAAAATTTCATATTGTGCAAATATATATGCCTCATCTAAACTGCCATGGACCTTTAGTCACTTTTATTTTTAGAAGAATAAATAACGGCCTTAATGAGCTACAAGCAAAATTTAATCTCTATTTTATAGTAAAACATGAGCTTACTCATGTGGAGTTTTAATTTATATCATTATTCTCAGATCATAATTTCCATTATCCCTACAAGATGAAAATAATTGGTCTTGATTTGGAAAAGCAGCTCATAATAATAGTCTTAATGTTAGCATCAATGTAGCTTTCCAGTATTATAGAATAAGATTGCCCTAATCTCTAAACAAAGTAAGGTAATCAGACAGCTTTACACTTCAAAAGGACCAGCACAGCTGGCAAAATGACCAACATAGAGGAGGTTCCAAAACAGATTTTTAAAAAATCTGTCATCTTTTCCACCTGTACAAAATTTTCATATTCTGTTGGGAATAAACTTTTACTCAAAAAACAAATGGTGAAGCATGGAAATAACAGCCTCTTCCCCTTCCAACAGAACTTGGAATGCAGATCATTAAATTAGCATTTCAAAAGCAGATAAGGCAAGTGATAAGAACCTCAGAGAACCACAACTCTGGGACAAGGTGGAGGGGGGACGACAGGCAGCTTTTATACAACATAGACATTCCTTTTGGGATCTCAGTCTTTTCTAGCATCCAGGATCTATAATACACTGTGTTCCTTGTGTGTCATCTTCATAGTTCAGTTTTCCCAAGAATCATTTTGCCTGTCTCTTTTTAATACACATATGAGGCTGAAAGACACTAACCATGTAATCTGATACTCTATGCATATACAGACAGAAGAGTAGAATCAATTCATAATTTATTTATTTGTTTAGAGTTCTTAATGTCTTACTGACATCTTTTCTAGTGTCTTAAATTCTGTGGCTAAATTTTGTATTGTTCCTTCTTTCATGTAAAAGAAATATGGAATGAATTAACTATACAATGTTTAAAAATCAAAATATTTTTTGAAGTAAAGATAGTTCACTTTTATTGTTCTTTATAGAATATACAGACCATTAATATAAAATTGAAGGTAAAATTATGTTTGATGCATTTTAATTAATTAATTATCTTCAGCTAACAATTTACAAGGTGAATCTTGGATTAAGAAACTGAAAACTCAGGTGTGACTGCACTAACTACTGTTGGCTTAATTTAGCTTTTTTTTAAAATTGGGGAAAATGATGAGAAAAACTTAGTTTTGAGTTTTTTATTCAGTTGCCCCTATTTTAATACATTCAGTTCATATGAATTTGTATTCAAGCTATGCATCACTTCTTACGCTTAAGCGACATGCTAATTCTGTGTATAGTATATGTTTCTGATGCTCTGTTTGAACAAATTTAGAGAATTTTTCTCTTAACTGAGTATTGATTTGGAGAAAAAGGGTAGTATTGGCTTCATTGTCTTTCATGACAAAAATATGGATACTGTAATGCTCAGTTACAATAAAAATAGAAGTATTTATGGGATGCATTCTCTCTTTTTACAGAAAATGGTATGAATCTTATGAACTGTGTTTTCTTGTGCTTCTGTAATCATTTCATGTTTTAGATGTTACAAAGTATGTGTATTTGTTTGATTTATTTGAAATTGATGCTTAAATATAACAATTTGTCTTTTTTCATTTTAAATTTTAATATAAAGAAGTTAGGTGATAAGCCAGTGATAACTAAGCTACCATCCATAGAAACACAGAGGGTAGGTATAAAGTAAGGGGATAAAGGGAATGGACAGATAATTAGGAAAAGAAAGTAAAATAGATATGGATAGAAGGGACTAGAATTGGTAGTTCAGGTAGAAAAGGGGAGAGAAGAGGAGTTACAGGTGGGAATACAGGATGAGACAACTAAAATTAAGGCACATTTGAGGGGTAATATGGAAACCTGATATAGTAGAAACTTCCTAAAATATATACATATTTGAAGGTGATCTAAATTAAATAACTAAAAAAAATGAAGAGACAGAGTTTCACCTGGCTATATCTAGTCACCAAACAAATTTTTCAGTAAAAACAATGACATCATGAAATTTACAGGCAAATGGATAGAACTAGAAAATAGCATCCTGAGTGAGGTAACTCAGACTCAAAAAGACAAACATGGTATGTATTTACTCATAAGTGGATACTAGATATAAAGGAAAGGATAACCAGACTGCAACCCACAGTTCCAGAGAAGCTAGTTAACAAGGAGGACCCAAAGAGGGAAGAATGTATCACCCTGGGAAGGGGAAATAGGTGAGATCTCTGTGAAAAAAATGGGGATGAGGGTTGGGTAATGGAGGGTAGGGGATAGGGAATAAGAACATAAGAGAATGGGACGGTTGAGCTTGAATAGCAATGGAGTGAGAGGGCAACGAAAGAGAAAACATGATAGAGGAAGACATCATGGGGATAGGGAGAAACCAGGTGCTAGGGAAGTTTCCAGGAATTCACAAGTTTGACTCCATCTTAGACTGGTATTGATAGTGGAGAGAGTGCCGGAACTCGCTTAATCCGGTAATCAGATCAATGAATACTCTGTCATCATAGAGCCTTTCTCCAGTTACCGATGGAAGAAGATGCAGAGATTCACAGCCAAGCATCAAGTGGAGCTCTAGGAGCCCAGTCAAAGAGAGAAAAAGATTCTATGAGCAAGGGGATCAAGATCATGATGGAGAAACCTACAGAGACAACCAAACCAAACCAGTGGGAACTCATGAAATTTATATCAAAGCTGTGGAGCCTACATGGCACTTGACTAGGCCCTCTGTATAGCAAGACAGTTGTGTAGTTTGACCTGCTTAAGGGGCCCCCTGGCAGTAGAATCAGAATCCATCCCTGGTGCACGAGTTGGCTTTTTGGAACCCACTACTTATGACATCTTGCACAAGCTTGAGGCAGGGGGCACTTGGATCTGCCTCTACTAAATGTACCAGGCTCTACTGATTCCCCATGGTAGGCCTTACCTTCTTAGAGAAGGGAATGGGGCCTGGGTTGGGTGTGAGACTTTAGGGGGGGATGGAGGGAAGAGAGGAATCTTTGAATGGTATGTAAAATGAATATTTTTTTCTTAATAAAAAAAAAAGATTGGTTTACATCTAATTGTGTTGTCATCCAAAGGGGCCTCAGGGAATCCATGCACAAAACAAAGTGTTGCAAAGACAATAGATTGTTCTCTGGAAACCGACAGCAAGTTCCCATTGCTGAAAAGGCACATCTATGCAGCTCACTGGAAATGGAGAAGTTGAGCTGGTGCCTACATAGAACCTTCATGTCTACATTCCAGCGTCATTGGTATAAGAACATACTCTGAATGCTCTCAAAAGAGAAACATTAACAACAAGCCAGACACACAGCTTTTATGTACAATGGTGTACTGTATTCAAGATATGCTAAAGTAATGCCAGCACAAAGTTTGCAGGAGTAACCAAGTGATAAGTGACATGATTTGAGGCCTACTACATGAGAAGGAACCCGTACCCTGTACTGCTTATCACAGGAATCTGAGATTAAACAGTCCAGAGACATACAGTAAAACTAAGACAAAAAGGAAAACTAAAATAGAGAAAAAAAATAGTGACAAAATGACTTCTAAAAAATTTTGATATCCTCATAGATTAGGGTTTTGTTCAGCCATCTTCAGAGAAACTTCCTTCTGCAATAGATGAGAGCAAATATGAACACCCACAGCCAGACTTTACACAGACAGAGGGAGACCTTGTAACACTCAGTCCTAAATGGGATGTCTCCATCAAATCTCTAAATTCAGAGCTCAGGGATACATGTAGAAGAAGAAGCAAAAAGAGTACACAAGCCAGAGGGGATGGAGTACACGAAGAAAACAAGGTCCTCTAAATCAAAATAAGCAATGCTCACATGAACTCAGACTGAAGCAGAATTTAGAAGGCCTGTATGGGTTGGCAGCAGGTCTTCTGCACTTATGTGTTCTAGTTTAGTTTTTTATCAGACTCCTCAGCTGCAAATGACTGGGAGTCTAATTCTTGTGCTTTTTCTTTGGCTCTTTTCCTTATGTTTGTTTGGTTTGTCATATTTGGTAAGATAGTTATTCTTTCAACTTATATTGTTATAAAAATGAGTGAATGAACAAATGCATGGATGAATAAATGAGTGAAAACTTAGAAACTAGGGTAAAGGTTAACAACTAATCTGTCATTAACACTTACTGGGAGATGAAAAATCTCCAACAGGGTAACTGTGGGTATATTAGCCACTCTAGGATAGGCCTCAAGTTTAGGAGTAGTTGACCAATATGTAATGGACTCCACAATATATTGTTTATTTATATTTGGTTACAGTTTGGTAGGGTTTATATGGTGGTGTTTTGTTTTTGTGTTGTTTGTTTTGCTTAGCATTTTATTCCCTTTTCTTGGCTTGTGGGTGTTTTGTTGTTACATTGGGCTTTTGTTTGTTTTTTGAGAAAAAAACTTAAAGTTTGGTAGCTACAGAGGGGGAGAGGATCTAGAAGTACTTGGGGATTTGAAGACTATGAACAAAATATAATTAAATTTAAAAAATGTTTTAGGTAATAAAAACAGAATAAAACAGAAGCTTCTTTTTTTTTTTTTTTTTTCAAAGATTTATTTATTTATTATGTATACAGCATGTATGACCAGAAGAGGGAGCCAGATCTCATTAGGTGGCTGTGAGCCACCATGTGGTTGCTGGGAATTGAACTCAGGACCTCTGGAAGAGCAGTCAGTGCTCTTAACCTCTGAGCCATCTCTCCAGCCCCAAAACAGAAGCTTCTTGATGTAGTATTTATTATCTGTTTTATAATGGACACTTCCTCAAAAATTTAATTTTTGTCACTTAGATTTTGACATATTAAATATGTAGAAAATAACCCATTTTATTATTATATTGATAAGTCATTTGTTGTAATTCATTACATAATGTTAAGCAAAATAAGTTGGGAAATTATAAGTAGACAGATTTTTTTATCTCCATATCAAGAGTAATTCTAAAAAGAATCAAGTAAAAAGCATGTGATTTCTTTCTTTCTTGTTTCCTTCCTTTCTTTCTTCCTTCCTTCCTTCCTTCCTTCCTTCCTTCCTTCCTTCCTTCCTTCCTTCCTTCTTTCTTTCTTTCTTTCTTTCTTTCTTTCTTTCTTTCTTTCTTTCTTTCTTTCTTTCTTTCTTTCTTTCTTTCTTTCTTTCTTTCGATACATGGTGTCACATTTGTGTCTTAAACTGACCTGGACTGTTTCTGCTGCTCAGGTTGACCTCAAATTCATGTTAACCCTCTGTAACAGCCTTGTGAGTATTTGGTTACAGGGCTGTACCATAATACATAACTGAGGATGATGAGGTTCAGAACAAGTTACAAAACGGCAGTTTTACCTAAAGGCCAGATTGCAATAACATTTGGACTTGAGATGAGAAGAGGAGGAAGTTACATTTAAACACATCTAGAATAAACAATTAAAAATGTTTATATTGTAATTACAGACAAGACAATTGAGAATTATTAAAATTACTGATACATGCTTGTAATCCCAGCACTTTAAAGATGAAGGCAGGTAGTCCATAATTTCAAGGTGAACCTAGACTACATAGTAAATTTGATGAATACCTGAGCTATAAAGACCCTATCTAAAAACAACAGATATGTATAAAGCTTAGATTAAATATCATGTGGAAATAAAATAAACTGATGCTGTAAGTATGAAAACAATTTGACAAGAAAACTGAGTCTGAAAAGGAGGTTATGCAGTAAGAGTGTCGATTGTAGACTAAACTGTTTCTCTCCTGAAAGTTGGAAGAAGTAGGAGCTTCACTTCAGAAATAGCACTGAGGTCTTACATCTTATTTTCAAAAGGTAATATAAAATTTTAAAAAACAGAACTAATATTCCACATAATGGAGAAACAACTGCATGAAAAATGTCAGGATTGAAAATGGAAGAGGCTTAAAAAAGACCCTTTTCCAGGTATAATTGCATTTCATAGCATTAGTTGCTAATGGGAAACTATTACAAACTATATTTCTTAAATTTTTCTTATTTATTTATTTTGGTGCTATAGTCCATCTTTTGGACGTGTTTCTTGGATTTTAAGATTTGAAAAAATATCATATTAACAGTTTATCTTGAGATAAAGCTATACATTTAATAATCTAGAAATATTTAGTGTTTTTAGCAGCTATTAAAACACCATCTCCACTGGTTCTTCCTGTTTCTGTGTGAATGATATTTGTACTCATAAATAAATGTCTTCATATTTATCTGCCAAATGAAGAAATAATTAATAGTTAACAAGAACATACACTGATAAAATAGAACAATTAGTAAACTATATCAAATGATTGTTCCTCTGGAGTTTATCATATCAGGGGCATGAAAGTTTATAAAAGAAAAAAATCAATATTTTAGAAAACATAGTTTTTTCAACGAGTGCAAAGTACAAGAATTAAGGATTATTAGAAATGAGGGTGCTTACACAGCCAGAGTGTTCAATTAAAAAGTGGCAGAGGCAATGGAGTAAGAGATATTCATACAATAGTAAAAATGAGTAAGAAATTAGTATATCTATTTGAGATTAGATTTCTCTGTGTAGCCCCAGCTGTCCTCAAACTCACAGAGATCTGCCTGCCTCTTCCTTCCAAGTGCTGGGATTAAAGACATGTACCACCACCACCCAGAGGAAATGAGTGTATCTTATAACTAAGAACCAGTAAACAGCATGATATATTTGCAGACCATTTAAAAAGTAAATCAGAATAAATTTTAATACAGATAATGAGAGAATATTGTAGATGTAATTCTAAACAGTCTTATTAAATAAGAAACACAGAGCCAAATAACGAATTAAAAGCCCAAGAGTTTAGAGCACTAGTGAATAGCCTTTAGCCTACCTGAAGCTGCCGTCCTTCCCCTGAGAAAGATACCTACTTCCTGAGTGTCTGTATTTTTATTGACTTTATGTTCTGCCTTCTCATTGGTTCTAAACCCAACCACACGACTTTCTCATCACTGCCTGTCTATACAGACCTCCTGGTCTCTATGGTTGGTACTTGGATTAAAGGCATGTGTCTCCATTCTTGCTGTGTCTTTGAACACACAGAGAGTCTGTCTGTCATGTGATTGGGATTAAGTGCATGTGCTACCACTGCCAGATTTCTTCTAAATGGCTTGCTATTAGCTCTGACCCCCATGCAACTTTATTTGTTAACATACAAATAAAATCACATTCAGCACAAATAAAATATCACCACAGAACATAATTTGGCCACATCATATTTTGAAGAACTCTATAGGTGCCAATGAGAATCTATTTACTTTTGCTGGATCGAAACAACTGTGACTGCAGTGCTGAGCAGTCAAATTATGACATCCAACAAAGACTTATAGGTGAGAAGGAGGGAAGGTAGGGAATGAGTGATGTACTTCTATTTTAATTAAAAAATTTCGAAGTACAATTACATTCTAAAAATTGCCAACTATTTCTGTACAAGTCATTCAGAGCCCAAAGTTGGAAGAATGACCAAAATCAAAACTTTATTTTTTATAGCTGTATAAACGTGATCTAAATGTGTCCACCAAGATGTGTGGAATCCTGAAGATCAACTGGCCTTGACTCATTACTATCACAGATTCCAAACCATAAAGAAGATACAGCTAACCCTTTTTGTTGTTATGAAAAAAAAAATCTTAGGAAACGGTGCAAGAATTTTTTGGTTTGCTCTTTTTATCTTCTAATTAAAGATAACTAAAATAAAAACAAAAGGACCCATGGCATTTAACCCATTCTTGCTGCCTCAGCAACAATTTTGTTATCAGATGAATGAGTAATGCCCTCTTCTTTCTTTTTCTTAACAAAAGTCCAATAGGATGTTGACAGGATCTTCCACAGTTCTTTCTAAATCATCGCTGAGTATTAGAACTTTTGTATGGTCATTGATTTCATCCATTCTGCACTCCTGAGCTTCCTCATTTGTATTCTTTCCCCAGTCATCATCTTCCTCTTCTTCTACAACATATGGATGATGTCACACAATTTAACTTAAGATCCTTGAACCTGGTAGATTGTTAGGTGATGACAATTGCAAAATTTAAACAATTGTAATGACCTTCCTCAACCATTAAGAAATGAGTATTTTAAAAGCTACATCTCCAGTTCCTGTCTGTCTACACTGGCCACTGATAATTCTTGTCACTCTAAGAAAGACTGATGAACAAACAATAGTGTAACATCCTCATGAGAAGTAAAAATGACCTGAATGTCCTATGGTTTGATGAAGAAGTTTTGAAATTTGGAATTGTGCTTTGTCAGTTTGTGTACACTCATCCCAAATTACAGTCTTTGGAGTCATGTGTATAGCACATTGTTGAGCCAGGGAAATTACTAACACAAAGCATTTTGTGTTTAGTAGTTGCTTTGTACTGAGAGAAAAGCTTTAAGGTGTTCTTGAATTGTCAACTCTGATTCTACTTGGGAGGAATGGAAAAATGTGCACTCAGTCTCCAGCTAAAACAGCACAAGTTTTCAGCTTTTACCGTAAAATTATAATTTCAAGGTGTTTAGACATACTGTATTGTTGGTTTGATGTATTCTCCCGTATCCCCAATATTATGATTTGTTCTTCAATGCCTTTTAATTTGGATATAATAGCTTGTAATTTAGATTTTGGTTGGTATCTTGCCAAAATTCATGTTACTGTGTTTCAGGCTTGATCAGACCCACACAGTTGTCTTATTTAAAGAAAAAGTTAAATCATAAAAAAGTTGGGATTTAGGTGAGAGCTTTCAGATAACTTTGAAGGTTATCCAATCTTTGTAAGGTTTAAAGTAGATTGCTGTAAATATGTAGAAATTGGATAGAGTGACCAAAAATCCTCAAATGTATTTATTTTATTTATTTTGTATTAGAAGCAGAATTTCTTTTGAATGTGAAAGTTTTTTTTCTTTTTTCAATGTGAAAGTTCTAATTTTTGTCAAATACTCATTCAAAGGAATATGTTTTTTGTTTTTTTTTTTCAAGACAGGGTTTCTCTGTTTAGTTTTGGTTTTGGTGCCTTTTCTAGATCTCGCTCTGTAGACCAGGCTGGCCTTGAACTCGCAGAGATCCACCTGCCTTTGCCTCCCGAGTACTAGGATTAAAGGCATGCACCACTTTCTTTATCTGAGGCCTATTGCATATTAATGAAAACATAATATCTGAATATATAGGTGAGCATTTTCATCCCACCAGCCAGTTCTCAAATAACTACAAGTATTATTAGTAATTATAAATGCTCAGCCCATAGCTTAGGCTAGACTCCAGCCAGCTCTTACAACTTGAATTATCTGATTTCTATACATCATGCTTGGTCTCATGATCCTCCTAACTCCGAACTACTGGAATCATGTATTGTGACAACAACTGTTGTTTAAAATATAAAATAAGTGAAATAAAAAAATGAAATGGTCTTATAATTGGGAAGGTTCATGGTTACTTGTAATAAATATAAACTGGAACCTCTTATACTCAATAAATGAAAATGACATTTTTAAAGAGAGGAATCTGTTGATATGTCTATGTCACATCTCCTCTGAAAGTTTCTTTACTTGCTAATGTTATCATTTTGCTAAAATGTCCATAATATTTTTAAAACCTTATAGGCTGAAAGACAAAAAACAAACTTCTTTAAATTAACAACAAATAAAATGTATCCTTAGATTATTTGCTATTTTAAATCAACCAACATTGTTTTTCATAACATTTCATAAAATAGCAGATGTATTACATTGGAAAAGAATATCATATTTTAAAATATGAGAATTTTTCATGTTAATATTAAGTGTAACTGGTTTCAAATCTAACCTGCTATAATGTTACAGTTATTATTCCCTGGTCAAGTATTACATACTTTCAAAATATGGTATTTTTTTGTTGGCTCAAATTGTGTAGATGAATGATATATTGCAAGAAAACAAATATAGCATATTTCATAGAGAACATAAAAGTTTAATAAAAACAATAAATGCAGTGTTTTTTAATATACTTGAGGAATCTATTGGTTATTTAATTGTGGTTTATAATTAATGAACTTCAAGGTCCTTAGTTGCAAATCTGAGTATTGTTACTCTCTACTCTTCTCCATTCTAGTGGAAGAATAAGCAATTGTATTTTCTTGCTGTAGAATAATCATTCTATACACTGTGAAAATATGTTGCTCTTGTTGTTAATAAAAAGCTGATAGACCAATAACAAGGCAGGATTTTGGGGGCAGAGACAATGCTGGAAAGAAGAGAATCAGAGTCTGAGGAGTCTCGATCCAGACATAATAAAGAAACATGGGAAGTTCATAGATGACATAATCTGGGAAGTACATAGATTATTTGAAATGAGATAATTCAAGTTGTAAGAGCTCGCTGGAGTCTAACGTAATGAAGTCTAATGATATTCTGCTATATTCATACAATGGTGCCTAGCCCAATTGTCTTTAGATTGGTTTCATCCAACAACTGATGGAAACAGATGTAGACCTACAGATAAACATTAGGCAGAGCTCAGAGAATCCTGCAGCAAAGGGGGAGAAAATATTGTAGAAGTCAGAGGGGTCAAGGACACCACAAGAAAACCTACAAAGTCAACTAACCTGGACTCACAGAGTCTCACAGAGACTGAACCTACAACCAGAAAGCCTGCATGGGAATGGCATAGATACTCTGCATATGTGTTACAGCTGTACAGCTTGGTCCTTTTGTGAGACTCCTAACAGTGGGAACAGGAGTTCTCTCTGATTCTTTTACTAGTTTTTGAGACCCTACTCCTTATAATGGATCACCTGCCCAGCCTTAATACATAGGGAGATGCTTAGTCTCACTACAACTTTATATGCCATGATATTTTGATATCCATGCAAGACCTGGCCTTTCCTGAACATACATGGAGGAGGAATGGATTCACAAGGAAGGGATTGTGGGGGAGACTGGAAGGTCAGGAAGAAGAGGAAACTGTGGCTGGGATGTAAAGTAGAAAATTTTAAAAAAAGAATAACTAATCATCATTTCTTATATCAGTGGTATTGATATGGAAACTTAAAAATGTGAGGCTGAATACATTTCATTGTAAAATGAGAAGACAAGCAACCAAAATCTTCACTTATAAGAAATTATACCTGCAATAGGAAGGAGCAGTTGGTGAATCAAAATCTATTGGTCCTCATGTCCAACATCAACCCATATTTTAGAACCATTTGTTCTCTGAAAAAAGTCAATTGTGTGTGATAGGCTTCTTCTGTCTTACTAAGGTTACACCAGACATTGTTGTAATAGTTCTCACTAAAATAACTCGAGACACTGAAGGCATATCTCTCAACACTAAAGACACGTTTCACTGGTTCTGATGGCATACTGCTCTTACAGAAGACCTAACTTTGGTTCCTAATGCACATATCTGGCAGCGCACAACTGGAAGAACCTCTGTGGGCATTTTCATTCACTTGCACATTGCCCACATAAAGACGTGGACACAAACTTTAAAATAGTAATTCTGAAATCAGTCTATCATCTATAATAATACAAATGAAGTGTTCTAATTATATTTTTGAAGAAATATACATTGAAAAATATATGTGATACTGGAAAATAAGAGTATAATAAGTAACAAGTTTAATATCAGACAATCAGAATAATAGAGTAGAAGAATACAAATTTCCAGTCCAGAATCATAGACAGTGACTTCGCTCATATATATATGGTCTTTAGTTAATCACTTTGGTTTTCTGTACCTTTGGTTCTCATCAGCCCTTGGTATTCCAAAGGATTCTTGTTTTCAGTATAATACTTTGCTTTTATCTGAAACACAAAAATTCATATTTCAGCTGGTGTTTTATAGGTAAAAATCAAGAGAAACTTGTGTTATAGCATATTATTTTAAGATGTAGTACATTGTATATGCTGTGGAACATTTGTCTAATGATGCAACAATGTGTTGCATTCTTTTATGTTACATTTGTTTAATTCTGTGAAGCTGTGTTAATTTGCCTGTCTAAAACCCCTGATGGTCTAATAAAGAGCTGAATGACCAATAGCAAGGCAGGAGAAAGGATAGGCAGGGTGACAGGCAGAAATAATCGAAAGAAGGAGAAATCTGGGTGGTAGAGAAGATGGAAAAACAGCTAGAGAGAAGAAGGAAAGAGGGAGGAAGAAGGAGGATGCTAGGGGCCAGCCACCCAGCTAGCCACGGAGAAAGAATGAAAGTAGGGATACAGAAGAAAACGAAAAAGCCCAGAGGCAAAATGTAGATAGGATAATTTAACGTTAAGAAAGTTTGTAAGAAAAAAGCCAAGCTAAAGTCGAGCATTCATAATTAAGAATAAGCCTCCATACATATATGATTTATTTGGCCACTGGGTGGTGGCTCCACCTAAAGAGCAAAGAATAAAGAATAAAAAAAAAAAAAAGAAAACTACATTTTAGAATTCCAATGTGGACCTATATTTTCATGTAGGACTTAAAAAAGCTGAGAAAAAAATGAATTGGCTTCTTTAAGAGTTTCTGCCTGCTGGTGAGCCCTTGAGCAGCCAGTACATTAAGTAGGAACAAAATCTAAATAAAAATATCCACCACAGTGCAAGCATTGGCATTCTAGAGCTCGAGGAAGGTTGAATAATGAATCATAGATCCAATGAAATGACGGCAGTGTCACCACCATCTGAATGACAGTATTTCTAAAAGCAAACTATGCTTCCTACAATTTCGAATCTAAATGCATTTATAGACCTATAATTCACTTCTTAACTTGCACCATCCTATTCGTTATCATAATTTCTATAACACTGAAAGAGAAGGAAATGTGGAACTTTCTGTAATGAGATTATGAAAGATTAAGTTGTTACCTGAGGTCTGGCTAGCTCTTAATATCAAGCCAATTTATTATCAATTGATATTTTAGTTCCTTTTGCAATTTATAAATATGGTAATGCTATTCTGAAAACTTTGACCTATGAAAGTACTGAATCATTTGTGTGTACCTTTTTTTTAAGAGCTGAATTGCGAGGAGAACCCTAATAGATATTGGAAATCCCAGTTTATGTCATCAGTTTACAGTCCACACTCTGATTAATATTCATTGGCTTTGTCTGAAATTGAAAGAGTGTGATGTTTATCAACATATAATGGTGTTTGTTCATTACATTGATTTTTATTATGAGTTTTCACAATTGGAAATAATAACCACAAAAACACCCCAATTGGATATCTGATTGTTCATTGTTTATGGCATCTGTAGGAAATGTGTTGGCATGACATTCACAACTAACATGCTTTATTTAAAATTAAGAGGAAAATGGTACTAATTATAAACATTGTCTATAATGGAGCTTTGTAGTGTACATAATTACATTTTGCAGAGGAAAAAGGCAAGCCTCATCTGACTTCATTTTTCCGTTAGAAAGGATCTGACTGTCTTCTCCCATGGCACCAGCTGTGTGGCTCTGAGCATGAGATCAGTGTGCTTCCTTTCAATAGCCTGCAGAGACACTTCACTTTCTAAGGTCTGCCTCCTGCAAATGTTCCAGGTGAAAGATAATTCTGCTCTCTGTAGTAAAATGCTGAGGACTAGCTCTGTCCAGAAATTTTCTTCTGAAGTGAAGTTCATTCCAACATTGCCACTGGACATTTCATGCTAATATAAAAAGGCATTTGGAACAAATTCCAGCTTACTTCCAATTATTCTTTGAATGATGTAAGTGAATAAATAAGCAAAAAGTTATAAAAATAACAAATTATCATTATTATTTTTATTATAATACAGTTTTTGCTTGCAGAAAAGTATATTAAAATAGAATATTAGATATTCATTAATGACATGGTCAAGATATTTTGTTGTAAAATTCAAAGAAAATAAAAGATTAGAAAAAAATTCAACTACTAAAATTATATATATTTTTTCCTGAAAGTAATATGTTAACAAATTCAAGATGAAACCCCTTTAACATTATATAAGAAAACTTTTTTTTCTGAAAGTAATATGTCAATATATAGAAGATGGAACATCTGGAACATCATATAGGAAAAAAAAACAGTAAAAGTATATTTTCTTTTTAAGAAAAGATATGCCCAAGCACCTTATGCTCACCTTTCCAGGTCTTAGATTTTATATTTATTTTAAAGACAAATCAATGTCCTTGTCTTAGCTAATATTCATCTGTTATCTTCAGCACAGTGATGGATATTTTTGGTTGTCATTTTACTACATTTGGAATGAACTACCATCCATACATGGAGGGCACACCTGTGAGAGATTTTTTGATTGATTTAAAGGAGATCAATCCACTTCTAGTCAAAACCTCTGAGACAGGAGAACACAATTCATTAGTTTGGATCATGAGGCAGGAGGACACACCTTTAATTTGGGCCACAACTTCTGCTACAAACCAATATGAGGACATGGAGAAAGGAAGCTTTTGTTTTTGCATGATAGCTCTTGTCTTGCTAGAAAGTCCATTCCTTCACTACCATTGGAGAACACTTCTTCTGAATCCCAGTGTCTACTGAAGACCAGCTGAGACTTCCAGTCTTGTGGAGTGAGCAACTTCTGGATTCTTGGACTTTCAGTTCATGGCTTACCATTGTTGCATTAGTTGTACCTTATTCTGTAAGTGATTCTAATAAACCACGTGTGTGTGTGTGTGTGTGTGTGTGTGTGTGTGTGTGTGTGTGTGTATAAGAGATACATTCTATAAGTTCTGTTACTCTAGAGAACCCTGACTAATACAAGTAACAGTATCACGTGAGATAGACAATGACAGTTTTATACTGTGTTGCATTGTATCAAACAAATGCACATACTGTTCTGATTGCTGTTATACTTCCTGTGTTGCAAGGCATATATATATATATATATATATATATATATATATATATATATATATATATACAGTGTGTGTGTATGAGTGCATATACATTTATATGTTATTTTAGCATTCAAAGTAAAGGCTTCTCTATATGACATTTTCATATTCAACTGCCACTATAATTTATTCTAATTCATGTCTCTCTCCCACTCCCCTCCTGGATTCCTATACTTCTGACAGATTTTAAGTCTTCCATTCTATTTTTATAAAGTATATGTCCCATGAACTTTTCTTTTTATCACCCTTGAAGACCTCCTACTTCTCTCTCATGATCCCATTTCTAGTATTGCAACACACACATACAGACACAAACACCACATACAAGACACACACGCACACAGACACCCCACATACACCACACACAAACACACACACACACCACACAAACACACACATACACACACAAACACACAAACACACACACAGAGAAAACACATACACACACTACACATGTACATTACACACAAAGTAAATATGATAACATCAATAAGCTTTAATGTACAACGTAATGGGTTTCAATATGGTGTTTTCATAATATGTGTCATTATATATTGTTAAATTTGTCCCTTCCCCCAGTCCTCTTTCTGTGCTCTATAAGAGAATAATGTTGCATTTACAATACTATTTAGAAACATAATGTTAATCCTTTCTTCTGGGATTGGGGTAAGAAATTAATGAGGCAAAATTCTCACTGCTTATTGGTGAAATTTTTAATTACTTTATAATGTAATTTTCTATAGTGAAAATTTAATTATTATTAAATGCTAGTAACACATGTGTTGGTGATATTTCTCCATCCCCAAGAATTATATTTAATAGTACATAATTGAGAGGGACTTTGATTTATTATGTCTGCTAATTGAGTATATACTAAGAAATAAAACTTAATAAAAATGACTTATTTTTAATAAGGTTTATTATCTAAGAACACATATTTGAGACCTGAAAAAGATAATATTTCAATCTCAATTTTTTCTTAAACATGTTTTCAGCATTTTCAAGTCTATAGTGAGAATTGATTTAGAAATCATAATTCATATGTAGAAACAAGTTTTTGGAAACTATCTCAAGTTCCCTTGATGATGTCTGATCCATGTATATTTTGTAATAAAAATGAAGTTGTGATATCTCTAACAACACTGGAAATTTTGTGTTTTAATAAATTGTATATAGATCTACTTTAACCCTTACCCAAAAAAGTAGTGTATAATATCATTTAAGTTGCATAAGCAAGTCTGTGATTTCAAAAATAAGACTCCTATAATCAATTTAAGCAGTGCATCTATACTTGTTGTGGTTATACATGATTAACAGAGAGAACCCTGACAGTGTGCATACACTGTCTGAGCTTTAGTAGTCTTAACTATAAATGAGAATTGATTCATCAAAAAGTTACTTGCAAATTAAGCCTTACATGTTTAACATGGTATCTGATGCTCAGACATTACTAAATGGCTGCTTTCAGGTCAGGGTCAAGATAAATGATTTTACATTAAACTGTAAAACAACAAAACAAACTAAAAATTCATCACTTTTCGTAGGTCAGGTGCTTATTTGAATTATCTCATTTAGATTTCACAAACTCATCAACTACTTATATGTCCAAAATACCATCCCTGTTTTTTTTTGATATTTTTATTTATTTATTTATTTATTTATTTATTTATTTATTTATTTATTTATTATTGGGTTTTTTTGTTTTTTTTGTTTTTTTTTAATTTTTATTTTGCAATACAATTCAGTTCTACATATCAGCCACAGATTCCCTTGTTCTCCCCCCTCCCGCCCCCCTCACCTTCCCCCCAGCCCGCCCCCCATTCCAATCTCCTCCAATAGAAGGAGTTATTCACATAGAGAGGTGACAAGGTAACAAAGGGAGGATCAGTATCTGAACCCAAGATAGTCTTTGTAGTTTGCTGTCAACCTGTCTATCTTCTGCTACACAAACTGCGGTCCTCATTTTTCAGTTTTTACATAATTACATATATGATTTCTCATATTGTTCTAGATATTATCATTGCTTAATAAATGCCACCATAATTGGTTTTAAAACAGTAGATATTGGACTATAACTTATAGTCATCACCTCAAATAAATTTTCCTTGTTTGTTTGCCTTTCTAATTTGTCACATTTTGCTTTATATCGCAGATATTTTCATATATGATTTATTTTCTGAGACTTCATTAAATGTTAACTCACTTTATAAATGATAATTGAACATCCATTCTGTGCCTTGTGATACTCTTACTACTGAGGGACAGTCATGAATATCTTCTCCAATGCAAATGACACCTGAATCATGATATATCCAAAATAAAAAATAACACAGAATCTGTAAGATGATGATATAAGATACACAAAGAAATAAAGCTTTTTCTATGTTTTTTTTTTTTCTGGTATATCTTTTTCAGTTGGATCAGACACAGAGGGTCTTTCTGATAAGAAGTATTTTAACAAGCACTGAAGAAAAATGGTAGGAATGTAGCAACATAGTCTTGGGAATAGTAAGCAAAAAGCATGATGAGTAATTATAACTCTATTCTCTTTATAGGGGCCACTATTGTATTTTGCAAATATGTTGTGAAAACTACAGATGAGCAAAATGCCATGAAATAACATTCCTTATTTGGTTCCACCTGATTTCTTTCAGCCTCATCTGGAGTCACTGTGCTGAAAAAAAAAATTCCTATATTTCAGAGCCAGAAATTTAGTCTGTGCTTCAGGCTCTGTGTTGCACAGGTTCAGTTGCCTTGGGCAAGAAAGTTTAAACTTTCTTAGCTTACTGCTAAGGAAAGAGCCTATGGCCCTCTGTGCCGCACCTGCTGTATGACCCTTCCAAAGATGGACCAGACCATTTGAGATTTAACTTCTCTTTCGAATCATTCAGTAGTGGTTTTACTTTTTAATACATCCTGATGGCTATCACTTTCTAAGATGAAAACCAAAGACACTTGAGGTTTCAAGACAATCCTGGGCAATGTGACTCTTTCTTCTGTTATTAGGAATCCACATGATTCATATTATAAAGAAGGCTGAGCAAGGCTGCCATGGGACAATGTAAGAGGCTGGGAATATTTTGCCCACTGGTATTGTTATCTGATCAATGTTTCATGCATGTCCCCTGAAGGGTGAAAGGATGGCCTAAAACACTTCAAAGACAACTTATCCTGGAAAGCTGAGGGGATCTCAGGCAAAATCAGTCAAAATATGTTTGCCTGTGCAGCAGAGTTAACTCCACAGAGGTATTTTGCTTTCAGAATCAGTTCAAATTGAAATAATTCTTCTTTGTTTATTAGTTTCCTTTCCATGTGAAGGAACTTCTGCTCCCCCACACTTATTGTCTTTCTTCCACTCATGATTTCTGCATTGGAAAATACCTTTGTATGTTACAGAATTTTAATTTAAAAATTTCAAATTCTTTTCAGAAGGAAGTTGTTGTCTGCAGAAAGCAATCCTGTCACTTCTCTGTGCAATATTTAAGAAATTCAAAGATGACCCTGACTAGGCAGTATGCAAAACAGAAACAGTAATTGAGACTCAGCCATATCTAAGCAAATGAGAACACTTAAGCTATAAAAAGAGATCATTTCTTTAATTTAAAATGACCAAATGTGTCATAAAGTAATCAGATAACTTGTGAAGACATTTAGTCGTCAAAGTTGTAGAAAATGGGGAACCAACTCCACCCTGTGCAGCTTGGAATCCTGAAAGCTATTGAGGATATGTTACATAATATTGATTTTCTTGTAAGTGCACTGGTTAGAGCCAAATTTACTGTTATATTTCATGTGATTAAATGTAAAAAGCAGTGAAAAAAAGAGCTGCAAGAAATTTCAAAAAAATAGAAAGTGAAATCAGTTTTAGTAGAACAGTAAAATGAAGAAATATTTATGTACTTTTAGGATAGATTAAAATTCTACAGGGTATATTTGAATTGAAATTAAAGTCTGTATTTATTAGAGAGTTTGTATACATATTTAATCAGTAAGAAAAGATGGGCAGCATACATCTGTATAATTATCACAAGATTTCTTTGTTGTTTGATACAGATTTAACCACAATACTACAAAGTAAGATTTACCCAATAGTCCATACTAGTTCCTCAGCACTTAATGTCATTTGTTAGTGGAGGCTCTGAAAGTATACTCTGCATTAGTTATTTCAAGTACGAAAGAACAATAGTCTAATGTATTATATGTGCCTGTAGATATAAATAATGAGTCACTATACACAGGAGGCCCTGACTGTGTTTTTTAATCACAAAAAATACTGTTGCTATACTTATTCATTAATTCCTGATTGAAAGACACCTGGAATACTGCTTTTTACTACTTAAGCCTATGTTTGGCAGCAGAATCAGTGTTCACCAGAATTCTTACTTCAAGTCTTTTGTTAAATAGCATTTTTCTTCTCAGCATGGATCCTCAGATATAGGGAAAAATACATTGGCTGAAAGATCTTTTACAAAAATGCTTAAATTTAATGAGCTACTAAATTTTGATCTTTCAATAGCCTAATGAGAGGCAAACAAAATACTGTTAGTTCATATGTGAGAGTAGAATATGTTTTATATTTAACAACATGGTTACATATTAATTTAACATATTAAAATAAAAAATAAAACACTATGATAAAAAATAAAGATGAAGATGATCCGAAGACAACTAAGTCATTTTCCAAGAAAGACTATCTAGTCAACTGTGTGTTTCTGTGTCTTAAAAATGACTTACCTGAGAAGAAAAGAATGATAAAGCTTTTCCAAAATAATATGTAAGATGGTATATAATTAAAACACCCATGGTTTATAAGATCCTCATATTTCTTTCTTTTTCTTTTTCTTTTTTTTTTTTTTTTTTTTTTTTTGATGTTTAGAGACAGGGTTTCTCTGTGTAGCTTTGCGCCTTTCCTGGATCTCTCTCTGTAGACCAGGCTGGCCTCGAACTCACAAAGATCCACCTGCCTCTGCCTCCCGAGTGCTGGGATTAAAGGTGTGTGCCACCACCGCCCGGCTAAGAGCCTCATATTTCATAATTTACAGAAACAATGCTCAAAGATTATCAATGTATTTTTATAAATGGAGGAATTCCTACATATATTCCTTCCCTGGTCTATGAAAAATAGTAAAATAATTTTGTGTACTACCATAAGTAATTCAGAGATATTTAGCAAACTAATACAAATAAAACACATATATCTGTCTTTAGAATAATTTAATTATTGAATATACAGAGAACTTTGCATTCTAATAAGAGTGGAAGGATAATTTTATTCACACAAGATTAGAGAAAATGGAAGGAGGAAAGTCAGTACTTGGGCAGTCTCTGCTGTGTGTAGGATGAATATTTGCTGTGCTCAGTGTCCTGCCCTGCTGAGAAGAGGGAAGCAGAATGTATTGCACACACTTGGTGGTATGCCAAACATCCATTTGTTCTTTAGTATTAGCACTATGGACTAACACACCTCTCTTCAACCTCCATGTACTACAGGATAGCTGCCTGGTTTTCCCTGACCTAACATTAACCTGGAGTCATCAAGTGCTACCCCAACTGTTGAGAACTGTGTGTTGACTCTATTATTCACATGCTACTGGCAGAATCGAATCATTCCAAATCCATAATCTGTGCTCTTCATCCCAAGGCATATTACCACTGTCCCAAAAGTCTGCGAATATTACAAAGAAAAACTCATGATTTTGAAAATTTTCGTATTCTGCTATTCATTTCAACAGGAATAAAATAAAATTGTGTTCTTTTTATTTTTGGGGGCAGTAGTGATTAATGAGTAACAATTTTATATATTACTTTTATTATCAGTGATTTTTGCCATTTTAAAAATTCATTTTCATAACCAGCTTCAAAGATAAACACCTCACAATAAATTTCATCACTCCTTTTTCTGCTGCTTTTCTAGCTAATGCTCAGGACCTCAGTAGCTTCCCCTCAGGCAACTGAAGCCCCAGTTTCGCCTTTATCAGACTCAAACAACCTGAGCTAAAATGACCACAGGCAACATTTACCAAACATTTTCTATTTCCAAAAAAAAAGTGTCTCCTGTATTTCCTATATCAATTTCTATTATGAGCATAGGGATAGGAGTCGTGCAGCAGACCCACACTACCTGGCTACTCTGTTGCTCAATACCTTTATTCAGTCAGTCAGAAAATGTTAATGTAGATGTTTATTTAGTAGTTTGCATGTGGGTCAGATAGATAACTGGTGACCTTCCTCAAGTGTTGACCTGACTGAATTTGTAGACCACATCTATAAATAAATATTTCTCATAACACCTGTAGGAAAGTTATCAGCTAAAAAAAGACACCTGATATACTGCAGAATTAGAAATAGAAAAAGAATCTACCTTGATTAAAATCAAACATTTTAATGGAAGGTCTTTAGAGTATAACAGACAAGAAATTAAGACATCTTAATTTTAATTTCGATTAACTATTTCCATATATATATATATATATATATATATATATATATACTTATATTTAATAATGTCAGGATCCTCTTCTTCATGTTGGATTTAAATAAGAAAGAATCTACTAAGGCCTACGATTTCTGTGTCCACTGCTTATTAATAAACAGTTTTATCAAGTGAAGATTATTGCGGATATCAGCCTGAGAATTCAAGCACTATCCAGTCATTAACTAATCTATGATTTTCTTGTTAGCTCTCATAAAATAATCACCTAAAAATCAAATAATGAAGAAAATGTTTTCTACTGATTCATGGTTTTTAAAGTTTCTGTCCTAGATAGGGGATGAGGCACACATTGTGTTCACTTAGGTCTTCTGTAGGGGTTCTTCAATGACAGGTTTTTCAATGCATAATAAAGCTCTATTTCTCACCCTATGGTCGGAAAGCAAAAGAGGAAAAGGAACGATGACAGAGTCTCATTATTCCCTTCAAGAATGTAGCCCCAAGAACCTAGAGACATACCACTGTCCCTTCCTCCTAGTGCTTCCTTTCAGTGCCGCCCCTACCAAGACCAACCTTCTAACCTAGGGACTTGTGGAAAAATCTAAGATCCAAGTTGAAGCACAAGCAAAGAGGATGGCATAAGTCATTTTAAGATGTGTGCCTCCCTTTTAAAGCTTCTCTTTTTAACTACATAGTTTATGAAAGACAACCCATTCAAGGGTTCAGCATTTTTGAGATATTTACAGTTTCTCATCATACTTTATATTTTTAACAACACCAAAAAATTATTGTATAGGATATTCAAATAATAATTTTAGTTGCATCAGTCTTATATAAAAGATTATCTTCTGATTATCTTGGCTTGTGCCTACAAGTTCAATAATTATATTATTAATTTCATAAAACAATATTTTAAATCCCTCTTTCATGGATAAGTTTCAAGGTTTTTTCCTTTAGGCATATGTTTATATTCATATTACTAATTACTTAATAAGGAAAATGATTTCTTGAAAACTCAACAGCAATGTTATTTAGAGAAAACTCATATATTTCCCACATATCGTATCTTTTCTTAAAAAGCATATCAATTTTTACAGGTAGAAGGTAGTCCTCATTCTTGGCTTCAGGGTAATTCTGAGTATGAAAAAGGAAACCAGCCCAGCTTTTGTCTAATGATTTCAATCATTAGCTGGTTAAAACTTCTAAACTATATGTTTCCTAAGCTAAGGTTACATGGTGAACAGGCTTAAACCCTCTAACCGCATCCAGATTCTCATGAATTAATTCATTAGTTTATAAATAAATTACATCCTCAAATCTCTGCACAAACTAATGTGCAATCCTTCACTTCCCACCCTTTGAATTTCTGGGTGTTAATTCAGATTTTGTCAATTACTAACCTGGAACAGCAACAAGAAACATAATGTTTTATGTTCATCGGGAGATAAGAGTGAAGAGAAATTCTAAGGACAAGGAGGATATTTGCCTGGTCTATTTCTCGCCTCTTCTTCTACTCTTTTGTCTTTCACATGTATAAGCAACACTGTAGAAAACAGAGTAATGCTTTATAAGATTCACAGAGACTCGACCCTCAAAGGTACACATGAAGACTAACATAAAATTCCCATCTTCTCTGAAATGGCTAAATCTCTGTGGAACTTAGCTACACATTTATAGTTTTTTTCAAGACAAAAAATTACACTTGCCAAAGGTTTTTTTTTTTTTTTATTTTCGCAAATCAGTTGTTTTATTTTTTTTTTAAAAAAAAATTAGATGCCATTTATTGAATGGCATTTATTTATTTATCTGTTTGCTTATTTATTCCGTGTTTGCATGTGTATGTGAGAATGAAGGTGTGTGTTTGTGAGTGCATATGTGTGTGTGCTTACTACGGCACATGTATGAAGATCAGAGAACAACTTGAAGGAATGAATTCTTTCTTACACAGTATGGGTTCCAGAGATCAAATCAAGGTCACCAGGGTTATAAGAAATAAGCGAGCCATCTTTCCTGACCTTAGTTTTAACAATATTAAAATAACCATTCTAAATATTTTGTGATATTGTAATTATAAATTCTGCTCTCAGATTCCTTTAGAATGCATATTATGTTTCTTTTACCACTCTTAGAATTATTCCTATAATAATCACTTAATTTTGTATTCACTGAAGGAATAGCTGAATGAATTAGATTTATATATATATGTATATGTATGTATATATGTACATGTTTTATGAGAATATATGTATTTATGTATATAAATATAATATGATTCATCATATGTAGTTGGTTTTTTTTTTTTTTTTTTTACTCTTTTACTCTTTGGGGAGCCTGACAACCAGTTTCCAAAGAAATACCCCTGGAGACTTTTTATTACTTACGAATTCCCAGCCTTAGCTTGGCTTATTTCTAGCCAGCTTTTCTTAACTTAAATTATCCAGTCTACCTTTTGCCTCTGGGCTTTTATCTTTCTCTATTTGTATATATCTTTTCTTTCCTTCTTATTCTGTGTCTGGCTGTGTGGTTGGGTGATTGGCCCCTTCTTTTCTCACTCCTTGATCTGTTCCTCCTATATCTCTCCTATTTATTCTCTCTGCCTTGCAGCCTTACCTGTTCTTTCTCCTGCCTTGCTATCGGCATTCAACTCTTTTTTTTAGAACAATCAGGTGTTTTTGATAGGCAAAGAAACACAGCTTCACAGAGTTAAACAAATGCAACACAGCCGGGCGGTGGTGGCACACGCCTTTAATCCCAGCACTCGGGAGGCAGAGCCAGGCGAATCTCTGTGAGTTCGAGGCCAGCCTGGGCTACCAAGTGAGTTCCAGGAAAAGGCGCAAAGCTACACAGAGAAACCCTGTCTCGAAAAACCAAAAAAAAAAAAAAAAAAAGAATGCAACACTGCAACACACCTTTACATCATTAAACAAATGTTCCACAGCATAAACAAATGTAGCAAATAAAAATTAATATTTCACAATTATATATAATCATTCATCATTAAAATATACAATGAAATAAAACATAAGTTAGAGAATTGCATTTGTTATATAGCATTAACCATCCGTGATGGATAGTATTGTCAAGTAGATAGAATCTACAATCTTGTGGGTAATAGCCTCTGATCATGTATTAGCTTTCATTGATATGAAATGATCCACCCACTATAGGTGGAATCATTTCCTGATGGGATGCTAGGATTTTCCAATTGAAGAAATTAATCTGAGTATCAGAATGCAATCATTGATTTTACTTCATGGCTATACAAAATAACAAGTCACTTCAAGCTCCTCTGGCCATAATTTCCAAACTATAATGAAATATAATCATGAACAGTGACCACAAACTTGTCTCCTTAAAATGTTTTGCTGCTGTTGTTGTTGTTACTTTTTGTCTGAATATTTAGCACAGTAACTGGAAAGAAACTGAGACACCAACCATAGATGTTATAAGAATTTTTATACCTGTGTACATCAGTTGAAATATTATTTGATGGGAATCTTCTTTTGTTTATGATTATTAAATGGTACAATGACACATTAAAGTTGTGTCCAAATATTCTAAGTGTTATCAAATCTAAAATAGTGTGCTTGGTTTTTAGTTTTTGTTTGTCTGTTTTAAGTCTCAATAGATTGGTTAACTGACTATTAAAAAAATATAGTATCTAATTTATTTTGGAACCATTGAATTTATTTTGTATATCAGTGTTGATTAATTTGTCTCTAGCTAGATCACAGTGTTAGTACAAAATTTTTGTACCACAACAACTATTTAAAACTATTCTCTATGTGGTAATATTGAAATAACACAAAATATATTAACGTTCTATTAGATAATTACAAGTTTCAGCATGAAATATTTGCAAGCTGAATTTCATACTTTTTTAAATTATTAACCAAAAAGTAATTGGACTTATTACTTACTGTAAAGGTATAAGTCACTTCTAAATTCTCCTTTTATTTTCAAGTTTCTTGTTAGTGAATGTCATGAAAAATAATTAGTTGTCTGTGAAAAGGTTTATTTTTCTTTCTACTAAATGCAAGATCAAATGAAAATGAGTAATTCTGTAACATGAATTCCTAAATGGTCTCGTAATAAAAACCTGGGGACAGATGTTCAAGTAAATGCTGAAAGATCAGAGAGACAAAGGGACAAGCCACAGCCACCACCTCTTATCTCACCAACTCTTCAACCTGAAAAAGCCCCTAGTTCCTGTCTTCTCATGCCTTATATACCTTTCTCCGCCCAGCCATTACTTCCTTGGATTAAAGGCATGTGTGCTTTGTAACTGGAAAGTTTCTCTCCAGGTCTGAGAAGCCCTCACAATTCCTCAGCCCACGTATAAAATAATCACTCAGAAGCCCATATTAATTAAAATTGCTTGGCCATTAGCTCAGGCTAACTATTGTCTAGTTCTTACATCTTAAATGCAGCCCATTTTTGTTAATATATATGTCGCCACATGTTCCGTGGCTTTACCTGTTGCATTTACACACTGTTCCCTGGACTGCAGGAAAGAGTCTCTTCCCCAGCCTTTCTGTTCCCACAATTCTCTTCTCTGCTTGTCCTGCCTATATTTCCTGCCTTGCTACTGGCCAATCAGCATTTTATTTATACAGAGTGATATGCAGCAGTGCTTCCCAAGCAAAGTCATGAGATCTCAAGTGTTGGGATTAAGGGTGTGTGACTCCCACATATTGGCAAGAAAGGTGTGTGACACGACTGTCTGGCTCCGCTTCTCTCCTAGACTGAGTCAATCTCACACAGTCCACAGTGACTTTGAACTCACAGGGATCCAGACGGATCTCTGCCTCTCAAGTGCTTAGATTGAAGGTATGTGCCACCACTGCCTGGCCTGTATGTTTAATCTAGTGGCTTGTTCTGTTCTCTGATCTTCAGGCAAATTTTATAGGGTACACAATATATAACCACATAATTCTTAGAAATTTTTTTAAACTTAAATTGTATTTAAAATCATTCCAGAAGTATTTCAGTTCTGAGTGGATATATATGTATCATTGCCAAAGAGTTCTCTGGATTTTGGCCAGATGCTCTTGTCTTAATTAGAATTACTCAAAGAGACTGGTCTGAAAGTGTTCATAATTCATCTCTAAAAAAGTTTGGAAGCCTTCACTGGATTAAAAAATCAACTCTCACAGAAAATAAAATACATACACTCAGATTTATTTAATCAAATTTGGTTTTAAGGTGGTGGGCTGTATGTGAATTGTGATTTATTAATATAGAAAATATTTCTCAGTTTACATTCCTGTATATATTTTATACTTCCTTATGGACACAAAATATTTGACTAGTTCATGAGTGTGAGCCACTCACTGAATAGCACTTATCTAAATTAAGTAAGTCAATTTCTCACAGGAAATTATATACTCTGTACTGAGTGTCATATTTTGAATATTTTTCTGACTGTTAAATATTTAGGAAATGGGACAAGGAATGGAGAGTCACAAGAGTACATCTTCCATGTGAAAACAAATCAGGAGTGTTCCAGGAGATTTGTTTGTGTTGCTGCTCTGAGACTGACAATGGAGTCAGTCCTTGGTTCCAAGGGAGAAGTCCACATTCAGCTGGCTAGAGTGGATCACAGATTTTGGTCCACTCAGAGGAAGATAGAGGGATACATAGGAAAAATAAGGAGGGGCTAAAAGAGATGGGTGGGCCTTTTCGATAGGGAAATGGGGAGAAGAGAGCAAGTGATCATTTCTCCATCGTTCCATGGATCTCTCAGGTTTATTCCCTAATATTTAACTTCTGAGTTTTCTTTTCTAACAAAACAATAACAGAAGTGTCAGTAGCTGTCATCCAACATGTGGCCTTAGATCATGCCAAAGTAGCACTGAACTGCCACCACCACAGCAACAGCCAGTAGTGGTTACTTGCATTCCCCAGGAAGCTGCCCTCCATAACTTAGGGCAGATGGCTTGGTCCACTCCCATCATGTGGCCCAGTCATGTGTGGGTTGTTGCTACCAGTTTCCCTACATTATGTCTTCCATTGGCACCCCCATCCTGCCCCACACAATAAGTGACTAGCCATGGTGGTCCCCCACCCCAGGTGTGGAGTTAGCACAGCTTGAGGTAGCGCTGCCACATGCCCACCATCCCTGCTGGCACAAACATCTTTACTGCAGCTGATTACTACCCCCCCAACACACACACACACACACACACACACACACACACACACACACACACACATAAATCTCCACCTACACTGCCATCATCAGCAGTTCTGGTGAGAAAGCTGGTAATTCGAAAATGGGAAATTAGGCTTTTGAGAGGGGGGAGGAAGGGAGGGAGGGAGAGAAAGAGATAGAAAAGAGAGAGACAGAGAGAGAGGGCTTGGTCAGTCTTTACCAGTTTAAGAATTGGGAATAATATTATGGTCCAGGAAGTTAGGTCTATGTATCGTTCCACAATGGTTGCTTTGAAAATGGAAAAATTAAATAAAGGAGTAATCTACCTCACTAGGACTGCCATAATGTCATATATAATAATATAATATAATATATAAATATAATAACTTATATTTATTAACAGTTTGGTAGTTCATGTTTTATCCCTAAGAGAGTGGTTTGACAACTATGCCAAATATGAAAATTTGACTAATAAGAAACAAACATTAGAAAGACTTACTAAGGATAAGATGCAAGTTTTAGGAAGACTACTGGTAAGATACAAGCCTTAGAAAGACTTACTAATGAAAAGAATAAAAATTTATTGATGAGATACAAGTCTTAGACAGACCTAATAATGAAAATAAGAAAAATGTTCAGACACAAACAGAAGAATTTAGAGCCTACTTCACCATTGCATTATGAAATTGAAGAAGGCTCACCCCAAATTATTAGAAAACCAATTTCAGTTTATCCACTCATTATACAAAAATGACCACCAAATAATAGGCATCCCCAAGGCTGTGCAGAAGTTGACTAAGATCCTGTAGAGATGTTAGATTTGAAAAGATTTAAGGATACAGTCTTTTCATATGGTGGCATTCATCCTATGTAAAGCATATGTTAAATTCATGGGCAATTCAGAATAGAAGTAACCCACAAGACTGGAAAAATGTAGCTGGCCCTCAGTTACAATGGGAAAACATGGTGAAAAGAGGAAGCTATTATCATAGAACAATGAGGTAGGGTGAGAAGTATGGAAATCTCTCAAGATCGGTTCCTTGGTGAAGGTCAGTATGCTGATTTACAAAGATAGTTTAGATTTGATGATTACATCTTGGTGATCTGTGTCAAAGAGCAGCTTTGAATGCTTGAGACAAGGTTGAAGAATCAGTAAAGGGGATTGAATCATTTACTAAAATCATACAAGGCCCAAAAGAAGTTTTCATTGATTTTTTTTTTAAAGATTGACTTCAAAGTTAAATAAAATGATATTAGATTCAGAAGTTAGACAAGTATTAATTGAATCACTGAATTTTGAAAAGCCTAATTCAACGTGTTCAATAGTGATTAAGGCTTTAAAGGCAAGATCACTACCCATATATGAATTAATTAGAAATATGGCTGATATTGGATTTAATGCTGCTTTTATAGAAGTGATTTCTAAAAATTTGAAGGAAAATTAAAATGTCAAACCTTTTATTTGTGGTAAAAATATCACTTGAAAAGGGATTGTAATATGCTGGGTGGTGGTGGCACATGCCTTTAATCCCAGCACTTATGAGGCAGAGTCAGGTGGATCTTTGTGAGTCAGTGGTCTACAGAGTGAAACCCTGTCTCAAAAAAGAAGAAGAAGAAGTAAGAAGAAGAAGAGGAAGAAGAAGAAGAAGAAGAAGAAGAAGAAGAAGAAGAAGAAGAAGAAGAAGAACAAGAACAAGAAGAACAAGAAGAAGAACAAGAACAAGAAGAACAAGAACAAGAACAAGAACAAGAACAAGAACAAGAACAAGAACAAGAACAAGAACAAGAACAAGAACAAGAACAAGAACAAGAACAAGAACAAGAACAAGAACAAGAACAAGAACAAGAACAAGAAAAGGGATTGTAGGCAAGAAGTTCTTAGAAACAATATATTTTTTCCCTAGAGATAATCCAAGCAAAGGGCTCCAGCCTTTTGTAGTATATAGAGGGAGTAGCAGAAGCCAGCATTGGATGAATGAATACAGATAAACAAGGGACAGGCAAGGTAACTCTTTCTATTGGGAAAACTCCCTGAGGTGCTTCCCACAGGCCCCAATATCAAAGTGCTTCAATTATTCCCTGTTTAGCATCAGATAAATTCATCCACAGATCAATTAAAAGACTTACTAGCTGTTGTTAAATTCCACACTGCTCTGGGGTGTGATCAAAGACAGAACAGCTTCAATAGACAGAACAAAAACTTCAGGAGACATGATAAAAACAAGAGGGTTTTGGAGGACACAGAAACATATGTAGCAATAATTTCACCAAAATCCTGGCATCCAGATTGGCCTCTTCATGAGGTAAATGTTCAGCTTCTAGGGATTAGAACTGTTTCTTAGGTAAATTAAACTGTTTCTCAGGTTAAAAAAAAAAAAGGTGTGTCTTATGTATAGGGCCAGTAGGGACAGATAAGAAAATTAAAACCATAGGTGGCTAAGATAACAATAAATTTATGGGGACCAGATTTGTTACAGGAATAGAAAGCACAGATTAGCATTCCCCAATCTCAGTAACAAACCATAAAATAAGGATTGTTTTTGAGAGAAATATTAAAGGGTATTATCAAGAACACTCACAGACCATTCATGTAGCTAGAGTTTTCTCTGCGTGTCCCACCAAGCCAGGCTGTCCCACATTTGACATACAGAACATCCCACAGCACATTCTGGCTCTACATAAAACAGGGTATAACAGGTGTTGGTCTTTCAAGGACATCAAAATGCCACCTTTAAAATGGTTAACTATGAACCAATAGCTAAGGAGCCCCCAACTGGATCAGGCCCTCTGGATAAGTGAGACAGTTGATTAACTTGAACCATTTGGGAGACACCTAGGCAATGGGACCGGGACCTGTCCTTAGTGCATGAGCTGGCTGTTTGGAACCTAGGGCCTATGCAGGGATACTTTGCTACTTTGCTTAGCCTGGTCAAAGGGAGGAGGGTACTGGACCTGCCTCAATTGAATCTACCAGGCTAAGCTGAATTCCCAGGGGAGGCTTGCACTGGAGGAGATGGGAATGGGGGGTGGGCTGGGGGGGAGCGGGAGGGGGGGCTGGAGGAGGGAGGACAGGGGAATCCATGGCTGATATGTAAAATTAAATTGAATTATGAAATAAAATTATATATACATACATATATATATATATTTATATGTTAACTGACAAAACCAATGTAAGTGGAACAATGGCCTTTGATACCAGAAAAATTACATGCCTGGGAACAGCTGATTCAGGAGCAGCTAGATGCTCAATTATTGAGGAATCAACCATTACTTGGAATTCTACATTTGTCAGTGAAAAAAAAAAATCTGGAAAATGCAGGATGTTAACAGATGTATTAGCCATAAATAAGGTGATTAAGCCAATATGCTCTTTATAGCCTAGACTTCCCTTGCCTTCTTTATTAACTAAATGATGGTCTATTCTACTAATTGATTTAAAAGCTGATTTTTTTTAGTATACAATTTTTCCTTTACAAGAAAAGGACAGAGAAAAATTTGTCTTCATAGTATCTACTTAAAATACTTCCCAGCCTCTTACAAGGTATCAGCGTAAAGTTCTTTCACAAGAGATATTAATCATCCACACCTTGTGATAATATTTTGTGTAACAACCATTGGAAATAATTTGTAAACAGTTTTCTCAGTCTTTAATTTATTATTATATGGATAATATCTTACTAGCTGATTCAGATACAGGTAGTTTAGAAAAAAAAAATGCTTTATGAAGTAAAGAAAATTTTGTCCTTTTAAGGATTACAATTTGCTCCTGATAAAATACAAAGATGAGATTCTATTAATTACCTTGTGTCTAAGATAGTTTTACAAAAATTCAACCACAGAAAGTAAAAATCAGGAAAGATCAATTATGAACTGTTAATGATTTTCAAAAATTGCTGGGAGATTTTAACTGGCTACAACTCACAATCATATTAACTACTCAAGAACTAAATAATTTATTTCAAACCTTACAAAGTAATAATGACTTAAATAGTCCAAGAAAGTTGTCAGCTGAGGCTGAGAGAGAATTGGCTTTAACAGAAGAGAAATTACAGTATGCACATGTGGATCACTTGGATCCAGAGCTTGATTTTATTCTGGTCACTTTACCTTCTATGCATTCTCCTACAGAAATTCTTATACAGAGAGAAGATAATATCTTAGAACCAATACTTTTCCACACAGAGTAAAAAACTAAAGACTTATGCAGAAAAGGTTTCTGAATTGATTCTGAAAGGTAAGTTGAGACTTTGTCAATTTACGGGGATAGACCCAACAGAAATTATGATACCTTTTACTAATGCTGAAATTGTCTCATTATGGGAAGACAGTGCACTTTGGCAAATAGTTTGCAGTAAATTCTTGGGAAAGATTACCAATAAATATCCCAAGAGCAAGAGGTTTCAAGTTATACAATAACTAATTGGATCCTTCCTCACATTGCATGAGAAACATCAATTTCTGGAGCCCTTACTTTCTATCCTGATGCAAATAAATGAGAAAAGGCAGATTATAAGTCAGGAAACTTAAGCAAAGTGGTTCAAAGCCCTTATGATTCTGCTCAAAAGTCAGAATTATATGCTATTTTCCTGGTATTATTAGATTTTCTAGAACCTCTTAATATAGTTTCTGACTCTCAATATGCAGAAAAAAATTGTTTTGCATGTTGAAACCACTGAACTTATTCCAGATGATTCATACTTAACTTTATCATTTATTCATTTGCAAGTAATAATCAGAAATAAAAATTATATCTTATATGTAACACATATCTGATCCCATTCTGGCCTACCGAGATGTCTAGCAAAAGGTAATGATGAAACTATCTAATGGTAGGAAAAGTGTTAGATGCCTCAGAATTTCATAAGAAACACTAGGTTAATAGCCAAGATTTCAGGAAAGATTTTTTCTATATCCTTGGCAACAAGCCAAGGATATTATAAGGAAATGTCCTACTAGTTCTTTGTATAACCAAACTGCACTACCTGTAGGAAGTAACCCAAAAGGTACTCAAAGAAATTAAATTTATCAAATGGATGTGTTTGGAAAATTAAAGTATGTGTACCATACCATAGATACTTATTCAGGAATACAATAGGCAACTGCTTTGAGTTCTGAAAAAACTAATTCTGTAAATACACATTTATGAGAAGTTATGGCCATCATGGTGATACCTGTAAAAATTAAGACTGGTAATGCTTCAGCATATGTCTCTAGTAAAATGAAACATTTTTGCATATTATAATATAAAGCATATTACAGGTATATCACACATTCCTGCACAACAAGAAGCTATAGAAAGATCTAATTGCACTGTAAAAGATATGCTTAATAAACAGAAGGGGATAATAAAGACCCACAGAGATAGATTGAACGATATTTTATTAACTTTTAATTTTTTTTGGGGGGGGGGGTTTGAGACAGGGTTTCTCTGTGTAGCTTTGCGCCTGTCCTGGAACTTACTCTGTAGCCCAGGCTGGCCTGGAACTCACAGAGATCCGCCTGCCTCTGCCTCCCTAGTGCTGGGATTAAAGGTGTGTGCCACCACTGCCCGGCTAACTTTTAATTTTTAAATGCTAGAGAGAAAGGAAAGGCAGCTGTGGAAAGACATTGGATAATGAAAAAAAAACCTGCTAAATTAAATCAGCCTCTATAATTCAAAGATGTGTTGACCTCAGAATGTTAATCAAGATATGTCTATTGTTAGGGAAGAGTTTTGGCTTTCACTTCCATAGGAGAAGAAGAGCTATGGATACCATCAAGATTTTAGATTAGAATGGAACAGGAGAGACGGCTTGATTAGGAGAGGTGATAGTGTTGTGCCTGAGTCGCAAGATCCCCAAGCAAGACCACCACAGAGCCAATATCTGATGCAAGCACACAGAGGCTTGTTTAATAACAAAGCAAGCCCAGGCTTGGTCCATGTCCAGTACTCGACACAGCAGGTGGAGGAGGACAGCCCCGAGCACTCACTTTAAGGAGTTTATATAGGAAAGGTTTACGTGCAGAGAGTTACATATCTCGGGATTGGATAAGTAGCTAGAGTAAGGTAGTTCTTTGAAGTTACTGGCTGAACTATAAGCATGAAATTAATAGTAGCTAACAGGATGCAGGGTATGTACAGAGACATAAATTTTTTATTCCTTGTGTCCTCTTTTTGTTGAACTCAGGATATATACATTCAGATTTATTGTTCCAGTCCTACTCTCCCATGAGTTCAATTTCTGGTCAGTTGAGTCCATTACTCCCCATATCTTGCGAAGTCCAAGATATATAGATTTATTTTTCCAGCCGTATCTTCCCATGAGTTCAACTTCTGATCAGTTCTAAAACTGCTGGTCAGCAAATACCTTCAGAGAAAGCTGAGGAGGGAGCGTCTCTCAAGATGGCTACTGATTTTTCAATTTCAATAGTTCATCAAAGAGCTTGGTCGTTCAATCTAAACTAACTAATAAGACTAATGAATGCCTTTCATTTGATTAGACATAACCTGTCAAAAAGGAAAACTACCAAAGACAGGGTTGGGGAAAGGTTTTGTTTTTGTCTTTCTAGAATAAATACATCCAATTAAAGAATCTGAAGATCACTGGACAAATAAGACATCTGCAGAAGAAGAACAATCATCCAGAGAAAATGTCCCAAGAAAAATAATAATTTGTCTTAATGGTACAGCACATTTCCAATAGGGAAAAAATTATAAATTGTCCCAAATGTTTATTTCTGCTGTCATATAAGACCAATGGTCTTTTTGTAGTCTCAACTCAATTAAAACCTAAAACTGGTTTTGGATTTGGAGCATGGTTCTTTTTTCTAAACCTAAGGATGCTTGTTAAAGGAAAATTCAGTCTCTGCTCATGTCAGAAGAACCACCTGGAATGGGACAGAAAAAAACAAAATTAAGGGACTGTTCTATAGTCACCATTATCATAAACCTTTGGTTTTATTTTAATTCTTTAAAACATTTCTTAAGGCATAAATATTATCTCAATTTATAAGATTACATATGTATGTATATATAAAATTTCTGTCTGATATTAATGATCATATAGAGTACTAACTGTTTCTAGAAATAGACTTCATCTAGCTTCCTGTACATGATTTTGGGCTTGAGTCTATAGCAGGTAACTAAGAAGCAGGTAATTAAGCTTCTGTACCTCAGATATATTCAATATATTATGGTCCTATACCTCTCTGAGATCTGCTGTATATAACACTTAAAATGTCTAAGTTTTCTGCAGTGAGCTGTGACTATGCCTAACAGCAAACTTTCACATTTCCAAGAGGATGACAGGATCCCACTATGATAAACCCACCTGAATTGTGGCAATGCCAATAAGGTGACAAAGACCAGCCAAAGATCAGCTTTGGACTACAAACTCCTCAGAGCAACTTCAGAATGGTTAGCTAAGATGGTCCAGCCTCGTAGACCACTCCAGTCAGGACTTCAGATAAGCCATACACTTTCCCATCACACCAAAACTGGGCAACATTTAGCTCTCCCAGGACTTGATCTTTATTTCAATTTGTTCAAGCTCTCCTAAAAATTCTTTCACCAACATAGAACAGGAAGTAATTTTAAGAACATGACAACCATATTCCCAAGAGGTGGGGTGGATGGATTTTGGTCATTCAGTAGATGTTTATCACCATTTAGGGACAATGGTTACAAGTCGTTATTGGTCATGGTCAGGGAGGAAACTAAGCAATGGAAATTATATTTTGGGATCTTGTTCTGAAAAGAAAAAGAAAGGTATATAGAAAAGATAGGATAAAAGATTAGATTATTGAATCTACTTTTAAATTAAAAAAACAACTATTACTCCCAAATATTTTACATTAGTATAGTTTTTTCTACAGTGATACAAATTTAACATCATTTTTGTTATAATATATATGTTTCTACTCTTGTTTAAGATATTTTTGTAAAAATCAAAAGACTTATACAATTTATTGGTATGTAAAATTAATAGAAAATTTCTTAAAAATAAAAAAGGTATTTTTCTATATTGATACAAATTTAAGGTTATTTTTGTTATACTGGATATATGTTTCTACTAAGAATGTGACTGCCAAACTTGCAAATATAAGGTAGTAGAATCCTTCAAAATACCTGCTTCACAAGAAATTCTGTCAGATATTCCATGCCTACAGGCCAGAAATGAATGTTCCAATGTTGCAGAGGAAACTTGGGGTGACTGTCCAACAGCCAGACTCCTCAGTCATTTTTGTAGTTTTGAAGTTGTTTACTTTGCCTGTCCTGTTTACTCAGGTAGTATTAGACGCCTCTTGTTTCTTTGTTGGGGTTGAAGACTAGACATAGTGACAGTTTCCCATAGTTATGATAAGAAGTAAATTTGGTACAAAACTTTGGACTCACCAAGAGAGAAAAGATAATGGAGTATTTTCTCTGACATCTGGACATCGTGAGTGTAATTCTTACTTGATAATTTTTGTTATTGTACCTAGTTTCGTTTTCTTAAGGTTAATACCTTTCTTTTCTAATTAGACAATACTTGATAATTATTCTAATTGCGTATAGTTTTACTATCTTAGAGGTAAAAACCTTCCTTTTTATTTAGACAAAAAAGGGGTAAGTGTTGTGGAGATTGGTTTGTGTTGCTTCTCTTAGACTGCCAATGGAGTTGGACCTTGGTTCAAAGGGCAGAGTCCACATTCATCTGGCCAGAGTGGATCATAGAAATTTCTCACAGATTCAGAGGAAGACAGAAGGACACACAGGAAGAATAAGGAGGGGCTAAGACAGATGAACAGGCCTGTTTTGATCAGTGGGAAAGTGGAGAAGAGAGCAGGTGGTTGTTTCTACATCTCTCTGATTTATCCTCTAATATTTAACTCCCAAGTTTTATTTTGTACGAAAACAATAAAAGGAGTCACAATGCAAGCGTTTTGCTGTCATATAGGAAATGTGTCAATGGCATGTAGCCATGCACACTGCCATTTTTTAATCTTGCATATATTTGTGAATGTATCAATTTTGTATTACTATTATAAGAACACATTTATATGGCAAACAACAAGACCAAAGGAAGGAAACAAATGATTTAGACTTTATTTTTAGTTAATCATGTTGAGATTATCAAGTATTCGAATAACATAGTTTTACCTGAAACCACCTTCCATATGTAATAGAAAATAAGGTGGCAGAAGAGGACAGTGGTTATTACAAGGGCTCCCTCACAAGCTTGTTTTTCACATGCTAACATCCTTGATGATAGAATATCTGACTGCTCTGAGATGGAAGCTTGAAGAAGATTAAATTTGCATTTCTCTGAGGTGAAAAAATATTGAACATTTTCACATATTATCATTTCTATTTTGTCTTTTCAAGCTGTCAGTTCAATGGTGGGCCGAACATTGGATGATTTGAGGATGGTTTGTTGGTTTCTTGGTTTGTCATAAACACTGGATCAAAATTCCTTGCCACATACCTCTTTGGGTAAGATTTCCTAGCATATGTAGTTTGTCTCTTTCTTCAATTTGCAAATTGTTTCCGTTGCAGTACAGAGTATTTTAATTTCATTTAATCCTGTTTGTCAGTTTGCTTCTGTTTGCTGAGATGTTGGAGAACTTCCAAGAAATCCTGGCCATGAACATATGTTTTCCTCCAGCTCTTTCCAAGTTCAGGTTTTACATTAAGGTCTTTTATCTATTTTAAATTGACTTTCTTTGGTGTGAGAGAAAGCAATCTATATTTATTCTTATATAAATAGATATCTACTTTCTTGTAATACTGCTTGTTGAAGAGACTGTCTTTTCTTCAATGCTGTTTTGGACAATATTATGAAAAATCAAGTGGTTGTTGTTTATTTCTGTCTTCTCCTTTCTATTTCCTGAGGTTATGAGTATATTTTTGTGGAAATATTTTCCTTTAAAATATGACTATGCAAGCCGGGCGGTGGTGGCGCACGCCTTTAATCCCAGCACTCGGGAGGCAGAGCCAGGCGGATCTCTGTGAGTTCGAGGCCAGCCTGGGCTACCAAGTGAGTTCCAGGAAAAGGCGCAAAGCTACACAGAGAAACCCTGTCTCGAAAAACCAAAAAAAAAAAAAAAAAAAAAAAATATGACTATGCAGTGTTGCTAGAAATCAAGTATTGTGACATCTACAACCTTGGTCTTTCCTCTTAGAATTCCTTAACTTTCTGGGGTCTTTTGAATTGCTTATGAACTTTAGGGTAGTTTGTTATTGTCAAAGGAGAATGCTACTGTAAGTTGGATTGGGATGTTGCTGAACATATACAGTGCTGTAAGAAGATAGGCGTTATTTTATTACCAATAGTACTGATCCATTTGCTATTTTTGCAGCAAACGCTTCTGGTGTGATTTTCCCCATTTAGTACAATATTGACTATAGCTTTATCATATAGCCTTTAATGTGGTAAGTTTATTCCCTCTATTTCTAGTTTCATTAAAGATTTTATATGAAGAATGTTGAACTCTGTTAATGGCATTTTTGACATTTATTGAGGTGGTCAAGTGAATTCTACCCCCGAGTTGATTTATAAGTAATGTTCTATTCAGTAATTTTCATATGATGAACCATTCTTATTTCTCTGGAATAAGGCCAAATAAATCATAGTGTGTAATCTTTTTAATGTATTTCTGAATTCATCTGGCAAGTATTATAGTTAGAGTTTTTGAATGTCATTCATGAGCAAAATCTGTCAATGAGGTGTATGTATCTATGTGTGTGTGTGTGTGTGTGTGTGTGTCTGTGTGTGTCTGTGTGTCTGTGTGTGTCTGTGTGTGATGTATGTGTTCTTATAACTTTATCCTTTTCATCAGGCTAAAAGAGCTTCCTAAAGGGAGTTTGGTAGTTTGTTTTCCCTTTCAATTTTATGTTATTGTTAGAAGAATAGTTTGAAGTTGATTCCTCTTTATGATAGTATAGATCTGTCTGCTGAATTCTTTATTATATTTATGTTGTTGGATTAAGAAATGAGGATTAGGATCTTTGGGAGTTTTATGCCATTTGGTCTTTTCATGTTTCTTCTGTTTCTCTGTTGCAATTTGCATATTTGTTGGCTTGGCTATCTCTTACAGTTTTATTCTGTGATCTTAAGTGTGAAGCCTAATTTGGATTACTTACTTTTTCATACCATTGGAAAAAGAAAAGAAAAGTAATAACAAGTAAGTTGGTTTTAAACCTAGAGCAATTATGTGTTATATAATACCACTACTGTCTTTTCTTTTAATGTTTCTTTCTCTGCATACATTGAGCTTCTGCTTGCTGCACTTAGCATTACAATCTGAGTCAAGAAGGTTCCCTCTTACCCTCAAGATTCCCTAGTTCCTATACCATGGAGCAGAGCTCTATCAGTAGGTGTCTCACAGTGTACATAACACTGACTTCTGTAAGATAGGGCCAGTTGCTGTGGTTTCAAATACCACTCAGCATTTAATGTTCCATTGAGGGATGAAACTGTTGAAATCAAGCACCACTGGAGTTTCTGAATCCTTTCTTCCAGCCATGAACTGTATGTCAGATAGGTGACTCCAGTTATTTTCACCTACTGATGTTAAGCTTGAGTCTGTCAAGCTCTACAGTTATCCTCTGATAGTAGCTACTTCTTTGAGACAATGAATGTATTATTTCTCTCCCCATGTCACTGTCACTAATATAGCCGAGCCTTCGGTGGCCTGAACTCCTCAGTATGTCCACTTGTTGCCATAACATTCTCCACAATTCTCATATGAGTATATCTGACCTTGTGTATACAGCAGGATGACCTAAGGCTGCTTAACTCAATAATGTCCCTTATTAGTTGGCCCCCTATCAGTCGATCTTAAGGTTCTTTTATAAGATGATGCCCATGCTCAGCCCACTGAGAATGGAGGAGTAACTAAACAGATCCACTCTCAAATGTTGCTCTGTTGAGCAAGAAGAGTTACTGTTTTGTCGAAATACTCAACAGATTATGCCTTCATAGAATTGTGACTGTCTCTGAGGATAGAATTTACAGTCTCCTTTCAACAGGGTTACCTCGCTTATTCTTAGGATGTGGCTTTTATACTTACTTTTCTCTCTTGACTTTCAACTGAAATCATATGCTGCTACCCAACTCCACTTTCTCTGTGCTTTTCAAATGTCATATTGAACTGTCTCCTAATGTTGATGCTCTTCAATATTTTCTCTCTGTGGAGCAGAGTCTGTTATTTGTTATTTTGATTATTCTCATCAGTGCGCCACTGGATGCCTGCTTCTGATATGCCTTGTCCCCTGGAAATCTTCCAAGTGATTCTTGATTTTTTTTTTTTTTTTGTTTAAATTCCCTTTGAAATTTTACGGTTGTATTGTTGTCAGACATACCTCAGAGGAATTGCTATCTCAATTGCTTTCTTTTTCTATCATCTAATGCCTTTACTTTTGAGATTATGATCAGTAAATATCAAAAAAAGATATTTTAGCATGTTTTATACTCAGATTTTATGAATAAAAATGTTATGGAAAAATAGATGTGGTGAATTATGGATGGAAAGCAGAATTTATAATACAGAGGGGATGTTTTCATTTACATATCTTGTTTTCTGACTCATTTTAGATATGGGTAAAAGGAATTACTTTTATTTCCAATAAGCAAAAGAACATACTTCTATATTTGAAATTTGAAGGCTGACTTCAGTAAAAAGACATTATGTTATTTTTCTTCACCTCTGATAGCTTTCACAGTTATGTTCTATAATTGGAGCTTTGAAAACATGACCTCTGGCTTTGATATGCTTGTGAAATCATTTCTCTGTCTTTAAGAGTCACTCTTTCTAAATTGAGTTAATGAGGTAGCCAAGGATCTCATCACAAGTTTTTTGTTGTTGTTTTATGGAAAGACCACGTTGGCTTATGTTAAACAACTTCTCTTTGCACAAGGACAAGACAGCAATTAATGAGGTAAAATGCTACATTTTATATTATTGCAATTGAAAGAGGATATGTGACAGTGTGTTCTTTTTTCTTCGAGTGCTAGTTCATAATTGGAAAAAAAACTCAATTGTTCTTTAGTATTTCTCTACATAATGTAATACATTTGTCATTTCTTATTAGCTCTTCAGATTCCTATTATTTACAATCCCTTTGAGACACAATAAAAAAGTTTCCACACAAAGCTCATTATTTCTAATTAATCCCATAACAAGACTTCAAGATGGCCATGCAATGAAGCTCTTTTTCAAAACAAAGTGTCTTATTCTCAATTTCCTATTATAAATTGTACTTTTGAGGTATTAGTATAATTTGTATAATACACATTTTGTATTGTTTCAATATACATGAGGCTACCATACACAATATTTGATAAATTATTCACATATGTGAAATGATAACTTTTTTCCTATTAATTATATATAGCATAGTTAATCTGATTTAGATAAGATTTTAATGTGTCCTCACTAAGTTTATTGTGTATTAATTTAATCCCTACACTGAGCTAGTTTAGAAAGACACTGTAAGGTGATCAATGGTAGGGCTCTTCAGAGCTCATAAGCATTAGATAAGGTCACCCGAATAGAGCCCTTATGATTGAATAACAATAATTTATAAAAGGGAAGTAGAACAGAAAAGACACAACTATCAAAGCGTTCTTTTTGTCCCACACTTTACTTTGAAGACCTTGGGCCATTTTTGGCATTGGTTAGAATGAAAGTCATTCCCAGCTGCTGGCTCTTGGTCTTCCAGATCCATGAGCAAAACTTATACTGCTGTCTTTAAAAAAATATCCAATTTCTGGTACAGTAATCCCATTTAAACAAAACTGACTAATGTGATAGAAAACTAAGAAGTTTGAAAATAAAGTTTCACAACGTAAGAACGAAATAGAATAACCTATCTCTCATATAAAAACTGAATTCATATTTTAGGTATATAAATACTATTGGAAGTGCTCTATGTGACTAGAATAAATAAATATTCCTGATTGAACAGTCACTGATCCAAGTAAACAACTGTGTGTTGCCCCCCAAATAAAAGTACTACCATTGCACCCTTCAGAATATCTTCTCAAGTTGACCATTGTTGTGGTCATTACACAAATTCAAAACTGGTCAAAATACAGAGAACTGACCATGAGGGTATCCAGCAATGATTGCTTAATCTACACTATACCTCTTCACCTACAGCTGAATCATTATGGAAAGGGGAACACAAAGCTTTAAGAGCCTAAAGATTAGAATTTCTGCCAAGAGTTTGTGTATTCTATATGTGCCAAGAATGTTAAATCCAGGATATCTTAACAATATAGTCCACTTAACAAAACCAGTATTATGATAACACCAGTAGACATACCATAGGATTGTGGGATATCTCACATGATCTTATTCCTAGGTGAAGAACTACAGGCTATTAATGGCTGGGAGGGAGAGAGAAAACATATTTTTTTCCTTCACAAAGGAATAAAATTATGGTGCTCAGCAGGTTTTATATGTGTGTTTGTGAGTGTGTGTATATGTGTGTGTGTATGTGTATATGTGTATGTGTGTGTATGTATGTATGTAATAACTGAATAAGAGGTCATAAATTTGAAATGGAGTCAATATGGTTTCCAGTTCCTATTTCTACATGTAACAATATTACTAAAATGATCTGCTTTTTGTTTTTTTTAAAGGAATTAATATTAACTATTTGTGGAAAGCAGACTAGGGCAAAACTGCTGCACATAAGTGTGAAAAATCTATTATCTGCTATGGAAGTTATTTGAAGTAGAACTTACAAAAGAAAATATTAGTGAAATATTTTTAAAACTTAGTAAATACAATGTAGAAAACAAAGCAAATAATGTAGGATTTTTAGTCTTGTTTGTAGAAAATATACCTGACATTTATATATATAGGCCATAATGATGTCCATATGTGTAATAATAGGAGGAATTCAGAAATCCTTGCTGCTTTATTTTTTGTACCTATGTATAAAGTGGGCCATCACCCAATTCAGATCAGAATTATGGTAAATAACAGGTGACTTTTATGACTAACTTTATTTCTTGGTTCCCAAAAGGAAGGTATTTGGGTTCACCAGGATATCAGCTGTTTATTTTCTTTTTTATATTGAAATAAAATAAAGAGACACTATTCTGAACCATTAAGTAGTCTTTTCTATATTCTTTTTTCTTGAAAATAGCTTCTTCTGGCATTCAATACATCTTGACCATAGTTTCCCTTCCCTCTATTCCTCCCAGATTCCCTCCACCTCCTCTCTCCCCAGACCCACCCATCCAGCTCCATTTCCTTTCAGAAAAGAACAGGCCTCCAAAAGACAACAACCTTATTGTATCTTGTTTTGTCGTGTTTTTCTGCTTTCTTAGACTAAACTTTTTGATCCTTTCAAACTTTTCTTTTGACCATGAGTATCTGAAATTCTATTGAGAATTAAATCTTTCTAGAGATCTCTCCTTTGGTCGTCTTTCTCTGAAGAAATGGTCAGAATATAGTAACTAAGTTAGCCCATGAGCTCTGAAAAACATGTACCTACACAACTTTATTCTGTTGTCATTGGCTTTAAATAAAGCTGTCTTTAATTGTTCTAAACAAATAAACAAAAACACTGTTTTATATTTTCAATCTTCATGTCAATTCATACATCACTTCCAAAATAAATCACACCAATGATACTTGTGAAAGTCTAGGCCTTCCCTTTGAAGACTGAATTCTTCCTCCATTTCCTTCACCCTTTCTTTTCTTCTTTTCCTCACTCCCTCCTAATCATTTTATCTTAGACTTACTATCATTCTGCTTCCATTATTTTTTTGTAAACAGATGCCAACATCATTTTCATTAACCTAGTTATTGAATAAGCATTGAAATAAAGAAAATATATACTAAATATATAAAGTAAACGTATGCATCTATACTTCATAGGCTTGACATAAGGAACATATATCATAAGTATAAGAACATTATTGGACCATTTAAAATAGATATTTTAACATATACAAATGAAAAAACATATCAAGTACATATCATGGTGATATGTGTTTGACATAGCCAGAAGCTCAATACTGTCCTCTTTACCCTATGTTCTTACATGATACAAACTCAGGGATTTCAAAGTGAAAAGAGAGTAGAATCCTGGAATATTGAGACATGTAGCTCATTTTTATTTTATTTTGTTGGTTTAAAGGAATAACATTCATTGTTTTGCTTTCCATTGGTAGTATGAAGGGCATTTTAACATCTCTCAATGCCAGCAGGGAATGAATTTCCTTCTGTTGCTGTGACTAAAATCAGTTTTTATATTAGGTTCCTGGTTTTTACACCTCTCCTTAGCTGTAACAGTACAGGATGACTTCCTGATCTTATTTACAGAAACCATTTTCTACAACTCTGAGTCATCTGATAAGCTATTGATAGGACTCCAGAGATAGCACTGTTCATTACATGGCTGGGACACTGTCGTAATTACTCAGTATAAAAGATGAGTCTTCAATCCTTTAAGAACTTTCATTAAACTAAAATGTTATATGAACAAGTTTCTATGTGATATTCACACCACTAATTCTTTATTTTAGAATACATCATTGAATATGATATACCACTTTAGACCATAGAAGTAGGCTGGCTCAATAAATAATGTCCAAATATGACAATAGATTATTCTTTTTTTTTCTTTTCTTATTATCAAGAAAATTTTACGTTTTACAAACCAATCAAACATCTCCCTCTTCCCTCCCCCTACTCCCCCAGCCTCTCCCTCCCAACTCATTTCGCACTCCCACATACAAGAAGGCAAGGCCTCCCATGGGGAGGCATATTCAACAGAGGCAAGTCCAAGCACCTCCCCCTGCCTCAAGGCTGCATGAGGTGTGCCATCATAGGGAGTGAGCTCCACAAAGCCCACCCATGCACCAGAGATAGATTCTGATGCCACCACCAGGGGCCCACCCAAGCAGATCAAGCTACACAACTGTCTCGCCATTCAGAGTGCCCAGTGCAGTCCCATGTGGGCCCCATAGCCATCGATCCAACTTTTATCAGTTCCCTCCACTTTGGCTTTGTTGTCCCTGCATGCTTCCCCATCATGATCCTGATGGACTTGCTCACAGAATCCCTCCTCTCTCTCCTGGACTAGACTCATGGAGTTCTGTCTAGTGATTGGCTGTGGATCTCTGCATCTGCCTCCATCGGTAACTGGAGAAAAGCTCTGTGATGACAGCTAGGACATTCACCAGTCTGATCTCTGGGGCAAGCAAGTTCAGTTCAGGCACCCTTTCCACTATTGCCATTAGCCCAGACTGGGGTCATACTTGGGGACCCCTGACAACTTCCCCATCACCAGCCCTGTCTCTATCCCCATGATGTCTTTCTCCATTATGGTATCTCTTTCATTGCATTTATCCTCCTTCCCTGTCCCAGCTCAACCATCCCATTCATTTATGTTCTTATCCCCTGTCCCCTACCCTCCATTGCTCACCCCTTATCCCCAGTTTACTCATGGAGATCTCATGTATTTCCCCTTTCCAAGGCCAGGCCATGCGTCCCTCTTTGGCTCTTCCCTGTAAGTTAGCTTCTCTGGAGTTGTGGGTTGTTGCCTGATTACCCTTTGCTTTATATCTAGTATCCACTTGTGAGTGGGTACATATCATGTGGATTAATGTCAGGATCTTCAGTTTGAGTCCATTGGTCCAAATGTTGTTTTTTATGCCAAAACCAAACTGTTTTTATGACTATATCTCTATAGTAGAGATTGATGTCAGGGATCATGATGCCTCTAGAGGTGGTTTTGTTGTACAGGAATCTTTTAGCTATTCTGGGTTTTCTGTTTTTCCAAATAAAGGTGAATATTGTTCTTTCCAGGTCTGTGAAGAATTGTGTTGGGATTTTGATGGGGATTACATTGAATCTGTTGATTGCTTTTGGTAAGATTGCCATTTTTAGTATGTTAATCCTTCCTATCCATGAGCATGGGAGATCTTTATATTTTCTGATGTCTTCAATTACTTCCTTCAGAGACTTAAAGTTCTCCTCATACAGGTCGTTCACTTGCTCAGTTAAAGTTACCACAAGGCATTTTATATTATTTGTGGCTATTGTAAAGGATAATGTTTCTCTGATTTCTTTCTCAGCCCTTTTATCATTTGTATATAGGAGATTTTTTTTGAGTTAATCTTGTATCCTGCCACATTACTGAAGATGTTTATCAGCTATAGGAGTTCCCTTGTAGAATATTTGGGGTCACTTATGTATACTATCCTATCATCTGCAAATAGTGTAAGTTTAACTTCTTTTGTATCCCCTTGATCTCCTTTAGCTGTCTTATTGCTGTAGCTAGAACTACAAGTACTATATTGAATAAATATGGGAGAGCAAACAGCCTTGTCTTGTTCCTGATTTTAGTGGAATCACTTTAAGTTTCTTTCCATTTAATTTGATGTTGACTGTTGGCTTGCTTTAAATTGCTTTTATTATGTTTAGGTATGTTCCCTGTATTCCTGATCTCTCCAAGACCTTTATCATGAAGGGGTGTTGGATTTTGTCAAAGGCCTTTTCAGCATCTAATGAAACAATCATGTGGTGTTTTTTCTTTCAGTTTGTTTATATGGTGTATTACATTGACAGACTTTCATATGTTGAACCATCTTTGCATCTCTGGGATAAAGCCTACTTGATCATGGTAGATAATGTTTTTCATGTGTTATTGGAGTCAGTTTGCCAATATTTTATTGAGTATTTTTGCATCACTGTTCATGAGGGATATTGGTCTGTAATTCTCTTTCTTTGTTGTATCTTTGTGTGGCTTGGGAATCAGAGTAACTGTAGCCTAATAAAAGGAGTTTGATGACTTCTGTTTCTATTGTGTGGAACAATTTGAAGATTATTGGAATTAACTCTTCTTTGAAAATCTGGTAGAATTCTCCATTGAATCCATCTGGTCCTGGGACTATTTTTGGTTTGGAGACTTTCACAAAAACACAGGCAATAGATAACCCACAGTAGTAAATTCCAAAGAAGAGAAGTACACACACTACAACCAAAAGATAATAGGAATTAACAATCACTGGTCATTAATATCCCTTAATATCAATGGACTTAATTCACCTATACAAAGACACAGGCTAACAGAATAGATACAAAAGCAGGACCCATCTTTCAGCTGCATACAAGTAACACACCTCAACTTCAAAGACAGACACTACCTCAGAGAAAAAGGCTGGAAAAAGTATTTCCAAACAAATGGACTTAAGAAGCAAGCTGGTGTAGCTATCCTAATATTTAACAAAATAGACCAGACTAAAATCAATCAAAAGAGATCAAGAAGGACATTACATTACAGGAAAAATCCATCAAGATGAAATCTTAATTCTGATCATTTATGTCCCAAATACAAGGGCACTCACATATGTAAAAGAAACATTACTATATCTTAAATCACACATCAAACCTCACACATTAATAGTGGGAGACTTCAACACCCCACTCTCATCACTGGACAGATCTACAAGATCGAAACGTAACAGAGAAATAAGGCACCTAACTGATGTTATGTCTCAAATGAACTTAATTGATATGTGCAGAACATTCCATCCTAACAAAAAAGAATATACCTTCTTCTCAGCACCCCATAGAACTTTAAATCAACCACATACTCACAAAGCAAATATCAACAGATATTAAAAAAAATTGGAATAACCTCCTGTATTCTATCAGAACACCGTGCCTTAACATTAGATTTCAACAACAACAAAAATTACAGAAAGCCTACAATCACATGGAAATTGAATAATGCCCAATTGAGTCACCAATGAGTGAAGGAGGAAATAAAGAAAGAAATTAAGATTTCCTAGAATTCAATGAAAATCAATGTACAACATACCCAAACTTATGGGACACCATGACAGCAGTGCTAAGAGGAAAATTCATAGCTCTTAATGCCTACATAAAGAAGTTGGAGAAATCTCACACTAGTGACTTCACAGCACAACTGAAATCTCTAGAACAAAAAGAAGCAAATTCATCCAGGAGAAACAAATGCCAGGAAATAATCAAATTGAGGGCTGAAATCAATAAAATACAAACACAGAGAACAATACAAAGAATCAATGAAACAAAGAGTTGGTTCTTTGAGAAAATCAACAAGATAAACAAGCCCTTATCCAAATTAATCGAAAAGCAGAGATAAAGAACATCCAAATTAACAAAATCAGAAATGAAAAGGGAGACATAACAACAGACAATGAGGAAATCCAGAGAATCATCAAGTCGTACTTCAAAAACCTGTACTCCGCAAAATTGGAAAATCTGAAAGAAATGTTTCTGTTTTTTTAAATAAATTTATTGTAATGAGCTCATAAATAAAACCACACTCAGCTAGATTTTTGTCCACTCTTGTCATAACCACTCCTGAACAATTCTGATGTTATTTACACCCTCTTGGTGAAGTTATTAAACTAAATCTCACACCTTAATTGCATCATGAATACTAAATATTATAATGTTTCATTATCTCCATGCTCAATGATCTATTTTCAATTGATTTTACAGTAAACAACACTGTCTTATTCATATGTTTTATAGTAAGTAATATATAAATTAATTTTATTTATATTATTTTTATTTTAGCAATAATTAAGAGAATATATTCTTTCTAACCCATATCATGCTTACTGTCAGTGATTGTAAAATAAATGTATTTACTTTGAAACTTTTAAATAGCTTAGTGCTTGACAAATATATATTTAATTTGTTTACTAATTTCAAAAGCCATACATATATAGATTATAAAGCTTTACTTATAAATTTCATTATATTAAATTTCCTATATTTATCTTTGAATTGTATTATTTATATTGATGATCTATTACAGTGATTAAATACAAGAGTGACTCCTTTGAAAATATATACATTCAAGTGAACCTTTGATCTCACTTTAAAAGATATAGTAAGAATATGTGAATAATGTTTCAAGTACATTCAATACCATCTATACTTTTATCATGGTCTTTATTTAAACTCTCTTTTTAGTTTTTTATTATTTCGCTTCCTTCTTTGAGAATTTCATACAATGGTTTTGCAATATTCACTCTCCCTCTCCAACTCTTTATAGGTTGACATCCACAACTTTCTGTCCTTGTTTTTTTTTTTTTTTTTTTTTTTTTAAATTTGTTTGTCAAGGACAATTTGTGCTATCCAAAGTTTCTTGGAGACGTAGCCTATCACTGGCCTCTGGTCAAGTTTATTGGGACAATATTCTTGCAGAAAAATGGCCCTTTCACTCCTCTTAGAATTGGCAGTAGCTCCTGTGCTGGAAGTGTGAACTCTTTATGCTCAAATCCCCTCTTCATGATGGAAGTTTGTCAGGTTTAGTCTTGTGCAGAATTAGTTCATGACGTCACAACCATTGGGGGTTCTTATGTGCAGCTGCATTGTTTGTCCAAAAGACACTGTCCCTTTTAGTCATCTATCACTTCTAGCTTTGATATTCTTCCCAGCACCTTTGTTACAATCACCTCCTAGGCCTGGAGTGTGGTGTATATTGCCATTTATGGCTGAATTATCTTTTTGTTTTCTTTTTTTTTTTTTTTTCTGAGGCAAGATTTCTTGTGTAGTTTTTGGTGCCTATCCTGGATCTCACTCTGTAGACCAGGCTGGCCTCAAACTCACAGAGATCCACCTAGCTCTGCCTCCCAAACCCTGGGATTAAAGGCATATGCCACCACCATCTGGCCATGATTGAACATTCTATTCCCTGTACTTTGGCCATTTGTGAGGCTCTGTTTAGACCATCTACTTACTGCAAACTGAAGCTCTTCTGATGAGGATTGAGATATACTTCAATATATGGGTAAAATGATAGGGCCTTAAGAGTTGGTTAAGTGTTATGTTTATTTAGCCTGGTAATTGTATAAGTTTTCTCTTAGATTCTAAGATCTGGTTAGCCACAAGTTCTTCATGATAATCTGAAAAATTTCTCCTCCTAGTTTTCTCATTCATTATCATAAGGCAAATGTTAGTGAAAATGGAGTCAGTATAAAATAATAAATAGGAACCATAGTTAGATACCTAAATTTCTAGAATATATTACAAAACTTATTCTGTATTTAAGCATATAAAAAAATAAAGCACTAACTCCCTAATTAGAAGTTGCCTACATTTACATGGCTATAAATAATCAGTACAATAAGAGAAAGGAAAGTCAAGTGATTTCCATTTGATTTTTCCCTGTGCTATATTTTTTAATGATATATACATGTAAGCTTACTTAATTAAGCTGCAAACATCTTCAGCTTTGGAACACCTTCAAGCTAATTCTTTCTCCTATGAATGTTAGACAGTACATATCTTTAGGGAGGAAACTGTAAATTAAACAATAGGATAGAAATGAAACAAAGTTCATCCCTTTCATTATTTCATTAAAATCTTCAGAAAATCTATAACTTTCCAAAACATATTTAAAACAAACAACCAAGAACTAGTTAAAATATCCACCTTGGAACACTTGAGTTCTTCAGCAGAACTGAAATCACTTTGGTGCTGATAAGGGAGTTTTGAAATGCCAATCAAGGGGCAACTCTTCAGTCCTCTCACATGGTTGAAGTCCTGCTGTCAGGAATGTACTGGAATATATTGTTCATTCATTTGTGGTGACAGATACAGACTATGACAAGCCTCATACTGGGACTCCAGCCTGAGGGAGTAACACAGAGTGAGAGGAGGAATACAAAATTAATGGAGGAAACTGTCACTTGCCAATCTCCCATCTCACAACTTACTTCACTTTGGACTATAGTCCACAGCATTACTCACCAACAGAAATCAGGCACCTGTGAATTGTTATCTTAGCTCTGAGACATGAATTCCTCCGACATGATGCTTTCAATAAATAATTAGGAGATTGGTTGGGTATTTTATTAATTGATGTATATTTTAACTAAAGATATTGTAGCATTCTCAGGAATAAAAGCTAAAATGAATTACTTAAGATAAAAATCAATCTCCAAAATTCTAAAGGCAAAATTTTATCTTAAATATGAAAGTCAATTTTAGTAATAGTTGAATATAGCAATTTTGATAGAACAATTAATGTTTAGTATATTATTTCATTTTTTTTTCTAATTTGCTGTAGATTTCTCTACTGCTTCATGGTACATATTCTTACATTGCATTATATAATTCAAATTTTGGAAACCCCAAAAGATGCATAGTAATGTATATAAATCTGCCTCTTCCAAATTGCCTCTGAATTAGTATGAAAACCTCCTGCAGTTTTGATGTATCATGTCAAAAGAGATGCAACTTAAGTGACAAGAATAATTAGTAAATGCTGAGAAGAAACACTTTACAAACAATGTTTCAATAATTATCATAGTCACCTTACACCATATAGAAGAAATTGATTTAATATTCTGGCTGTAGAACATGATATGATGGTGGATATTTGGATTTTGGGGTATGGGAGATGTATTTTCAAAAATTGAAAGTTCATATTCTAAATACTTACTAACAGATTATATAATACAATAGCCGTAACAACGACAAAGAGATTGAAGGAATCATTTACACGATCCTAAATACTAATTTTGTCACCTGCCAATGGAGATCTTTCCTTCACACTATCAAAGAAAATGTACTCATCCTAACTTCTTGTAAGAGTTATCAGAATGATAGAAAAAAGAGAAATTTGCACCAAATCCTTAACACCCTAAGTGCTTTGTATCATGTTATATTTTTAGAACCATATATCTAGAATATAATAAGATGTATAGAGATTAAGTTATTACAAATGAAACCTAAACACAGTGACATACTTCATAAAAATTAAACAATCTCCGCACGCGCACTCACTGCCTTTGCGTTGTTGGCCTGCATTTTCTTCAGGCTTTTCTTGTTGTGCTTCTTGGCAAAGCGCATGTTCCTCAGGAACTTGGGGTCCACCCCCTTAAGAGACTCGTTTCTTTGTGACCGGGGTTTCTTGATACCATTTCTGTGCCATTTTCGAGATTGGTTGTGTGTGGTGTGGTTCTTGGACTTGGCCATGTCGGAACGGTAACTGGTGGCGCCTGGGACCCCAAGGCGGTTAAGCCCAAGATGCCAAAGAGCCCCAGCCGCAAGCTCAGCCGTCTCGCTTTCATCGCTCACCCCAAGCTTGGGAAGCGAGTTGGAAGCTACATGGCCTAGGGTTGTAGGCTCTGCCAGCCAAAGCCCAAGGCTCAAATCAAGGCAGAGGCCTTAGCTCCAGCTCAGACTTCCAAAGTTGCCCAGGCCCCTGTGAAGGCCTCATAGAAAAGGTTTCTGTCTGCCAGACAGATGGACTGGTGTGACACACCTACACACTATTTGCAGATGATCAGGACCCCATGCTGTTTTTACAAATAAACTTGAGGCAGGATCTGTTAAAAAAATTAAACAACCATAAATATTTCATTCTTGAATATGGAAGTTAATCCATATTTACCTATGAATGGGAAATAATTATTTTCTAATTACCAGTACATTAGTTTTAGGTAAAAACATTACCTAAAATTAATCAGTAAAGTGAATCAGATGGCCTGGAGACATTCCCACACAATTAATAGCACTTGCTGTCCTCCAGAGGACCTTAGATCAGTTCCCAGCATCTGTGTTGGGTGGCATTCAATTTCAAAATTTCAATTTAATCACATGTTTCTGATATGACACATTTTGTACACATTTGTAAAGTTTAAGAAAAATGATAAAGGAGAACAAATACAGCAATATAGTAAAGCATTATATGTGTGCATGTGTGACTGTGTGTTTGTGTGTGTGTGTGTGTGTGTGTGTGTGTGTGTGTATGTACATGTGAGTGTGTTTGCCCTTTGGTGTGTATTTAGTAGAATATGCTAAATGGTGAATCTTTAACATTACATATTACACTGCATAAATGTTTTTATGAAATTTGTTTAGAACAAATTTATTAAAAAAAGAATTCTTTTCCTTAAACTAAGTTTTTAGGTATGTTGCAAAACCAAATTAGAAGACACATATCATTTATAAATAATAAACTCAATAGGTATATGTATAAATCAAACACATAAAGGTTGTATTTGGGGGATTAAAATGTAATAGGTGAATTTGGATGACCTTGCATCTATTAATTCAAAACTCATATCTTTAAAATAAAGTTAATAAATGATATAATAAAAGTTCAATATACATTAAACAAATGAAAATGAAAATTTAGTGGAAAAGTACCTGAATAATGTAATTTCTGTATGAAGCTTTGAGTGAGTATAATGCATTCCATCTCTCAAAATAATTTCCTTCTTTTAGAAAAAATTAAAGTGGTATCAGCAAAAGAAAATTCAGGGGTGACATGGACAGTGATGTAAAACATAAGATGATGATGAAAGATAGTCCTTAAATAACCAGCAGAAGCAGATATTTTCAATCTACTATAGATACATATTTATCTTTATTTGCACTAAATACTCAACACCATAAATGCCTTGAATCATGTTGTATTTTAAGACCATATATCTAGAAAATAAGATATATAGAAATCAAGTTATTACAAATACAATTATAATTAAATTATAAAATGTGATATTGTATTAATGATTGATTCAAGCAACAAAGTAAAACAGACCAAAATATTTGTGCCTATGAAATATCTAAACATAAAATATAATAACTTCAAAATTTTGGAGATGATTTTTTGTCTCTTGTTCATCATTTATTCAATCAGTATTAGTGCAAACAAAATCAAGTAAAAACGAATTAAAAATGATTTTTGTGTGTTTTGATATTTTTAATTCATGATTATATCCCTAGCAAATATATTCATTTCTCATTGATTATTTTTGCAGTCTTAAAGTAACACAGTCCAAAGAAATACTGAGTATCAACAACTTCTTTGTAGTATTGATGACTGTACAGAATATGAGAAAATCGAATGTTTTTCTATGAACAGCAGAGAGTTTTGATTTTATACTCACTAATACTATGCTAATGAGACATGTACCAAACGTTGATTTCTTTGCTATTTTTTCAGACAGCATCTGCCGTTGAAATGATGCTCAAAAATATAATTTAAACTAGAGAAACGCAAAGCATTTAAATGGTCGCAATGTTTAAGCTACTTCCCCCCCTTCATCCCTGTCCCTTCCTGGCTCTCACTTCCTTCCGTGCTTCCAATTATCTGTCCTATTAAGAAAGCTCTTAGCTTGTGAGAAATACACTCCATACTAAAAGAAGTGATGTCTATGAATAAAGATATTGTTTTGTTGCAGTATTTTTCCAATAATTTAAATAGTTAATAATGACAAATGGGAAATAGTTTTTAGGCAATAGTAGTACCCAATGGGATGAGAAGCGCCAAGACAATTAGAAGGTTGTAGAGAATCTAAGGTAGTTCTGACACAGCATTTCCCCCAAACTGCAAACTTACTTATTTTTGTTTGTACTCTCCAAAGTATAATGTGAGTATTCTTCCTACTATTGAGGCCAATTTTATAAAGTATTTTAAAATGTATTACTTGAAGTTGCTCTGCTAGGGCCTTGTATTAATTTTCCTAGGACCAGATTATTCTGCATACTACCTTCTGCATCTATGATCATGAAAGTGACCCCAAATTCCTAATAAGATCTAAAAGAATGTGACTGTTGAGTATTTGAGTGAAAACTTACCTATCAAAACACAATTTACATCAGTCACCCAAAACAGTGTTAGTAATCCTCATAAGAGATAATTCCTCTAAATCTAATTTAAATTAATAACCTACACAAGAAATTCTGCTGAAAAAAATCCAGAAAAAATTAATGTCAGTCTTCTTGATTTTATATTGATGAATTAACCAAATGTGAAACTTGTGTTTGTCAATATATTCTTAGCCTTTGAATATAACCATATATAAATATATAAGTCTAGGTGAATTTCAGAAAGATTGATATTTAGATGAGGATACCTTGCGTACAAACAATTAGCTTAGATTGTTTGATTTGAAAATGTGTTAACTTTACCGTAAATCAGTTGTGAGTGCTAGGAACCAAATTAGTCAGATCAAACAACTCTGGGTCCAAATCCAAGTGGAGAACTATGCTACAACACAGAAATTAAAATATGCTTGCATGCATATCCAATGTGCACCCACATATAAACATCAATATATGCAAATGATAGAAACATCTGTTTAACATTCTAAAAACAAATATAGTATCAAACAGAAAATTTTCAAATTATATGTGACTTTCAAATATTCAACTATGAGAAATGAGAAGTATTGTACTCTGTTTTCAATTGCTGTTTTATTGCTTTTAGTTTTTTTTTTATATTTGTTTGTTTGTTTTGTTTTGTGACAAGATTTAGAATTTCATGCAGTTGAATCTGGTGTTCAGCTTGCCACACAGTGACTTTCAGTTCTCCTGTTTTTAATTTCCAGTTGTTGGGATTTATGGTGTGACCAACTATGCTTGAGGAGATGTAACAATGGTATTACCACCCCAGACAGGAACCAGCAAGAGAACAAATTATGGATATTTACACAGCCCAACTTCCTGAAGCAATGAGTTTTTCTGGGTTTACTTACTGGAATATGGATGAGAGGTAATTTAGAGGATCAGAAATGACTCAACAACAGCTATATTAGCAAAGCCTACCCCAACATGTGCAGTAGCTCTTGAGAGCTGGGAATCGGTAGCACACTGCACAGCCTGGAGACAACTGACAAATGTACAGTGTCCTTTTCAGGTGGCTCAGTTAGTCTGAGCCTTTTACAGATAGCTAAGCTGGTATTTGGTTCTTCTAAGCAGTTTGGCTGATCTCTGCTTCTATCAGCTTGTCTGGCTGGCCTTTTACCAGGCAGCTGGGCTTGTCTGAAAGTCTTCTTTTAAGGTTGCCTTGTCTAAAAGTGACTTTCAGTAATCTTTGCTGTTTACATATTCTTGAAATGGGAGGGTCCTAGGGAATCTGATCAGTTTCAGCAGTTTCTGAAGTGATTTTGAATTGTTCGCTTTCTGTTTTAAGGCATTTCCTTCCAGGATGGGATAGGGTATTTCAAACTTGGAGGAAACTGTTGAATAGTAGATTACATACATGACATCTTTAAATTCTGCATACAAATACACACACACACACACACACACACACACACACACACACACTCACACACAGTGTATATAATCTGAAGAAAAAACAGTATGGAAAAAACTTGCTGGTTCAGTGTGGGGTTTCAATTAGAAGATAGACTCATGGGAAAGCAATAACAAAACATGCAGGTTCTAAGTTTATTCTTTTATACATTCAATGACAGAAAATTAAATCACTTCTGAGAGCTAGACAAAGCGTTATGTGTGAAAATACACGACAGCTCCTCTCTCCTACACACCCTTACATTTTCGTGTGGTTGGAAAAAGAAAAGATTGAGTAAAAGAATAATGGTATCCATCTCTACGTATTTCTTTCTTTCATCTTATTTTGAAAATAGATTCTTCTCTCCTATAGCACATCTTGACCAGTTTCCCCTCCCTCCACTTGTTCCAGCTCCTCTCAACATCCCCTGTCTCTTCTAAATTCATTCCTTGTATTTCTAAGCTGTAAGTATCAAGAAGTCAAGAGCTATGCAATATTAAAAATACACCATAATTTCTGAGTATATATTATTTTACCAGTGAGATTATTTGGGTAGTTTTGATATATAGACTCTTACAACACAAAAGAAGGAATTATTTACTTTTCTTCCTAAAACTCATTAGTATATCATAACCACAGGCACATTAGGGCAGTTAACAAATGGCCTCAGGATAATGAGGAATTAAATGTCAATAAACCCCATTATGCATTTCATCACTGTGAATGCAATGTTGACAGAATTATATTTATTATAAAAGAGATATTCTATTTTTTATAGTTAGTGTTTTGTGGAGCTTAAAATATATATGTTTTTTTTTTCAGTAAATGGCATATGCATAGTATTCAATTGAGAATCATTATGATAATTGCATTACTATCATTTTATAGAGATGAGCTAAGATTTCTTACTTGGGTTACTAAATATAACAGAAGTTAAGTATATATTTCCATTTTGGTAACTTAAGGTATATTTTTGCATAATGTTAAAGAAACAGAGGCAATTAATAGGTAAAGAAGCCCAACCATATTTTATGTAGGAACAGTTGCAGTAGAATAGATGGAGAAGAGTGGAGGGAACTCACTGAAATTCAATGTTGAACTTGGCTATTTACAATTACAGCATGATATGGATATCTTAACCATGGAGTAGCTTGGATATAGACAACTCTCAGTAAACTAACAAGCTCTAACTGAAGGTAAAACATAGGGTTTGGATATCCTGATATGCTCCTAGTCCTTTGCAAACGACAAGAACAGGGAGAAGTGGGTATGATTCTATATACTCACTTTAGTAAATAGTGTGATGCAGGTCCTGTAAAGATGGAAGCAGAAGCTCCTTAAATTCTTTCACTGAGGTCAAAGAGCTTCCAAGGCCTTTAGTGAAATCTGATAAGGAAAATCCTCTTTTTTAGTATAAGTCATCCCTCGTTCTGATGGTAAGTGCTGCTTTAAATTTTTGTAAGGTTATGATAGGGAAAGATCATCACACACTAGATATTTACACAAAATGAAAACTTAATATGGTACATTCTTTTGAACGACTTAATATATTTTTTAACTAAAAAGTGATACTATTATGCCAGGCAGTGGTGGCACACGCCTTTAGTCCCAGCACTCAGGAGGCAGAGGCAGGCAGATCTCTGTGAGTTCGAGTCCAGCCTGGTCTACAGAGCGAGATCCAGGAAAGGTGCAAAGCTACACAGAGAAACCCTGTCTTGAAAAACCAAAAAAATAAGTGATATTATAATTATAAAAATAAATTAGTATTTTATATAATAATAAATATAACTAATGAATATTATAAAAATAAAGCATTATGAAACATGTGTAACTTATATAATTAAGTGTATAAATTATTACAGATCAAATCCTCATGTGCAGCTGGAGTTTTCTCTCGGGGTCCCGCCAAGCCCCGGCAGTCTGACAGCCCACTTATAAGATAAACACACAGATGCTTATATTATTTACAAACTGTATGGCCATGGCAGGCTTCTTGCTAATTGTTCTTATATCTTAAATTAACCCATTTGTATAAATCTATACCTTGCCACGTGGCTCATGGCTTACTGGCATCTTCACATGCTGCTTGTCGTGGTGGCGGCTGGCAGTGTCTCCCCCACTCAGCCTTCCCTTCCCAGAATTCTCCTCTCTCTTTGTCCTGCCTATACTTCCTCCCTGGTCACTGGCCAATCAGTGTTTTATTTATACAGAACGATATCCATAACACTCATGTATATATATTCCTCTGTAAACACAATTAAGAAAATGTCATCTGATTTTGGATTAAAATCTATTTATTGAGGGGATCTTAACAAATACTTTTAGTAAACATATTTCTCTTCATCTTTATCAAAGGTGCACAGTTTAGGTCATATTTTTGGTTTGTTAGGAACAAAATAAGTTCAAAGTTGTTACACTGGAAGGTAATACATGGGGTTGCCCACTTCCTCAAAATATTAGTAACTAGAGGCACAGACTCTTACACTTAAGTCTACATCATTAAAAGAACTGGAACCAATAATTGTAATCAAAATACTAAAGTGCTACATATTAATAAATTGAGAAACAAATAATTTTAATTATCACTTAATATGTTTTAAAAAATAATTTAGTAGCTTTACAAGTACAAATTATGAATACTATGGAAGAACACAATTTTGTGTTTTTATGAAGACACATATGTGTTAGATACTATTACATTTTGTTAGCTATATTAGGCTGTTTTAATTTTTTTAAACTTGGTATCAGTGGTTAGATTTAGTTTAATTTTCCAATTAAATATAATTTGTTGCAGTTTGCACTTGAGTATGCATTCTCCAGCTTAATGGCACATAGTAATTAGGGCTCAGAGGAGGGAAGGTTTACAAAATGCTTATTAACAATCTTAATTGCATTATTTCTTCACATGTAACTTTAAAGGATGCAGGCTGAGAACTGGTAGAAAGTCTTCCAATATGAATTGCATATTAGTAGACAGAGAAAAGATGAGGGAATGGGGTAGGGCACTTTACCCTATGAGTCACTAGTGTAAAAAGAAGAAAAAAGGCCTACTGTTTGCTGCTGAATGATTTCTATGGATAGCTTCCGGAAAAGAGATAGCTATTATATTTGATGATGTATCTGGTGGTGACTCCACCAGATTCCAAAGGATAGCCTGGATTCAACAGTCACAGAATTAACTCAGTTTAATTCAAATGTTTCTCACAACAGCTAAAACAAAAGGGTGAATCTGGGAAAGAGACAGGCAGAAAGGAGTGGGCAGTACAGGGGAGGGTGGTTGATAACAGTGGAAGTGATCTTGTCGGGGCAGGGGCCAAGAGTAGCTAGAATGCATTGTACACATATATGAAATTGTCAAATAACTAAATTAATAAACAATTTTTTAAATGTACCAGCTAACACTGGTGACCTATTTTTATAATTCTAGTGCTTGGGAGCCTGAGGTAGTAGGATTCTCCTGAGTTTGAGTCCAGCTGGGCTACATGTAAAGGCCCAGTTCACAAATAAACAGACAATGAATATAAGCAGAATTCATAATACAAGGTATTTTCTAATACAAAGAAATGATAATTTAGGTTTAAATATTATAAATTATTTTATAAAAGCAATTCTTTCTCTGAGGGTAAACACATGCTCAATTATTAAACAATTAATTTTAATGTGCTTTTATTATTTATTTATCTCTATTTATTTATTTAGTATGTTTATGTGCTTTGCCTGTTTGTAACTATGTGCATGAAATATGTACATGATATCTGCAAAGGTCAGAAGAGTATATCATATATGCTAGAACTAGAGCTAAGACAATTGTCGCTCAAAATGGAACCTAGGTCCTCCACAAATCAGCAAGTGTTCTAGACTTTTGATCCCTCTCTTTAGCCCTGAACTGGTTGATTTTACCAAAGACTTGTATCCCATAGTAGCCTTCATGACACCTTCTGTGACTAGGAATATTTCTATAAGGAGGAATTTTCTTGCTCAGGTCCAAACTTAACTTCTCTGTATTATGCATCTAAAGTTGTATGGTTTCTTCAACAATATAATCTCATTCTCTATTTCTGATGAGCAGCCAAAAGGAATAGCCAAAGCCCATATTGCTTTCTGGGTCTTCCCTGACCAGAAACTAATGAGGAGTCATGGCACCCTTGGAACTTGGGTTTTTATTTAGTAACCCATAGTTTCTGGGAAAAGTTTTCTACAGGCATGCAAATTATCTTCTCACAAGTTCTTATTTAAATATGTGTGTGTGTGTGTGTGTGTGTGTGTGTGTGTGTGTGTGTGTGTATTATACCTCTTTAGTGTGGTAATAAGGTACTAAAATTTTATGCTTTCTTTTGTTTCATCCTCATTTTGGTTAGCCCTACAACAATTTCCCTCCATCCTCTTATACCATCCCTGATTTTACCTACAGATTTTATCTTCTTTATTTTTATATTTTCTCTCTTCTACTACCTCCTCCTCTAAGACACACCATTGACACAGTCAATTTTTACTTTCATGGTTAGTATACTAAGCTGAACACAAAAATTGAGAGATTCAAAGCTAAGATCCACATATGAGGGAGAACATTCACAGTTTTTGTTGTTGTTGTTGTGTGTGTGTGTGTGTGTGTTTAGGTAGCTATATAGTTCCATCCTTTCAGTTTCAAACAAAATAATTTCATTTTTCTTTACAACTGAATAAAATTCCATTTTGTTCATGTATTACAGTTTCATTTTATATCCATCATATGATGAATGAACACTAACCTAGGTCCATTCCAGAGCAATTGTGAATAGAGTAGTAATGAACATGAATTTGAAAGCTCACTGCAATAGAATATAGAATCATTTAGGTATTTACCCAGGACAGAAATAGTTGAGCATTCTGGTAATTCTATTTCTAGTTTTCTGAGGACACTCTAAACTCATTTCCATAGTAGATACACTGGTTTTCACTCCCAGCATCAATCAAGAGTGTTGCTCTTCCCCTACATTCTTAACAACTCACTATAATGATTTGGAATCTCAAAGTATTTTACTTTGCTTTTTCCTGGTGGCTATTGGTGCTGAACCTGTGTATAAGTACTTATTAGACATTTATATTTTCTATTTTGAAAATTCTCTGTTCAGATTCACATCTAATTTTTAATTGGGTTGTTTATTTTCTTGATGTTTGCTCATTAATTAATAATTTTAAAATTATGAAGGATGTTTTGTACAAAATAACGTATCTGCAAATATAAGAATGCAGTGTAATATCTTTTTACTATTTCATTATTTATACTTTTTACCCTACCTGTCTGTTCTCTAGTCCAAATACCATAGGAAGTGTCCAACTACCCATAATAAAGAATCCTCAATGTGCTACATCAAGTTGTTTTCAAGGAGACACATGAAACTGAAAGGTTATCTCTCTAATTACTATTGTTGAAAGTAACATGAGTTAAAGACAAATATTTTGTTTGCACAATTAACCTTAATTCCTAAGAATTAATCCCCCAACCAATCAAAGTACTGCAGATATGAAGTTCTAGTATAACACAAGTGTATAAAGCAGGTAGATGATATGTACTACATTGTGTAATGAAAAAACAAGGAAGTCCTGACACAATGAGGTAAAAGAACGTTTTTGTGTCTATCAGGTAAAAATTAGGTTGTGTTCTTCAGGGCCAAGGCACATTTTAAGTAATATTGTCTACTAATCCTAACTATTTTCCATTTTTCAATATAATATATATCTCAGGAATTGAAAGCATACATAGAAATTACACATGAAAGAAATTACTGTTTAAATATAAGCTGTGGCAAATAGCTACAGAAAACTGATCTATGAGATTTAACTTTGTTGACTAGAATTTTTGTAAAGTTCATAACTGTGATAATGAAAATCAAGATTTTTTTGTATTATAGAAAATGAGTAGTAAAAATTTAAAAAGTTGCTTTTTTATAAGTATTTTATTTAAAAAATGTTTTCCTTTTACATACCATTTCCTTGTTTTCCCTTCCTCCTATTCTCCAGCTACCCGCACCTACTCCATCCCACCCTCATCCTCTCCTCATAGAGAGTAAGGCCTCCTTTGGGTAGTCAACACAGGCTGGCATTCCAAGGTGGGGCTGGAACTAGCCCCTCTCCTCTGCATCAAGGTTGAGTAAGGCATCGCACCACAGGGCTCTAAAAAGCCAGTTCATGTACCCTGGGTAAGTTCTGGTCCCATTGACAGGTGACCCACAAACACATCAAGCCACACAAACTTCACCCACATTCAGAGGCCCATGCAGCTCCCCCCCCCCCCGCTGTCAGTCCAGAGTCCATGAACTACCACTAGCTGGGGTCAGCTATTTCTGTTTTTTTTTTTTTTTTTTCCATCATGATTCTAACCACCATTGCTCTTATAATCCTTCCTCCCTTTTTTCAACTGAACTCCAGGATCTTGGCCAAGTGCTTGGCTGTGGGTCTATCTTTGCCTCTGCTTCCATCAGCCACTGAATGTAGGTTCTATGATGACAATTAGGGTAAACACCAATCTGAGTGCAGGAGAAGGCTAATTCAAGCATCCTCTTCACCATTGCTATGAGTCTTAGCTGGGGACAACTTAGCTGTGAGTTCCTGGGGTTTTCCCTAGCTGCAGATTTCTCTCTATTTTCTTAATGGTACATTCTGTCAAGATACCTCTTTCATTGCTCTCCCCCATGTTCCCACGTGTTACCACCTCCCATCTTTTCCCATCCTTGCCTCTCTACTCCCTGCTCCCAGTTTACCCAGGAGATTTTAATCCCTTAGTCCCCTTCCTGGGGCAATTCATGTGTGTCCCTCTTAGTGTCCTCCTCTTTACCTAGCTTCTCTGGGGCTATGGATTATAGAACTCAAGATACTAGACAACAAAATACCAAATAATACAATTGAAAATGGTCTACAGAGCTAAACAGAATTCTCAACAGAAGAATCTCAAATGGCCAAAGGACATTTAAGGGACTGTTCATTATTGTTAGTCATTAGGGAAAAGCAAATATCTACACCTATCACGATGACTAAGATCAAAAACACTGGTGAAACCTTATATTAGAAAGGATGTGGAGAAAGGGGAACACTCCTCCACTGCTGGTGGGAATGCAATCTTGTACAACCACACTGGAAATCAGTATGGCAGTATCTCAGAAAATTGGGAATCACCTTACCTCAAGACCTACAATACTGCTACTGGGCATATACACAAAAGATGCTCAACCACATCACAAGGACTTTTGCTCAACTATGTTCATAGCAGCATTATTCATAATAGCGAGAACCTGTAAATGACCTAGATGTTCTTCACCGAGGAATATTTACCTTTTATAAGCTACTTGTTTACATGAGGGTCACTGATGTTGTAATTAGAAGTTATATGCTTGTTTCCTAATCATACCAATGAAATCATGTTCATGGTACACATTCTTAACTAAATATACAATACTTATGTCTTTTTTTCTTTTTATAAAGTATTTATGTTGTAGTATTCAGCTGAATTTTAAATATACTTTATCTGAACAGTCATAAGTATAAAATATATAAATTAAAATACAGCTTTATAGAGTTATAAAATTTATAGTTTTAAGAAATTTTTGCAATAAAAATCCATATTTAGGGTCATAATATAAGCTAATCCTATTTAGTGCTAATCTTATTTTAAAATTTTCATTGAACTATATTAAAGAGTCATCAACTATATTAAAGAATCATCAATTCATTCCATTTATCATCTCACTGTAAATATTAATGCTTTTATTAAAATAGAAAATTGTTGCCATAAAATTTGTTCCATGAGCTTCTACACATTTTAGAAAAACCCAAACATCTGGTAAGCTTTCTGAAGGGTGTGCTTACATACTCTTACTAGTAATTATTTGATATGCTGGGTAAGTTTGGGATTAATGAGCTTCATGAGGGTTAATGAGTTGGGTACTGATTAAAGGACCCGGACAGAGTATGGTATTTTCCTTGTTGGATGCACTTTTTATTTATGGGTAACAATATTTTTTAAAATGTAAACACAGAAAAAACTTGGAAAAAAACACATAAACATGTTCACAAACCATTTTCTGTGACCTGTGACGTTGGTAAGTAGCAGAAATAAACATATTGACATATTGTGGCCAAGAAGATTTTTTTAAGTGTGCATCTTAATTTTAAAGTGTGCCCAGATCTCATAATGTTTGTAAGAATGCAAAGTTAAGTGCCACCGTGAGGAAATGGCATTGTTAAGGGAGCACTTTGCATTCAAAGCTCTGAGGGAGGGTTTGGGTAGGTACCAGGCAGCCTGGCCCCTCACGTATCATGTTAAGTGCCACGTTATGAGAATATCTACTCATTCTAAGTAGAGGGAGGACAAAGAAGGATATTTGTATTGCTTTGCTTCCACTTGACCTTCATTACCCACAAATAGATATTCATAATCCTCCCACAACTTTGGGTCAGAGGTAGAGTTAGAAAGATACTTGGGATAACAAATGATGAATGCTTGAGCTTAGGAAAAAGAAAAAGTATTATTAATTCAGTATATGCACTTATTATAGCTTAATATAAATAAGTATACTTTATGAGAATGAAACACAAAGCAAAATTACTTATTAGAAATCTAAATTCATCACATTTGATATTGTGTTTTATAATAATGTACAAAGGTCAATAATTGACAGGGGTTCCATTTAAGTGTGATGAATATTTGGTCGGAAAACAACATACTGGAATAGCATTTACTTGTTAACACAGAAAAATAACTGAAAATAGATATCTTTGATCCCTGTAATGAATTCAGCAGCACACCCTTATGTACACAAAACCATCACATTGCAATTCTGCATTGCTAGCTGCTGCTTTGCAACCAGCTTAGCCATATCTCAGAACATTGTATGGGTGCGTGAGTGTGTGCGTTCATTTTCCCACTTAGGTGATATGACGCTCTAGCACATTTATTTATATTTTTTCAGAATGCAGTAAAATGAAACATTTTAATCACACACACACACACACACACACACACACACACACACACACACATATATAATGTGACTAAGAGTAATTTGCTATGCCAAGATTAGTTCAAATAAACGTCATATATATTCATGTGCACATATCTGCAATTGGAATTTTGATAGTGAAATATATTTGTCTTTAGTGTTAATTTATATCATCCATATTACTCAAAATATGAAATAAGAACATAATACAGATAGTTTGTCCTTATTTTCTTGTTAGGTTTTCATTTACAGGTTGAGTAGCTCTGTCCTACTCTTTTTTAAAATATTTGCAAACTCAATGAAACACACAGTTTATTATTTGAGAAGGTTACACCAGGACACACAATCAAGATTTCTCTGCAATTTTGTTTTTACATGTAGGGTTTCTAGGTATAGCAGAAAAAAAATGCTTTTCAAAAGTATTGGAATTTTAAGAAATGAAAATAAGAGCACTTTATCCTTCTAATCAACTTCAGGTATATCTCTTGCTTTTCTTTCTCCTCACTTGTACTAGAACATGTGATCTCTAAAGGTTATGAGAGACTAAAAGTACAAAGTGTACTTTTTTTTACAATAACTTCAATATTTTTTTTCTGATTGTGTTGCTGACAGCATAGAGTATTGAAGAAATTCTCCTCTTCAAGGATCATGAAGTAGGTGAAGGATTGTATCCACTTGATGGTGTACATTATTGGCTTTCATTTTGGAGATGTAACTCATATCCCCATTTGGGTAAGATAATCTTGTTTGAATCTTAGATGATCTTTTAATGAAAAACCCAGAGCCAGATATCAGGGTGAAAGCTGAAAGAACAGAGAAGCAGAAGAGCCAGCCACAAGCTCTTACCTCTACAAAATCCTCAGCCTAAAGAGTGTGAGTTCCTGTTTCCTTACACCTTACATACCTTTCTGTGTCCTGCCATATTACTTTCTGTGATTAAAGGTGTGTGCCACCACTGCCTGGCTCTGTTTCTCTCCTATACTGAATCAATCTCATGTAGCCCAGTGTGGCCTTGAACTCACAGAGATCCATACAGATCTCTGTCTCCTGAGTGATTGAATTAAGGGTATGGGCCAACACTGCCTGGCCTCTATGTCTAATCTAGTGGCTGGATCTGTTCTCTGATCAAGCAAGTTTCTTAGGGTACACTGTATATATTGTCACCACAAGATGACAGTAGTTAGATAGCAACTGAAAGCTTAATATGGACATTAATTTCAACTAAAATGAGTGTTTTCCAAAACTTCATAAATTTTTGTTCCCTATCATGGCTAACATGATTGGCTACCTTTTTTACTTACCAAGTTATTCAAAAATGATTTATTTATGCTTAAGAATTTCTTATATGTAAATAATGATATATAATCATGTCTACCACTGTCCCTCCCTCAGGAACTCATCTCATATTTACCTCATCAAATTCCTCTCCAAATTTCATGTCAATGATTTTGTTAAGAGTTTACTATGGCATTTATTGCTGCCATGCATGCATGGCTGTGGGGCCATCCTCTGGGCCATGAGTATCTTATTAGTGGCCACATCACTGAAGGATGATGCTCTCCCTTGCAAATAATTGTTAGTGGTCAATAGATCCTCAGTAAGAGGTGGGGCATGAAGATCACCTATACCAGAATTCTGCTGTCTGGACCCCCAGTGCTGTTCTCTGAACAGGATTATAGTATCAGTTAGGAAATTCCTAACTCTGCATCAAGCCTTAAATCCAATAAGAAAGTGGCTAGTTACCCCTTACTAGTCCTGCTACTTTTTCACCATTCATTATATCTTGTATGACACCATATCAGTATTGCTGTATGCACCACTTAGAGCTGGGTAAGCCCATTAATATCTTTTATCCACAGCAGCATGTATGCCACCTTCCAGCACTATGAAAGCCATCTAGTAGAGAGTTTCCAGACTGAATTGAGAAAGATTTTCCTGTATGTATCCTTTAGTCAAAGTATATGGTGTCCTCAGCAAGAGAGCCTTGTCATGTAGTTTGATAGAAAACAAATAGTCTGTTGTTTGATGTTTCCTGGGTTCTCCATGACCAAGAAATCAAAGAGAATTGTCACATGCTAGGAAATTAAAAGTCAAATTGTAGCCATAGTCCATCTCCCCAGTCAGATGTTGTCATCATGAATAGAAATGACAAGAAATGACTTTGAGAATATGGAAAAATGAGGAACTCTATGCACTGTCGGTTAGTGGCATAAATACATGCAACCACTTTAGAAAACATTCTGGAGTTTTCTAAAAAGAGAAGAAATCAAACTGTACACAACCCAGCTCTATTACACCTAGACATATACCAAATTAAGTTTATATCCTATTGAAGAGATATTCACACATTCACTTTCATTGTTGCTCTATTAAAAAAGGGAAGGAATTAAATCAACCTAGAAACCCTTCAATGGATGAAAGAATGAACAAAGAAGTGATGTACATATAAAAAGCACAGTATTACTCAGCTATAAAGAAAAAAATGAAATCATGATCTTTGCATGTAAAATGGATGTAACTAGAAAAAAGTCTAAAATGAACAAAGAAACTCAGGCCCAGAAACATAAAAAAAAATACAGAACCCAGAAAATTAGAAAGGGCCCTATTTTGGAAAGAGATTTGTTTAGGCAGGAGAGATTCTATATTATGGAAAAGATGAAAGAAGAGAGAAGGAATACTTAGGGTAGAATGGCCTAAGCTAGAAATCTGAGAGATAACAGGAGGTAAAAAGAAGGTATAACCCCAAAAAAAGGAGACATCAAAACCCATTTGGTAGCACACAATCACATAGACCTCTTAAAGATAATGAAAAGAGTAATGGCATCCATATAAAATAACAGAAAAAGAGTGAATACTGAAGACTAAAGGCTTGATTGGGAAGGGGTAGGAAGTAGTAGTGCGTGGTTTAATCAAAACTGAAGTTTCTAATACAAATTTCGAAGAATAATGCATATTTTATTGTTAGTTGAGTAAGCATAGATGTTTACTTCAGAAGAAATGTAGTCAGATTTTTCTTTAGGCTGCCAGCTCACAAATGACATCATAGAGGTTTATTACTAATTATGAAAATTCAACCTTAGTTTAGGCTTGTCGTACTAGCTCTTATAACTGAAATTAACCCATTTATTTTAGTCCCCATTTTTTTTGGCGTGGCTTCTTAGCTCATCTCTCTCTGTATCAACCAGGCTGCTTCCTCTGCATCTGCCTGGTGACTTCACCTTCTTCTTCCCAAAGTTGTCTCTCTGTCTGGAAATCCTAGGTACTGGCCATTCAACTTTTTATTAAAACAATCACAGCAATACATTTTATTTATTTATTTTAAGTTTTTTTTTTTTCATTTTACATACCACTCCCAGCTTCCCCTCTTCCCCTTCTCCCTCCCCCACCACTGCCCTCTATTGGTGGAATTATTAAGGCAACTCCATGTAGTTAAAGGGGAGGTTTACTTCGGGTTTTTACTCACAAGTAAAAGGATAGATTACAGGGTCCGGGAGAGGTGAAGTGCAGTCCATCTGTGTTCTTCAGAGAACTCTGCTAGGTCTACCATCTAACATTCAGGATTACCAGGAACCAAGAGAGCCAACATATCCAGATCTCGGGTCTTAAGGGCTCCCATCTTGGCCCCACCTCAAGGGTAGGCCATAGGTAGGCTTGACAGCTACTGGAAGCCTCAATGGGGGTGGTACTTCTAGGTCAAAGCTGGAACAGCTACCCACTATAGTTCACCTTTCATTTCCAAACCCTATCCACTCCTCAGAGGACAAGGTCTCCCTTGGGTAGTCAACAAAGTCTAGTATACTAAGTTGAGGTAGGATCAAGACCCTCCCTCTGTAGCTAGAGTTTTCTTGCCTGGCCCACAGTCAGGTCAAATCTCTCACCCGCCAGTCCCACAGCCACTCAGACCCAACCAAGTAAACACAGAGACTTATATTGCTTACAAAATGTATGGCTGTGGCAGGCTTCTTGCTAACTGTTCTTATATCTTAAATTAATCCATTTCTATAAATCTATACCTTGCCATGTGGCTCATGGCTTACTGGCATCTTCACATGCTGCTTGTCATGGTGGTGGCTGACAGTGTCTCTCTTCCCTTCCTGTTTCCTCAATTCTCCTCTCTGTTAGTCCTGCCTATACTTCCTGTCTGGCTATTGGCCAATTAGTGTTTTATTTATATAGAGTGATATCCACAGCACTTCCCCTTTTCTTCTTTTTCAAAAAAGAAAGTTTTAACTTTACATAGTAAAATTACATATAACAAAACAATTATCAAGCAAGAATTACAGTTACAATACTGAAGAAGATATCCTACCTATCTTATATTTGTGAGTCTAAGGTTTTTTATCTAACCCACCTTTTATCATAACTGAGGAAATTATAACTATCTAGTCTTCAACCACATCAAAGACCTCAGAAGGATATAATACTACCTGAGAAATGGGAGAAGGATGTAAGCAACTTTTAAAAGTCTTGCAGGGTAGATAGAGACAGCTGTCAGCCTGGACAATCGTCCAAATTTTCTTGTAAAGTTGGAGCATCTGTCTTTAGTGCACAGGGATAGAGTCTCTCTGTCATTTTTTTTTTTTTTTTTTTAGTGTCCTGTAGAATGTCTGGCAGTTTCCTCTGTGAAGCAGGAACCTGAAGGACTATTTTGCCAAGCAAAGTTCAGTGGTTACCTTCTTATGGGTCCTGCATGTCCAGTCTATCAAGCAGTCCAGGCAAGAACAGTTTTTTTGCCCAAATGGCTATTTTTGCCAAGAAGAAGATAAACTCCATATAGAGTGTCTTCGATGCCCATTCTTCTATCTGAAGTAAATCCGGTGTTGCCAGGAGCAGACATGTCTCACTGTCCAGAAAGTCTAAATTTTTAAAACATTTTAAATGCCATATTCTGTAGGTCTTTGAAGTGTTTGAAGATTACCCGTCTATCTGAAGTATATCTATATATACCTAGAAAACTTAACTAACATGGCTACAAGTTTGACTATCATAGAAGACTAATTATTAATCTGTATTTCTTAATTATCCATTACAATCTAAATGAGTTACATAAACATAATTCCTCAAACAAGAATAGAAACTGCATATGGAGTTAACTTTCATTGTGGCAAAAGTTAGCCACTGGACAACAAAGTATCCTGCTGACAACAGGACAAAATGGACAGACAGGACATGAAACAAAGGACTACTGATTCTTGCCAAAACAAGTGTGGTTATGGCTTTATCAAAAGGCATCTTCTGAGGCCAGGATAATATGGCACCATCCCTGAAGTGGCCTTTGCAATCCAGAAAAGGTACAGTGCCCTTCTCTTCAAAGGCAGCTGAACAGGCAGTGGGCCAATGGCTTCTGATGTCCAATGGAACAGGAGCTGAAACAGTTATTCTTGAATAGTAACTAAGCTCACGCCTCTCAATAGTAAACTGGCATTTGATAGAGGGATATGGGGAAGAACGGGATGCTGAGATGAAGCCACATACACATAGCCAAGAAGAATGGACAGCTGAATTCCAAAAACATCAACAATTTCCAGAATTTAAAATCTTGAATCATGACATGACACTATTGGAATTCAGGTATTTCTGGTACATGGACTGCTCTCACCCAATGTGAGGTAGAACTATTGACCTTGCGTACATCCTACTTCACAAATGAGTCTGTCAGATACACTAAGACTATAGGCTGAAGATGATGCCCCAACACTGCGGAGAAACCTCAGGTGACTGTCCAGGCAGCTGGCTGTTTCTGTCAACTCACATTTTTTTTTTTTGGAAGCTGCTTGCATGCACTTCCTGTCTTTATTTTTTAATTAGGTAATATTATTTCCTTCTTGGGTCTCTGAGGGAGTTGAAGATTAGTTAGTTATAGTTGAAGATTAGTTAGGATAGAAAGTGAATTAGGTACATTTTGGACTTACCAAAATAGGATAGATAATGGAATTATTTTCTCTGAATTTGTCAAATACAAATGGACTAGACATCGTTTAGGTATTTATTGCTTGTATATATGGTATATAGTTATTGTGCTTTTGTATATAGTTTTTCTTCTGTTAGTTATAACCTTTTTCCTTTTTTTTTCTTTTTATTAAAATAAAAAAGGGGAAATATGGTGATATTTTAATTGTACTGAAATGTGATTTTATTTGTATGTCAATAAATAAAGTTCCCTGGGGGTCAGAGCTAATTGCAAGCCATAGCAGAAACTGGGCGGTGGTGGTGCACGCCTTTAATCCCAGCTCTTGGGAGGCAGATCTAGGCAGATCTCTGTGTGTTCAAAGATACAGCCAGCATGGAGACACATACCTTTAATCTCAATACCAACTATAGAAGACCTGGCGGTCTCTACAGACAAGCAGTAATGAGGAGGTCATGTGGTTGGGTTTACAACCAATGAGAAGGCAGAATAGAAAGTCTATAAAAAAGACAAACAGACAGGAAGTAGGTCTCTTGCTGAGGAAGATAGCAGCGGCAGTGAAGGGTAAGGTTTTTAACTCTTAGCTATCGCTCTGACCTCTTGGGCTTTCATCTTTGCATTGGCTCTGTGTTTCTTATTTAATAAGACGGTTACATCTACATCGCCCCCCCCCCCCGCCCCCCTGTGTCAAGGCTGAGCAAGATATCCACACTAGGGAATGTGTACCAGAAAGCCATTTCATGCACCCTGGACAAGTCCTGGTATCCCTGTAAGGGGCTCCCCAAACAGATCTAGCCACATAAGTGTTACTCACATTTAGAGGGTCTAGTTCAGTCCCATGCATGTTCGCTAGCTAACAGGCCAGAGTCCATGAGCTCCCACCAGACTGGGTTAGCTATCTCTGTGGTTTTCACTGCCATGATCTTGACCTCACTTGCTTCTGTGATCCTTCCTCCCTGTCTTCAACTGAAGTCTAGGAGGTCAGCCCAGTGCTTGTTTGTGGATCACTGCATCTGCTTCCATCAGTTACTGGATGTAGGTTATATGGTGACAATTAGGGTAGTCACTAATATGATTATAAGGGAAGGTAAGTTCAAGCACCCTCTCCATTATTGCTAAGATTTTTAGCTAATGTCATCCTTGCAGATTCCTGGGCATTTCCCTAGCACCAGGTTTCTCCATAACCCCTTAATTGTTCTCTCTCCCGAGGTATCTCTTTCATTGTTCTCTCTGTCCATCCCTCCCTCTACTTGGCCAACTCAGTCCCTCCTGTTCCCATCTCCCATCCCTCCCTTTTTTACCCTTCTTCCCAGTTTACCTAGGAGATCATAATTGTTTTCCCTTCATGGGGTCCTCCATGTGTGTTCCTCTTAGAGTCTTCCTTTTTACCTAGTTTCTCCGGGGTTGTAGATTGTAGTCTGATTATCCTTTGCTTTGAGTCTAATGTATATTTAAGAGTTAGTATATACCATGTTTGTCTTTCTTAGTCTGAGTTACCTCACTCAGGATGATTCTTTCTAGCTCCATCCATTTGCTGACAAATTTCATGATGTCATTATTTTTTACTGCTGAATAATACTCCATTATGTAAAGGTACCACATTGTTCTTATCACTTCTTCTGTTGAGGGGCATCTAGTTTGTTTCCAGGTTCTGGTTATTATGAATAAAGCACAGCAGTACATTTTCCCACAATGTACAAATACCAAACAACAATGAAATTCATTTCATTTTAGTATCCAATAGCCAAAAATTCTTTTGAATTATTACATCATTTACTAATGATACAATTGTTTGTTTTGCTGGAAATTTTCAAATATAATTGTATCTTTTGAAACTGCATGCACACATTACGTATTATGTACATTCAAACTATATTTTAGATAAAATATTCAATTATTTTATATGAAATTTGGTGTACCATATCCTATACCATGCATGCTTATCTGAAGCACAGTGAATATAATGTGAAGAATGCCCTCCTCTGTAAGGAAAGTCATGTTTTGTCTCTAGTTATAATATTAAAAAGCCTCATCTACACTGCCCTTCACTCACGGCCTCTTTCACTGCTCAACCTTTTTGAAAAGTCATACCATATACAAGTTGTAACTTTCAATGGGTGTTTACAGAATTTATTAATATCAGCAAAGAAGACAGATCTATGCAAAGAAATTTGCAAGTTCTTTAAGACTAATACTTGGCATGAACAATTCTATAAAATCATTGTTTAATATTCTACAGCCAACCAGCTGGAGTTGGATTTTCTTCAACATAAAAACTATATTTATTTATTTTCTTTTTAACAAGTCTACTGTTTAAGGATACACGTGGGCTTGCTATTAACATTAATTAATTCATGACAATGAAATAGGAATTCACTTCTCCAAAGTAATCTGTATATTACTAAGCAAATGGGGTTTATATAATGTAAATTACACATGAAGTAAGGAAATAGTCAAATGCCAATCAATTGAAAAATAAATAAAATAATTCTTGTCAAGATCTAGAACATGTGTTTGGTAACATAATATATAGGTGAAAATATATTATTCTGTTTTGTGACTGAATATATTTGGAATCAATAGTATTTGTGTTATGAGCATTGAAAATAAAAATATAAAAAGGTCACTGTACAATATCACAAAAATTGTTCTTCGTAATTATGGTAAAAAAAAATCTTTAACATGTCATCTAGTTGCATTGGAAGTTTGCTTCATTTCTACTCATTTTCCAAATTGCTGTGATTTATTTTCATCTGCTTTGTATTTGGAAGAAGTTATGACTTTTTAAGACTTTTCATCTTCTTTCTAACTCCATTTTTAAACCCTAACCCTTAGTGTCACAGAATATTAGTGTATTTGGACATAAGGCTATTGTAGACACAAGTAAAAATAATGTCATTAGAGTGGCCTTTAATAAAATCTGGCTGAATTCCATAGAAGAAGAAGTTAATTCAGAAAGGAAGGGAGGGGGCAAAGAAGGAGAGAGAAGAAAATGAATGCTAACAGACCCAATAAACAAAATCAGTAGGAGAATACAATGAGAGGGTTGCATTCTTGAAATAAGACAGAGCTCAAGTATTATCAAACTCTGATGCACTTTGTTCTTGAACTTGAAGCTCTGCTGCTGTTAGAAAATGGGTTTCTTTGCTTAAGATACCAAGTCAGTGACATTTTGTATAAGATTCCAAGTCAGTTAGTATCGATACTAAGGAAAGTGAGACTGATGAGGCTGCCCTACATTCCGTTAAGATTAAATCATTCTCCAGTAGCTTCAAAAGACTATATATTGTCAACAATAAATCATGTATCTTAATTTATAAGATAAACCTTAATTTATCTTGCCTATGTTTAAAAATCTACAAAGCTTTTTCAATCAAAAGACATCAATTATAAGAAAATATCTATAAATATATTTTTATAATTATTAGATTGTGTTTTTCACTCTGTATAAAGGCAAGTCTTGTTTTTTAAGTGAAAATATGACATTTATCTCAGAAATGTTGACCTGTTCAAATCTAAACAAATTTTCTCAGTTGTGAAATGGGTTCTTCCTGAAAGAAAAAAAAAGAACATACTTCCTTTGATCTCATGAAATATTCAAAGTGATAATGAAGCATGTTTTGCCTTCTTGTAAACCTGCTAAAATATCATTTTTCTGAGTTTGACAGTGGTGAAAATTTTATCACACAGCATGAAATGTGTTATTTTGATACATCGACACCATATCAATCCTTATCTTTGCACATTCAACTTTGTGACTAAGAATATTTCTGTGCAAACTTCATAAACAGTTTCATGTAAATTTAAGAAAAGTATTAGTTTCAGATGATTAATTGCTTTTTATACTGTTAATTAGTGAAGGCAACGAGTTGAGTTTAGTGATAATGGACCAACATCACCTTATTTATAAAAGTAAATATAAGACAAGTATAAAATTATATCAAACCTTGGTATTAACATAAATTGAAAAAGAGATCTTTGGAGTTGTAGTAACTAACAATCTTACTTTCTAACTGTTTACAGAATCCTTAGTAATTCAATGCAAGTGTGTGATATTAGGTAGGGGATAAAACTTAAAAATATATTTCTGTGATCAAAGTATCATAATCCAATCTGATAGACTTTTCTTCCCTCCCATTACTTTTATACAGAATGATTTCTCCTTGAGAAATATAAGATCAGTTATATGACAGAAACAAACCAAAAGGAAAAACAACCCATACCAGTAATGGGATAATAGCAAACCCTAAAACATGATCAGGCAGACTGATTACGTTCCTGTGCTTATGGTCAAGTATTTACCTTCAAATTCAGAGTTAAATATCTTATTTCCTGATTACCCTTAGCCTGCATATACTGATGTGTAGCTGGAGTTTTCCTGTGTCCCAGCCTGCCAGTGGTCAGGACAAATCTCCAGATTTGGTTTATTTATTAACCAATCTGAGCAACACATTCACAGCACTGATACATACTCATTGTAGCATAGGGCAAGTTAATAACACTCTCTAAATCCGTCTTCTCTTCTTTGTTCCTTAAACTCTGTAACAGTAGGATCTGCAGTTGAGGAACTAATAGGAATCATAATATCCCATTGTTTTTTAAAAAAATGTCCTCTAATAAATTTTATGATAAGCTTATATATGAGTAGTATGTATTCTTACATTTTTTAAAATTTTTATTTTATAATTTGATTTAATTTTACATATCAGCCACGGATCCCCCTGTCCTCTCTCCTCCAGCTCCCTACTCTCCCCCCAGCCCACCCTCCATTCCCATCTCCCCCAGGGCAAGGACTCCCCTGGGTATTCTGCTCAACCTGGTAGATTCAGTCCAGGCAGGACCAGTTCCCTCCTCCCAGGCTGAGCAAAGTACCAAACTAGTATTCTTACATTTTTGGTTGTGAGTCTAACCTTTAACAGCTGAACCAATTCTCCAACCCAATATATGCAATCTTAAGTGACTGACATACCAGCTTTCAGCAAGTTGGTATCTGTAAGTTTTTAATTCCAGATAGGTGGAAGATTACGGCTGCTATGTTTAGGTCCTGTCTGTCCACGTTAGCAAAATTTTGTCTCAAAAGAAAGAATATCATTTATACATAAGGACTTATGGATACCACAGCAGTAAATATCTGGTCTAACATACAGTAACTCCTAGAGTCAATTCCCAATGTCATAAATAAGTAAGCAAATAAATTAATAAATAAATATAAAATGTCTTCATCATTCCACTTCCTTTTGGTTTGTAATTTTTGACGCTTTAATATATATTTTAAAGTCTCTATGCTTTAGTGGCTTGGTAAGTGCTTTCTTATATATCTAATTACACATATCTAGTATCAAATATTTTTCTACATAGTGATCTATAATGAAGGGAAAATGTTGTTGCCTAAAACCATTATATTGTTTTAAAGAGTTTTTTTTTTCTCAAGTAGTACTTGACTTATGAAGAATGCCATAAAATGTTATAGTTTCCCAACCAAAAATAACTGGTAGTTTCTACACAGCTCTATAAAATTTGAAAACTGTAAAATGATCCATTCCCTTTTCTCTGCTTTTAGCTACATATTTATGTACATTAAGAAAGACAATTTAAGTGACATTTGTGATTTAACATATTGTACACGATTTTTTTTTTATTTTTCAAGTTAGTCACTACCTTTTGATGTGGAAAGGAAATAGCTTTTATTTTGTATTGAATAAATGCTGTTTTGTGTCATTATACTTTTCCACCATATATATAATATATGCCAGAAGTATACATACATGCATTTTTCCTTGATCAAAATGCTTTCTTATAAATATAACATGTGTATCACAGCAGTTACAATAAAGCACTTAACACTTAGATGCTGCCTTATTTTTATTTCATAATATTCAGAGTAACAAGTAGAGTTTGGTGTGAATTAAGAGATAGATGGATAGCTACATATTAATAATGTGAAAACCTGTCCTTTAATTTATGTACTCAGTCATGCCTCACATATCTTCATTTTGAAGGATTAATGCCATAAATGTGTGGTCTACATAAATCCAAATAGCATTGGATTTTAAGAATTATAGAGAAAGCTTGCAGTTATATTTCAAGAAATCAGATAACATTACAGAAATTGACTTGTTACACAATCCACACTTTTTCATTTTCAAGTTTTGGAAACACTGGAGTCTAATGTTTAAAAATAAAATCAAAGAGTTAGCCTGAACTTTTCCCTTTTAAATATCTAGCAGTGTTACCTGGGTCTAATGTCAGGAAGATAGATGTCAATAGGGTCTCTTGTCCCTCGGGCACTTTCCAACATCCCCACTCTTTCATCTTGATGACCTACCTGAGTGATTATAGCAAAGCTTGATTAAGCAAGGCTTTCTGTCAGCTTAATATGGTGTCTCTTAATGAAGGTTGGGAACAATTACAGAGCTATGATTAACACCCTTTGACCTTTAGCTGATGAATATAGGTGCTTAGATATTTGCAGGATCTAGCCATTTTGTAAATGAAAGCTGTTGGCAAAGATGCCTTTGCTATAAAGCAGAAGCATCTAAATAGAATGAAATACACTTGCATTAAATTTTTATTGTTGAACTGATAAATTAAAGAAAATCCGTTCTTAAAATGGCAGTCAGCAGACACTCTTGAGTTTTCTGAAGTACCTAAAAGATTAACTTAAGACTTATTCAAGTTTAAGCCTCAAACTCAAGGAAAATTTCCTTTGCTAATATAACCAAAGCATAGGAAATTAAATAGACTCAAGTGGAATTTTAGTGAGATGTATTTATCCAAATTATTTTTAAAAATATAAATGGTTGGACAAATTATGTTTTAACAAATGGGCACTTGATATGAATCTTGGAAATTATTCTTAAAAGAACAAGTGATTATTTTTTGTATTGAAAATCTATGTTCTTGGGATGATTGCTATAAGTACATGCCAATAATTTCCAGACTCATTTTGTGCTTATCTTTAATGTCAGTCATATCGCTGTTATGACATGATAGATTAATAATTTGAATTAAGGGCTGGGCGGTGGTGGCGCACACCTTTAATCCCAGCACTCGGGAGGCAGAGCCAGGCGGATCTCTGTGAGTTCGAGGCCAGCCTGGGCTACCAAGTGAGTTCCAGGAAAGGTGCAAAGCTACACAGAGAAACCCTGTCCAAAAAAAAAAAAACCAAAAAAAAAAAATAATAATAATTTAAATTAAAAGAAGATACCTTACAGTTAGAGTGGTGCTACACAGTGGGGATCTCAGACTGGGATAACTGAGTCAGGAATTTTAAAAACTTGAGGTGTATCTGGAGTACATAGAGATATTCTGTCAAAAGAATTAAATGTGTTGCGAAGAAGGGGATACAGAGTGCAGTGTGCTAAATAGAACATCCATAGCACACCTCTAATGTTCATTGCACTCTACCTAAGACAGTGGAGAGAGAGAGTAAAAGCCTGAAGATGGAAACGGGTTCTGTCTTCTGGACATGCCATTGCATCTTCCACACATGAACTCACAGAATCAGAATCTATCTGCACCAGACTAGTGTAATAATAGATCCATCAACTTTCCATCATGGTTAGCAGAAGATCTCATTGGATCTCATTCCTCCAGGAAGGGCTATTGAGAAAGGCTGCAGAGGATTGCAAGTTATACTCCTCAGTGGTGTATTCAATGGCGTATTGATTCCACTCAAACTACCCCTCAGGTCCATTAAAATGCAAGAAATCCTAGTTAAATAGAAAGGCTCACATTCACAAAAAGACATAAAAAGCAGGAGTGGCACTTTAGAAGTGATTTGGAAGGATGGGGAAGGAGAGATGGTAATGATTATCTTTGATGAAAGAATATTATATATATGCATAACATTGTAAAATGTTAATTAAATAAAATGTTATAAATCTAAGAAAGTTTTCTAATGCTAAAGTAAAAATAATTATCCATATCAAAGTAAATTGAAGTTTTAATATACATTAATAAGAGAATTACAGTTTATAATATTTGATTTTTACACAATAAAGCATATATTTTGATTTGTGGATAATGGATAATGCTAGATAATAGACTTATGAGGTATATTACATAATACAAGTGCTATAATAAATCAGTAATTATAACATTTTTAGAAGGATTTACATAGTAGAAAGTTTTTCTTCAGTCCTGCCTGGCCCCAAGGTCCCACAGCCACTTATAAAGCAATCACTCAGAGGCTTAATATTATTTACAAACTGTATGGCCATGGCAGGCCTCTTCCTAGCTAGCTCTTATATCTTAAATTAAACCATTTCTATTAGTCTATATTTTGCCATGTGTTCCATAACTTTACCAGTCTGCTGGCATGTTGCTCCTTGGGTGGCAGGCTCGCATCTATCTTCACTCTGTCTTTCTCTTTCTTGTCTCTCTCCTTGGATTTCCTGCCTGCCTCTAAGCTGCCTTACCATAAGCGGCCAAAGTAGCTTATCTATTAACCAATGGGAACAACATTTATTCACAGCGTACAGAAAGACATCCAAACCTAATGGAATTTTTTCATCTCTCAGCTTCAAGTTGATAATTTTGAGAGCCTCTATGTTAGTCTATGGAAGTTGTTTGAGCTAATGTGTTTAGTTATTGGTAACTTGTGTCTATTTATAGTATGGCTATAAAATAATTTTCTATTTCTATACTAAATGAGTATGTTACATATTTTAGTTTTGATGAGGGCTCTTGGAGTTCTAAGAATAGCAAATAGTTTTAATATATAAGAATTAATAAGTACAATTTTGGACTAGAATTTGAAGCACTTTCGATAATAACCAATTAACTTATCTAGTATGCTATGAAAAATCCTCTGAAAACCATCATATACAAAGTGTAAAATATCAAAATTCTCCTTCATGGCCTGTTCATTTTATTTTGTAAAGCCATGTATAACACTGACACTTTGTACACACTAGGCAATCACTATAAGACTGAGTTAGATCACCAATTCTCTGCCATTTATTCCTAGAATTACATACTATATTGATCACACACACACACACACACACACACACACACACACACACATATATATATGAACGCACTATATTGTATGTAATATTTTGTCTTCAAATAATTATAACTATGAATAATATACAAATTATCAGAACATATATATATATGTATATATATATGTGTGTGTGTGTGTTTTAAAGGGTCAAAACTAATATTTTCAGCTCTTTTGTACAATTTCACTACATTATACAAGTAGTTTTGTTGATTTTGTATAGAAAATTATTATCTGAGTTTTTAAGTTTGATCAGAAATCATAGCAGATTAGCTTTAACGTAGGTTTACAACTTATAAATATAGTGATCCATATTTAAAGTTTGAAATTCAATACTCCATGGGAATTAGAAGTTTCATGTGACATTAAAAATGTGATACTACAGAATGCTATGTACTTTTATTGGAAAAATTATCTATTTTAGCAAAATATAAGGAGTTACAGCTTCCATTTTTCTGCTTGGAAGATGCCTTGGTAACTGTCAACCTCTATTTTGTCATTTGAAGAAATGGGAATAAAAGCCTTCATTAAAATTTGTTATTACTGCCGGGCGGTGGTGGCCCACAGCTTTAATCCCAGCACTCGGGAGGCAGAGCCAGGCGGATCTCTGTGAGTTCGAGGCCAGCCTGGGCTACCAAGTGAGTCCCAGGAAAGGCACAAAGCTACACAGAGAAACCCTGTCTCGAAAAACCAAAAAGAAAAAAAAAAAGAAAAAAAATATTTGTTATTACTGACCTACTTGAAATACAGTATATAGTCTGGTTTACCAGGTATAGTTTCAAATATCAGAAAAATTGTTTATCTTCTGAGACTCATCTTAAACAGATATAATAATTTATAGTTATGTAATAAACCATTTCAATTAAAAATAATAGTGAAAGTTTTAAAAACATCTATACTTTAAAAGTGAAATGGGTTTGAGTTTCTTAAAGGATATCACTTAAGTTTTCTTTCATAAGAATTATTATTAAGGTAATAAAATTTTTTGATTCTGAACAGTGTCAATAGAGAAGTAGAGTCACAATCAAAGACTGTATAATATCCAATAGAATATCTTTATATTCCATAATTGCCTTTGTATGTGAGCCTGAACTATAATAAATGGTAATAATTTTAAATCACAATAGCATTAATAAAATAATGATATTTATCTACAGATATCTGTAGTGGGTAGCCATTCCAGCTTTGTTCTGGAAGTTCCAACCCCCATTGAGACTTCGGCAACTGTCACGCCTACAAGGCGGGGCCAAGGGAGGCGCCTGGGGACCCGAGATCTGGATCGGCGAACACTCTCTTGGTTCCAGGACCCTGGATGGTGGAGGTGGACAAAGCAGAGCTCCAGAGAACACCGCTGGACTGTGATACACCTTCCCCAGACCCCGCGACCTACCTATCCCTTAATTTGTAAGTTACGACATTAAATAAATCTCCTTTTAACTACATGGAGTGGCCTAAATAATTTCACCAATAGGTATCTGTGTTTGTTTTTCATGATTTTTTTCTGATTTTATGCATTCAGTTTTTGAGAAATAAATTGAGCCTTTACACACTAGGCTCACTACCAAAGTGTTAATAATTTCACTTAATATACTTTTAACATATTATCTCCTATGCTTCTTTTCAGATACACTTTCATGCATTCCTCACCCATCCAATTTCATACTCTTTCTCTGCACGAAGAAAATGAAAGATACCATGAATATGAAAAAAAAGAAAGGAAGAGTATACAGAAGAGAGGAATGGAAAGAAGTAAATAATGAACAATGTTACAATCTCAAAACACAACAACAAAATAACACCCCCCTAAATTAAGAAAAAAATAACAGAAGAACAAAACACAAACAAACAAAAAGCACAGTAAATACGGAGTCAGGTTGATCTTGGCTAAGCAGCCTTGAACATGAGACTTTTCTGGAAATGTGGTTGATATACCTAGTCTTACCCTAGTGAATAAGCAGATTATTGTTAATAGTAAGATTTAAAACTATAGTATAATTAATTTAATTTACATATTGCTAAGTAAATTTTAATAGAGTTTAATTTAGTACACAAAGAATTGACTAAAAATTATAATGTAACAAAATATGAAGTTAGATAAAAATATACAAAATCACAAAAAATATATTTACTAAAATCAGTTTTTCTAATTATAGTGCAATCAATTTATGAAAAATGTTTTGTCTTTCTTTTATTTTTAATAATTGCTACATACTTAATAATTCACTGTAAATTTGACACATCAACCAGCACTCTTCAGACAATTTGTATCACAGAAATCCACAAAGATACCCCCACAACAGACTGCTGGCAATGGTCGAGATACAGCCCGAACTGACCTACTCTGGTGATGGGATGGCCAAACACCCTAATTGTTGTGCTAGAAACCTCATCCAACTACTGAGGGATCTGGATGCAGAGATCCATGGCTAGGCCCCGGGTGGGTCTCTGGGACTCCAATTAGCGAGAATGAGGAGGGTTTATATGAGCAAGAATTGTTGAGACCAAGGTTGGATAAAGGTTGGATAAAGCACAGGGACAAATAGCCAAACGAATGGAAACACATGAACTATGAACCAATGGCTGAGGGGTCCCCAACTGGATCAGGCCCTCTAAATGGGTGAGACAGTTGATTGGCTTGATCTGTTTGGGAGACATCCAGGCAGTGGGACCGGGTCCTGTGCTCATTGCATGAGTTGGCTGTTTGAAACCTGGGGCCTATGCAGGATGACTTGGCTCGGCCTGGGAGGAGGGGACTCGACCTACCTGGACTGAGTCTACCAGGTTGATCTCAGTCTGCAGGGAAGGCTTTGCCCTGGAGGAGGTGGGAATTGGGGGTGGGCTGGGAGGAAGGTGATGGGGGCGGGAGGGGGGAGAACAAGGGAATCCATGGCTGATATGTAGAACTGAATTGTATTGAAAAAAAAAAAAAAAAAAAAGAAGAGGAGACTGCAACTGTTCCCTGAGACAGAGTCTGCCAGTATCTGACTGGACTAAGAGGTGAGTCTTTATCCTCATACCCGAATACCCCAGCCCCTAGGCTTTGGGGACAGAGGCACAACCTTGCGCCCCTACACGCCTACCCATTGCAGTTCCAGTTTCAGGACAGTTGGCAGGCAGACCTCCTGCACACAGGTCAGACTACTCCCATCCCCCATCAGACCCTGTAACCCAAGCACTATCTCCCCCAAATTCCACCCACCCTCTGAGACTGCAACTGTTCCCTGAGACCGAGCCTGCCAGCACCCAACTGGACTAAGAGGCCAGTTGGCAGGCAGACATCCTGCAGACAGGTCAGACTACCACCATCTACCACACGCTAAGACTGCAGCTACATCCTGAGAAAGAGCCCACTAGCTCCAGTTGGACTAAGAGCTGCTCCTTAAGACAAGAAGTCCATCAGCATCGACTAGACCAAGAGCTCCTACTGGATCAAGAGTATCATTCAGACCAAGAGAGGTTCCCTCAAGACACAGACAATGATTGCACCAAGTGGAGAAAGAGATGGGTAGATGCCAGTGCAAAAATACAGTCAACAACATAAAAACCAATATGGCTCCATCAGAACCTATATCAGCAAGACCTGAACATGCCAACACAGAAGAAACAGAAGATATCTACCATAATAAATGACTTTAAGAAGATATTAGAGATCTTAAAAGAAGAAATGAAAAATTCCCTTAAAGAAATCGAGAAAAAGTCAAAAAAAAAAAAATGGGAAGAAATCAGTAAATTCCTTGAAAGCCAAGAGAAAGCAATTAAACAAGTGAGGGAAACAGTTCAAGATTTCAAAACTGAAATGGAGTCAATAAAGAAGACACAAATTGAGGTAACGCTGGAAGTGGAAAATCTGAGTAAATGAACAGGAACTACAGATGCAAGTATAACCAACAGAATGCAAGAGATGGGAGAGCAGATCTCTGGCATTGAAGATACAGTAGAAGAAATAGATTCATCAGTCAAAGAAAACACTAAAGCCAACGAAGTCATGACCCAAAATGTCCAGGCAATTTGGGACACCATGAAAAGACCAAACCTAAGAATAATAGGGTTAGAAGAAGGAGAAGAATACCAACTCAAAGGCACAGAAAATATAATCAACAAAATCATAGAAGAAAACTTTCCCAACCTGAAGACGGAAATGCCTATAGAAATATAAGAAAGTTACTGAACACCAAATAGACTGGATCCAAAAAAAAAGTCCCCTTGCCACATAATAATCAAACCACTAAACATACAGAATAAAGAAAAAAATATTAAGAGCTGCAAAGGAAAAAGGCCAAGTAACATATAAAGGCAGACCCATAAGAATAACACCTGACTTCACAATGGAAATTCTGAAAGCCAGAAGGTCCTGGACAGATGTTATGCAGATACTAAGAGACCATGGATGCCAACCCAGACTATTATAACCAGCAAAACTCTCAATCAACATAGATGGAGTAAACAAAATATTCCATGATGAAACCAGATTTAAACAATATCTCTCCACAAATCCAGCACTACAGAAAGCACTTGAAGGAAAAATTCAACCTAAGGAAGTTAGATACACCCATGACAACACAGGCAATAGATAGTCCCATACCAACTAATACCAAAAAAGGGAAACATATAACACTACTTCCAAAAAACTGAATAAGACTATTGATTACTTTTCTCTGTCAGTTTTATGTATAGTACCTTCTAGCAACATGAAAACTAGAGAGTTGGGAAGAAAATTTCTAAGTAAGTACCAAATAAATTTTTTCATGACCTATGACTCAAGTTTGTAGTATCTGTAGCAACAGTGTTGTACTATCAACTCCTAGAGTAGGACATAATGATGATGAAGATGATAATGATGACAACGATAATGATGATGATGGTGGTGGTGGTGGTGGTGGTGGTAGTAATAATGATTACTATTATTTTTTTAGGCAGAATTTCTCTGTGTAACAGCCCTGGCTGTCCTGGAAATTACTTTGTAGACCAAGATGTCCTCAAACTAACAGAGATCACCCTGCTTCTATCTCCTGAGTGCTAGAATTAAAGGCATGTGCCAACGCTGCCTGGATAAGAGAAAATTTTAATTTGTAATTATAATTCGTATTTATATTGTCATGATTTATACCTTTTAAAGATTAAAGAAACATATTTATTATTGCATATATTGCTAAATAAATTTTAGTTACTAATTTATACTGGTAACATAAGGTAAATTAATTGAAACTATATGACCAAAATAATAAAGGTTCTAGGGTATGATCTACACATATGAGAAAATATTTGAAGAAAATGGGATGCAGGTGTTTTTATGTATCAAGGTAACACTGCTCAATATATTTATCCAGTTCCATTCATTTCTCTGTGAAACTGATTATTTTCCTTACAGCTGAATAATATTTTCTTGTGTTTATGCATTACATTTATATTATCCAGTCATTGGTCAGTGGTCAAATAGACTGTATCCATGTCTTAGCTATTATGAATAGGGCAATAATAAGCATAGATAAGCATGATTTTGTCCTAGATCTAGAAAGAATCTAATACAATTCTATTATATAAGAAGGGTCTTGTATTATATTAATAGTAAACCCTTATCTTCATATTCTTATATTAGTGCATCTCTCAACCCTCATCCAAAAATCTTTTTATGGGATATGTTGATTAACACAGAAATCTACAACTGGTCAATGTGCAAAAGAATGAGAGAAGTGAGAATTTTCATTTCTAAATGGGAAATCCATATCATACCTAGTGTCTCCAGGGCACACAGACCATTGCTGAGCAGAAGATAGAAAGACTGTGCTAGTCAGAGCTGTTGAATATCTTTACCAATCAAGTATTTGCCAGACATGACGGGGCTGTTGTACATATGAACTCACAAAGCTGTGATTGCACACATGAGATCAAGTATTCTAAAATCCTAGTGTGGAATGGGAAACAGGTTCATGAAATTCCAGTCCTTGGTGAAATTTCAGTCCTTGGTGAGGAGCTATTGGTAATTCATGAATTCTGAGGAAGGAGAAGTTATTTCAGGGGTGTTGCCCCAAGAGGTTTTTATGCAACTGTAGATGACTCTACATAATGTACATATAGGCAAAATAAAGTGGATTCTAAATTTAAGTCAAGAGAAAATTGTTGGGATAATAGAAGTAAAATTGCAGAGGAGAGAATTGGGGTATGAGTTTGAACAAAACACCTTAAAATCCATTTAAAATTTTCAAGGAACAAAAATTACAAATGAACTGAACTTAGATATACAAATTATCAGTTCAATACCTTTATATATATAGCTTTCTTTGTACAAAACATTATTAAGAAAAATTCCTATCTAGTATGTAGTAATGAAAATCAAGTAGAATAATAGTGGTAAATAACATAGAAAAATATGGATTACATAGGAAGTAACTTTGACTATTGTCATACAACCCTGAAAATGCCATATATTCTCTGATCTTGAAAACCAAGCAGGCTTAAACCTCATATGTATTTTGATGGAGCATAACTTATGTGATCCAAAACCCTTGGCTAATGTAGCATACCCACTGAGAATTCTCTTTGTCCCACCCATATTCTACCTCCCCACCTTTGCTTTTCAGACATTGTGAAAATCAATGTGGGGGATGATTTTATTCAGGTGAGTTCATATTTGATATAGGAAGGATTTTGATTATTGACTGCCAGACAGGAGAAATAATCAAATGTAGTATTCTTTCTAGTCGAAAAGGAAATAGGAAGTTCTTGCTTTGTTAGTGAAATCAACTTTGATTGTCATTACTTCTTTTATATTATATATGAATTTGAAATCTTAAAATATTTAACATTTGAATATTACTCTTGATTTAATATAATTCTGCTTTTTTCCACTATATTTTAAATGAGCAAGTCTATGCCTCAGTCCAATCTGTTTTAAAATGTTTATATAATAAATTATTATGTTGCTATCATTTCATAAATTGTTTTGTGATTTGTTAATTAGGGATTCCAGCTTTCATGTTTCCTAATTGTTGTGGAAGAAAGCTAGCCACTTCCATGAGCTATGTTGTTTATGAGGAATTATTCTAACTCTTTATGGCTAGAAAACCTTTAATGCATATGTATTTTGCTAATTAATTTTTGCAGCAGTATAGATATGGACATATGGTTCAGAAGTTTAAATCTGCATGTTGCTCATAATCCTTATCATATAAGTGGAGACAATTACAGTGGAAATATATCTTTAATTCTTTAGGAGTATACATAATGTGAGTAGCATTCCTATATCACATGAAAGTAAACCTCTTACACAGTTAGCTTCATTGAAACAGAAAAAAATATTAAAACAATCAAATTTATACACACATACAGAGACACACATGTATATATTATTTGGGGAAAGTATCAAGGTATTGTAATTACTAGGTGAACTTGTTTCTAATGAAGACCATCACTATCAGAATCATCACGAATATTAACAACATGTATTCATGATATAATTCTAGGATTCAAGAGGTATTGGAAGATAAGTTATGCAGTCTGTGCTCTATTAGCATCTTTTTAGTACTGTATTTTTTAAAAAGTGAAATCTGACAATCATACAATGGAGCCAGAGACCAATTATTAATTCATTTAAAACTATAGTATTTTCAAAAGTTTGTACAGTTTCTCTGAACTCTTATTCAATTTGTGGAAAGCATACCATTTATATTACAATTTCAATCCATAAATTTTGCAAAAGTAAATGATAAAATAAAGAATAACTAATACTAAGGATGTCCATTAGTTTCCCGTTCTACTCTTTTGATGAACAACGTCCAATGGCTATGGAATACCTCTCTGTCTCTCTATGTTTGTCTCTGCCTCGATCTCTTTCTCTTTACCCATGACATTATGGGTATGAGAACTTAAAGACATTATAAAAAACTTTCACCATTTTGGGATAAATAATATTTACAAATGAAAAGTATTTTATCAGAGATCATCATGTTTCATTTATAATAAAATATTATTTGAGATTTTTTGTGTATGCATATTTATTTATAATTCATCCTTTTACTGTCTGTTTTTGTACCTTGTTTGTTTTTCAGTAAATCCTTTTTGATACATTATCACAGATGCTTGTTAGATTTCTATTATGATTTCTTGCTTGATTTTCAAATTACAACATGTCTATGACTACATGTATGCTTTAAAATAAAAATTTTCCTCTTTTAAATTCTTTGGTAATTTCTTACACAAATAAAATGCATTTAGATCTTATCTACCTAAATGTAATTCCAAACTGCTTCCAAAACCCAAATTTCTCTCCTAAATTCATCAAGTTAATGGCTTTTCAATATTTTTTTTATAACCCAGTAGTGGGCCCATATGCAGAAGAAGGGAAACCTACCATGGATCATGATGCTGAAGAAAAGCAACTCCCCTTCACCCTGTGGCACTCAACTGCCAATAATTCCTCAGTTAGATTCAGGGCATTCTAATCTCCCTTACCCCTCCATGTTAGAGTGTGGACTGATAGATTTTTTTTTTTACATTTTCTTATGCAAGAGATCATTATCTTTCAAATAATGATGCATAATGCTACCTCTCTTAAACAGAGGAGTTAGGAAACAGCTATCAGGAAAGGTTTATATCCTCACCAGCCTTTGAATCATGCTGAGGGAAAGGAGTCCTTGTGTTGAATTTATATAATATGAATAGAATTAACATAGCTTCTTTTTAGGTCTGCATATTTCATATTACATCTGCTGATTTCCTCAACTCTAAGTTGAATGCTAGAAATCATGACGATCTAGGAAAGAATCTATCAGGGAGAGAGATGGAGACAGAATTCTTTAAACACTTGCTTACCAAGTCTTGTTATACTAAATGCGGATGCCTTTGACACAAATGTTATTATGTGTTGAAAGATTATATAACTGTTATTTATAGAAGCTACTGTTAAACAATAGAAGAATTGTAAGTTTTACCAAGCTGTTTTGCTGCCCCGACACTGAATACAATCATGTGTTACTTAACCATGAGAATTCACTTTGGGAAATGCAAAGACATATGGTTTTATTTATAGAAACTTCATAGAATCAAATCTGGACAGTATACTTAGGTCAGTCTCTGGATAGAGCCTACAGATGCAGTAAGGAGGCAATAAACATGAAATGTCTAAGGATCTTATTAGGGTAACACACCATATTATTTATAGTCAACACTTTTTATGTGAAAGAAGATGGAATATACTCTAAAGTGATGAGGATGTGAATAGCTACAATAAAAACATAAATCAGTAGCATTCTCAGTTATTATTATCAATCCATCATTGTGTACTCTACAGCATTCTATATTTTTGGCAGAGCTGTAGGTCTAATTACAACAGAATCACTAAAATTACCCATAGTGTAGTGTGTTACAATATTAAGCTAGTTATGATGACATTTGATTATAGAAATTTCAAGTGCTATATGGTTTTATGTACTAAAACCCTAAATGTGAATATCTTTGATCCAAATGCTGTTAATGTGTTGAATGACATTATAACTGCACTGCGGTGATATTTTGTTTGTGTTGAAATGTGGTGATATTTTATTTGTGCTTTAATAAATAAAGCTTGCCTGGAGATCAGAGGAAAAAGGACAGCCATCATAAGTAAACAAAGAAGTCAGGCAGTGGTAGCACACGCCCTTAATCCTGTCACTTAGCAGGCAGGATCTCTGTGTGTTCAAGGCCACACTGGAAACAGAGCCAGGTGTGGTGGCACATGCCTTAGTTCCAACACTAGTTAACCATGGAGGTCTGGAAGTCTGTACAGACAGACAGAAATTGACAGAGCTGTGTAGGAAGAGGAAGTAATGTAGCTGGATAGAGAGCAGATCAGATGGCAGAAGAGCAAGGCATATAGACATGGGAAGACAGGAAGTAACTCTCATTTGGAAGCTATAGAGTTGGTGAGATAAGGTTGGCTCGAGGCTTTCCCTATTTCCCTGATCTCTTTAAGGCATTCACCCAATATTTGGCTTCATGTTTTTTATTTAATAAGACCATTTAGAAATTCATCTACAATTGGTGCTCAACATGGGGCATGAACCCGGGACCCTGACATTAAGAGTCTCATGCTCTACCTCAGTCAGTAGAACATGAGACTCTTAATCTTAAGGTTGTAGGTTCATGCCCCATCCAGCAGCATGTAGCCAAAAAAACTTTTTTTTTTCTTTTTTTTTTCTTTTTTTTTTTTTTTTTTTTTTTGTACCAACAATAGCTAAATCTACCATGCCGTGCACTGCATGGCTTGGAGACACCATTGTCTGTTGTGGTGGGAATCTGCCATGCTGTAGTTCAAACACACACACCACAAACCTGCCATGCTGTAGCTCAAGCCCACAGGCCTAGGTGTCTCTGTATCAGAGCTTTCCTGTGAGACACAACTAGGAAGCTGCTCTTAGCTCCATTTTAGAACCCTTTTTTAAATCTTTCTCAGGTTTTGGGTGGAAATTCTTGCCCCCATATTGGGCACCATTTGTAGCTAAAAGTTTTCCTGGTCCTGCCCAGCTCCCATAGCCCCACAGTCCTGCAGCTGCTCAGGTCCAAATGAACACACAGATGCTTATATTAGTTATGAACTATACAGCTTAATGGCTCAGGGTTCTCACTAGGTAGCTCTTACATCTTAAATTAATCCAGTTCTATAAATCTATACTCTGCCATGTGGCTGGTGGCTTACTGGTACTTTATATCTTGCTTTTCCCAGTAGCAGCCAGCAGCCACTCCTGACTCAGCCTTCCCATTTCCAGAATTCTCCTTGTCTGCTTATTCTGCCTATACTTCCTGCCTGGCTACTGGCTAATCATCATTTTATTTATCAACCAATCAGAGCAACACACATTCACAGCCACATCATACAGAAGACATTCCATAGCACTGCACTCTATTAATACAACTGTTAAGTAATTGAAGAATTTTGTTTTTTTTAAGACTTCTAAGCTCTATATAAAGAGACAAGTGTTGTCAAAGAAATAAAATAGATAGCCTATTCATTTCTTTATTTCTAATAAGCAACATATCTAGTATGATAGACAAAATGTTATTTTTCATTGCTTTGAAGTATCTTCTTTGTCATTATAATAATTCCCTGCATAAGTGTCTGTGATTAATTTTGTCACATACTTAGCCTCCTCACTTACCAATAAAACAATTACTATGCCAATATGGCCCACTTTGAATTGTGATGACTTAAACATGTAATAAGATATGTATAGACTGATTCTTCTCTAACTGATTCTTCATTTCTAAAATTATCAACTATTTAAAATTCAAAATTATATACAAATTAACAAACATATATACAAAACTTAAGTTAGACAGATTTGATTTTTAAATTCTTGGCTCTTTACTGATTATTTCTCTTTCAATTTGTGAAAACAAGGCAATATATTACATTGTTTTTCTAAGAGGTCAATATTATGTTTAGTTTGAACTGTATAAGTACTACTATGACATTTTAAATGAATATTATATTAACGTGTTTGACTTTCATTTTATAAATAAATAAATTACTCCGGGTGGTGGTGGCACACGCCTTTAATCCCAGCACTTCGGAGGCAGAGCCAGGTAGATCTCTGTGAGTTCAAGGCCAGCCTGGGCTACAGAATGAGTTCCAGGAAAGGTGCAAAGCTACACAGAGAAACCCTGTCTCGAAAAACAAAAAAAAATAATTAATTAATTAGTTAATTAATTAATTAACAAATAATATTATGGTATTTTAAAATTTTTAAATGGTTCTCTTGAATTTTGAAAAGGTGGTGCAGAGCTTTAATCCCAACATTTGGGAAGCAGGGGCAGACAGACCTCTAAATTCAAGTCCAGTCTGGTCTAAAGAGGAAGTTCCATGATATGATTACACAGAGAAACCTTTTCTCTAAAAAACAACAAAAAATGATCCATGCTATTTCAAAAATTTATATTTCACACAGTTTTTTTTAATACTAGTGAACAAATTTAGAATAATATAAATATTAATTCGGAAATTGAACTTCATGTTGTTTTTGGAAGAATGTAACATGTTATAATAATCACTTCTGAAACCTTAAACAAATTCCTATATGTCTTCCTGCCAAATAATTGCATGATTATAGAAAAAAAAATCATATTTTGAACAAATATCATGAATTTCTTAAAAGATTGTAATGTGTATAGTTTTAGATATTTCTTAAATGCTTCTAGGATTTATTTGATACAGTTTCATATTGACAAGTTTTCTGTATTTATTTTCAGTAATGTAGTAACGTATTTAAACTTTTCTTTAAAACCATATGTTTCCACTTTTCTCTAATTTAGCTATTAAATATAGTAATCGGCCTGAAAATAAAACATGTGAAAAACACGATTTTCTTCAGTGTAATTTTTTCAAAGAAAATATGATATCTCTAATACAAGATACTGACTACATACAACTTCTGAGAAATAAGATTATGCCTATCATTCTATGTGGTAAATTTCTTAAAGGGAAGAAGGTGTGTCTAGATGAGAGGAGATTAGTTTTAATTACAATGTATGCAGGAAATTGAAAAAAGGTATTGTTCAATAGGCTTCTCTACTTTATAAATCTTTTATGACTGTAGACAAATTTGAATATGTATATAATAATTATAACAATGATCATAGTTCATATCAACTCATATCACATTTAAGTATACAAGTGCTATTTCCTTTGGGCATACACTCAAGATGTCAACAAAATGAATATATTTACAAGTTAAACACTACCATAAACATAAACTCATATACACACAGTTATACATGTAAAGATTATTTTCATTGGTTATTGGTTATGAAACGAAGAATACAGATTGGGGTTAAAGATAATTAAGTTTCACCAAGACATGGCTAAGGAAAGGCAGATACTTTCAACTCTGGTACCTAACCTTAGGACTGACAGCTGTTTAGGCATTTTTTATTGGGACTCCTGGCCTCACCAAACATATTTGATGTTCATTCATGATCTTTTGGCTGCAAATACTTGACAACCATCTGTTAGGATGGCAGGTTGCCTGCTTCCAAGTTGGTGAGACTGTTCCACTAGGAAATGGGTGCCAAATGAATTAGTGTTTGGTTGGGTAGCTGTGCAATGTACTATACATGCTGTACTTAACCATTCTTTCTGACAACTATATCATGTGTGAAAGAAATACTTTTTCTTTTTCTTATATTTAGCTCAGCACAGAACAGAGCCTTGTTTCTCCTAAAAAGGCTATTTAAATAACATAAAGCTATAGACAATTTACAAAGTGTGCTACTAGAAAACAGTTAAATAGTCATGTAATATTTTCCCAGAATTATTTGGATTTCATATATTATTGTCATTTTATGTGATTGTTAATTTATGCAACTCTTTCTAATATCTTAGAAATTAGCTGTCTATTCCATGGTTGTATTTCAAAATTAGTTTAGAAAAATGATATATTCTTATTTTTTTGGCTTAAGTAAAAAATTGAAATCATCAGTTAGTGTGAAATTTAATAAACTAAAAAGAGCTCAGTAAATGCTATTCTACACTTGTTTCATAATTGCTAAATGCATAATTTTAAATGTATATATAGTATTATATATATTTGCTTTATACTACCTTCAGAAATAATTTTTATAAAAATGTAATTCTCAGAAATGCAGAAAGTTGTAGTAACTATAAAGAAGTTATATTATATATTGTGACAGCACAACTATGTAATTTCCCCAAAATATAACTTCAACAAAGGATTGTTTAAGACACCTATTAAACCTATGGATGTACCTGTCAGGGTCACAAACAGCTCCTGAAATAGAAACTCATAAAAATGAGATCACAGTAGCTAAACTATTTGTCAAATACTTATAGCAACAAAGAATTTTAAACTAGACTATGTAGAATCGATTTCAGGCAGAAAAGATTGTAATGCATACATGCTAAAATTTTAGAGCAACATATTATCTGCACTTAATGCCTCTTTATTCAGAAATAAATGAAAATGGCCATGATCCCAATGGTCCACAGATTCTATCAATTTTCCACATTGCTAAGTGTTTCAAGTACACATTTGGAAGATTACTGGACAAATATATTCTTTATAATCAGCAAGGGATCTGACTTCAAATCCGTATACATTATTTTTCTGAGTGCAATGGGAGTTGTAAGGCTTGAGCACACCAATGCTTCCAGGATTGAAATTGTCCTGAACAGTCATCTTGTTGATGATTTACCTAAGTGCAATATAATTCATTTTCACTGCTCTCTGATGACCTAAAAACTTTCCCTTGAAAATAATTTTGCAGAAGTTCCTGCAAATGCCAGCAATCTAAAATGTTATAACATGTGATACAAGAAAATACAGTACAGAGATATTTCATTTTATGCTTGTTAACATCCCCTGAAAATATCTTCTATGTCACATATGCTACAATTATGTTTCTTAATAATACTTTGTTCTTGATGCCTTTGAAATATTTAGCATTTTGTTTTTAATTTTGCTTTTGTTTATTTGGAATAAACAGTGAAATCAGAATAAAAGATATTTAATTTTTCCTAAAATTAGTGGTAAAAAGAAAAATTCTCAGAGAATATTAATATAACGTGATTGTACTATCTCAGCAAATAGAAAATTCTATACGCTGAAAGGGAACAGTAGACAATTTTAATCAAGGTGATAAGAGACAGAGGTTGCATAGCATTTGTCATAGATGTTTGCTTAGGAAATTGGAAACAGGGAATTGGATTGGTGGTAATGGCTCAGGAACAAATTATTCTCAAACAAGATTTCTGTGCAAACAGTCTTGTTGAAGTAACTCTGAAAAAAAATGAGATAAGTTACATGAATTCAAAGTAGTATTGAAAGAAGCCACTGAATTTTCAACATTTGTATATGCATCTTCTCTAATAATCATCATTCATTTTCCCTACATAAAATTGTTCTCTTAACACTACCAGTCTCTCTGACTTCCTAACAAACTAAATCCACAGAAATAATCATTGGATTCCTTTACCAGATATCACTTATTTAGTCATTCCTTCACTTGTTTATTTATCCCATTGATGTTATGTCTACTGGAGTGGGAGAAAGGATTTACACAAAGATCAATGAGAGAAATACAGAGAAACTCTTAATTGGTAAAGGAAGGTAAACAATTACTTCACTAGGACTTAAAAAACAGATACCATAAACTATGTCTTAACATCATGAAGATCAATGTAACGGAACTGTGGTTGTAGGTGCTCCTCCAAGATCCATGCAAGTAACATTATATAGATGACTGATCATGCTTTACACACACACACACACACACACACACACACACACACACACACACGCACACACACACATATACACATGTCTATGAAAAACAATTTAATGAAAAAAGCTATGGGTTTGAAAAAGAGCAAGGAAAGCTATAAGGAGGATTTAGCGTGAAGAAAAGGAAGAAAATAATATAGTTATATAAAATTACAAGATACAAAATAGTTTTAAAAGATAAAAATTATATTCCTAGATATTTTTTATCATGATTTTGTTGTTTCATTTTGAATTTATATGAAGGTTCCTCATGAACGTGGTTGAGAAGAAATTTGATTTAGTCATATGTGTGTGCATATGAGTATATTTTAAATGACCCTGAGTACATGTTTATATGTATAAGAAAACACATTTTCTATACTTGGGAACTTTTACATAGTTGTAATTTCCCTGCAGCCCAAAATTTATATGGTGCTGGTATTTCTAGTATATATTTAACCAAACAATCTCATTTAAGGAAGCTTTTACTCCTTTGAGGTCAGCTAAAATATTGAAAACTTATACTGTTATGTGAAATGTTTAAAAGGGAATATAACTTTTAAAATTGTATTTTTACAACTTAGATTAGGCAAAGTTTTTGATCATGTACTTTCGAGTATCAGGAAATCTATCTTAGCCCATGGTATTCCTCTCTGTCTGAGCCTATTGACTGCCTTGGCTATCTGTTATCTAATGTGCTTGTGTGATTGGGAAGCCATGAGTATGGATTTTTCACTTCTTGCACAAAAATAGATGCTTGTCCATTTGTTGGGATCGCACTCATCATCATTAAAATGACTATATGTATATCTTATAAAAATGCAATGAAAAAGGTAATATTAAGTAAAGTAAGTAAAATCAAAATTGTATGCAATCTTGTATAGAGTAACAATTCAAAAGTTAAATGAATTTTCAAAGTCAATATTTCATTTTCATAGAGAATACATGCAGAAAACAAATTATTTCTCCTATGAAAATCCATTTTCATTTTGCATGTCTGTCTTACTAGTAAAATAAACACAGTAAAGTTTATTTTTATGATAGTCTAAGTTTCCTAATTTATAAAAATCCCATTCTAAATTTTCACTTGGCTGCTTATGTTATATGAGGGATAAGTATATGTGAAATACGTTAAAATGTTCTCAAAATTTTGAATAAAATTCTAACCATTGAATAAAAATGCAAAGTAATACAGTGTTCTAGAGGCATGAAAACAGTTTTGTTCTATAAAGTGGAACAAGCCTTCAAGGTTCGTAACCAGGCATTTTTACCATGATTTAGGATATGAACCAATTCATAAAATGCAGCAAACTATAAAATCATAAACGTTAATCTTCAAAATGAATTCCCAAAGTGCAGCAAAGTAAGTATAAATATGTAACAGTATAAAGGATAAAGCTTAAGGAAGTTCTGTGCATGCATATTTACATGGCTTTGTATAAAATTTATCTCATACAAACACTTGAATTTTAAGATCAAATATTTGATATATGCTATACATTTCAAAACTCATTACATTCAAAATACAATTTTCATCAAAATTATAGTAACGAATGCCAGAGTATGCTATACTAAGATTTGAGAAGTGCATTCCATAATTATTTCTTGTACACATTCCACATGAGAATCTGACATAATTATAAAAGTGTAGGTAGACAAGCCAGTAATTTCTGTGTCATACATAAATGAAGTTTATTAGGCAAAAATTTATTATCGTTAGACATTTCAATTTCAATTTTGTATTTGACTTTGCCTTATTTTTACTTCAATACATTACTTTGAATATGATGAATATTGTTATGTGGGGCATACGTAAGTGTTGATGAAAGAATTATATGTGTTTAAAATTCCTCATACTGTGTGACTTACTGGAAAATCACAATCCACACACACACACACACAAACACACACACATGCTCACACACATATTGCATTGAAATAGCAGCTGTTGGCTCAAGATTTTAATGATGTGTACCAGTGAGAAAATCTATTTGCTGGCCTTTCAATAAATAAATCTTTTCAAATATTATTTATATGTGTTCTTTTAAATTTGGTACATATCGCTCTTTCCCATGACTCCTATGCAATTTATCTTTGGACAGTTTGCTCAACACATTTCCTTCTCAACCTTATGTCATCTTATTTATTTATCTTTATATTACCATGTAACCCGGTAAGAACAATTAATGCTGTTGATATGTCTATGCATGTGAAATCAACCAGTAGGCCCTAGTTCTTAGGATAAGGAAAATACACCAGTGGCTTATCCTCCAACAAAATGTGATAACTACTAAGCAAACAGTGAGAGCAATATTCCTCCTTGAGACTATAACCTTAACCATGGTTTTTGAACCAGTTTATAGCACTGGATATTTACTGTCATGGTTATGTTTATAGTTACAAATTCCTTCCTTTTCAATTCTTTGGAGATTTTTTTTCAGGTTGTCCTTACTCGAGGATTTTATTGAGTTTAGTAATTCTTGGAGCACTCATACTGTCTTTTGTTGCTTCAGTGATGTCAGTTAATTGATTCAGTCTATTTCTCTCTCTCTCTCTCTCTTTTTTGTTCTTTTTTTATCCTTTTTCCTTAAACAAAATCTCTTAAAATGTTCAGGAGGAGACAAAATCACATGAGGGTTGAAATCTCTTCTTCCTCTGTGGGTCTGGCATGAAGTACCAGAGTCTCTATTTCTACTCTTCCTCTGAGTCAACTACTGTCTCATGCGTAGATCAAGGTTCTTGAAGCAGTGTAGACAGGGCCTGGTACAGGAAGCCATGTGGCCTGGGCATGTGGAGTGAGATTTCGTGAGTGGTGTAGGTTGACCTAAGCAGGGGAAGCTGGGATCCCTCATTTGATGATGGAGGTCAAGAAGTCTGGGTTGCTAAAACAGAATTTTCAGAAGCACTGACAGAGAGAGTGGCAAAGGCAGTAAGTAGTGCCTGGCACCTGGAGCAAGATTCCAAGGTTCCAATCTGTATTTTCTCACAAACGTAAGAAGACCATGTCTAAAAAAATAAAGAAAGAAAGAAATCCACTATTGGTCCCAGTCTACAATGAAACCTAACACATGAATGGTACAAACATATCATAGTCTGTCTCCTTGGTGTTATAATTAAAACATCCTTATAAATCTGTTTTCTTGACAGCACTACTCAAAGAACAAATATCAAAGTAACGTAGTATTTTTTTTTCTATTACTCTTTCAATAACTATACTTTGGATATTCAACTCGCTGTTATGCATAAGGCAGGAGAAACCATTTTCCACATCTGTCAAGTAATGTTATCTCTGGTGTAAGAATTTTTTTAAGTGAGGGAATAAGAGAAAGGAGTCATTGTAATCGAATTTATTTTTCTCTTGCTACAGATTTTGAACTCTAAATCTACTAGGCCTATTTATCAAATGTGTATACTATTATTTCCACTTCACTTGTTTTTCAGGTTTTGTATTTTCAACCCATAGTCACAATCATCACTCACTGAATCACATAATAGTCATTAACAGTCAGTGAAACTCCATAAATTATTTTAAGATCAAGTATATCTGAGTTTAAGTAATATCATAATTTGCTTTCTATTGCTGGAATAAACACCATAACAAAAATCCCACTTGGGGAGAAACGATTTTATTTTATCTTACATTTCTAAGTCACAATCCATCACTGAAAGAAGTCAGGGAAGTCGCAAATGCCGGGAGACAGGAACTGAAGCAGAGACCGTGGAGGAGTAGTGCTTGCTACTGGGCTCCAATTGCTCATTTGCATTGCTTTTGTATACAACCCAGGATCACCTGCCCAGAAGTAGCATGATGGAGTGAACAGGCACCCCTACATCACTCATCAGCGACAAAAATGTCTCACACACATGCTTATAGGCCAGTGTGATAGACGAATTTTCTCAGTTGAGGTTCCTATTTCCCTGATGTCCCTAGCTTGTGTCAAGTTGGCAAAAATTAACCAGCAAATTGACCTTATTGCCCTCTTGATACACAAACACAACATGTGACATCATAGAGTTTCTTTTACTCCTTATCCACAAAATCTCATCTATATTATGAATAAGCATAACTTTAAAAGCCCTGCAGGCTTTAAAACACACAATACTTTAAATGTACAGTTCTTCATTAAAAATCCAATGTCTTTTTTAAAAGCCAAAGTCTCTTAACTATGGGTTCATGTTAAATTAATAATAATAATAATAAATGGCAAAACAAACAATTAAAGACCAGAATAAGAACCAGGGTTCAGTCACAATCAAATTAAAGCAGAATGAAATGACAACAGTTTAAATGACTCATTTTCCAGCATCTATGTCTCAGTCATCTTCTGGGTTCCTAAAGTCTTGGATAGTGCCATGTCTTTGGCTAATACAGAGAAATGACTCCTAATGCAGTATGTGTTCCTTGTCTATTAGACTCAGGTCAGCTTCACTCCACACATGCTGCCATGTTTGTTGATTCTGACATCTTCATTATGCTGAGGCCACCATAGCCTGCACCTTGACCAGTGGCCTCTTGGCCTCTCTACAGGGACTCCAACCCACATGTGGAACTGAGCCTCAGCTTTTCTTCATGACTTTTTCAGCTGTAGCACTGTGATGTGATGCCATCAAAACTAGTGTCACCTCCAAATGTTCACACATTTTCAAGTGTTGCCTTTTGAATGAGAATGGCCCCCATATACTAATATGTTTCAATCTTTGGTCCCCTGTTAGTGCAACAGGGCTGGTGACTATGTCAGTGGAGCAACAGGTGGCAACTGAGCTTCAGAAGATCAGTTCCCCAGGAAGCAAAGCACTGATGGATCAATCTCAGATAGGAAAGGCCTCAAGGGCTGTGGTTCCAAAATGTCTCTTGCTATTGCTGTGTCTTTGTATGTTTTCCACTGTCAAATTTCTCTGGTACCTGGCATGGGGTAAATGGGTAAGTGGGGGGATACCCATTGCCTATAATGTAGTGTGATTATCTCATGGAAGTATCCTGTTCTGCTGGGCATTTCTACCTGTGGATTATTAAGAAGATAATTTCCTCTGAAGCTGTGCTATTTATCTTAATCGATGATTTTATACAATAATAGTGTTAGTTTAAATAGAATTTTGATGGCTAAGGGTTTTTAAGAGGTGTAGTTAAGGATTATGATAGATAATAGTTTAGTGGGAAAATTAATATAGGTAAATGTAAAATATAGTGTTGTCCCCACCCCTGATAAGCCAGTGGCTTAGAGGATAGCAAATAAGAACAAGGAAGTGTAACACAGACGGGACTTATGAGTTTCTCCTGAGCTCTAAAGACTGTGGCTTCAGTTAAGGATTAATGAAAACTATTGTGTCCCAGAAGCTAGGCTCGCTCAAGTTCTTTTAATCTTAATGTTGGGAGATGTGCTCATGGGTTTTGGTGTGCATCATAACTAAAACAAAACTTTAAATAATGACTTAAGTTTAGGTTAAGAAGCTTTGTTAATAGATTTGAGGTAGAAAACCTTGGGGAACAATTCAAAGTTTAGAAAGACATTTCATTGAGTGATGGACTCATTGAGGCCAAGAAACAACAAAGATAGCCCAGTTATTACTAGCTGATGTACCTTTCAAGATAAGATGGGTTGATAATCAAGGGTGTTGATTAATTCTTTTTACTCATTTCTGCCCTCATCTTTCTGATGTAAAAAACTGTTGTTGAATGAGTTTGCACCCTAAAAATTTAGAGTAGAGCTTACTGATTGTTTTTATAAATAAAAGTTTAAATTCATGATTCTTTTAAGATTTTTTTATAAGATTACATTTTGAGATAAATTATAAAGTGATTGTTCCTTTCCTGTTAACCGAAAAAAATATGTAGTCTGCCAGGAAAAGAACTGGCTGAGAAAAGTACTTGCTAGCTTTTTCTTTTTTTTTTTTTTTGAGACAGGGTTTCTCCTTGTAGTTTTGGTGCCTGTCCTGGATCTCACTCTGACCAGGCTGGCCTCACACTCACAGAGATTCACCCGACTCTGCCTCCTAAGTGCTGGGATTAAAGGCGTGTGCCACCACTGCCCGATCCTTGCTATCTTTTACTCTGTTAATATATAACAAGTTGCTTGGACATGAATATATGTGAGTTCTTGGAGATAATTTGCTTTTCATCTGTAAGGTAAAATGTATAATCATGTAAGGGAATGGTAAACATTTTTTTTTACTTATATTCATTCCAATAATTCCTTTAAAAGAAAGAATGTAACCATATTGTAATTTTTATACTGCTTGAAAGATTTTGCTGGGGTATACAAGCTGTAAAGGAAAAAACAAGGAGAGACAGAAAGGACCTATCTGCATAGAGGTAAGCAAAGAAATAAAGAGATTAGAGAGACATGCTAGAAAGAGTCAAAAGGGGGGTATGTGTTTTTCCCTTTTATGCCAGTTCCAGAGAGTTAAGTTTGTCCCACTCACCAGCCCCAGAGAATTAAGGTTTACTCCCTCAGACAAAAAAGTAAAATTGAGTGATTAGTCCACCACTCCATGGCTCTCTCTCTACTCCTGAGCTGCTGAAAGCTGGTCCTCACAGCAGTAGAACAGTTTGGAGAGATTGGAGAGGTTTAGGAAACAGTGGTTCTCAACCTTCCTAACACAGTATCTGGTGTTATGGTGGCCCCAAACCACAAAATTATTTTGTTGCTACTTCATAACTGTAATTTTGTTACTGTTATGAATCATGATGTAAATCCGATATGATATTCAGGATCTCTAATATGTGACCCCCAAAGGGGTTGTGAGCCACAGGTTGAGAACCATTGGTTTAGATGTGGCATAAGAGGACGCATGACCTTGTTGGAGGAGGTTTGTCACTGGTGGTGGACTATGAGGTTTCAAAAGCCCAAGACAATCCCAGGGTCTCTCTCTCTCTCTCTCTCTCTCTCTCTCTCTCTCTCTCTCTCTCTCTCATACTTCCCCATCACAACGCTGGCCTGCCTATCGCCATGCTTCCTTCCATAATGAAAATGGACTCATTCTCAGATGTTATAACCAAGCCCTCAAGTAAATGACTTGTTCTATAAGTTGCTTTGGTCTTGATATCTCTTCACAGTAATATAACAGTAGCTAAGACATCAAGTTTTGCTCTTGTCATGAATACAGTCCTGATCCTTTGGACCGTCATTTCTACATGCAGATTCTGAAGAAATACTTAACCTGATTTCACCTCAGATGTTGGTCGCTTTTCATCACAACTGATTTCTCATCTCAAGCCAATTTACATCAATTGTACAGTAAGGTACAAGTGAAAATGCGAAGCCTCTCTTGATTGCACTGTTTTCAACATTGTCTTCCAATCTCATAGCAATTCATTAAGCTATAAGCGAACAATGGCTTTTTGTTTTTAAGCCTCCAAAATCCTTTGAAAAACAACATAGTCAAAGTTGTCCCTCCAATATTTCACTTCTGGTACCAATTTCTTTCCTAGTTTGATTTCTATTTCTGTGGTAGACACTGTGACCAAAAGCAACTTGAGTAATAAAGGTGTATTTGTTCATTTTCTATTGATGTGATAGAACACCATAACCGAAAGCATCTTGGGAAGGAAGATGTTTAATTTTGACTATTTATTCTGGATGTTATGGCTAATCTTGGTTGCCAATTTGACTATAACCATAATTAACATGAATCCAAGCAGCTGGGAACTCCAGCTCGGAATTATCTTGATCTGATCACATCAGATGGCAAAATCCACTCTAAGTCTGGAATAGTTGAGGTTGGAATGCCCAGTATAATCTGACTCATACCTTTTGCTTTTTTGCCTGCTTGCCCTTAGTCTCAGTGGTAAGTTTATGTATCCTGTATGTAAGGGCTTATTTAAATAATATTAGAACCCTCTTCTTCACCATTTTTAATATAGAGTTCTATAAGAATTCCTTGGAACTCAAGCACCAGATATGATGATGCATCCATTCTTATAGACTGAACAACTACTGGATTCCTGGTCTTTCCATCAGAAGGTATCTGATACTGCACAACTCAGACCACAGAGTGTATGTCACTTTAGAAGAGTGACCAAGATACCTGGTCACATTCCATTGAGGGAGGTCAAGGCAAATACCAGGAGACAAGAACTGAAGCAGAGTCTTTGGAGGAATTTTGACTATTAGCTTGAATCTCAGGGTTTGTTTAGCCTACTTAATTATACAACCCAGGACCACAACGCCAGGATGACACATTCCACAGTAAGTTGGCTTCTCTCACAACCATCATTAACCAAGAAAGTTCCTCACAGACATGCTCACAGGCAAACTGATAAATTTTTCTCAGTGAGAGTCCAGAGTCAGTTTGTCAGTTGAGATTCCCTTTCTCTAATAAGTCTAGATTTGTCAAGTTGACAAAAAAAGAAATAAAAAGCTACAAACAGAAAAAACAATAAAAAATTGTATTTTTTCTCATATTTCCGTGCCATAGTTCATCATTGATGGAAGTTGGGGTGGGCACTCAAGCAGTAAAGTATATGCAAGTACTGAAGAATCAACCATAAAGGGAGGGAAAGGGTTACTGGCCTGCTCCTGTTCTTGTTCACCTTCATTTTTAATAAAGTTGAGGATCAGTTTACAAGGTCTAGCACCACCCTCAGTTGGCTGAGCCTTCCAACATTAATCATTAATCAAGAGATTTCCACAGACTTATCTATAGGCCAATAGAGAGGAGGCATTTTCACAAATAGGGTTCCATCTTCCCAGATGCCTCTTGCCTGTGTGATGCTGATAAAAGAAATCAATTTCCTCTAAGGTGGTACCATTTTTTTTGCTTCTGCTGTTTACTATTTTATATACCTTCCTTCAGATAAGAAAGCATATTTTACTTATTCTTGTATTAAAGTTTTATTTGTCTGTAAATGAGCAGTAGGTTATAGAATGTTATTTTCTGTAAATAATCAGCAGATCATTAATAGAGAAATCAATAATCCACTCTTCAGAAGGAGAGAAAATGGGCCAATATTCAGGTATTTGAAAGAACGACAAGAATTAGATGCACAAATTTTGAGATTGCCTACAGAAATAAGAAAATCAAGCATTTTTTTTAAATTTTTTTTTTTAAATTTTTATTTTGCAATATAATTCAGTTCTACATATCAGCCAGAGATTCCCTTGTTCTCCCCCTCCCCTCCCTCACCTTCCCCCCAGCCCGCTCCCCATTCCAATCTCCTCCAGGGCAAAGCCTTCCCCACAGACTGAGATCAACCTGGTGGACTCAGTCCAGGTAGGTCCAGTCCCCTCCTCCCAGGCCGAGCCAAGCGACCCTGCATAGGCCCCAGGTTTCAAACAGCCGACTCATGCAGTGAGCACAGGACCCGGTGCCACTGCCTGGATGCCTCCCAAACAGATCAGGCCAATCAACTGTCTCACCCACTCAGAGGGCCTGATCCAGTTGGTGACCCCTCAGCCATTGGTTCATATTTCATGTGTTTCCGTTTGTTTGGCTATTTGTCTCTGTGCTTTATCCGACCTTGGTCTCAACAATTCTCGCTCATATAAACCCTCCTCATTCTCGTTAATTGGACTCCCAGAGATCCACCTGGGGCCTAGTCATGGATCTCTGCATCCAGGTCCCTCAGTAGTTGGATGAGGTTTCTAGCACGACAATTAGGGTGTTTGGCCATCCCATCACCAGAGTAGGTCAGTTCGGACTGTCTCTCGACCATTGCCAGCAGTCTGTTGTGGGGGTATCTTTGTGGCTTTCTGTGGGCCTCTCTAGCACTTTGTTTCTTCCTATTCTCATGTGGTCTTCATTTACCATGGTCTCCTATTCCTTGTTCTCCCTCTCTGTTGTTGATCCAGCTGGGATCTCCCACTCACCCAAGCTCTCTTTCCCTCGACCCTCGCCCTTCACTACCCCCACTCATGTCCAGGCTGTTCATGTAGATCTCATTCCATTTCTCTGTCATTGGGCGATCCCTGTGTCTTTCTTGGGGTCCTGTTTTTCAGGTAGCCTGCCTGGTGATGTGAGTAGCAGTCCAGTCATCCTTGTTCCACATCTAGTATCCTGTTATGAGTGAGTACATACCATGTTTGTCTTTCTGAGTCTGGGATACCTCACTCAGGATGATTTTTTCTAGATCCATCCATTTGTCTGCAAACCTCATGATGTCATTGTTTTTCTGTGCTGAGTAGTATTCCATTGTGTATATGTACCACATTTTGTTTATCCATTCTTCAGTTGAAGGGCATCTAGGTTGTTTCCATGTTCTGGCTATTACAAATAATGCTGATATGAACATAGCTGAACAAGTGCTCTTGTGGTGTGATTGAGCATTCCTTGGGTATATGCACAAGAGTGGTATAGCTGGATCTTGGGGGAGATGGATTCCCAATTTTCTAAGAAAGCGCCATATTGATTTCCAAAGTGGTTGTACAAGCTTGCACTCCCACCAGCAGTGGAGGAGAGTTCCCCTAGCTCCACATCCTCTCCAGCATAAGGTGTCTTCAGTGTTTTTGATCTTAGCCATTCTGATAGGCGTAAGGTGGTATCTCAGAGTTGTTTTGATTTGCATTTCCCTGATGATTAGGGATGTTGAGCAATTCCTTAAATGTCTTTCAGCCATTTGAGTTTCCTCTGTTGAGAATTCTCTGTTTAGTTCTATAGCCCATTTCTTAATTGGACTGTTGGGCATTTTGATATCTAATTTCTTGAGTTCCTTATATATTCTGGATATCAGTCCTCTGTCAGATGTGGGATTGGTGAAGATCTTTTCCCATTCTGTAGGCTGTCGCTTTGCTTTGTTGACCGTATCCTTTGCCCTACAAAAGCTTCTCAGTTTCAAGAGGTCCCATTGATTGATTGTTTCTCTCAGTGTCTGTGCGACTGGTGTTCTATTTAGAAAGTGGTCTCCTATGCCAATGCATTCAAGACTACTTCCTACTTTCTCTTCTAGCAGGTTCAGAGTAGCTGGATTTATGTTGAGGTCCTTGATCCACTTCGACTTAAGTTTTGTGCACGGTGATAGATATGGATCTATTTGCAGCCTTCTACATGTTGATATCCAGTTTTGCCAGCACCATTTGTTGAAGATGCTTTCTTTTTTCCATTGTGCACTTTTGGCTTCTTTGTCAAAAATTATTTGTTCATAGGTGTGCGGATTAATGTCAGGGTCTTCAATTCGATTCCATTGGTCCACATGTCGGTTTTTATGCCAGTACCAAGTTGTTTTTATTACTGTAGCTCTATAGTACAGCTTGAAGTCAGGGATCGTGATGCCTCCAGAGGTTGTTTTATTGTACAGGATTCTTTTGGCTATCCTGGGTTTTTTGTTTTTCCATATGAAGTTGAGTATTATTCTTTCCAGGTCTGTGAAGAATTTTGTTGGTATTTTGATGGGGATTGCATTGAATCTGTAGATTGCATTTTTTTTTGGTGGAAAATTGAGTAGCATAAAGGAAGCATTCCATGGCTCATATTTTATTTAAAAGGAAAGAACATGAAAAAGACTATGAATAATAAAAAGGTGTGGTTCCACTCTTTACACAGTACTCTAAGACCAATTCATACTGTTCACAATACTGGTAGACAGTTTGCATACTGATTTTTAATTTTAAATATTATGTCTACATAATATAGAATACAATCCTATGACTGTAAAGAATCTTGAAATATTGGGAGTTATCAAAAAGAAGGAGTGCATTCCACACATTCTTGGCAAAAATTCTAATTAAACTCAGTGGGTCATTCTAAAAAGAAGACAGGCAGTAATAGGTTATTACTAATTATAAATAGTAATTGAGAATAAGGACGTTGTCAAAAAAAAAACAAGTAGATAAGTGGGGGAATGGGAATTGAAAATGACCAACATTTTTATAAACATGCACAAACATAAATGTGTGCATATGAAACTGTCAAATAACCAGAATGGATGAAATGATGTTATTTGCTGAAAAAAATGAATGCAATGATAAATCATCATGTTAAGCCAAGCAAATACATTTATCATAATTAGTTTTAATTATCATTCTAAAATCCATTATAGATACATCAAATATATTTGTGTGTATATTCCCATATATATATGGGGGTGGGAACGGGGTGGGGGGTGTTGTGTGTGGGTGTTTCTGTGAGTAAACTTTTGTGAATCTGCATTGGTCTGTGTGTGTATGTGTGTGGTAAAGACTAGGATGAACAGGAGCAAGAATATACACAACACCGTTAAATGGAATTATGAATGTACTACAATTAATAAAATATAAACCTTAAATTACACTCAAACAGAAACTAAAACAACTATTTTATTTAAGTTAAATATTAATTAAGGTAGAAATTATAATTTAGAAATAGTATTAAGCAACATAATATTTAGAAAGCCACTGACTAAAGTTTATAATCCAGTTTTATATTGCTTTTAAAAATACAAAAGATAACTTTAAAAGTAAGAAGGAATAGTTTGGCTCAGTTTTTAAGATTCCAGTCAATGTGTGACCCATTGCTTCCAGGTCTTGATAAAGGGTTACTTCTTGTTTGGCACATATTTTAGGAGATGCTCTCCTTCTACTGACATAAATTAAGGTAAGATTTATCAATCCCATATTATACTTCAAGAGCACATCACTAATGACATCAAGTCTTCCACTATGTCCCAATTTACCAGTTCAATGACCTTCCAATTGTTCTGCCGGTTGGAGATTAAGCCTTTAACATGTGCGTCTCTGAGAGTACTTACACAAACCATTCCATTGGCATTAAATTATTGTCTGCATCGCTTCATGTTTTCAGATAAAACATACCTTTTATGTTCATGGTAGCAAGATAAAAGAATAAAATTGTGCATGTTTGAGAGGAAAATTGAAAGTTTTGATTGCCATAGATATTAGGATTCCACACCCCCGAGCCCTTACTTCAAATGTAGGGCAACAGCCTCTTCCACTTTCCATTCAAACCCTCTGTTTCTACTTTGCCCCATGGGTCTGAAACACGAAAACTAATACTTTTCCCTCCTGCACTAACCAGTTCAGAGATTTCTAGAGAGGTTAAATGTCTTGTGAGGGATCTGAGGAGACAAAATTAGGGCAGAATTTCCTCTTCATCCTTTTTTTGTTTTCTCTTTCAGTCTCAATGCTCACCCATGTAGAAAGACGGGTGTGTTAGAAAATTCACATTCACTTTTCTGTAAAAAGAACTACATGATAAATTGTCTGTGACATCCTTACAAACCTGAAAAACTACAGTAGGAACCACATTTCAGAAACAAACTTTAAAATTAGATAAACTAAGTATTTCAACAAAAGACAAATGTATCTATTTATGTTACATTTGCATAGTGGTTAACAGAATTTCCTGTGATTGGTAAATTATCATGAGAATGGTCACTAACCATGGACCAAGAATAATTAATCCATTTAGTTATAGTTAATGTAGGAATATATAGGCATCATGTATTGTCAGGCTAGGAAAATCTGTACTGTATATGAGATGAATTTATGGACAGATATTCAGAATAGGATCATTTGTTCCTCTTCTCCCACAATTAAATTCCCTCAATTAAAAAAAGTTCATATTCATTCTATACTTTAAAGGTAATATCAGTGATATGAAAATAATAAAACATGAACTGATAGGATATAGGATAGAGAAGAAGAAGATTAACCAAGTGGCATTGAGTGGAAGAAAACAGGCCAAGTGGTTCTGCCTCACGGTCTCACTCTCCCCCCTACTTTCTACTCAGAATAGGTAACTTGGGGAAGATTGATTTTTTTTTGGGGGGTGGCAAGTAATTCAACTTGAACATTTTTTTCACATTGCTGATCTAAGCCTAGATGTTAAGGCAAGGTTTTCACTCAAGTGTATTCAATTAGTTCAGCAGACTTATTGACTAAGGCAAGTGAATCATCGTCAATGACAGTATCTTATGAAATCAATGGGCAATCCTTTGTCTTCTTTCTATTCAAGTCATGAACTGTGCTTCCAATTACTGAATATAACTACCCTCTGTTTAATTGAGTGCTAGTTTCTTTCATTAACTGAGCTATAATGCTGGTGTAGTTTCTCCCTATATTGCTTCATGAATTTTTGAAGAACCTTTCTATACTATCTGATGTACATATTGAAGGGTTCTTTTTTCTTGGAGGACTTTCTGAGGACCAAGTTTGGATTTTGCGTTAGTTGCAGGGTACATAAATGATTTTCAGCTTTTGTTACAGACTCGTGTATAGAAATAACTTCCATATTTCTTTATTTAAAAAGTCTCTAATCTCTCACTTTTATGTATTTATTTACTCATGGTTCCTGAGGTTCCAATATAATCAATAAACAAGACATAATGTTAACAGTTTTTATCTAAAAGGTTTATCAGTTGCCCCACCTCTGTAACTTCAGTTCTTACTTTATATAATTTGTATTTTAGGGTAACTTGTGTATTAGCTTATTTTCCCCATTGTATTCAGATTTTTGTTGTTATTTTATGATTGGTTCCTTGGACTTGAAAGTTCTAGAGTAGTCACATGCTGTTGGTTGTTTTTGTAACTCTTTTTTGGGGGGACGCCATTGAGCTCCTAAAAAATCATGCACAGAGACTTATTCTTAATTATAAATGCCCAATCTTAGCTTGGCTTGTTTCTTGCCAGCTTTTCTTAATTTAAATTATCCTACCTACCTTTTTGCCTCTGGGCTTTTTCCTTTTCTTATTTCTGTAATCTTACTTTTAGTCTTACTCTGTGGCTTGCTGTATAGCTGGGTGACTGGCCCCTGGTGTCCTCTTTCTTTTTTCTTCCTCTTTCTTCTTTTTTTCTCCCAGATTTCACCTTCTATTTATACTTCCTGCCTGTCATCTCCATCTAACTTATCTTCTGCCTTGTTATTGGCCATCAATTGTTTATTAGACTATCAGGTGTTCTAGGCACAGTAACACAGCTTCACAGAGTAAAACAAATGCAACATAAACAAAAGTAAGACAGCTTAAAGTAATATTCTACAACAGTCTCATGATTCTAATAATCTTTTCAATTTAACACTGCCTTGTTGAACTGTGTCTAAGATGGCCTGTTCAGTTTCAATGGTCGATGGGATTTGAAGTCGTCATATTAAAGAACACTATTCTCTGTCAGCAAGCCCTAAATTATAACTCTGGCATTGGACCAAAGGAAGAAGAGTGGCTTCTTACGATATAGGTTGATATAGCAAAGAAGGAAGTGTACTGCTATTTCTAGAGTATATATTTTACATTAGCTTAAAGACCTGGTTTTCTAAAGAGACATTTGTGAATTGCTTTTTGTATTCATGATAGATTTCTAATCATTAAAATTCATTACAGCTTTTTATTTTGTTAGCAGCTGACATCTCAGAGATTAGGTTATATCAAACCATGTTGTTGGCCAAAAGGGCCCCATGAGAACCACATAGGCTGTTGCCAAAGCTATAGGTATTTTTCCAAAAACTGACATCAAGTCCTCACTGCTGAAGAGAACAACTATACAACCCATTAAACATGGACAAGTAGAGCTGGTGATTATATAGAGCCTTCACACCTATATGCCAGTGTCTTACAACCATACAGCATGTAGATAATGAGAGACTGGAATGCCCATCTCTCAGCGAACTCCACAAAAATGGAGTTAGAAAGAGTGTAGGAGCCAGAGAAGGTGGAAGACATGAAAAAAAAAAAAAAAAAACAAGGCTTTTTGCATCAACAGGATATATGTAAATAGAAACTCACAGAGTGTGGTTGGAGTTTTCTCCAGTCCCACTCAGACCCAAGTAAACACACAGAGACTTATATTACTTATAAACTGTATGGTCATGTCAGGCTTCTTGCTAGCTAGATCTTACATTTTAATTAACCCATTTCTATTAATCGATAAGTTGCCATGTGGCTTGTGGCTTACCAGTACTTTACATCTTACTTCTCATGCCAGCAGAGGCTGGCAGCATCTCCTGACTCAGCCTTTGACTTCCTGCCTGGCTACTGGCCAATCAGCATTTTATTTATCAATCAGTCATAGCAACACATTCACTGCATAAAGAAAGACATCCCCAGCAACAGAAACTGAGGCAACATGCACAGGGCCTTCATGGGTCTGCACCAGATGAGATTCTCAAGCTGAAAGTAGAAATGAACACATGCCAACATCTCTAGCCACCAAGCAATCTTCAAGAGATAAACACTTGCAAATAAATATTTTCTCCAAGGGAGTCCCACTGAAGAAATAAACTACTCTTAAAGGTAGGCCATATGCTTGGTATTAGATGACCAACAGAAAACAAACTAAATGGCATCTTTGGAAGTTCCATGTCTCACATTGTTATTTTAGTCTCTTTTTTATTTTTAGTGTTATCTTATTTTTTATTTTATTGTAGAATTTTTATATATGAGTGTGAAAGTTAATGTATTGCTGTTTCTTTGCCTTCTCTTGAGCTCATCCCTTTCTGTTTTTTTCCTATTCTGATGTGTTCATTTTATTTTATATTGTTATATTATATTTTATTCTATTATTACCCATTAGGTCACTGTTCATTTTCTAATGAAAGATTGAAAGTGTGTGGATAGGAAGGGGAAGTGAAGTCAGGAAGAGCGGAGAGAAGTAGAGGAAGGTTATGAGTACATATTAAGTGAGAAGTTAATAGGAGTTCTACATATGAGAACTGTAATGAGCATTTATTAAGTAAGAAAAAGTCTATTTTCCTTATAGGAAAAAAAAAGACATGAATTAAGAACTAATAATCTTTAAATCGAAAGCCAGTAATAGAAGTTCAGGTTTATAAATCAATGTACAATGTGGAGTTTATTCACTTTATTTAGTTTATCCACATCAATTGGAAAAACATTATTATTACTATTGCATGATAGAAGAGAGTTTGACTCTTATGTATTGTCTGAGGCTCAAGAATTAGAGAATATAAGAACAAAGAACAAAAACAAACAAACAAACAACAACAACAAATACAGTTGAAGAATCTCTACTTTTCAGTTAGTGAGTATCCCTCATCACAACAATGCTTAACCCTCAGATTTGGTCCTAATTATTTAGACCACAAATCGAGGAGTAACTGCCATTCATTCATTACCATTACAAATTTAATTAACATGTAAGCTCTATTGGCTCAGTGTTGACAATATCCTGAATCACACCACTTAACGCTTACTTCCCTCTGCATTCAGCTCTGTTCAGTTAACCATTATCTGCTACATCAACAAATTCTTCCAAGAAACTTTATACAAACACTTTTTACCATATTATTGCCCTACATTCTTCAACTTGACTAAACCATGTGAGTCATATTATTTACTACTCATAGTTAAACAGCCATCGGTAACTTCTTAAAACACTGACATGTATTTCAGGGACTTTAACCCAACACATTCGCACTTGTCCATTTAAGAAATTTCTTTCCCAGCTTACGATATTTTGAAAGAAATAACTACAAACATATTATTATCCTTCTATAAATACGCTGTCTAGATTTAGATTGATTATTTTAATTAAAAGCACTTTGACTTCTATGTCTGAAATAGTTTCTGTCTTAAAGACAAAAGAATAGTACATAAATAATTGTTCTTATTTCAAACATCACATAAGCCCTGGAGAAGAAAAATAATTTTGAGTTCTTGGAAGTCAATATTCATTTTGCTTATTAATTCCTCTTAATGAAAAGCTGCATCACAATATAGCCCAGTCTTAAAAACTTACTCTGTAAGAGGTAGAGTAGAGGTAATTGAAGTACCTATGTCTAAACAACTTGAGAAAATAATTTCACTTAAAGTGCTATCCTGTTAAAGGTCACCATATGCTTTAAATGTTCTTTGTTCCTTCCTGTTGAGTCTCTCATTACCTCCAGAAGATTCCAGGTTTCATCACTGAACAGTTCCAACCCACAGATGTTCTCAGAACAATTTTTAAAGCAAGGAATTGAATTTAAATACAGCTTACATTGTCTTCTATGATAAACATTTAGAAGAAATGACTTTTGGGATGTGAATCCTCATTTCAGGAAATCAGGTTCATTAAATATATATTTATTGCTACTAAGGAAAAATAACAAATCTCCAAATCTGTGTATAAACCGAAAATATCTAGGAAAATATACCCTTGGGTGTTTATCACATGGAGTATTCTGAAGTATTTTTTTTTTTTTTTTTTTTTTTTTTTTTTTTTAGGGTCTGAGTACATTCCAGACATGGCAATATAGTTTGGTCCCAACTGATGGTATGGTAATAAGAAATAGTTAAACAACTTCTTTCTTTTGAGTTAAAAACACAAAACACCATGTTGATATTAAGATCTAGCTAGTTTATCTCAATGCCAAATATAATTGGATGTCTCACTTAATTCCAATGTTTTCTGGCAATAGTGGAGATTAGTTCAGTTAGAAATATTCCTAACCATAAAGAAAATTGTTTTCTGTTATTTCTTCCAAGAATGATCAGTTCCCTTGTTCACATCACTTATTACCATGATGTACTTAATGAACGTCAGCTGTATGTCACCTAAACGAAGTAAAAGTTTCATTTCAGCATGTTTGGTTTTGCCAGGAGAGCATTAGCCATTATGAATGTTTAATCCTTCCTTGGAATTTGTATTTATTTGCCTTAATAAACTCCCCATGACAAAGTTGTTATCAACACAGATCCAAGTTGACAAAAGTAAACTTTGCAGACTGTGACCTCCTCTTCCTTTCTAGTCATACCTGTAATGCCTTCTCCTAAATCATTTGTTTCCTTACTTAGAGCATTCCCTTTCCATAGAATTTTTACAAATCTCTCCTTGTTGTGGTTTTTCTATCTTTACAAGGCTCATCTGAATCAGTTCCTGGGAGCAGGGCTGTGGATCACCTTTTTCTGCTGGAGAACCAGTGAATTCCCATTCCCTTCCACATCCTTAACTTGCAAACATACTGTAACAGCTAAGTCTTTCTTTGTTTGGTTTTGTTTTAATTTTCTTTTTGAATTATGTGTCTTGCCGTGAAACCAAGGTTTCCCTCAATCACTACTCAGGCCTGGTCCAAATCTTGCAAACTCTCTTGCCTCATCCATCTACCTGGTGTTAGAGTTGTCTTCACCGTGTTAGACCCTGCCCCCGCCTCTTCCTCATTATACTGTCACTCATGTCACTCTGGGATGAAGAATCCTGGCAACTACTAGTCAATATAGCCATGGTATACTGCACATACCCACAGAAGATTTAATAAGTTTATTATTAAACAAATGAGTCAAGAAATTGAATAAGATAGAGAATAAATAGTATCTGCATCTTCCTTATTTCTACCTCCCAGGCCAGTCTTCACATATTCCTACCACACTTGGAAACAACGAGAAGAAGTCTGTCCTTGATGACAACATTATAGTTCTTTTCTTTAAAAAAGGTGTTTGCTGACAACTTTTTATGAAGCTTTCTAGGAACAAAAAACAACAAATAAACATTACGGAAGTTTTGTGTTATGTGGCTCTCTAAGGTTCACTGGCCTCTGGTGTTTGCTCTAGATTTTTGTCCACTTGTTGGCAGTCCTGGCTAAATCACTCGAAAGTTGTGAGTCTGTCTCTCATTTAAACAAAACTTTTCAGTGTTTCCCTTGTTCATACTCCACAAAATCCAAATTGCACAGTCCAATTATAACAGCATTAAAAAGCATGACCAATGTCAATATTAGCAGTTTAATTGGCTGTTAATTTTGCCTTCAACAACTCAGCTTTATTCTAGTATTAATTATTAATCTCTAAAGCTCACACTTCTACTTACAATCATTATGGTTGTGATATCTCCCTATAACAAACATTCTCCAAACATGCTTATTCTACTTGTTTATCATATTTATTGTGCTTAGACTCATTTAAACATAAATTATAACTTTCACGAGATTTTTTTCCCCATCATTTACTTCTCATTCTATACCATGAAGCAGATTTTCTAGCTCACAATAATGAACTGAAAAAAAATGAACAAATATATGAATATGTAAAATACCTCTAGTGTCCCAATATACTTTACACAGTAATCCAAATACACCTATAAAAAAACTGTCATGGTCATTTTGGCATATTTTGTGTTGAATAATTAGACTTTACTATTTGTAAAAGTTCTTCATTCCTGTATTTGTTGATATTTAATTCTTTATATTAACTTTATGTGGCTATTTATGCTTTTTAAAGATAAGCTAAAAGCTTATAAGGGCAGGAGTTATGTCTAGCATTTAATTTCAACCCTACCAATTTGAACAAAATACTTTATATAGTTATATAACTGAACAAACATTTAGAGATAATCAACTCTTGTCTAGTTTATGTAAGCTTTGGGGCATAAACCCAGTTACATGTATACAATAATTGTTCTTGCTTAATTAGATGCTCTGTGAGATTTTAGGGATCATTTCAAAGTATGAAGATAAAGGATTATAATAGCTAGAGGCTTGGGATGAGTATAGCAAAATAATTTTTTCAGACATGACAGAACTATTTTACACAGGGACCCACAGAAACTGGCTCTGTATGTATAAGACATGTACACCATTAAGCCCATAAAATCATGCACATGAATTGGGTGGGTTATGGGATGTTCAAGGAGTCCTACACCTATCTGAGGAGCTGCTTGAAACTGATAAACTGCTAGGACATGCACATCCAGTGTTATAAGAAAGGTATGGGCCGTGTGAGGTTGCCCATGATCTAGTAGATTTTTGAATACTCACGCACATACAGGCAGCATTACGTGTACTCCAAGGTTGGATTTTAATAAAAGAGCACATGAAGTTTGGTGATAAAGGTCAGGAGATAGAAGAGAAATTGGAGGAGAAAGAATGCAGGTGGATTTGATCAAAATATATTGTATACATATATGACTTGGAGGCAGGCAGCAGAAAAGACATAAAATGGAGTAATAATTAACCATGCCTAAAGCCATCTCCTTCTTCAGCATTGACTTTTGGAATAGCCCACACTGATTTTATCTCACTTTGGTTCCAAATAACATGGGCTGAGAATAATTTTTAAAATTAATTTTTGAATTGTCATATAAAGAAATGGGTTGAATTATGTATTGATGTTTTTTTTTCTTCTTTGCCTCTTTTTCCATCTCTCTTGGTAGTGTGAGATCATTTATTTTAATCAGTCATTTTCTAAACATGTCAAAGTTATGTAGTCAGGAGAATGTACCCCATGCAAAGTTATCACCTGGCAATTCAGTATGTGTGTGTCAGGAAAACGTAGAATAATTTATCCTGGATCCATCAAATGTTGCCCTGTCATCTTTTCTAAATTTAGTTTCATGAAGATAATTCAAGAGTTTATTCTTTTTGTTATTTGGCTTAAAAAGGAAAAAAAGGAGAGACCTTAATAAAACACTCACGTTAAAGAGTTCACTCTCTGATAAATTATTATATAATTATGAAGAATAAGAAGAGTAGAGCTTGGAATACCTAAATGTAAAGAGATCATCAGAACACATACATATTTCCTTTCCTGATGGAGTAAGTATATCCTGCATGCATGAGTAGAGATGTAGCGGGCTGTACAATATACATATAAATATGTATGGTTATGATAATCACTCTATGCCAAACAAAGAAGAAGGATGAGGAGAAGCAATCACAAGAGAAAAAAGAAGACGAGAAGGAGGGTCAGTCGCTACCACAGTTGGAAGGGTAGGAGTTGAAGAGATGTAGTTTGAAAGAGTAAGTAAGCATCTAAGGTTGTGTAGCATATTTAACTGAACATAATTTATGAAAATGTGTATATACAAGAGAATACTAGAGATAATCTATAAACTTCTCAAAAAAGTGATTATTTTATGGATAGATACATCAATTACCCTCATTAAATCATTAAATTTATTTAAATGTTTCTAAGTACACATTATACTTGATGAAGGCATATAACAATTCACTAATTAAAATGTATATGCATTTATATACACTAATTAAAATGTATATGCATTTATATACACTTAGAAATTTAGAAAACGAACTCTATTTCATGACATTCCCTGTCACAGCACCTCAATGCCACAGGCATGAATTGATGAAGGCTAAATAGTATTAATTCCATGTCAAAATGAATATTTAATACCAAGAAACTTCTATAATAACTCCTTGACTATAGAAATTACCAGGAAGAGGAATGATTCTGCAAATTTGAGTCAAAAGACTTGTCGTCCAAATGGCAAAATTGTCATGAAGTTTAGTAATTCCCGACTAAGAGTTTATTTCCTCTTTGTGGAGGTTGCCTTGAACATCTTTAAAACTACAAATACCCAAATATATAATTAACAAAGGAATTTTCTGTAAGATCTATGTAAAGGGGTGTAGGTGATAGGTTACTGCATGAGAGACAATGCTGTTCAAGATTAAGGACCTCAGTATGAATCCCCAGCACCCATAAGAAGAGCTATGCACTTTTTCATGTGTCTTTGTGCCAGCATTGTAGGAATAGACAGGTGCATCCTAAGAGATTCCTGGCTAGCCAGACCAACTGAAATTTCCTTTTCTTTTTTTTTTTTTTTTTTTTTTTTTTTTTTTTTTTTTTTGAGACAGGGTTTCTCTGTGTAGCTTTGTGCCTTTCCTGGAACTCACTCTGTAGACCAGGCTGGCCTCGAACTCACAGAGATCCGCCTGGCTCTGCCTCCCGAGTGCTGGGATTAAAGGCGTGCGCCACCACCGCCCGGCTGAAATTTCCTTTTCAACATTGGTTACCTATTGGTCCATGAATGGCTGTTGACCAACATTATCAATCTATAAATTTTGATCTCCAGCACTATTATAACACTACATCTTTGTCAGAACTATTTGCGTGGAGGGTGTGAGTTTCCTGCTGCCACTTATCTGTAAGAACACCATTATGATGAAAGAAATGAGACTGTGAGCAATAATTTAAAACTGCTTTAGAGCAGTGAAATCTGAACGGCCAGTAACAGTGTGTTCAATGAGAAAAGTTGAAACTCATCTTGAAGTTATGAAAGAAACCATCAAGGCAAAACATGAACACTTCACAACAATGGCAAAAGTAGGAATTCCACACAAGTTTATGCACTTACAAAGTTAAGGCAGTGTAGAAACTTCACTTACTGTATGAAAATTGATTTTCAAAAATAATATAAAAGTCTTTGTGTGTGTAGTCATCATCAAATTGAAATGTTTGTTAAGCTGTTATCCTTCTTAAACTACATGTTAGTCTTCACTTAGAGACAACATCATTTATACACAGGAGGTTTATTGTAACAATCATGGATGTTTAACAGAGTCTTAATTCTACATCCTTTTAAACACTTCATACACACACACAAACACACACTCTTAAGCTCCCCTGTTCATTAGTATTCATGAGTCTTCCTTCACAAATATTTTCTAAGCAGAAACAAATAAATCTTTATTTTATTGTATCTGTACTCATTCCCACTTGAAGCTACCTATGCTTTCTAGTGCTTTCCTGATTTAACCCTATGTGTTGTCACCTTTATCATTTTTTACTTCAATCGTTAGTGCTTGTGGTTTAACAAATTTGTCTTCCTTGATTTTCCCCCAATAAATGCAAAATGGAGCATGAGGCTATAAATGCAGGGTAGAGGAGGGAGCACAGCAAGGAAAACAAACATACTTGGAGAAAATAATGTGGATACCTACCACTGTAGAAGATCTTTAGAATGTATACATGTTAAAAAACATAATAAAGTATTTATATGAGTTAAGCCATAATGGGGAGACAATGCTCTCTACTAGAAAATGCACGCAATCAGATAACAAGCCCAGCACCAAGACTGTGTTACCTCTTTTGGAGCAGTTGCTTACTGAGGTCTGTAAATATCCAAACACTGCAGAGTATTGCCACTGCTTTTTGTTAATAGTGAGATCCTATTGCAGAAGATACCACCTATCTGATCATGGAATATAGGTTCAATTGGGTAGTAAGATGGAAGACATATTTATAGTGACTATATTTCATAGTGCTCTGGTATTATGAATGTTTCCAAAGGAGAAAAGTAATCATCAGTCTTAGCAGGCTATGGCCAAAATTAACATTAATTGTAGCAAGCTGTGACCATATGATTCACAATAGTGACTGACCTGGAAGGATATACCTAGTGGCTAAATAATAGCATTAATATTATAGGAGCAATAGATCACTTCCTGATTATATTTGGGGCCCACACTACATGGCAAAACTCATATCTGGCACAATTATTGGGGTCAAGAACCTTTTTTGAAACAGGTAACAGTCCTTAGGGAACAACATGCTACAGAATAATACTATTATTCTGCTATAAGGCCACACTGTTAAAATGAATTCTAAGGCCTCATAGTCATACCTGTAGATGTCTCTTCAGTCTCTGCAGAAAAGCTTCTTTTAGCATCAGAAGTCATTCAGCAGAGAGATCCACCATGAGACAATGTGTAGAGAACAAGAGACTGTATAGCACATTTGGCTTTGAATGAGACAATTCTGTCATATCCTCTCAGCTCTGGGCTCATCAGTCATGACAGAAGAGGGGACAGACTGTTAAGATCCACAGATGCTAGACACTACAACAAAATAGTGTCTTGGGCACAACAAAGTAGTTGTATGCTTGAACTTAAAGGTTATGGAAGAATGCATAAGAAACGAGCAAGGTAAAATAAAGGAAGTTTCCAGCATGGAAGGTAGAGATAATTGTGTATTCTCACCCATAGTGAGGAGCTCTTGGCAATGGATAGCTTCAGGAGGGGAGAAGAAAAGTCAGTTTTCTTCAAGAATGCATCCCTGAGAGGGTACCCTTTCTTCAGTAGATGCCCCCAGACAATGCAAATACTAGCTGTGAGAAGCGGGCTTTGTTGGCAAGACAAAACAAAACATGAAGCTGAGAAAGAATTCAAGTAAGAATGTGTGGATGGAATTGAAGCAGAGGGAACAGGGAATGGTAATCAAAACACATTTCATGCATGAATTCAATTCTCAATAAAATAAATACAAAGCTTTACTCACAGCACATTTCACATTACCTAATAAATATTTTAAAATGTAAAAATATGAAGTAGTATCGGAAATTAATCTTTGATTGTCTCTACCTTTAAATCTTTTGAACACAGTTTTTCTTGTGTCCTTCAAAATGGTAAATATCCTATATTTCTGACAAAATCTGGATCATCTTTCTCACTATAAATTCAATTTGAACATTATTTTTGTTTAATTTTAAACATTCATGTGTATATATGTATGTGCATATATTTCTCTATGTGGATGTTTCTGCTGTCCATGTGTATGTGGAAGCCAAATTTTATGTCGTATGTCTTTTTACATTGCTCTCCACATTATTTCTCAATAGACAGATCTTTTCTGAGCCTTATAATCAAGCAGAGAGTCTGGGTAACTAGCAATACTGTGAGTGCGCCTCCCTCTGCTCTCCGGTACTGAAATAAACGTTACATGCAGCCATACTCACCTATTATGTGCCCCCAAACTCATCGAGATTATAATATCAATAAAATACTTTTTGTGATTGTTTTCAATTATGTGTATAACTGCACCTTAATAATTTATCTGCAAATATCAGTATCATAAATTTCTTTTCTTAGAGAGTTATTAGATCTTTTATACACTAATAATTTCAATAAGTACTTCAATTTGAAGGTAATTCATCCATTGCTTAGTGAGACTTTGAAATTAAAGATATAACTTTTAATTTAAAAAATGACTCATGTTTATCTCTGTAGATATTTAGTGGTGTATTTATCCATTCTGGAAGCACTACATCAACCCAAATTCTAGTCTAATGTTAAATCATACTTAAATTAGACTTGTGGGTGATTATCTTTTTGTATATCATATTTAATTTATCAGTGTACTTCTTACAACTGATATTCCTTTACTAATCCATTAGACCTTTGATGGATGGTCCAATACCTTGCTAGTTTCTTTCTTTCTTTCTTTCTTTCTTTCTTTCTTTCTTTCTTTCTTTCTTTCTTTCTTTCTTTCTTTTTCTTTCTTTCTTTCTTTCTTTCTCTTTCTTTCTCTCTCTTCCTCCTCCTCCTCCTCTTCTTCTTCTTCTTCTGCTGCTTCTCTGTCTCTATCTCTGTCTTACTCTCTCCCTCCCTCTTCAGTGCTAGTGACGGAACAAGAGACAATGTTTTTATAACATTTTAAATTATGTTTAATCCAATAAATTAAGGTAGTGAAAATGATCACTAAATTATAACTCAGGTAGTTCACAGCTGTTTGTTGTGCATCAGATACATGATGACTGCTATAAGGAAAACAGAATCGAGCAGAGGGCATCGCCCATGAAAAGCAACAGTTACATAGACAGTCTTCAGTGAAAACATGGCATTAGCAAAGACCTAGGAGGTTTATAGGGTTCTAAAACTTTCAGGGATGTTATTAAAAGAGGGGTAACCCAACAGGGTGAGTTTAGTCAAGGAAGGGAGATTGTAAAGTACCTCGGATGTGCTCAAAGAACATTTTACACTTTTTAAAAGTAACATTGGGGAACTTTTAAGACAACAGGCAAGTTTGCAATTACTTTAATAAGATCCAATTAGCAATAGGCTCGGCATCAAAAAAGACACTTCACAGAGTCATAAACAGCATTCCTAGCCGGACATTTACCAATTGTCAGAACTTCACATTGACTTACACAGTCAGAAGACCACAATGGATTCTTCCTTTATATATAAGATTTTACAAGACTTTGAGACTTTGGAGGAATATATGTATACTCAGTTCTCATTCTTTCTTCATTAGAATTATCTAGGAGTAAAGGGTACATCATTCTAAGAAAATATATTATATGCTTCAAAGATTCTTCAAAGTAACTTAATATTATCTAAATCATGTTAAGGAAAGGGGGTCAGTCAGAGAACTCAACCTGTGAACATTCCCACATGGTGGCCCTGGGGTGTATAACCCATGCGATTACATTTATATCCACCTGAAATAAAATTAATTCAATGAGCTGACTTCCAAAAACAAGCACAGAAAGGACATTTAACACAATAGAAAACCTCTTTGATCCTTCTACTGTGGAGCTGACTTCTGATTTCTATATAACTTCCGTTTCCAGCAGTTCTTAATAAGATTAGCTGCAGGATTTACTAGTAAAGGGCAAAGCCTGTTCAATAATGTCCAACTGTTCACAGTGAATGTGAAATGGGCCTAGATTGAAACATCCATTCTGTCTTCTTAAAAATACTTCCTCTGCAGAACAATGTTTATTCTTGCAGCTTTTCAAAAGAAGCCACTGAGTTTAAAGAGCATGTGATCTTTTGACAGCTCCTGTTATATCTACATTTCTACATTTATTTCTTTCATAAAGTTCCATGATATTAAGTATAAAAAGGTGGTACTTCAAAAAAATCCTGTAAGATTTGTTTTTTCTGCCAGTTTCCTTTTTTTTTTTTTTAAACTTTCTTCAAAGACCTGAAGGTAAACGAGATTAAAGAAGATAACTCAAGGAGAAAATTAAAGACTGTAATAAATTTTAATTTGTTCTTCAGAACTATAAATGTTCAGTCAGCATGTAAGTTCTGTTTGTTGAAATTGCATTTTAATATTGGCATGCCATACCATTAGTAATGACTTTTTAAAAGCCTAGATTTAAAATATTCCAGCTACAGTAGGCTAAATAAAGACATGTAAATTTTGCCCTTGGGCCACTCATTCTTTTGGCAATTCATGCATTAGAAAAAGAAAAGTACATCAAAAGTTTTAAATAAGCCACATCCCCCCCAAATAAACATAAGCTGTAAGGCTTATATTTTAAATGAACAGAATTATTCTGATAAGTAAAATTATAGAATATACTGCTTTACAAAGGCATGCATATTACATGCATAAATCACACATAGGCAAGCAAGATATTATGAGGAAGAAATGTAGGAATCTTGAATTTGGTTCACAGAAAGGGAGTGCAATTTCCATCATGAAAAGTCTAGAGAGGCTCATTATTAATTGACAGCAGGAAATACATGCTAAAATTACATATAAGTTTAGGAGGGGTGGGGAAACTAATATAACACAATGTTACCAAATGATAACCAGAGGCAAATTAAACATTAATTTCATTTTATCAAAATAAAGAGTAAAGAAATGTGAGTTGTACTAATTCTTCATTGACTGAATCAAATACCACAAAGTCAATGATTTTACTAGATACTAAAATACCATAAAAGCTGAGGAGCCCCCAACTGGATCAGGCCCTCTGGATAAGTGAGACAGTTGATTAGCTTGATCTGTTTGGGAGGCATCCAGGCAGTGGGACCAGGACCTGTCCTCAGTGCATGAGCTGGCTGTTTGAAACATGGGGCTTATACAGGGACACTTGGCTCAGCCTGGGAGGAGGGGACTGGACCCGCCTGGACTGAATCTACCAGATTGAACTCAATCCCCAGGGGAGTCTTTGCCCTGGAGGAGATGGGAATGGGGGGTGGGCTTGGGGAAAGTTGGGGGAATGGGGGGTGGGAGGGGGGAGAACAAGGTAATCTGTGGCTGATATGTAAAATTAAATTAAATTATAAAGTAAAATAAAATAAAAAGTCAGTGATTTCACTAGATACAGGGATGTGGAGATGGGTTAGATAGGAGTAACTGAGATAATCTGTGCAAGAAAGTAGTTACATATCACCATGATTTATTGAGTCTTTTAATAATATAGTGAGGCCTCTAGCCCGCTGATCAAGAGCAAGCTGGTGTCCTGGGAAAAGCCTTAATGGAAAGCTGAATAGGACATTTAAAGTCAAAAGGCTGAAATGACATCATGACACAAGGTGCAGGTGGAGAAGATTTTTATGATGTAACCTTGGCTCCTGTTAAACATTAGAAAAGGCCTTTTCTCCAGAGGGACAAAACTATTTGTACTCATTAGGCCCCCTCTCAGCATGGAAAGAGGGCTCTTTGGGAGTTATAATACACTTTATTAAGAAGACTGATAAATCATTAGTTTATGGACAAAGGCAGCTCCCAATCTGAGGAGGTACAGGATCGGGGCAACCTGACCTTTCCTAAGTCATCTTAATAAAGACTTGGTTCTTGCAACATGCATACTAGTGGTCAGAACAGACATTAAAGAAACACACATGATTGAACTGTGGAGATCATGGGTGGAGAGTGCTATGAAAATGTACACTGGTCATTAATTTAATAACAGGGTGCTTGGAGGAGGGCTTCCTTGAGAGAATAACATTGTTGGAGGAAGTGGAGAAAGACTAGAGGTCCAGGCAGAAATAGTGGACTTTGAACAAAAGTGCTTTGGAAAGATCACCAAATATAAAAATCTGGAGTGAGAGGGACACAAAACACAAGGCCAGCAGCTGGAGTTTAGGTCCACAGAAGGCAAGTGAGTGTCAGTGTGGACTCTGAATGAGAAACCATACAGGTTTATTTTTCCTGGCCAGAACAAAAGCACAGAAGACAGAGGGCACAGATGATTTCACTCTGAGTCAACGATCCACTAACATATCCACACAGGCCCACTAAAGTATAATAATAGGTGCACATTGATAAATGGAGCGAACTTAGCTGTCTTTTTCATTTTGTTGACAGTACATTTTAAAATAATGACATCTTTCGAATGTTGAAGGATCTGTTGGACATACAATGTCAAGCATCATTTTGATGCCATCATTTTACAGTGAGTGGAGAATCAGATTTCAAACCACATTATCAGGATTTGATTTATGCTCATTGTGTAAATTTTTGTTTTTCACTGTGATTCTTATTAAAAATGCTGAATTGGAATGGTCAATCTACTAACAATTATATTTTTAGTCAAATATTTTACTGTGAGTAAGGCAATAAAATCTCTTATATAATATATTCCTTCAATAAATCTGGCAAAAATCATTTGATTTATATCTCTTTCCTCTAATGTATATTGTAGTGTAGCAAATGTTGCCATGTGAACACAAAGGAGAAAGGAGTAAATGTAATTCCTATTGACATCACAGAGCCAAATTAAGCAAAACATAAAACAGTATCTAGTGTTGAATGCTTAATGGCCAGTCTGTTTTTTAAAAGTACTCTCCACCTAGGTCCTTTGACTGACATTCCCTCATCATCTCTCCACACTCAGCACAGTAATGTAACAGAGTATTCTGACAGGGACAGTGGATATTGAAAATCTTTGCCAAAAAGTAGCTTTATTTGTGCCAGCATTTGCTCAGAAGATTCACATTCTTAAAGCTGAGCCCTGATTGGAGCAAGACTTTGCCTTATATAGTTTACTCCCTTTCTTCCCCTAATATGGTAACATAGACTTTCATTTGGATATTTTATGGCTACCAGGTGTTACAAGCAGCTACATGACTGAGATAGTTTCTGTTACACAGAAGACTTTGACATTGATTAAACCATGTTGTTTAGTATTTGTTCTAAGAAGGCTCTCATCACAGTAAGCTTCAAGAAAGAGAGAACGGGGTAAGAGTACGACAACACCATATGTGTGAGTATGATCCAGTCCACATAATTCTTTTGACCACTTGAAAACTACTACATTTCCTGAGTGAATATTTACTTTCCTGTGTTAGAATAATTCTAATCCTTCAGCTCAACGATCTGCATTTCAAATCTTTAAATGCGTTTTGTCATAGCACTCTCTCCCTGTCTTTTCATGAACACAAATCAGTTATTTCTCTTTTTATTTTTATTTTTATTTATGCTTCTCTTACACATTACATCCCAACCTCAGTTTCCTTCCTCCAGTCTTCTGAACCCCAACACTCGAAATCCACTCTTCCTTCATTTCTATTCAGAAAAGAACAGGTCTCCCAAGGATATCAACTTAATGCAGCATAACAAGATTCAATAAGAGTAGGTACAAACCTTCATTTCAATGCTGGGCAAGGCAACCCACTGGGAGAAAAGAGGTCTCAAAAGAGGGTAAAAGTTTCAGAGACTCCCAGTGTTAGGAACCCCACAAGAAAACCAAGCTAACAATCATAACATACATGTAAAGGACCTAGCACATACCCATACAAAGTCTGATAATCTCTTCAGTCTGTGAACTCCCATGAGCCCTGCTTACTTGACCATGTGGGCTGTGTCCTCGTGGTGTCCTTTCCCCTCTGTCTCTTACAATCCTTCCTGCTTTCTTCCATAGGGTTCCCCTCATTCCACATCAATGTCTGGCTCTGTGTCTCTGCATCTGCTCCGATTAGTTACTGGATGAAGCCTCTCTGATGACAATTGAGATAGGAACTGATCTACAAGCACAGCAGAATATCCTGAGAAATCAATTTATTTATGTGTGTGTGTGTGTGTGTGTGTGTGTGTGTGTGTGTGTGTGCACGTGCCAGTCAGTCATGTTTAATTCTATCTTAGTTCTGTGGTGTATCCAGCCTCTGGTTTCTGACCTTCCAGACAGTGTCAGGAATGAGCTCTGTCTTGTGACCTGGGCCTCAAGTAAGAGCAATCATTGATTGGCAACTCTCACACATTCTGTGCTGCCATTTCTCCAGCACATCCTGCAAGCAGGACAACTTGTAGGTCTGGAAGCTTTCCCTGGTTACAGAAGATAGACAGTTCAGGCTCTGTATCCCCCCATTTTAGAGTCTTGGCTAGGATCACCCACATAGATTCCAGAAAGTTTCCACATGTCCCACCCAGATGCCCTCCACTTCCGGTTGTCTCTCCCAGTACTTTCACCGTCATTTCCTCCCCACCCTGTCATGTCTCCTTTTTTTATCCTCACCCAGTCTGTTAAATGTCTATTTTTGCCCCTAGTGAACATGCTGCAAGAATACAGGCCCTCTTCTTATCGAACTGGCTTCATATCCCAAATACACAGTGAAATCACTGTCTTGGTGGTAATTAGTTTAACCAATGAAATACCTTTAAATATAACCCAAAGGGATGTCTCTGACTACAAGACAGGTAATAATAACTACTACCAACTTTTTGAGCAATGGAGTGTGGAGTTAAAAGAGATTTTTCTGTTTTATTCCTTACAGATCCTTCAAATATAGAGTGCTAGCTGCATAAACTTCCATTTGAAGTCTTATACTCTTGGAAGGAAAGATTAGTTTTACACAACGATGGATACAATGTAGTAGGGTTCTCTCCGACTCCACTAGCTGGAGGCTAGCTTCTTGGTTTGTTTTAGTTTTCATTGTTTGGTTGATTTAATGTTTCCCTTTGAGACTTCAGAGACATGAAGTTCAGAAAGGTTTGGGGAATGTGTTTCCTTTACCCCAGGTCAGGTAGTATTTGGTAAAATTCTCACAGGACGGCTATTTACTTAATTGTTTTGTTTTGTTTTGTTTTTACTGTGGGCCTTAATAAAAACTGTATTTCTGCCTCTTGCCATAGTGCATTGTGCGAGAATTAACATAGAGAGCTCTCAGTTATAACACTCATGAAAGCTTGGATAATCTCCTCCATTTTTGAACTTGGTTTTCTGGTGTTCCATCCAGTTGATTTCCCCACAGGTTTTAGATATTAGTTTGTACACAGAGCCTCGTGTAATTTGACTGTCACAGTTTAGGTTTTCCAACTTTGATTTGGGTTCTGTGAAATTTCTAGACATGAGTTTTTCTCAGCCAGTTGAATAGCTGTGTATACCAGCTTTCCCAACCCTGAGTTGGGAGCTTGAAATGACCTCATCAAGATGATGAAGATAGGAAGAGTTGGTGTTATTCTACTTATTCATCTTCATTTTTGTTGTGGATATAAGTGATGACTGTTAAACATTCCAGCTGCCAGTGTTTTATTTAATTTTACCTATGCCATTATTTTATTAAAATATGATCAACTCATTGCCTGCTCTGTTATTTCATTCAGTTTATTCCAACCTACTTAAACTAACTTTGTTTTGGATTCTTAGAATATATATAGGTTCTTACCTTTGAGTATGTGCAAACAGAAAGTAGACCAAAAACAACCAAATATAACAAAGAGTAGTAATGGATGAATGGTCAGAACAAGAGAGAGAGGAGATAAAATGAAACTTTATTGTATTTAATGAAAAAACAATATAGCAAAACTATGAGAACAAAAAATTAATATGTGTGAATGTAATTTGTGCAATATATACACACAGGAACAAATACAGCAAATGTATTTTTATAAGTAGTTATGAAATAAAAGCCAAGTAGAGAAGGCAAAGATTAAAAAAAGAAGCCTTTTCAATTCTGAAGTTCTAGACAGTTAACATCATTTCCCCTTAGAAAAATGTTTCATAGAAAAAAGAGTTTTATGTTAGAAGCAAGAATCAGTGCTTAAGTACCCCTTTCATTTGTCAGGGATTTTCTTCCAAATCTTTTTCAATTCAAAGACTTGGGTGTTGTTCAAAGTCTACAATGTTGTAATAATTATGTAAAAAATAAAAAAATCCATAAAATGATTTAAAGACATAGAACCTTCAATAAGAATTTAATAATATATACCAAGCCAAATGCAAATATTAATCCGATGAAATTCATTCACAAGTTTTCATTATTTTATAATTGAATTCTCAATTTACTATTCATTATTTATAATTTCTTCAACATATTTTATTCTAAATTATTTTCTAAATCTCAAATATTTTTAATTTTTATGTATGTGAGTGGCTTGATATTTTATGTATATTATCCATGCTTGCATTTTACAGTATAATACATTTTAAATTAAAATTTTGGGTAAGACAATTGCATTCTTTTAAAAAAATATTTTGAAAGGGAAAATAACTAACTGAGGGCATTTCAAATAAAAATGCAATGCTACAGTAAAAGCTGAATATCAATGTGATTTCTTAGTATATATAATAAGAAAAGAAGAATTACTAGAAAATGTAATATACTGTTATTTGATGGAAGCAATCTTCAATCTTAGCAATTCCACCCAATTTCCTGAGAGGACACAAACACCATCAATTTGTAAGGGCAACGGCTATGTTTCCTTTTTTTTTTTTTTTAAATCAAAATGTATACTGGGAAATGGGTTGGTAAATAGATTAAAGCACAAACACATTTTTTGTTTCTTCCCTAAATGATCAGTTGCTTGGCAACTTGGAAGTATCCTGCCTCCTGTCCTTTGGAAGAAAGTGTTTCTTTTAACGTTTGGAATGAGGGTTGTATATTTAATAATGGGAGAAAGGTAGAGGTATGGCTGGGGCAGCTAGCCACATTGTAAACATATCTGTTCAATTCAATGTCTTCGTTTTATTAAGTTGAAGACCCCAGCTCATGTGAGGATACCTTCTGCTTTCAGAGTTGGTCTTTTCTCCTCAGCTAAACTTTTCTGGAAAATCCTTCTAGACACACCCAGAGGTGTTTCCAAGGAGATTCTAAATGTCATCTAGTTGACAATGAAGCTCATCCATCAAGCCCTAAACATTATGCTTGGTGAAGGTCATTAGGATGCATTGGGAGCGCAGTGCAGTGATGTCTGGCTTGGCCTCCAGAGAGGGACCAAGAAACAAATAGTCCAGAGGTATGAGTTATGACAATGGTGTTTCAATCAAAATGAGAAGTGTCTTCAAAAACAAGGGAAATTTGAGGTCTTAGTGGGGAGGAAAAATATATTTAGAAGGATGTAGCTAGTGATGCTTTGATGTGTTGTAGGGAAGTATGCCATCATGAAGTTAGCCTGGGTCATTCTGGGCCAGAAGTTGCCATATTGTCAGCTCTTCTCTAGAAGGAAAGTGGCCTCTGTATTCTAATTTAAATATATTTTTTAAATTGAGAATTTTATATATTAGTATTATATTAATATTTTTGAGTGATTTTTTTTGAAAAGTCCATCTAAAACATGACAAAAGCTGTTATCATGATTCTAGCCTGGGTTGCTAGCAAATGAAGTACAAGGTACTTTATGTTTGCACTGACCAGCAACCTTTGGACTTCATGGTTAAGAGAGTGGAAGGCCAGTTGAAACCATAAATCCATGCAAATGAAGTGATTGTTGAATATACATAGATTCAGAGAGTGTTGTCTCTCTCCTCTCAACCAGAATACTAAATCTTTGGTTTCTTCATTTCTTCTCTTTGCTTGACACATACATGGACTATCTCCCTAAGTGTAGTTCTTGGCAAAGAAATGGTAGTGATGCCATAAGAGAAAATGTATTTTACCCTTATATCCCTGTTGTCCTAGCATCACTTTACTGAACTGTAGTGAATATATTCTTCAGTGATGTATCACTGAAATTAGTTCTCTCTTTTTTTTTTGCTATTACTTCTTTTTTTTATTCTTCCTCTTTTTTTTTTTTTATTTTGCAATACAATTCAGTTCTACATATCAGCCATGGATCCCCTTGTTCTCTCCCCTCTGGCCCCCCTCACTTTTCCCCCAGCCCACTCCTCACTCCCACCTCCTCCAGGGCAAAGCCTCCCCCAAAAACTCAGTCCAGGCAGGTCCAGTCCCCTCCTTCCAGGCCAAGCCAAGCAACCCTGCATAGGCCCCAGGTTTCAAACAGCCAACTCATGCAATGAGCACAGGACCCGTTCCCACTGCCTGGGTGCCTCCCAAACAGATCAAGCTAATCAACTGTCTCACCCATTCAGAGGGCCTGACCCAGTTGGTGACCCCTCAGCCATTGGTTCATAGTTCATGTGTTTCCATTTGTTTGGCTATTTGTCCCTGTGCTTTATCCAACCTTGGTCTCAACAATTCTCGCTCATATAAACCCTCCTCATTCTCCTTAATTGGACTCCCAGAGATCTACCCGGGGCCTAGCCATGGATCTCTGCATCCAGATCCCTCAGTAGTTGGATGGGGTTTCTAGCACGACAATTAGGGTGTTTGGCCATCCCATCACCAGAGTAAGTCAGTTTGAGCTGTCTCTCTACCATTGCCAGCAGACTGTTGTGGGGGTACCACAAGAGCACTTGTTCAGCTATGTTCATATCAGCATTGTTTGTAATAGCCAGAACATGGAAACAACCTAGATGTCCTTCAACTGAAGAATGGATAAACAAAATGTGGTACATATACACAATGGAATACTACTCAGCAGAGAAAAACAATGACACCATGAGGTTTGCAGACAAATGGATGGATCTAGAAAAAATCATCCTGAGTGAGGTAACCCAGACTCAGAAAGACAAACATGGTATGTACTCACTCATAGGAGGATACTAGATGTGGAACAAGGATGACTGGACTGCTACTCACATCACCAGGGAGGCTACCTGGAAAACAGGACCCCAAGAAAGACACGGGGATTGCCCAATGACGGAGAAATGGAAGAGATCTACATGAACAACCTGGACATGAGTGGGGGTAATGAAGGGTGAGGGTTGAGGGAAAGAGAGCTTGGGGGAGCGGGAGATCCCAGCTGGATCAACAACAGAGAGGGAGAACAAGGAATAGGAGACCATGGTAAATGAAGACCACATGAGAATAGGAAGAAGCAAAGTGCTAGAGAGGCCCATAGAAATCCACAAAGATACCCCCACAATAGTTCTCTTTTTTAAGGAAACATAAATTGAATATTTTTCAAAAAGAAATGAAGAGTAAAAAGCAAATGAGGACACAGAGACAATCCAAATTAATTTATTATGTTTCAAACTATCTATTCTTAATGAGAACAATACATATTCATAAGAAATTCAAAGTTTGAGTTTGATTCTTTTCAGGGCCAAAATATAGTATGATATATTCTGGAGCAAATTAACAAATGTCTCCAGAGTAAGGGATTGATATCCTGAGATGACTGGTACATCCCTTGTACGAAGTGCTTTTCATATTTATGATATTTTAAATCACAATAGTCTTACTGGGACTTAAAGACATACCTTCTGATATGGGACAGAAGAAAACGAAAAATTGAGGGACTATTCTATCACCACTAATCCTAATTCTTTGGTTCTATTTTAATTCTTTAAACATTTCCTGAGGTATGAATTTTACATCAAAAATTATAATATATATATATATTATATATATATATATATGTATATATATCTTGTCATGATATCATTGGTCATATAGTATACTAATTAATTCTAGAAAAAAGGCTTCATTTAGCTGCCTACACATGTTTTTGTGTTGGAGTCTCTATCAGTTTTCTGCATGGAATCACGACCAGGCCTAATGGCAAATTTGCAATCTCCAGAGATATGATGGGGCCCCACAACAACAATCCACATGGACAATAATAATACCACTAAGCTGACAAACATCACCCAACATTCAGCTTTGGACTACAAACTGCTCAGAACAATTTCAAGATGGCTAGCTGAGATAATCCAGCTTTACAGACTACTCGAACAAGGACTTGGTAAGCCCTACACTTTGGCACTATGCAGAGACTGAACAACAAGTGATATAGCTACCTCTTCTGGAACTTAACAATTAACCCAAAAATTTTCTTTTAAGGATCTCCTAAAGGTGCCTTCACCCACAAAACAAAAGGAAGCAATCTCATGGAAACTGAATAATGCCCAATTGAATCACCAATGGGTCAAGGAAGAAATAAGAAAGAAATTAAAGATTTTCTTGAATTCAGTGAAAACGAATGTACAACATACTCAAACTTATGGGACACCATGAAAGCAGTGCTAAGGGGAAAATTCATATCTCTAAATGCCCACATAAAGAAGTTGAAGAAATTTCACACTAGTGACTTAACAGCACAAATGAAACCTCTAGAACAAGAAGAAGCAAACTCACCCAGGAGAAAGAGATGCCAGGGAATAATCAAATTGAGGGCTGAAATCAATAAAATAGAAAAAAAAAGAGAACAATACAAATAATCAATGAAACAAAGAGTTGTTTCTTTGAGAAAATCAACAAGATAGATAAGCCCTTATCCAAATTTACCAAAAATCAGAGAGAGAGAGAGTATCCAAATTAACAAAATCAGAAATGAGAAGGGGGACATAACAACAGACAATGAGGAAATCCAGAGAATCATTCCAGTCAGACTTCAAAAACCTATACTCCACAAAATTCGAAAATCTGAAAAAAAAATGGACAATTTTCTGGATAGATACCCCATTCCAAAGTAAAATTAAGACCAGATAAACTATTTAAATCGACCAATAATCCATAAGGGAATAGAAATGGTCATTAAAAATCTCCCAGCCAAAAAAAGCCCTCGACCAGATTATTTCAGTGCAGAATTCTACCAGATTTTCAAAGTAGAGCTAATACCAATATTCTTCAAACTGTTCCACATCATAGAAACAGATAGAACATGAATAAACTCTTTTTTGTGAGGCTACAGTTACCCTGATACTCAAACCACACAAAGATGCAACAAAGGAGAGAATTACAGACCAATCTCCCTCATGGACATTGATGCAAAAATACTCAATAAAATACTGGCTAACCAAATCCAGGAACACATCAAAAAAGTTATCCATCATGACCAAGTAGGCTTCATCCCAGGGATGCAAGCATGGTTCAACATATGAAAATCTGTCAATGTAATACACCATATTAAAAAAAAATGAAAGAAAAAGCCACATGATTTTCTCATTGGATGCTGAAAATCCTTTGACAGAATCCAATACCTCTTCATGATAAAAGTTCTAGAGAGATCAGGAATACAGGGAACATACCTAAACATAATAAAGGCAATTTACAGCAAGCTGACAGCCAACATGAAATTAAATGGAGAGAAACTCAAAACGATTCCAATAAAATCAGAGACAAGGCTGTGCACTCTCCATATACTTACTCAATATAGTACTTGAAGTTCTAGCTAGAGCAATAAGACAACAAAAGGAGATCAAGGGGATACCAAATGGAAAGGAAGAAGTCAAACTTTCATTATTTGCAGACAATATGATAGTATACATAAGTGACCCCAAAAATTCTACCAGAGAACTCTTACAGCTGATAAACTCCTTCAGTAAGGTGGCAGGATACAAGATAAACTCAAGAAAATCAGTAGCCCTCCTATATACAAATGAAAAAAGGGCTCAGAAATAAATCAGAGAAACATCACCCTTTACAATAGCCACAAATAATATAAAATACCTTCGGGTAATTCTAACTAAGCAAGTGAAAGACCTGTGTGAAAAGAACTTTAAGTCTCTGAAGAAAGAAATTGAAGAAGATATCAGAAAATGGAAAGATCTCCCATGCTCATGGATAGGTAGAATCAACATAGTAAAAATGGCAATCTTACCAAAAGCAATATACAGATTCAATGAAATCCCCATAAAAATCCCCACACAATTCTTCACAGACTTGGAAAGACCAATACTCAACTTCATATGGAAAAACAAAAAAACCTAGGATAGCTAGAAGAATCCTGTATAATAAAGCAACCTCTGGAGGCATCATGATCCCTGAACTCAAGCTCTACTATAGAGCTATAGTAATAAAAACAGCTTGGTACTGGCATAAAAACCAACATGTGGACCAATGGAATCGAATTGAAGACCCTGACTTTAATCCACACACCTATGAACATATGATTTTCGACAAAGAAGCCAAAACTGTACCATGGAAAAAAGAAAGCATCTTCAACAAATGGTGCTGGCATAACTGGATGTCAACAAGCAGAAGATTGCAAATAGATCCATATCTGCCGCCATGCACAAAACTTAATTCCAAGTGGTTCAAAGACCTCAACATAAATCCAGTTACACTGAACTTGATAGAAGAGAAAGTAGGAAGTAGTCTGGAACAAATTGGCACAGGAGACCACTTCTTAAATATAACACCAGTAGCACAGACACTGAGAGCGACAATTAATAAATGGGACCTCCTGAAATGGAGAAGCTTTTGTATAGCAAAGGACACGTTCAATAAGACCAAATGACAACCTGCAGAATGGGAAAAGATCTTCACCAATCCCACATCGGACAGAGGGCTGATCCAAAATATATAAAGAACTCAAATAGCTAGACATCAAAAATACTGAACAATCCAATTAAAAAAATGGGCTACAGAGCTTAACAGAGAATTCTCAACAGAAGAATCTCAAATGGCTGAAAGGCATTTAAGGAACGGCTCAACATCCTTAGTTATCAGGGAAATGCAATCAAAATAATTCTGAGATACCATCTTATACCTGACAGAATGGGTAAGATCAAAAACACTGAAGACAGCTTATGTTGGAGAAGATGTGGAGCAAGGGAACACTCCTCCACTGTTGGTGGGAATGCATACTTGTACAGCCACTCTGGAAATCAGTATGGCAGTTTCTCAGAAAATTGGGAATAAATCTTCCTCAAGACCCAGCTATATCACTCTTGGGAATATACCCAAGAAATGCTCAATCTTACAATGACACATGCTCAACTATGTTCATATCAGCATTATTCATAATAGCAAGAACCTGGAAACAACCTATATGCCCCTCAAATGAAGAATGGATAAAGAAAATGTGACACATGTACACAATGGAATACTATGCAGCAGTAAAAAACAAACAATGATATCATGAAATTTGCAGGCAAATGGATGGAACTAGAAAAATATCATCTTGAGTGAGATAACCCAGACTCAGAAGGACAAACATAGTATGTACTCACTCATAAGTGGATACTAGATATGAGGGAAGGGATGGCCAGACTGCAACCCACAACTCCAGAGAGGCTAGCTAACAGGGAAAGACCCTAGGAGGGACACATGGATGACCCTGCAAAGGAGAAGTAGATGAGATCTACATGAACAGACTGGGTGTGGGGGGTGGCAGAGGGTGAGGAGTAGGGGATGAGAATATAGGGAAATGGGAGGGTCAAGGCAGAACAGGGACAGAGTGGGAGGGCCAGGAGGAAGATATTATGATAGATGAGGACATCACGGGAATAGGAAGAGGCAGGGTTCTGGAGAGGCTCTCACGAATCCACAAGAACAACCTCATCTTGATCTGCTGGCAGTGGTCCAGAGGGTGCCTGGACTGGTCTACTCTAGTGACCAGCCTAGCAAAAAGCTGAGCTGTCATCATAGAGCTTTTGTCCAGTGACTGATGGAGGCAGATGCAGAGATCCAGGGCCAGGCAACAGGTTGAGCTCTGGAAATCCAATTGATGAGATAGAGAAGAGATTGCACAGGTGAGGGAAGTGGAGATCATGATGGGAGGACATGCAGAGATGACTGGCCACATTAGTGGAAGCCCATAAATGTAGACTGGTGACTGTGGAGCCACTGGACTAGGCCCTCTGGATACAGAAGACGCTTGTTTGGCTCCAACTGCTTGGGGGGCACCCAGGCAGGGGGATCGGGATCTGTCCCTGGTCTATGGGCAGGCTTCTGGGAATCCGGTGCCTGTGGTGTGACGCCTTACACAGCCTTGATGCAGTAGGAAAGGACTCGGATCTCCCTAGGCTCAATGTGCTGGGCTCTGCTGACCCCCCATGGGAGACCTCAATTTGTAGGATGTGGGGATGTGAGGTGGCTTGGGAAACAGGGCTGGGTGGTGGGAGGAGGGAGGAGGGGGGATCTGTGGATGGTATGTGGAGTGAGTAGAAAATTTCTTAATAAAGAAAAAAATTAATTAAAAAAAAGAAAGTTATTTTCTTATGATGATACTACACCATCAGTGAGAAAGTTGATGCAATTGATTAAAAACAGAAAATTTAAGCTCTTAAAATTGTAATGCAATTTGCTAATCCTTGAATGTTATTATTACCAACTATTAGGATATAAAGAAATGAAAGTTAGGAGTTAGACATTACAATTGAACTTACATTCATATTATGTATGTTTTCGAGGTCAAGCAGAGATATATTTTAGATAGACAGGTCATCTTCATATTTAATGACTTAGATTTTTTTCTTTTTCTTTATGACTGTGAGACATGTTGGCTCCTGGCAGCACCAATCTACTTCAGAGAAGATATAGGTTTACAGAAACTGCATATGGAGTTATCTTTCTTTGTGGCAAAAGTTAGCCACTGGGCAACAAAGTGCCCTCGCATTGACTTCTGACAGTATGCTATTCAAAATGGACAAATAGGACACAAAACAAAGGATTACCAATCTTTGCTAAGACAAGTGTTATTGCAGCTTTGGCAACAGGTGTCCACTGAGGCTAGGACAATATGACACCATTGCTGAAGTGGCTTTGCAATCTGGAAAAGGTACAGTGCCCTTTTCTTTGAAGGCAGCTGAACAGGTAGTGGACCAATGGCTTCTGATGTGCAGTGGAACAGTAGCTGAAACAATTATTCTTGAAAAAGTAACTAGGCTGACAGAGTCTGATCTCTCAATGGTAGACTGGCATTTAATAAAGGAGATGAAGCCAACCATAAGCCAAGAATAGGCAGGCGAATTCCAAAACCATCAGCAATATCCAGAATTTAAAACCCTGAATCATGACAGGACACTGATGGAATTCAAGTTTATCTGGTACACTGAATACTCAAACCAAATGTGAGGTCGAGCTGTAGATCTTGTGTACATCCTACTTCACAAATGAGTCTGTCGATATGCTAAGCCTGTAGGCTAAAGACGATGCCCCAACATTGCAGAGAAACTTCTGGTGACGGTCCAGGCAGCTGTTTCTGTCAATTCACATTTTTTTTTGGAAGTCACTGGATTGCACTTCCTGTTTTACTAGGTAATGTTATTTCCTTCTTGGGTCTCTGAGTGAGTTGAAGATTAGATAGTTGTTAAGAAATTTCAGAAAGAAAATTCACTAAGAGGTATAAAGTATTTAAGTTTGAAAGACATCATAGGATAGTTTTCTGTTGATATTACAATTTAGGATATAAAGTAAATTACATATATTTTGGACTCACCAAAATAGGACAGAATATGAAATATTTTCTCTGAATTTGTCAAATGCAAATGGACTAGACATTGTTGATGTATTTGTTGTTTATATATAGTGTATACAGTTATTGTACTTATTGTATATAGTTTTCCTTATATTAGTTATAACTTTTTTATCATTTTTTAATTTATTAGACAAAAAAGGGGACATGTGGTGATATTTTATTTCTATGTTAATAAAGTTTGCCTGGAGATCAGAGGAAATAGCAAGCCATTTTAAGTAAACACAAAAGTCAGGCAGTGGTAGCACATACCCTTAATCCAATCACTTGCAGACAGAGTATCTGTGTGTTCAAGGCCACACTAGGGAAAATAGTCAAGCATGGTGACACATGCCTTTAATCCCAATACCAACCATAGAGACCTGGAGGTCTGTACAGACAAACAGTGACAAGGAAGTGAAGTAGCTGGGTTAATAGCCAATGAGAGGGCAGAACAGCATGGCAATAAAGGACAAGTAGACAGGAAGTAACTCACTTTTTAGAGTTGCAGAGCTGGTGAGTTAAGGCTATTTGGTGGCTCTCACTAGTTCCCTGATCTCTAAGACTTTCATCTCTATATTTGGCTCCATGTTCTTTATTTAATAAGACAGCTTAGAAATTCATCTACAGACATGAATATGCTTTTAGGATCATGTATTCCTATGAAAATTCCCTCAAAAACACATTGTGTATGATATTGGTGAAATATGACCCATATCTGTATGGGTCATATCTGTATGTTTATGAATATGACTACAAAAAACTTCACTGTAGCAATTGTAACAAAATACCACACATGATAAGATTAACCACAATGAAGTTAATTTGTATTTATGGAAGCTGGGAGACTAAAATCATCTCCAAGAGTACCTGATAAATCGCTCGCCAGGCAGTTGTATAGGAGGCGTTCATCTAGTTGGTGGGGATCAGCTTCTGTGGCAACTTTCTACCTATCTCCCGCTACAGCATTGCATTCTCTTGTTTTTTTTTTGGTGTGTGTTTAATCTGTCTTGGCCCAAGAAACCACTAGAAAACCTCTCATAACTTCACCTTAAAACTTTTAATTTCACTACATCTTTCATTCTTTTTTCCTTCCTTCCTTTCTTCCTTCCTTCCTTCCTTCCTTCCTTCCTTCCTTCCTTCTTCCTTCCTTCCTTCCTTTCTTTCTTTCTTTCTTTCTTTCTTTCTTTCTTTCTTTCTTTCTTTCTTTCTTTCTCTCTATTTCTTTCTTTCTTTTTTCTTTCACCTTTCTTTTGAGTTCAACAGGTTGCAAGGCTTAGAAGCTGGTATTTTGTACATTGGAGTCACCAATTTTTGGCTCTGTATGTGTTTGTGTTTGTATATGTGTGTATTAGAATACGTGTGTGTTGTTTGATTTGTATTGTTTTCAAAATCAACATTGTACTCTCAGTAGTTTTAGGAGGTACCTAACAGTCAATAAGAGAGGACTCAATGACTATAAAATAGATGAGTGAATTCTTATCAGGAAATAATGAATTCACCATTGATTAATTGAATTTGGGATGTTATAAATGCTCTTTAAATGAATTTTGTAATAAATCTTAAGTATCAATTATATTGGACGAAATTTTTAAAAAATTTCTATATATATGGATATGTTCTAAAAGAATTAAAAAGAATAACTGCCTTGATTCTTTTTCTATTACTTTCATGATATACTAGATAGCAAGTAACATGGAAAGAGTATTGTAAAGATTGTCTTATTTCATAGTTCTGATTCCTGAGAAATTTAGGACTGCACATCTACATATGGTCAGTTTATTTTTTCTGGTGAGTACTTCTGTGTGCCCCAAGATGACAATGGGCACCAGAGGGAACAATTGGTATGTGATTGCTACTGTGAGTTTGTCTCACTATTCTCTTGGAATCATTAATGTAATCACGACACCATGTAAGCCTAAATCACCTCCACATGACCACACTTCTAAATATCATTAATGTTTGGACTTGGAGTTACCACAGGGATGAGGAAATCTCTCGTCATTTCAAGAACATTCAGATCTCATGTAAATACACACATCTACATACAAACAAGTGCATTCACAAATTTACTCTTTTCAGAGTATTAATTTGCCACATATTGCAGTAGAAACATCTATCTCTGTCCTCTAGGATTTTACATTCCAATGTCATGCAATCTGTTTCCCAATCTTCTGTACCAAAGGTTCCCACGAAAAGACTCTTTTCGCCTGTCCTGGTAACTCAATTGTCACGCCACTCAAATGTAATGCATATGAGGGAGATTTTAAATTGTTGACCAATATTTTAATAATATATGTAAATCTCATAGGAATAGAAAATACTTTAGTTAATACATACTGCATCCATCCATAATTCTTATGCCAATTCAGGAACGAAAAATGTATTTTAAAAATTGTTTGCATTGCAAGTACACCTTTTCAACAATAATCTCATATTCTCTCATTGCTCTCTAATTACTACTCAGGAAGCAGATTATGTTCCATTGTGTTCTAAAGTAGCTTTAACTTGCTGTATTGCTTATCAATATAACCAGCTGTTCAATGGTAGATCCAGTGATGATGACGCTTTTAATTGCTTTTTTTCATTTGGCTAAGTAAGTTCAGATGGTCACTAATTAGTTCTGTCATGGAGAGATAGTTTTGTTATGAACAATGCAATCAGTGTTTCATTGAAAAGACAACTGTCCTAAGATCAGCACTGCTTAATTATCCCTATGAATTCATCCTCAGTTTCTTTATTTGTTAGAGCTGTCATGGGTAAGGTGACAGAAATTAAACAAAACTGCAGCTTAAAAGGATGCTTCCACCAGCGCATATAATGAGTCCTCGATTTGGCTTCCTTAGAATCATTCAGTTGCAATGAGGCAGAAAGACTTCTCTATTAAAGTTTATGCAATGCTTTGGGGCACCTCAAATTATACTAAATTATAAGATATTGAAGTTAAAATATTTCAGCTTAACATTCTATCATAAATCTTGTACAAACCCATAAAAACTCCTCAAAGTAATTCTCTTTGTGGAAGTAAAGATTTTCCCCTAGCTAAACAGGAAATGACATTTTTTTAAAACCATAGCTGTATAGGAGAAATAATTGAGATAGTAACACAGAGATGAATCAAAATGATGTATTTCATATGACTGCTACTGTTTTTTTCTTCACATATCTGTACTTGATACCGCTGTGTTTCTTCCTAAAAAGTACAGACTAACTCATAACCAAAAGAAACAGCTTCATGTCCTGTATTCAATGCTAATAGACACACTCCTCTTCTCTCTGCCCCCTTAGTTGCCTTGGTAGAAATCTATACTCTCACAGGAAAAATGAAACTTTATATGCATAAATTTATTTTATGTATTTTAAGATGAATTAATTATGATATGGTTTACCATCACGAAGCAGCAGACCTAAATTTTCTATGTTATATACCTTTTCCAATATTCCCTCCCTCCTTTACTTTGTCAAGGTCCATCTTCAACAGTCATATGTAGCTCATCATTTATTTCACATAGCCTCATGAATAATGAAGACTTAGCTAGTAATAAGTCATCAGTATGGAAAAATATACAGGTTTATATCAGATAAGTATAATAATACATTTATTATAGACTAAAAATCAAAGACTGTATTTCTCAAAATTAAAATATAGCCTAGAATTAAAAATGCATTTTAAAAATTTTGTCTTTGATAAGGTGTTCTATTTTCGTGTCTGTTGTTGTGATAAAATATCCCCACAATAGAGCAACCCTTCAGGAAAGAGATTCAACTGAATCACAACTCAAGGTGAAGTCTATCAATACACACAGAGCAAAGCAAGGCAGCAGATGTTTGAAGCTGCTGATCTCACTGCATCTACAACCAGGAAGCACAAAATGATGAACACATGCATGGACATTTGCTCACTTAGACTCAGCTACATTTCTCTTCTTTTGTGTAGTCCAAAACTCCTCACAGACTAGTGGTACAGTGACATTAGGAAGCAAGACAGGCCTTTGATGATTGTCTTTGAAAGGATTATGGAACCTTTAAGCTCTCCTCTTTGCTTCCCAGTCTCCAGCACAAATCAAAGGGAAATATAGCTCGGACTATATTTCTGCCTTTAAACTTGATTATATTGGGTCCTTTGCATATTTTTACACAGCAATATAAAAATAACCAATGTAATATCCTTAAAGACTATCAAAATAAGGGGCTGGAGAGATGGTTCAGTGGTTAAGAGCACTGGTGGCTCTGCCAGAGGACCTGGGTTCAATTCCCAGCATCCACATGGCAACTCACAGCTGTCTGTAACTCCAAGGATCTGACCCCTTCGCAGCAATGTACATCAAATAAATTTAAATAAATAATTTTTAAAAAGATTATCAAAATAAAATCTCAAATTAAAAAATTATGAAACAACTTTGAGTTCAGTAATTATGATACTAAACAAAAACTGCAAAATAAAATACTGCTAAGTTATAAAACAGGCTAAAGTAAATAATAGGACAGAACATAAAAACAATTGAGTAAAGCATAGTAATGAAGTAAAACAAGACATTAAATGTTCATGAACATTAGTACTACATGAATAAAATCTGTGCATGCATATCAGGTAAAAGAGAAAAATTTCATAAAATTTTGAAAGTAATGACAAAACTGTGAGAAAACAAGAAAGCACATTTAATTTCTATATGAAGTTAGAATTAAAGCACAGAAGAAGCAAGATATTTAGAGTCAATTAGGTAACCACAAAATAAAGTGGGGTTATGTACAATTACAGTGGCTTCCTAACTATTCCACTGACTGAGCACTGTTTTATTCAAAGGAATTTTGTGATGTGTTGAGAATGCAGATTTTCTCTGGAATATCTAAGGAAATATGAGACATGTGAATAAACTCATTAGAATTTATCAGAAATGAATCATTATAAAAAAATAAATAAAATGAAACTTGAGGCTTTCTATGTGTTGGCGACCACAAGAATATTTCTCTGAATTTCCCACATGTACTATTGTATCCACTGCCTAAGTTAAAGCGTGGGACAACTTGGACCACATCACCTAGTCTCTACAGTGTCAGTTTCCTTATCTAGAAAACACTGAAGTAGCATTGTATAGCTTTCTTTGAAGATGTAATTATATGCACATGGTCTTAGAATTAATGCTGTCTGGAACATTTAATATTAGTTATAATAATTAATCTGATACAGTTTCCACTTGATTTATTCAGTACCATCAGATATATGTAGTGGGGACTGGAGTTTCAGCACCTGCAAGCTCAAGCCTTATTCCAATCAGTATACAATATATTCATATTTTTAATACAGAAAAAAGATGGCAAGTGTGAAGACAAGATTTATGGTTTTGGAGCAAGATTTGTGTTTAACTAATAACAATTTCACGATAATTTGGGTGATTTGAAATACATTATTCAACCAGCCATCATTCATGAGACAATTACAATCCTTCACAATCAATACAGAGACTTATTTCAAACCTGCAATATTATATCCGCACAGTAGGTTTTCATTCTAATATCTGAATTACTTTGATATCAGAGAAAAAAATCTGAAAATATATCTTATTGTTACTTCTGTGAGGTTTGTTATTTATGATAAATCACATGGATTTTAAGTTAAATACATACATATATATGTATGTATTTAACAATATATGTCTACATATGTCATTATATATTATATAGTTATATATATTTAACTGTATGTATGTATATATAAATAAATATATATATTCCCTCATTCACTTAAGTATTTTTATGTCTAAATTATAATAACCTTTCCATACGTGGTATTCTTTTGTTAGTGTCAATTTCATATCTCAAAAGATAGGGCATGTGTTAGGCATTTGAGCATGTCTGATTGTGAAGGGAAAAAAGAAAGAATTTCAATGGACAAAGTTTTATTATGGGACAACCATCAGGAATTTGCAATAATGTAAAAGCTTCTCCCTGAGGTTTCTGCTGATCTATTGGAATGGGAAGATAAATGTCTCTATGATTTATAACATTTGGCATCAAAACTGAATAACATTTCAGGACACTGAAGCTGAATAAAACCTCAAGCTTTCATCTGGTGACATTTTCTACCTTGAGAAAAGGAACTCACTTATTTTTATTTTACCCATGAGTGTGGATTTTTTTGATCAAAATAATGGAAAGGAAGAATTTCTGGATAAGTTGTTATGAGATATCTTTCAGAAGTTAGGGATAGCAGAGAGACAAGCCAATTCCCAGATCTATTGTGTGGAAGCAATGCCAAAAGCAGATAAATATAGAGGATGAGCTGTGCTAGAATTGGAAAGGGAAGTCAGAATCCAAACAATTTGGACGATTGAGACTGGATCTTGTAATGTTACTAGCAGAGGGAAATTCACCAGGGACGGACATCCTACTATAGATAGATCTATTGTTCTTGCTGTCATTGGTTAAAGATATTTTAAGAACATAGGGTGTTCTAAATGCAATGAAGAACAATTAAAATTAACTCATGCCCATTTGGTATCCAATTAAACACATCAGGGAGCTCTATTTAGAGAATTCATGGAAATTTCGTATTTAGAATACTGTCAGAAAAAATTTGCACCTTTAGAAACATAAAATATCAGTAAAATAGAACTGTAAATAAAAAAATTAGTTATTTAGTATGGATTAATTTTATATTGTATATATACTAAATGCACAGGCTATTTTGTGTTCTTATCTAGCGTGAAATAATGACTCAGTGTCTTAGGTATGTCTTATAATATATAAGAGAATGTAAATATTGAAGATAGTATAAGTAATATAAGCAATAATGACCATGTTATAATACAGAACTCATCTAAAATGTAAGAAATTACCTTCAAATCCTGGGAACACTTAAAAATAATTCTAGGATTTTCAAAATATGGAATAATATTTAAAGTCTTTGATTAAGTATTTCAAATTCACTTATATAATGTCATCATGAAATTTTGAATATCTTAAGCCCTGTAATAGAATACCTAAGAAATTTAAGATTTTCTGGAATATACACCCTTATTTCTCAGCATGGTATTATATGAAGACTTCTCTTTAACCTTTATAATATTACTGTATTACTTAAAGTGTGAAATATTTTTACTTCAATATAAATAAAATTTAAACATAAATGAAGTTGAAATTAATTATGTACTTTCAGAATGTTCGCAATGCTTCTTATGCAAGTATTTTAACAGGATCATTTACAGAGGATGGACTCTTTGCTGTAACTTACCTTTCAAGTTACCAAAACCAAACATTAATGAGAAGTGAGGACTGTTGTGTTACTTGGATTGGATTCCTGATCCCAAAAATCAGTAGATCAGTGATAGTGAAGCATGGTTACTAGAAGGCAATCTACAAGCACTAATTTTTTAAACCATTATGATCTTTCAAAACAATCTACAAATGTTTGTCCTTATACCTGCAGATAATTATTTATCCCTCATCAATGAAACTTCTCTTTGCAATAGATAAAAAATTTGCAGAAAACTATAACCAATAAAAACTAAGAGTTGTTTTAGTCTCAATGTTATACCTATAAAAACCTCTGGGACCTAAAGCTCATTGAACATTACAGAAGAGGTAATGGAAAGATGAGAGGTGAGGGAGGGGTTCTGTGAAAACTGCATCCCATAGTAACGTCAACAGCTATATCCATTACACCCATGAATTCTCACCAACACTGCCCCAATGAGTAAGGACAACACCAATAGACATATGGAACTAGATGGAAGAAAATACATGAGTCGTAGAACTAGATGGAAGAAAATAAATGAGTCCTGAACCCTACAGAAAGAACTATATAAAAATGTGAAAAGCTGGAAATGGGAAAGGTCATCTTCCTCAAGGAAGAACACACTAACTGGTTGTCCAGTGCCCAACTGTCAGCCGGAAAACACAAATACAAGTCACATTCTGTGGAATGAATAGGTTGAATTCAGGAATATATATATATATATATATATATATATATATATATATATATGTGTGTGTGTGTGTGTGTGTGTGTGTGTACATTATACATATAAATACACACAGACACATACATATACAAATTAATATTATATCCTTACATACATATACACACATATATATGTATCTCTCTCTTTCTATATATATAGACATATTTTTTTGAAATGACTCATTTTTATCATATTTATTTTTTGAGATATATTGTATATGTAAGAAACCAAAAAATTCACATTTTAGACAAACTCATATTTTTAGAATATTGGTCACAATCATATTCTTTTACATTGCTAATAGAATTTACAAACATAATATAGTCTTTGATAGGTTACATGAAGTTACAAACGTTGAAGCAATATGATAAAAATCAAGAAATTTTGACTTGATATATGTCTTGAGATAAGTATCTTTAAATTCACTATTTTTCTTTTAGAATGTTATTCTCCTGAGTGCTGAAAATGAACGCTGCCTAGACATACATGTGATAACAATTCGTTTAAAAGAGACCATGAATTTGAAAGAAAGTGGGAAAGGTATACAGTAGCATTTGGAGGTTGGAAAGGGAAGGTTGAAATGTTGTAATTATAATCTTAAAAATATAAAAGTAAACATAAGAAAGAAAAAATAAATTTTAAAATAGTTAAAAGCTATGTCAACAGCTTCTGCATAGCCTCCATTTAAATGAGACAGTTTATGAGAGAAGGAACTATTTCCCAGTTCACTAATGTAGGGTATATTTATGCTTTGTCCAGTTTGTGGATTACCTTACAAAATAAAAAAAAAAAAATTCTTACATTTATGCAGCCTAGATAATCCCAATCAAGGCACTGAGAGTTTGTTCTCTCTGGCAGGTAACATACTCTCTCTCAAGGACATGAACTCTATTTCACATGACAAAAACTAGAAACCTGCCATATTGTGTGGAAGTGAAGCCTGTTTTGTGAAAATTGATCTTGTTTATATAAGATGAGATCTCATATACTAATTACCAAGTAAGTATTAATGTGATTTTGTAGAGAGAGTGCAAAACACCTATGCTATAGAGTTTTCTAAATGTGCATAATCTACACTATCCATGCATAATATACAATCATTTATTTTGCAATATATGTCAACCACAAATGCAACAATAAAACTAATAACACTTTCAGAGTATTAAAGATCCCATTGCTATTAACTTCTAGAAAGGAATATTTACTGTTTTCCCCAATAAATTCATCAAAAATTTGAGATTTAAAAATTTTCATCATGATAAAACCCAAATTTAAATGTTGGTGTTTTAAGGAGACACATGGCTTTATTTGTTTGCATAGTGGTGTAGTTAATTTTCCTAAAAGTTAAAATTCTTTTCAATTGTACACTTTATTTTATTAGTGGAACAAAACTGAAAATATTATTCTTTCCAGATAGTGGAATGATTTGGAAATTCAAAACCTAAAACAGAGTGTCTGACATTTGATGAAAACCTAGTTTTGCTAAGTACTCATGTCCTCATTGAATGAGATAATAATAAAACTACGTCACACTGATGTTGAGCTAAATTCCACCTAAGAAAATATATAGCTTTGTAACTGCTTACTTACAAGTTTAATTAGAATATATGTATTTTTCATTTTACAAGCAAAAACAAAAAAAAAGCGAGATTAAATGGAGACTAAGACAGAATTCTTTTTCTGCAAATAAATTTTGAAAATAATTATTTTTTTGCAAAATGAGCATAACAATATAAATTATTAGGGAAATTCTATTTATATTTCATATTGGCCAATTCACATGTATCTTATGACCTAACAGAATCTAAAAATGAAAATATTGTAGCCAATTGAGAGATGACACTCAGCAGTCAAAGCCCAAATTACTGAGAAATTCTAAACTATCCCGACACACTTCTCTTTCTTCTTCTGAACTTTACCTTAATAATACATTTCAATAAACAGTGTTACTAATAATCCTAAATTATTTAATTATTTAGTCATTCCATAGGAAGCTGATTTACCTAAAATTTCATATCTCTATGACATTCTCAGTAGGTCTGAATTAAGGATTGGATCCATACCATTATCTGCTTTTATATAATTTGTATGATGTGGGTTTTTTTTTTTACTTTATTATAAAGCTGTGTATGTATTTAGATGGAGTCTGTGATACACGAAGCACAATATCAATAGAAAAATCCATGGGTATTTTTTAAATTTTTATTACATAACACAGTTTTAAAATGTAAATATATTTTGATCATATTCTTCCCCTTCCTCAAGTCCTATCAGATCCTCTTCCCCTTCCTACCCACCCAACTTTTTAAAGTTGTTTTTCAAAAAAAAAGCAAACAAAAAATTAGAATCTCCTCAAAACTATTAAAACAAAATATAACTACACCTAAAAGGAACAAAATAAAATAAAACTACACCTAAGAAAACAAAACAAAAAACAAAGAATAAAAGCCCCTCCAAACTGTAACCAACTAAACACACACACACACACACACACACACACACACACACACACACACACAACAAAACAATAAAAAACCCAGGGTTCAATTATGATTTGTTGAACTACTCCAAAACATGAGACCTGTCCTGTAGTTGTTGATATACTCAGTGTTACTCTATTGGAGAAAACTGATTTTCCCTCTCCCAGCAGTTATAAGTGAAAGTTTAGTTGGCACTTTTACCCTAATGTCTAGGTTTTCATTCATTCATTCATTCATTCATTTATTCATTTATTCATTCATTCATTCTTTTAAATAACAAAATAAAATATAATAAGATTTATTATAAAAACTGTCACATCGAAGTTGGACAAGACAAATAAAGAGAAGGAAAAGAGCCCATAGAAGGCACAAGAATCAGAGACCCACTTGTTCACACACTCAAGAATCCCATAAGAACAATAACTGGAAGCCTTAATATATATGTGGAGGATCAGGTACAGACCTGTGCAAGCCATATGCATACCTTTTCAGTCTCGATTGTGGCTTGTGTATTATAAAACTGAAGAATTAAAAGCTCAATACTTATAAATAAGATTCAATGGAACAAAAGAACAGTAGACTTTAATGACATATTTGCTGTGGTTGCATTTGTATTGAATCACTGGAGTTCATAGACTTTTATGATGGAAATATGGGTCACAGACCCTGCAATACTTTTTATTTTTTTTTATTCTTTTGAAATTTCATATACACATACAATATAATTGATTATATCTACACTTCACTTCCTCCTTCCAATTTACCTTGGGACATCTAGAGTTCATGTGCTCTTGTTTGTTTTCTTTGAGGTAGGATGTCATTAAGCAGCCTTGACTGTCCCAGGATTTACTATGAAAACTTGGGCTCAACTGAAACTCAGAGATCTGCCTTCCTGTGTCTTACCACTGCTGGTATAAAAGGTGTGTATAACCATGCCTACCAATGATCTTTTTAAAATTATTATTATCTTTAACCATTGAATCCAATCAGTGCTGCTTATATGTACATGAATATGGAATCCACCACAGGGCCATGAGCAACCTAACCAGGGCCATCACATGAAGGAAAAGTGGTTGTCCTTCCCAAAGTAGTGATCAGTTGTCAACAGCTCATCAGCTAAACTACTTTAATGTAGACTTTTAAAATCAATATTTTCTAACTCCCACTTAAGAAAAATTAAAATAAAATCCAGCTATGATGTGTCTCCTTCCAAGGGTGGCACATATATCATCCTTTGCTTATGTTAAAAACATGATAAATAAAACCTGATGTGGGAAATACTAGTCTTTACAAAGTCTCAAATTAAAGCAAATCAGAACAATATAAGCTAGTAAATTCCAAATCTTCATTTAGGGATATCCTTCCAGATCTAATAACTACCTCCCTAATGGAAATGGATTTTATATACTTCTACGGTGATGTATAGAATTCCCATGTTTAAATCAATGATTTTTTTTTTACAAAGTAAGCATCTTATTGATACCAATTGATCATTGCAGAGGTATTTATAATACTGACTGAAGAGATGGGTCATATGTAATAGTACTAGCTGCTTTCACAAAGGGCCCAGGTTTTCTACCCAGCACCCACATGATAGCTCAAAACCACCTGCAACACCATTTGCAGAGGACCACATTTTCACTTTTGACTTATGTGAATATTAGGCACACACAAGTTGTACACACATTTACTCAAGTGAAAAAAATTCATATACACACAAACATGCACATATGAATATATCTTTAAAAATAATACTAATTGAAAAATTGACTGTGGGCATAAATGAACTTTTAGATAAAAGTATGGAAGGGAAAGAATAAACAAACTTACACATACATTTTTCTTACTTGAAGCTAGTGTAAACTTTGATATCTACAGGATGAAGGTAATATAGTCAAGAAATCATATTTAATCCACTGTTCCTTAGAAGTGAGTGGGGAGTAACCAAGTGGTATAATTTCTGGACATTTGTTAAAACCCAGTGTCGATGTCTGAGAATTTTAGGATAAAAAGCATTGGCTTTTTATTGGAGACATTATCCAAACAAGCAAAACTACAGATAAAAATGACTCAAAATTACTTGCTAAAACCTCGTCTTTTTTCTCTTAAATTCATGTTATCTGCCCATAAAATAGTCAGAAATATAACTTTTGTTTTGACTTGTTTCCTGGTTGCTGCCTCAGTGAATTCTAGAAGAACTCTGCTATTGTTTGATCTCCCAGGAGAACAATGTACATTATTAGGGAGACCCAATGAGATGATTTTTGTTTTTGATTGTTATTTTTCTCTCAGCTTAGGCAAGAAAGCACTGTTTTAGAGAAAAATGTTGCTGATCCACCTCTACAATAATAGGAATTTTGACACAGACCTCTAAAATACTGCTTTCCTTCATAGTTTTTTGTTAAAGTTAGAAATAATTTGTCAGTATGTTGGAGCTATAAGTTCTTGATACATAAATATCAATATGTGTCAGATTTGAGTGATGGTGGCTGTGATCAGATGGTACCTTAGAGACTGTAGAAAGGCCTGCATTTCTATCAAACAGGATGAGTAATGCTTTCCTATAAGTCATACTAAAGCGATTAATAGCATTTTGATAGTAGTTACAATTTAGACGATAAGTGTTTGTGAATATGGCCTTTTTTGCAGGATTCTGGTGGGTAGGTGCATTTTTCTTTGCATATATTATTTTTTCCTGTAAATCTATCAGGTTGCACCTTAATTTTCCTCACAATTTAGCATTTAAACAAGTTTCAATGCATGTTTAAAGTAAAATAGGTATGTAATTTTTGTTACTGTAATCCTGATAGTTTAACAAGAATCTCTGGACATGCTAAAAATCAATAAAACAGTTATAAACGCCGAGGTTATGGACAGTTTATAAGGCTAAATACATGAGAGTACTCTGTTCAGTGTCTAGAGCTCAGTATGTTAACAAAGGGTTTCATTCAAAATCTCTTCAAAATTAGAAGTCGAAAGGCATTTTTGCAACTTGTTAGAAAAAAATGCTTAAATTCTGTCAATTAAGGTTAATAAGTAGCTGCATTAAAATGTACTTGTTGTTTCATCAGTTTATAATGTTGACCTCAACTGCCCAGTGAGTATTCTTGGGAAACTGAAATATGGAGAAGAACTTACAGATCATGCAGGAAAGTATGGGGAGTTAGTAATATCAAAATATCAAAATCAATGACTCAATTACTGGAGACTCCACAAGCTTTCCATCTGTTCATAGGGAACACCTGCTTTGAAATACATTCATCACAAAGTCTCTAACTACTAAGGCAAAAGCAGAGAATCCCACATAAAACTGTTAAAAGAGAAAGACTAATAATGGTAGTAATTAAATATGAAACGACACATATGTATTTCTATAACTGTTTGCAGCTATTCAGCAATACATATTACATGTCCTAATATTTACAGATATCTGTACATATTGCTTTTGACTGGAATGTGGTATAGATTTTGACGTTTTAGATTTATAGCAATGTACAATATACATATAACATTTATATGTTATGTTTTGCTTACACAATTTATATATTGCAAATTTTGTTTACATGTTTAATCAGTTTCAATGCTTTCTATAGCCATATTTCTAAAAGTCTGATTAGTTCTCTTACTGATATTCTCCATGACAGGCCCACTAGATTGACCACATCTCCTAGGTCCTACCATGTACCGGCACAAGTACAACATCCAAGATAAGCCAGGTGAATCTGTCTTAAATACTAATAAAATCTTGTTTTATTTTTAATTTTTTAAATTTAACACTATTTCCTTATTGGTTCTTTGGGAACTTCACATAATACATCCCAATTCCATTTACCTCTCATACCCCTGCAGTGCCCCCCCCCCCGAATAAAATAAAAAACAATCTAACCAAAACAAAACAAAACAAAAAGCAAGCAAACAAACAAAACCACAAATGTTCTTTTCTGCTCCATCTGGTTCAAGACCTCTAGTTTTGGGTACAGCATTTTCTGTGGAATCCTCACTAAAACTACTCTGTGATATCCTGCAGCCGCCTTGAGTCATGGAGATCCTGTTGGTATCCTTCCACAGTACCAGGACTAGCTCCTTCATGAGCTCCAGCAGGTCCTAGGTGGAGTAGATGTTAGGGTGGACAACCCAAGGCCCAGACGTGGGTTTGGATGGTAGCTGAGCTGTGTCAGTCCAGGCCACTGGGGTTGTCCCACAGAGGTGAGCCCATTCCCGTATGCTTGCTCATGCCATGAAAATCAGTTCTCCTTACCCTATAGTGAGGGATGTTGCCATCTGTCCCAAGTGCATGGGGCAGCAGGTGACAGCTCTCCTGTGGGGTTTGGTCATCTCTCTTGATGCCGTGTTCAGTAAGGGTCACGTCAAGTATTCCCAGGACCGTCAAGGGAGGACCAGCTCAGCACGGCCCTGTGATTTCATTACACATGGCTCCTATGGCCCCCTGAGGTGACATAGGCCACGGACCTCAACACAGACCCCAGCTGAAGCAGGGCCATGGACTCAGATATGGTCCTCGGCAGTAGCCAGGTCTGGATGTGACTATTGCTCCAGGTAGAAGTGCAGGTCACTCAGATTAACAAAGCCCCAGCTTCATTGTGGCCTTTGGACATAAATATGGCCCCAGACCCTGATATCTGCATGGCCCTCAATGGCAATAGGAGCCATGGACATCAACAAAGACCCTGGCTGCAGTTGATCCACGAACCCCAACCTAGCCCCCAACTGCTGCCCTGGCCCATAGGTCACCATGACACTGGGTAGTGGTAGGTTCCACTCAGATCTGTATGACCCCAGCTGCAGCATGGCCCTTGGGGCATCAACATGGTCCTAGGTGGCTGATCAGACCCCAGGCAATCACACAGCCCCCAGTGCAGCAGGAGCTACAGATGACTCAGATCCTGGCTACTATAGGGACATGACATGGTCCTCTGCAGCAGCCTGGCCCAGAGGACACCATGGCACTAGGTGGTAGCACAGGCCACTTAGACAAGCATGCCCCAAGTAGTGGCATGGCCCTTGAACACCTACATGAGCACAGGTGGCAGCCCAGATACCAGGCATCTTTGTAGCTTTTGGTGACAATATGGGACATGGATGTCCACACAGACCCTGGCTATAGTAGGACCACAAACCCAGACATGATGGCTCTTGGCAGTAGCCTGGGCTCTGAAGTCACCATGGCACCGAGTGGCAAGCAGGCCACCCACATTAGCCTCTGCCTTCTTCAGTTCTGCCACTTTCCATAGCACATGAACCATTCCGCTTCTCTTTCTCTCACATTTCTCCACCACATATTTTCTCCTCATAATGAGACCCACCCTCCTGAGCGAATGGCATCAGGCAGGTGAGAGTCGCATTCCCAGCAGCCCAGGCCATAAAGCCCCAAGGCTGGCCTGTGTGTGGGAGGCGATCACTCACCCCCTGAGAGGAATTTATTTTTATTTTTAACCTAACAAACATTTGTTTCTCTCACCTTAGAATCTTTTCAGTAAATAATGGTTTTGCTATGTCTAATAAGTCCCTTGCTAGTGTTAACACTTAATTATTTGAAATTCTGAACAGAGAGCTATGCAAAAATTCTGATAATTAACGGGAAGAACCATTCTGAGGATGTGCGTGATCATCCAGTTCAGCAGAAGGAGATGCTGTCCAAATGTTTCTTTGCTATGGTAATACTGACTATTATCCAGAGCTGCTCATCTTCCACTGTCTGTTAACACCAACTTCATTCAGTTCATCAGTTTCATACTATATGCACATGTTCAATGAAAGCACCTTGAACCACTGATATACTCAGACCCGAATGTGTCTTTGTGGACTGAAATAATTACTATTCACAGCATCACTGGAAGAAAACATAATATATTCTAAGGGAAAAATGTGACTTCTGTATTTTTTGTTAATTAATAAAATGTTTAATTTATAGAAACTCTTAGTGTGGAGTATAGAATACACACACACACATCTTATCACTCCTATCTTGGTACATTTTTCTTATTAATATCTTGGCACAGTGTAGAATTAATCTTCACTAATGAGAAAATACTAATGTATTATTGTCACCTAATTTTCATGGATAATTCAGGTTTTCAGTCTGTGTGTTGCACATTTACTATATTTATTTTAGTATATAATTTATTTTAGTATATAATGATTACAGAGTCATACAAAATAACTCCCCTCCCCTTTCCTACAGGTTCACCTTCCTCCACCCATTCATCTCTTCTGTCAACACTACATAACTTCTAGTAATCACTAACTCTTTTCTGTTCATAATTCTAAAGTTCCAGGATGACATGAAGCTAGAATCATAGGCCATCACTTTTCAGATTTTACTTTTTCACTTGGCCATATGCAATTAAAGTCACTTCTTATCACTTTGTGGATTACTAAATAATGTATAATGATATCATAGGGAGTGTTATTTCTATGTGTATATCAAAGTTTTTTGTTTGTTTATTTTTAATTCACCTATTAAAGGATTTCTTGGTAGTTTATAAGTATTGGCAGTGATCATATCAGGTGGAGCTAGCACAGGAGAGAGTCCTTGTTGGTTTCAAACCCCAACATCATTTGCTGTTGGACTTTAGATGCTATTACTGGTGCTAGATTTGTTTCCTTGTTTTATTTTGTAGTTCCCTGATGATACAATTTTGAGCATTTCAGCAGTTAGAAACGAGGGTATGTCTTACAAAGTCTCATGTACTAGACATTTAATTTTTATCCTGTCTATCAGTGAGGTACAGTAGAATGTTGTGGATGTAAGATCTGGAAGAAGACATAAGTCGGGTTATACACTTAAGAATCCTGGGATTTTCATTGCTCTTCTTTCTCCTCTGATCATGCCTCGTCTGTGATGTCCTGCTACCAAACATGCCTAAATGCATGCTGCCAAGTAACTAAAGAAACTTGGACTGAAACTTTGACAAATATGAAGCGAGAAAAACAAACAAACAAAAAAAAAACACAACCCATTTCTTTCATACATGCTGTTTATCTGGAATATTTTGTCACAGATGTTGCTAAAACTCTAACAAAAACACAGTTTCATTTATTCATCATATGTTTGTTTTCTTTTTAATAATGTTTGGCATTGATTTGGCCATTGTTTGGTTGGTGGACTTCTCATCATTACAATTAAATGCACTTTGCTCACATCGATGGACATAAGTGGCCTTACTTCATAGTGTGCTTTGATCACTGATTCAATGAAAATAACAATGGGAGCAAATTTAAAGTAGGACATTAATAACATTTCTGATGAAATATGGCTGGTCTACATTCTGAGCATGAATCTCTTCTAATTATGTGCTAGTTAGAGTGGCAAGTTATAGGTTACCCTAAAATATAAAATGCTTGTTTCTGTTTCATAAACACAGAGATTTAGGAATTCAATTATCAGTTAATTATCTGAAAAGGAAAATTTTAGCCCAGTATGTGGTTGTTGCTTTTCATATCTTCAGTCACTTTTCCAAAATAGAGCTAAACTTTCAAATCATCAACAGAAAACAAGTGAGAATTAAGACACTTGCAACCTTTGATCCCATTACAGAAAATTTTTTAATTAATGATGTTGGAGGTGTTTGCCACTTGAATCAGGAATTAAAATTTCAAAGGTAAATAGAAGGATAAAATATGAAAACTATGCATCAACTTGATATGCCTTGGCTGGTTGATATAAATGGGAGGCCTCCATTTTTCTGAAGAGAAAGGAGGAGGAAGGGATGGGGAGGGATAGCAGAAGATGGGGAAGGATGGCAGAGGATGGGGAGGGACTGTGAGCAGAGGAGTGAGGAATAGCAGAGGATGGGGAGGGATAGCAGAGGTTGGGAGGAAGGATTGGGAGCAGAGGGAGGGGAAATTGGGATTGGGCTGGAAAAACTGGGATTAGTGGAAAGCAAATGCCTAGATCTATGGAGTATTTTTCTTTTATATAAATTTCCCAGTCATTTTGCTGCTAGCTTAACAATGACTTTGCACATAGCTCATAGGTTTCTCCCAATTTTAAAAATAAAATATTCTAAGCAGGTTCACATAATGTTTTAGGTATCTCTTTTTTTTTTAATTTTATTTTATTTTACAATTCAATTCAGTTCTACATATCAGCCACGGATTCCCTTGTTCTCCCCCTCCCGCCCCCCTCACCTTCCCCCCAGCCCACCCCCCATTACCACCTCCTCCAGGGCAAAGCCTCCCCCGAGGACTGAGATCAACCTGGTAGACTCAGTCCAGGCAGGTTCAGTCCCCTCCTCCCAGGCCGAACCAAGTGACCCTGTATAAGCCCCAGGTTTCAAACAACCAATTCATGCAATGAGCACAGGACCTGGTCCCACTGCCTGGATGCCTCCCAAACAGATCAAGCCAATCAACTGTCTGACCCATTTAGAGGGCCTGATCCAGTTGGGAGCCCCTCAGCCACTGGTTCATAGTTCATGTGTTTCCATTCGTTTGGCTATTTGTCCCTGTACCTTATCCAAGTTCATCATCTTATTTCTACAATACCCCCAATGAACTAGCTCATTCCCTTAGGCACCTTGTGTGAAAAATAGGTTGGACATTGTAATATACTTATAAAACTACTGTCTCACATTTCTCTACTGCATAAAACGTAAGATATATATATATATGTATACGTATATATATACATATATATATATCTTATACGTCTTATATATGCATATATCTCCCTCTTTGAAATTGGATTTTGGGTCTTTATTTTCATTTGAAAAATCAATGTTTAGTTTTTCTAATACCATCTCATCAATTTTATTCACTGAACTTCAATGCATATATAACCTTCTGTAATCATATCTATATTTATAGTTTCAAAAGTCAAACTTACAACACCCAAAATTGTATTTAAAAATTATAATTTCCCCCTTCTCCTCCTAATACAGCCTGAACTCAATTCAACAATTAATAAATTGTTCCTTTCAAATGAAAGTTTCTGTATTTTACTTGTGTTGGTCAAAATTCTTGGCAGCATTCATGATAACATTCATGTATGATCTGATTCATTTAATCAGGACTGCTAGCTAACCCTACCTTTAAAATATACCCCAAATCAGCCAGGAGGCAGTGGTGCATGCCTTTAATCCCAGGACTTGGGAGGCAGAACCAGGTGGATTTATGTGAGTTCAAGGCCATACTCGTTTACAGAGCAAGATCCAGAACAGGCACCAAAAACTACACAGAAAAACTCTGTCTCAGAAAACAAAACAAACAAACAACTAAAAAACCCCAAAATAGCCGGGCGGTGGTGGTGCACGCCTTTAATCCCAGCACTCGGGAGGCAGAGCCAGGCGGATCTCTGTGAGTTCGAGGCCAGCCTGGGCTACAGAGTAAGTTCCAGGACAGGCGCAAAGCTACACAGAGAAACCCTGTCTCGGAAAAAAAAAAAAAAAAAAAAAAACCCAAAATATTCCCCAAATCATCCACCAGTTAATGACTAGACTTTATTCTTGCAAAGCTGATAGGCATGGGTACCTCACTTAACCAATCCTAATGTCTATATACTTTACATATTGCCCAATAAAAAGCATTTTTAAATGAATAAGTAAACTATAAAAGGGTAAGTGTATCATTTTTCCTGATCTCTTTCTTGTAAAGAGTATTTATTTTGAAGAAAAATTCTTTGAAAATTACTGAATTTAGTGATCAAATTGTGTCAACAACGGCGACAAGTGTTTAAAAATGCTATACAAAATAACAGGGAAGAATTGTTACAGTTTTAGAGAAACATATAGTTATTTATAACTTTAAACTTCTTTTTATACATAGTTTTATTAATTCTTTGCAGATTGTATGAATTGTATTTTGATCATATTCACTCCCTTCCCTAAATCCTGTAAGAACACTCCTGATTCTGTGCCCACCCTTCATGGTGTCTTTCTTTGTTTTAAAATCTACCGTGTCCAGTTAATACTGGAGGTAGATTTTGACAAGTGTGGCCATCCATTGGAGCACGTTCTACTTGTCAGGGGCCACACCCTTAAGGAAATTAAACTCTTCCTCTACCAACAGATAAATATTACCAATAGCTCCTCAGCTAAAGATTTCAGGACTTCAATGACTACCTCCCCCATCTCCTATCATGGGAATTTGTTTGACCTGAACTTGAATAAGCCTTGTGCATGCTGTCACAGTCTGTATAAAATTCACATGACCTTAAAATATTTCTTAGAATTTTGTTTTTATCCTCACTTCAGCTGAAGAAATTTAACATAATATTTCTTACTTTCCTGCCTTGCCCACTGTGGTGAAATAGTTTTTATTTTTGTTTTCTTTGAACTTCTGATTTTTCATTTCCCTTATTCCATTTACAAATCCCACCATGTAATCCTGATTTGTAGTTGCACTTTATAAACTCTCATTGTTTTTCTTCATCACAAAATTAGCTAATAAATGATTAATAGCACCAAGCACTATGTTGTACCTTACTGTCCTTCAGAACATGAAGCTATAAAGGGTCAAAAACAGTATTTTAAAAAGCAGAATGTGGAACCGAAGAAAAGGGTACATGATGAAGGAGAATAATCAGGCCAAAGAATAGAAACAAACATTATTCTGACCTCACCCTAAAAGAGATAAATAGCTACTAACTCCCTATAATTCTCACTTCTAAGGACTAAAGAATGATGGGAAGTAATTTAACAGCTCCATTAAGTATAGCAATGGATGTGAAATAGATCCTCATAGAAGGAAAGATTCATGAAAACCATGGGTTTTCAGCAAGACCTAAAGAGTTGAAATGATCCTCCTAGGGTTCAAATATTTGCTAAAGTAATGTAAATCATTTTGTGCATTTGTTTCCTCAGTAAAATTACTACCTCTTTTCTCAGGCTTTCTCATAAATTATCAATGGATATATGTATATATAATAATGAGAAAGACTTCGAAACACAAGACAAGTCTTACTTTTAATAAAAATGTAGAACAGTATAAACCAAATCCATCCCTGTCTTACAAAGAAAAATGGTTCAATAACTCTTTACTTGAACTATTCAGCAAATAAACACACTATTTTATCCTCTCAGGTTTATTCCTCTGTGTCATGGATTTAGTGCAAAACACACCACTGGGAGTGCACTAGAGCATTTATTAAAAGCTTCTGTCACACCCTGAGGTGTCCAGATAATGAATTATTAATGGATTCCTATCAGAGATGTGCTATATCTATTACCTACTCCTATCTTACATTACAGAATACTTTTGGAAGTTTGTATGACAGCTACTATACTCACTGAGATAAAGAGAAAATAAAACTTATATTGAATTAATTTCAATATTTTAGGAGAACAAGCATGACCATGTAACAATCTACATAGTCACTTGGTACAAAATTAAATATCAATGCAGAAAGGACTGCATTTTCAAGTGTGAATTCTTTCAGTAGGTTCTGATTCATCTCTTTTGCAATGTACATTTCCTGAAAACTGTTTTGATTATCATAATGTAGTCTTTGTATTTGCATTTATCTCATCAGATTTTTTATTCTTTTAAATCTCCTTTCTTATTTATATATAATGTTGTTGCCTAGCTATTTCTTCTGAATTCAAACATTCCCTCCCAGAAGGAAGAATACATCTTGTAAGAGTTAGGAAGTAAATGAAACTTACAAAGCTCAGGTGGGATGATTCAGCAGACCTATCTACAAGGTTATAACAGCATTAAATGATTCCTAAGGAACCGATGATCTCTAACTAGGTTGACTTCCTAAGGACTACAAGAACTCCAGTTGCAACTTTCATGAGTCATCATCCCACTTTGGGTAGCATCCCATCCATGTAGTAGCTACCTTTTAGACATCCACTCTCATTTACGCTACTAGAAATAACAACAACAAACCAAGAAACTCAGTTCATTAAGTAGTACTTGAGCACACTCATTTCTGTGGTCTGTCATCATTATTCTATTGCAGATGAACTGGTGTTAGATTGTGCCAGCCAGGAAAAGACAAGTACAAAACATATAATGATTGTTTTATTTCTTAAAAAAAATAAACACACAAAAAAATCAACTCATACTTTTTATATATCATTTTCACTATATTTTCTTTTAAACATATAGCTAAGAACAATTACTTATATTAGCTAAAATTCATACGTATTTTTTGCTTTTCTAAAAAATGTATTTTAACTTTTAGTTAGCTTCACAGTTTGTGTTAAATATTATTGTTTGGTTGAGGATATAATTACATTTTCAAAACTAGAATGTTATTTACATTTATTTCTTCTGGTGACAATATGTTTCTTGTCGTTTTTTGAGATCAGTAGTATCTAATTACCTATAGGTTTAGTATGTCACAAGTTTTTAGTACAAAACAATAACTTAATGGGCATTTTTTTCATCTTTTCATTTTACCTATTCTTAATATTCTCTAAAATCCAGAACTCTAACCCAGATTCTATAAATGTCTATTCTTGTATTAGGTGAGATTATGCAGAATTTATATTTGGAAATCTGGATTATTTCACTTAACATAATTAACTTTTGGTATATTAATGCTTCATACATTCCAGAATTCCTTTTATCAATGAATAGTATCCAACAGTGTGGTTGATCCTCATTTTTTTCAACCATTCATCATTTGATGGGCACTCAGTTTAAAATATTAGTGCTCTATAAAGAGAACTATAAAAGATAAAGGCATGCAAATATTTCTTTGAAACTTTGATTATTTTGTCTTTGTTTACATACCAAGGAATGGGATTGCTGAATCATATGGTATGCTGATCATATGTTTTTATGTTTGTGTTTTTAAATTTTTTAGAAAACTCCATACTATATTCTTCAATTGTTTCATATTGGTCATTTATACAAACAATGCTCCTGACAGTACAGTTGATGAGTTCTTCACTTGTATGTCGTCTTTAGAAAATAGGAGATCCAAGCTGAGCGGTGGTGGCGCACGCCTTTAATCCCAGCACTCGGGAGGCAGAGCCAGGCGGATCTCTGTGAGTTTGAGGCCAGCCTGGGCTACCAAGTGAGTTCCAGAAAAGGCACAAAGCTACACAGAGAAACCCTGTCTCGAAAAACCAAAAAAAAAAAAAAACAAACAAAAAACAAAAAAAAAAAACAAGAAAATAGGAGATCCAAACCCAGGTAAATTAAGTATTAATGTGTTTGTCTCTTCTTTGTTTGTTTGTTCTTATGAATTCCATTCATATGTGGACATTAGCCTCTAGCCTGATATAGTTCAAAAATATTTTCCATTGTTTTGTAAATTGCCCTTTTACTTTGTTGACTATGTTCAGTTGAGTTTCCAATTGTTTATTTTGGTTTCTTTCTTTTTCTGGTTTTATATCCTTTCCCAAAATATCACCTTTCCAATGTCTTAAATACTACACCCATTATTTCTTCTGGTAATTTTAAAACCTTAGGCCATATATTTAATTCTGTACTTGTTTTTAAACTATTTTTTTGTAACTGGTGAGAAACACAATTGATTTTTTTTTTGCACATTGTTATTCAGGTTTTCCTAGCAGCGTTCGTTGTAGAATATGCCTTTTCTAATTAGAGTGAATTACAAGTTTGCTGAGAATCAGTTGTCAGTACTTGCATTGTACTTTTTTCTCAATTAATTAATGTTTGGGGTAAGTAGTTTGTTCTTTGTTTATGTCACCATACAAATTCCAGTAATATATTTTATTCCATTGGTAGGTTTGGCCAATCTACTTATTTGTATATGTTGAAATATTCTTGAATGCATAGAATGAAAATAATTTAGTATGATGTATTGTCTTATTGATATGATATTTCAATGTGCTTCACAGCATTTCCTTAAGATATTTAACATCTTTGTTTATCAAAGATATTATGGCTTATATTTAAAGCCAACCTCCCTCAGCTCTATAAACACAAGTGTAAGCCACTATGCCTGGTCACTTAAGTGTGACTCCAGACTGCAAACTCTGGTCTTCATGTATGTAAGGAAAGTACTTAATGAAGCTTTCTCACCAGACCCCACATAAGTCATGTTAGTTCTGTTCAGGTTTTTTTTATGTAATCTTGGTAGATACAGTAATTTATGATTTACTCAGACTTATTAAATTTGATGTCTGATCGAACACCTGAAAATCATTTGTATATCTGTGGCATCAGTTTCACTATCTGTAAGTATCTGATTTTATTGATTTGAAGATTCTGTGCATTATTTTATTGGTCAAAGGGTCTGTCAATTTTGTTTTATACTTTTCGAACAAAAATTCCTATGTTGGCCTTGTTACTGATAAGTAGTAATAATTTTTTTGATATATTTTTAAATTATAATGCAGGCATTGATTTCTGTCACCCTTGCTCTACATACTGCCTTAGAGGAAACCACTGGTTTAAGTACATTGTATCTCTATGATCATTTGTTTCCAAAAATATATTCTTAATTTTCTCCCTGATCTGTTGGTTTCTCAAGGGCAAGTTGCTCCATTTTAATATACTTATACATTTTTGAAATTTTTACTTGTTATTAATTTAAAATGTTATTGCATTTTAAGTGGGGAAGATAAATTTTTTTTAACATGTGCAGACTGGCTCTAGGTTCACAGTTACACAAGGATGAAAGAGACGGTTGTAAGATTGATTGGCAGCCATCAAATATTCAATGCATTTTACTGCATAGTCACACCTTCCAAGACAATTTTTACACTCTTATCATACAAAATTGAACAAGATCACATAAATTTTTGATGTAGTCAGCTTATTAATTTTATAGACAGGCCATTATTGTTGGGCAAGACAACAAATATCTAAATAAAACATTGAAACTGAATATTTCTCAGATTTTTAGTGAAATCAGAATATGTTAGGAGGTAAAGAAAAAGACTGAGGACTGAGCATCTCGTAAGATCAAGGCCACCTTAAATGAAGGACATGATGTAATTCTAGCTGAGACTGAAGGTAAATTAACAAATACATTTCTTTTAAACTTAAAAAAGTCCACTTCAGATCTTAGATCTATCAATGCATTAGTTAGTATTCTGTTAATGCATATGACATAAATGATTTTCAAAGTTTTTCTTATTGTTTGAGATTCTAATAACTTGCTAACACAGTTTTCAACTTCCTTTTCCACTCTCTAAACCCTGCCAAACAGTCCTCCTTTTTCTTTTTCAAATTCAAGACCTCTGTTCTCATTAAAATTTTTTACATGCATATATGTGTAATACATGGGTATATGTTTGTACATACCCTTTCCTGAACACACACACACACACACACACACACACACACACACACACACACACCTATGTGTATACACATATATGTATATATGTATATGACCTGCTCTGTATGTATATTATTACTTATATATATTTTATCCGTGTTGATATTTGATATTGTATAACAGTTAGTCTGGGGAAGACTATTTTTTCCACTCTCATCATTCCTTATGTGCATGTGGTTCTTTGGGTAGGGTGGAGGCCTCCTGGGCATTTCCTACAATTAGTAGAGTTATTTGGGAATTAAAATGGCAAATGCAGCAAATAAGTGTTCCGCAACAATGTTAAGAATTATTTTATTTTACTTTTGGAACTAAAATTTTCTTAAAAACAAAAACAAAACAGTGCTTATTGCACAAAAGTTACAGTGCTAGGATTAAAATATCTTTATGCACTTATTGTATTGGAAGAAGCAAAATATATTCATTGAACTCTTCATAACAAGACAGTCGGTCTTTGCATTAACTAAATTTCTTCATGCAAGGGTCATGAAACTCATTGAATGCAATCAGATATTTTAAAGAAATTTCTTCAAAGGAGACCACAAAGACAAATATCATCAACTCTAAAATCATCAGGTGAAATTGCCCTAGAAAATATCTTAGTAATTCCATCAACTTCTGTGGAGAGTTGTAAATCTGCTTATGTGATATACAACTGACATTGTTGTAAACAGCTTTAAGCAGAATCAAAAGAGATTCTCTCTACTGTCAATCACAAATATTTGACCATCTCATGATTTGAGTTTTATTACTTAGGTAGAATTTTCATTGGTGGATATATAAAAATATTTTCAAAAGAAGAATATTATACCAACAGAGACAAACTATATTTGTCAAACATCAAAAATAGTTTTTAAGCTTTGACAACTTGAAGGATTGTAGTGATATTATCTCTGATAGGGAACATCAGAGAAAAAAATGTATGGTGAAAAGAGCTGATGAATTTGGATAACCTACTTCTGATGGGTTATGAGACAAAAATAGATGTCTAGAATTTAGTAGAAACTTTGCTGTTATGAATATTCTTATCTATATAGATAAGCAACAATAATTAGTTACCTAAAAATCAATTGATCTATCATTTTTCAGTGTACCTACTTTTACTTAGAAGACTTTTCTAATTTCTTAATTTTTTATTTTTTTATTTTCTGAGTGTTTTATACAACATATTTAATCATATTCTATCATCTCTTCTAACTCCATTTAGATTCTTCTGCAGCCCTTATATTCATCTTTATACTTTTCCTGTCTTAAAAAAAAATAGACAAAAACCGCAATAAAAACAAACCACAGAGTTTGGTATTTGCTGGCCAAATATTCCTGAACACAAGATTTTCCATAGAATGTTGATGATATATACCAACTGTCACTCCATTGTAGAAACTGACTGTTGTGGGATCTTCTGTATGTCAAATGTGTTGCTCTGATTGGTTAATAAATAAAACACTGATTGGCCAGTAGACAGGCAGGAGGAAGTATAGGCAGGACAAGGAGGAGAGAATTTTGTGATGTGGAAGGCTGAGTCAGAGAGACTGCCAGCCACCGCCATGACAAGCAGCAGGTGAAGATCCCGGTAAGCCAAGAGCCACGTGGCAAGGTATAGATTTATGGAAATGGATTAATTTAAGATATAAGAAGAGTTAGCAAGAAGCCTGCCATGGCCATACAGTTTGTAAGCATTATAAGTCTCTGTGTTTACTTGGTTTGGTCTGAGCAGTTGTGGGACTGGCAGGTGAGAGAGATTTGTCCTGACTGTGGGCCAGGCAGGAAAACTCTAGCGACAACTGACCTTCCCTCTCCCCTCAGCTATGAACTGTAAATAGTGTCTTGGATGGAGTTGGAATTTGTATCCACTTACTCTTCTATATGCTTAATTTTGTGTGTCTTGAGTATGTGCAGGTTTGTGCATACTGTCACAGTCTCTGTGAGCTCATATGTGCATCTGCTATACCATGTTTGGAAAATAAAATTTTATTGCAGTCATCCACCACCTTTGGCCCCTTAAAATCTTTCTACCTCACCTTCCTTGTGGGTCCCAGAAGCATGAGGTTATGGAAGTGACAAAGATATACCATTTCAGACTGAGTGGCAAAGATCTTTCATTCTTTATATGTTTTCTGTCTTTGGGTTTCTATTTTAATTACCATCAACTGCAAGAAGTTTCTCTGGTGAGCAATGCAGTGATCAATGGGTATCTCAAAATGTCACTAGGAGTCATTTAAATGCTATGTTCGTTCATCAAATAATATTAATAAGTTTTCCCTTAAGGCCTGTTACCTTTCTAGTCTCAGGTTCTTGGCCCCAGCTACAGGTATCACTTGATAGGTGAGGACTTACATCCAATTCCAAGGTGCCTGTTTACTTCAATAACATTTGTGACACTATTTTACCAGTCGGTATAACATTCAGGAGGTCAGTATTTTGATCATAGTATGTGTAGCTGGGAGAGATTGATGAATCCTTTCCCTCTTGTTACCATGTATACAGTACCTATCAGCACTGTGAACACTAAACAATGAGGGTGAGGTGACCAGTTGAGCATTAATTCAATTTCTTCATGTTCAAAGATACATGCATGTGGTGTCTTCAGCAATACGTTCTTTCTATCAGATTTGGAGGTAACACATATCATTGATAATAGCCTGGAACACTTCCTGCGCAATGGGGGGAGTGCATTTGAAGTCTTTGGCCAAAACGCAAAAAGATGTGTCCTATTCCTATTCCTGATACTGTATGTTTTGTCTGGTAGATTATAACACATAGGTAAGGTATTGTCTTTTCCCATTATATGGTAATTCCATTTAGAATCATTTTATTTGTACATGAGCTCTACAGTGAAAGGAATCCAAATGTCGTTTAAAAATGTCTTGATTATTAGTCATCTCTGCCTGTATTTCTTCTTTTCTACCTTCTCATCTAACACCATTTTTAATTCTCCTGTTATAATTTTCTTTTAACACTTTGTAACTCTATTTTCTAGTTCTCATTACATAGGGCATCCTCTCCTCACTCTACATCCATTACTAGTTACTTAACCTATGAAGATATTCTAAATGAAATACATATCTAAAACATAAAAGCTAACATCCACTTACATAAGAAAACATGTGATGTCTGTCTGAGTCTGTGTTTTTTCACCCAAAATAATTTTTTTAGTTCCATCCAAATAACTGAAAATTTCATTTTTGCAAGTTTATATCTCAGCTGATTTCAGTATTTTGACATTTGGAAAATGGCACCGATGAACATAGATGAACAAGTGTCTCTGTAATAAGATGAAGAGTGCTTTGGTTGTATGATCAATAATGGCATATCTGTACCTTGTGTCTTTTTTTGTAAACCTGCACGCTGATCACCATAGTGGCTCTACAAATTTGTACTTATGCCAGCAGTGATTAGTGTTCTCCTTTCCTCCATTTTTGCAAGCATGTACTGCCATGTATTTATCATAAATCATATATCAAATAACATGTGTCACATGTCATTTGGTGTATTAATTTTTGCCAACAGGACTGGGGTAAGAGAAAATCTCAAAGTAGTTTTAATTTGTATTTCCCTGACAGTTAAGGATGTTGAACTTTTTTTAAGTGTTTGTAAGCCATTTATGTTTGGTATTTTGAAAATATTTCATTCTATCCTGCAATTTTTTAAATTGGGCTATTTTTTTAGTCTTAATATTTAACTTGGTTTTAGTTCTTTGTATATTGTAGTTACTAACCCTTTGTCATATAAAGATTTTTTTTCCATATGCACTTTGCTCAAATGACAGCATCCTATGCTGTAAGAAGCTTCCTGGGACAATTTATCATTTGTTGGTCCTAATGTCTGTGGTATCAAGGTACTGTTCAAAAAGTCTTCAAGCCTATTTCCCACTTTCTTTTCTATAAGATTCAGGGTCCAGTCTTACCCTGAGGTTCTTAATCCATTTGCAGTTTAGTCTTGTGCAGGATGATAGATGAGAATCTATGTTAATTTTCTAGATACAACCATCCTTTTCAACCAGCACAAATGGAATTTTTCTCTGTGAGTTTATTTGCTCTTTGTTGATTAATTACTATATTTATTTTCTTAAATTATAAACAATTTCTCAGATTATATTTCTGTGATACATTTTCTTTTGTATTTTTTAACTCCAAAATAAACATTCAAACATGAAGACCAAAGTAGAGCATGTTTCTGCGAATTAAACCCCAGAACTACATTGGTTCTCACAGTTGCTTGCTTCATGACAAACTAGGAAAGGTTTCTTGACAAGTTCAGAAACAGGTTTGTAGAAATATTGATCTTATGGGTATTGAAGCCTTAAATTAAATTATGAAGAATTGACATCTTCACAGCGTTCTGCCTTTTCTTCTGGAAAAAAAGATCCTTTGACATTTCTGTAAATCTAGAATCCCCTTTCCCAGGAGCATCCAACTCACAGGTGTTAAGAACTCTCATTTCCATTGCTATTCACATGTCATGCACCTTTTCTTTTTTTCTATTTTGGTGAATTTTATAATGATAAGTTTTGTCTTATGTTACAATTACATTGAATCTCTATGGAAGAGATTGTAAAAGCCAGTGGTGAACTGATGATCTAAGAAACAGTGTTCATTAGAAATGATGGGCTGACTCACAACTGAACTCCTAGAGACTCTGACAACAGGCACAAGGCCTGCAGAAGCTGCAGCCAGACAAAAATCCCAACACGGGAAAAGTCAGTCCGCTGAACCTCCCACCAGTAGCCAGGAAGCTGCTTGCAAATGATTTCTGATGCAAGTAGAAAATAAGTTTCCTCCAACAGAATGAGCCACAAGCTCAAGAGTGTTTGACAATGTAAAACAGAGTTCATACATCTGTACCTTTTAATTTCTTAATGCTGAGAACATTTATGATTAGTGACCCAGTTTGTTAAAGCCTTCTTATTTTTCCATATTTCAAAAGCATTGTTTTTCAGTTAAAGTTATCCACGATATAGCCTTTTGTGGAAAATCCATGATATTTAGTGGCCAATCTAAGGTTTCTGACAGAATTATCTAAAGATAGAAGCAAATTTGTTTGGGAAAGATTTTAGTGTTTTTGATGTAAAAAGAACTCAAGAGAATATTAAAAATAATTTCTGCTTTAAGTGAAAAGAAACAGAAAATCAGAAAAGAAAAATAGTAGCCTTCCGTTTAGGTGACAGGGATGTGAGTGTTCAGAGGGCAGTAAATGGGGAACTAAGGACGTAAATATGTTTAAAATGTATTGTTTAAACTCTCAAAGAATTAATGAAGTAAATGAAACCCATTTTTATGTAAACAAAAAACAATAATAACTCTGTAATGCATCCAGTAAGATTCTAGGAAAGCACACAGGGTTCAGATACGAGGAGGAAGAAATGTCCTGAATAGAGAAACTGAAATTTGTGATGCTGATTGGCAATTGTTTTTGTTTATTTGAGTTCTCTTGTATGATCAGTTTACAAGTCATTTCTTTTAGAAATAATGGCTATTATTAGCACAAATCTTTTAGTTTGTACCAAAATAATACCAGAGTCAGTGCTTTTAAGCTTCTTTTCAAAAAGTTTAAAAATCTTTCACAAGTGCTTGCATGAAAATGACTTGAGCACTTTTATATCCAAAGAAACTAAATGTCAGTGGGAACGGAAGGGTTGTTGGTCCCATTTATATTCCATCAACTCTTGTGCAATTTGTCAATGTCAGAATTGGCACATTGTATTCCTAGACAGCTCTGTGCCATTATGCTTCTAAAGATTACATTATATTACAGTGTATTCAATTCCCTCAAGCAAGAAATAGGATGGCTTCCTACAGGTAAAAAATATTTAGTTCACATCGAAACTGATCATTTCTGCCTTCTCTCCTTGCCGTTAGCTGTTTTTTCATTTGTGAATGTGATGTTAAGGAATGAGTCACAGTTCTAACCCAGCACATAAAGTGGGATGTGGATATGAGCAGAGTTGCTGAAACTTCATTGTTAATTGGGTCCTCAGATTTGATAGAATTTCAATAGTTTAGCTTGGTCATCCTAAATATAAAAAAGTAAATAATGAAAATGAACTCTCAAGGAGCAAAAATAAGAAAGTATATAAAAAAGAGACATAATTTGAGGAACGTTTGTAAAATATTCATTGCATAATAAAAAAAAGGTTTTGTTTGTTTGTTTGTTTGTTTGTTTTTGTATATGAAATGTTATCAAGTCCAGGATACAATTCAATGTTTTAAAGAAATGTGTAGTCAGAGCCCATAAGAACCTTCTGTCCTCAATCTTACTGCAGTTTCTGGAAAGCTTCTGGCTGGAAAGGAGGAATCAGTTGTCAATGGATCTGATCTGAACTGACAATATCCCTCCTCCTTCTTGAGGAGCAAAAGTTTTACTGACTGGATCAACCTCTGCCCTTATTCCTCTCTTCTCCATCTCTTGTGCAATGATTAGGAGTTATATCTCCATGCTCCTGTGGAACAATTTTTAGTGTCTCCTTTAAGACACATAGAATTTATTAGAGAATGAAATACTGCACTTCACCTCAAAAAACATTGTCACAGTCATCATTGTTGCCTTCTCCTTCTTCCTCTTCTTCTTTTCCACATTGTAATTGAGTATTTTTGCTCATTTGTTTTATTTTGATGTTTCTACAGATTCTGTTTAAATGTGGGCCTCAAATTCATTATGTAGTGAAAGATGAACCTGAATTCTTGCGAACTCCTTTTCTTGTGTGCTATAACTATAGACATGTACAACCACACTCACCAAGTCCTTATCTTCATGGGTACTATTATTAATAATTTTCTTTATTACTTTTATGTTTCAACTACTAATTATAGATGAATAGCAATTTTAGGATGCCATCTAATTAAACAAAAGTCCAGGAAATCTATGGTAATCTCCAATGAAATATGCTTTCCTATTAATCCTCAAGAACATTTGGAGATCCCATACATTACAAAAAATGTTTTCAAAATTATGTAGCAGCCAAACTCTCTCAGCAGGTATATGTGTGGTTCTCAAGGTTTTATGGCTTGAGTATGATCCCCAGGATCAAATACCGGAAGGGAAGATTCCAGGAAGTTGTCTTTTGACATCTGTATGTGCTCTAGGGCACAGCTATCCAACAAAACAAGCACGTCCACAACTACCTACACCCAGAAATACAGAGATACTTTATAGAGACAGCCACATTCATATGCATTTAAATATTCATACATGCACACATGTATTCATAGATACATAGATAGATAATAAATTGATAGTCAAAAGAGAAAAGCATTTTTTTTGCAAAACTGTATGCAATTTTTCATTTTTGAATAAAGTACAAAACTATTTCAGCAGATATAATAAAAGACATAATGACAAACACTTCACTATGCATTGGTTGACTTAGACTACAAAAGATCAATATATTACTATGATGGCCTGAACCTTACTATCAGATTTGTTATATAAGATAGACAAAATAAAATAAAAGCTGGGGATGTAGGGAAGCCATGGGATGATTCCCCAGCAGGCATGTGACACTGCTTCAGTTGAATGTTTAGCTATTTTTAAAGACATTCACTCCATTGAAAATTTTCTATTGATGCTCTGTGACAATATGAAAGGTGTTCTGAGGGAAAATCCACATCCTCCATACCACAGTTATTCAAGACCATCTAGAGCAAGAGAAACAAGAGAATGGATGTATGTTTAAGGGTTATAATATAGGTAAGGGTCAATCTTTTTCAATGTCTGTGAGAAATTTTCTTGATCAGGTTATTTGAAGTGGTAAGACATACTACCAATGTGGATGGTAATCCATCCAGACAAAGTGGGATCTCAGAGACAAATGTGGCAAGTGTATCTAGACTGTTGATGTCACTATAGCTATTGTTGACATACATTTGCACTACTGTGACATTAGAACCTAGTTTTTTTGAGCTTACAATGTACACTGGAGACAAGAAACTTTCCATGATTCTTCTATTCCTTCAAATCAGTTTGGGCCAGCTGAGATATTCAAATTCATGGACTGAGCAGCTACACCATCCTCTGCCTTGCCAATGTAAAGCTATGGTTACTAAGACTGTATAGTGTAAGCAAGACTTTTAACGTACATCGTTCTAACTTCTCTGCAACTACCATAATACAACCATCAAAGATTTCTTTTCAGTGCCTAAATAATAATCCACCCAATGATCCAATGCTTGCTATATTGTATACTATAACTTGGAAACCCTAAACAGAAACAAAAGCTGTACAATTACTTCTCCTTGTAGAATATATTTCCAGAAATCTGTGCTATGATGTTTTTACAAAGTAAAAAACAATCAATATGCTTAGGACAAAAATTCTTTCAGGGATTGTGCTATGGTCTCAGCCATAGGTAAGATTAAACTTAGTGACTGCTTTGTTAATTAATATAACAACTGCTTCTTGAACTTTGAGGAATTATCACATCATAAGACATGAATAGTTTGAAAATTTCTTCCCATGACTTGTTGCCAAATATTTTCTGGAATATATAAATGAAAACTTTCCTGTAACATAAGCTTTTGAGTCAGATTTATTAAAGATTTGTAGGAATCAATTGTCAGTTCACAACAATGTGTACTTTAAATGTACTTTGCTTCTATTGTGACATATTATATAGCACAGAGACCAATGAACAAAAGATTCATTGGTTTCTAGATAAAAGAAAGGTTTAGTTATAAGTGAGTGATTTCACAGATACAAAAGAAATTTACTCTAATTCAGTAAATCTGTATATTAAGTGAGCAGTTTAAAGTCAATAATACAAAGAAGTCCACATGACATATTATTTGCTCCTATATCCATTGAGTAAGCAATGAAGAACTAGTAAAGATGGCTGAAAGTATGACTTTATTTCTTACTGACTATATTATAGTTAAATGTCAAGTTACATGTTTAGATGCAAGTATAGTACAGTTGCAGAAGCATTTATGAAAATCCTTTAATCATGCTTTAGAGGTATGGGTAATACTAATGGACAGTATTTCTGGAAATGATATTCAGAACAGTTTAAAAAATTGGCTGAAAATGTAATAGATGCTTCAATAGTAATTGAAATGTACATGTTAATAACTGATTCATACATGACATAACTGACATTGGGTGTGATTCAATAACACTTTCCTGTTTTTCTACTTTAGAGAGATAGGTTAAGGTCTTTTTAAATTATTGTTCCTTTACTTAAAAGGAGTTTGAATTTGAAAAACAAAAACAAACATAATTTGACCAATTTAGAAAACTGTTATTTTAATTACTGATAATAAATCTTAGAATTATGGACCCTTATTTTACATGTAGACTTAAGAACTTTAATTTTTGCTTGTTAATTCCATTTTGAATTTTATGATTTACTTTTCCAAACATAAGAAATCAGTTTACTAAAATGCTTATGTTTCTTTTTATTTTGTTTTATTTAAGAAATTTTTTACTCATTTTACATACCAACCATAGACGCTCCTCTCTTCCTTCATCCCAGCCCCCAGTTTTCCCCTCCCAATCCACTCCCCTTTTCCTCCTCATACAAGGTAAGGACTCCAGAGTCAGCAGAGCCTGGTACATTCAATTGAGGCAGGTCCAAGCACCTTTCCCTGCATCAAGGCTATGCAAGGTGTCCCCCGACATGTCATGGCTCCAAAATGCCAGGCACCAGGGATGGATTCTGATCATAATGCCAGAGTCCCCATAAGCAGATCAAGCTACTCAACTGTCTCGTTTATGCAGAAGGCCTAGTCAAGTCCCATGGAGGCTCCACAGCTGTTGGTCTAAAGTTCATGAGTTCCCACTAGTTTGGTTTGGTATCTCTATAGGTTTCCCCATCATAATCTTGATGCCCCTTGTTCATAGAATCCCTCTTCTTTCTCTTTAACTGGACTCCTGGAGCTTGATCGGTAGGTAGCCTTGCTGTGGGTTTCTGCATCCACTTCAATCAGTTACTGGATGAAGGCTCTATAATGATATTTAGGGTATTCACAAATCTGATTACTAGGGAAAGCCAGTTCAGGCATCTTCTCCACTATTGCTGAGGTCATCCTTGTGGGTTCCTGGGAACTTCTTTAGAACTCAGTTTCTCCCTGTCCCCATGAAGTCTCCCTGTATCATGGTTTCTCTTTCATTGCTCTCCCACTAAGTCCCTGTTCCTGCTCGGCCACCCCATCCCCTTATGTTTTCATCCCCCATCCCCTACCCTCTATTCCCCTCATCCCCAATTTACTCATGGAGATCTCATCTATTTCCCTTTCTCAGAGTGATCCATGCTTCCCTCTTAGGGTCCTCTTTGTTAGCTAGCTTCTCTGGAGCTGTGGGTTGTAGTTTGGTTCTCCTTTGCTTTATATCTAGCATCAACTTATGAGTGCATATGTACCATGTTTGTCCTTCTGAGTCTGGGTTTCCTCACTGAGGATGATATTTTCTAGTTTCATCCATTTGCCTGCAAATTTCATGATGTCATTGTTTTTTACTGCTGTGTAGTAAAAAACATTGTGTATATTATATGTACCACATTTTCTTTATCCATTCTTCAATTGAGGGGCATCTAGGTTGTTTACAGGTTCTGGCTATTACAAATAATAAATAATTTTGTTATGAACTTAGTTGAGTATGTGTCTTTGTGGTATGATTGAGCATTTCTTGGATATATGCCCAACAGTGGTATAGCTGAGTCTTGAGGTAGATTGATTCCCAATTTTCTGGGAAACCACAATGCTGATTTCCAAAGTGGCTGTACAAACTTACACTCCCACCAATGGTGGAACAGTGTTTCCCTTGCTCCAAATCCTCTCCAACATAAGCTGTTATTATTTTGATCTGAGCCATTCTGCCAGGTGTAAGATGGTATCTCAGAGTCATTTTGATTTGCATTTCCCTAATAACTAAGGGTGTTGAGAAATTCCTTAAATGTCTTTTGGCCATTTGAGATTCTTCTGTTGAGAATTCTCTGTTCAGCTCTGTGACCCATTTTTTAATTAGATTACTTTAGACATGGATGAAAGCAAGCTAATTCTACTCAGAGACTGTCCATTTCTATTATATAGTTTACTTAATTTTTGTTTCAAAACCCTCATTTCTATTACTAAGATGAGGGCATTATGCATTAATGCTTTCTATGCCTTCATCAGAAAACAAGATTTGTAAACTATAACTTTAAATGTTTCCCTCTGCCATTAACCATTAATTTCTTCTGTATATACTAATGTTTTCCTAGATATTTATGATTAGACATTTAATAAACATCTCAAAATTAATCTACTGAAAAATCTGAAAATAGATCTGACACATAATCTGGGTGTCCCACTCCTGTTCATACACCACAAGGACACTATTGCTGTGGATATCTCTCTGCATGCTGTGAATGTGTTGGTCTGATTAGTTGATAAATAAAATGCTGATTGGCCATTAGCCAGGTAGAAAGTACAAGTGGGATAAGCAGACAAGGAGAATTCTGGGAAGAGGAAGCCTCAGTCAGGAGACACTGCTAGTAACCACCAGGAGAAGCAAGATGTAAAAGTACCAGTAAACCAGAAGTCAAGTGACAAAGTATAGATTTATAGAAATGGGCTAGTTTAAGGTATAAGAGCTAGCTAGTGAGTAGCCTGAGCCATTAGGGCATATCATTTATAAATAATATAAGCCTCTGTGTGTTTATTTGGGTCAGAGCGGGTGAGGGACTGGTGGGTGAGAGAGATTTGTCCTGACTGCAGGCCAGGTGGAACACAAGAAAACTTCAGCTACACACTATCTCCTACTATATAGATACTTGTTTTTCTGTGTTCATACATGATCTATTCACAATGGGCAGGAAATGGAATCAACCTATGTGCCCAACAATTGAGGAATGGATAATGAAAGTATGTGCACAAAGGAAATTTATTCAACTGTAAAGAAAAATGAAATTAAGAAATATGCAGGGAAACAGATGGAGCTGGAAGTAATCAGAGTTGGGTAAGCCAGACACAGAAACACAAAAACAGTATGTTCTCTTTCAGATGCTGGTACTAGCTTCAAATCTTTAGATATTCAGTCTTTAATTGTCATACCAATATAGAATTCAGAAAAGATTAACAAGGCATAGGGTAGATCTCAAGGAAGGAAGTGGAAAATAATATATATACCATAAAAAGGTCAAAGGAAAAAGAAAAATGCTTAAGTGGAGGGGCAGATAGTGTGGCAAGGAAAAGGAAGCAGTATAGAGAGTGATAACTAACCCCTTTGAAAACACCTTTGAAGTTATAAAACCTTTGAAAAAGAAAAATGGAAATCTACTACTGTAGAATCTTTCTAAAATATGTACATATACACATATGCATGCACATACATATACATGTGAAATGGAGTTTAAAAATAGTTACCCTATAATTTGGGGACAATACCTATTCCAGACTCCAAAGACTATCAAACAGTAAGTCCAATTCTAGGTAAGGACTTATAACTTTACAGACTATTGCCATTGCTCGTGGTTACTGTATTTACTACTATTCTATTGCTATCATTAAAAAAATTACTGAGGCAACCTATAGAAGAAAGAAGGTTTATTTGCATTGATAGTTTTATAGGGATATTATTTACAGTTGCGGGGAGGAACAACACTGAGTGGCATGCATGGTGAAAAGTGAAGGAAGCTGAAAGGTCAGGTCTTCAAAGACAAACATGAAGCACTAAGATAGCAGTAAGATAAGTGGAAATGAGGCAAGGCTGTAAACTCTCAAAGTCTGCTGCCAGTGATAATCTACCTCAAGCCAGGCTGCATCATATCCCCCAAAACGTTCCTCAAAGTGGGAACCAATGGTTCTAATACCCTAACCTTGGGGATAGGGGCACTTCTCGTTCAAACCACCACAGTTACTCTCCAAAATTTGGTGGCAATCTTCTGTGCTAAAGACATCCCATACTTGAGTCATAGAACATCAAGAAATCAAACTTTTACCAACTGTGCATGGTACTTTGTGAGAAGAGTACTCACTAGTCCTATTAATCTGTGAACCCTGTGAGCTATAATAACCATTAGACTGGCATGAAATGCCTAATGGTACAATTGTGGTACAAATGTTATGGCAGTAACTAATTACTTTCTGATTGGATTTAAGGCATGCTATAAAGAGTGGGAATAATACCGTTTACTGTTAATTGCTTGAACATAACACTATTATCTGATAATTAGCCAACAATATTGAATTGGACCCTAATGTATTTACCTCTATACCCATATAATAGTGAAGTTATCAACCCTCATCAGATAAGTTTCTTTTTGCAGTAAGTAGATGGTGACATATACATTAACGCACACCTGGCAAAGAATAAGGTACTACAGAAAGCTTAGCGCATAATTGAACACATATCACAACCTTTTAGCACAGGGTTCAGCAATCACTGTGGAAAAGGAGCATGGAAGATTGTAAGTAGTGGATGAGTACATCAAAGCAGTGTCTTCTGAACTTGACAAGGTCATTGACACATGAACTCATAAAAGCTATGACTGCAAAAACATGCCATCACACAATCAATCCAGGCAGCATTTTACTATGTAGTAGAGAGAGGTTCATGAATTTGCACCCCTAGCTGAGGAGCTATTGACAATTGATGGTGGTTTTTGGAAGATAAAACTACTTTTCTTCAGGGATATCTGACCCCTCATAGTCTTCCCATGCTCAAAAAAAATGATCCTATATCCATGCACATATTGACAGCACTAAGTGGACTCATTGGGTATCAAAATCAAGCACATAAAATTCCAAGGATAAATTTTAGCAAAGGGATATAATAGAGTTGGATGGGTGTGTTGGGTGACCTTATATCAACTTGACATAAGCTAAAGTGCTTATATCCCTCTTAGGGAGGGAACCTCAACTAAGAAAATGCTTCCATAAGATTAGGCCATAGGCAAGCCTGTAGGAAATTTTTTAAATTAGTGTTTGATGTGGGTGTCCTAGCCCCTTGTGAGTGGCGCCATCACTGGATTCTATAAGAAAGCACGTTAAGCAACCCACAGGAGCAAGTCAGTAAGCAGTATTCCTTGGTGGCCCCTGCATGAGCTCCTGCTTCCAGGTTCCTGCCCTGCTTGAGTTCCTGCCATGACTTCCTTTGCTGATGAAATGAGATATAGAAGTGGAAACCAAATAAACCCTTTCCTCCTCAAGTTGCTTTGGACATGATGTTCCATTACAATAATAATATTAACATTATAAAATAATATAATAATAAAATAATAAATAATATAATATATTAATACAATATAATATAATAATAATAATAACAACATTAACTAAGACAGTGGGAAAGAGAGAGGGAATGGTTTAATCAAAACACATTATATGTATGGATTAAATTCTCAAAGTAAAACTTTCTATTCACCCTAAAATGAGCTCAAACAAACTTACCAAAATTCTAGACTGAAAACTAAAACTATATCTTGAGAAAGAAAATTGAAAAAAGACAATCTTTAAGTAATTTTTGCTTTTGTAAAAAAATCCTTCTGTGATTTTGAAAGTTATTCCTATTCTACTTTTACCCGTTATTATGAATGACATTGTTTAACATTAATTTTCAAATGTTTGTCATGACAAATAGTATAGAAGTACATTTACTGAACTTGAAAGCTAATAAAGAGTTCAAGAGCAAAGGGAGTATTGAATCATGAGGCCCCAACACTCTGAGTGTTTAATATACATTATCTTATATATCCTCTGAACACCCATGCATTGAATAAAATGCAAATGTGCTAACATTCCCAGGAGTACCCAATAGTTAATGGGTAAAGTCAGATTCTTAGCCAACATGATCATTCTTTTAGCTTAATTTGTCTTATTTCTAAATATATTTTCCTTTGAAGTTAAATTCCACCAGCAAACAGTGTACAACTCCATGGTTTCTATTACTGTCCAGACTATAAAATGAAATTTTCATCACATTTATGTATTCTTGAAGAAATTTATGCTTTCCTTCCAGGTAGCACATAGCCTGTCCTAGATGAGATAGAGAAATGACTTTACATTGGACTAATCAGTCCCATAAAACTTTTGAGTAGTCACATTCAAACCAATACTTTCTCAGTTTCATAAAAAAAACAATTTATCTCCTTATTTATTTATCTTTTATTTATTAAATATTTATCAGATATCAATTATAAGTCAAGAGCTCTTCTAATTGTAAATATATAAAATATTTTAGAATCAAGTCATGATTTCTATTGCACACTTCAAAGAAGATAACTACAAGCTATTTACTATTCTTAAAAATCTGACTTGTGGGAACTAAACTTTAGAAAGATAATGTAAAGGACATACAAACCTCTCAGTCTGTACAAGCACAAGTTTTTATTGTTTTACCTGCTGTGGATATCATTCTGTATAAATAAAACACTGATTGGCCAGTGGCCAGGCAGGAAGTATAGTTGGGACAAGGAGAGAGGAGAATTCTGAGAAGTGGAAGGCTGAGTGGGAGAGACACTGCCAGCTGCCACCATGACAAGCAGCATGTGAAGATGCCAGTAAGCCATGAGCCACGTGGCAAGGTATAGATTTATAGAAACGGATTAATTTAAGATAGAAGAACAGTTAGCAAGAAGCCTGCCATGGCCATACAGTTTGTAAGCAATATAAGTCTCTGTGTTTACTTGGTTGGGTCTGAGCAGCTGTGGGACTGGCAGGTGACAAAGATTTGTCCTGAGTGTGGGCAAGGCAGGAAAAATCTAGCTATATTTACCCACTGCAAAGATGAATGTATCAGGCACATTCATGTAACAAGAATCAATGCCCATGGCAATGATTCATTGGAATACAATTCAGATAATATTCTTGTTAATGACTACCTAAGGGTATAGTGATATATATTTATTGCTGACTTATATGTAATAATTATAAGAGATCTACTCTTTCTAGTAATGTATATCAAGAAATTTACAATGTATTATACACACACATACACACACACACACACACCCACACACACACACGTGTGCCAATATATTATGTTCAGTTGAGAAGAATCTGAACATTGCACAATTGTTCAGCATACATCATTAGTGTATAAGTAAAAGTTATGTCACAGGTTTCATTTTCAATAGTAAAATAAGAATAAAAAGAATTGATATTTTCCAAATGTTTTCCAAATCTTCCCAGAGTAAGAGAGCTGAAACAAAATATGATGAATTGGAAAGAGAACTTGCTGAAAACCTAAGCCCAATTCAGCCATTTGCTCAATTATCAATGAATTTGAGATATTCCTATATTAAAGTTCCTGTCTTATGACTGTTGGTGATAAAATCTACTCAAAGAGAAAACTTGCCTCTTTCCTTAAATTTTTATTCTTTGTGGTTTTGTTTTCTGTCTTTATCTGATTGCCCCTTTTGGAGATTTTCTTTGTGTTTAGAGTCAAATTGAGGGATTTGGTTGTCACATTGTCAAATGCTTTTATTGTATATTTTAAGATTTATTTATTTTTTCAAAAGATTTATTTTTTGTGCTGCTTTTTTAACTGCATGTATGTGTGTACAACTTGTGTAGGCAATGTCTGTCGAAGCCAGAATAGAATGTCGGGTCCCTGGAAAGTGGAATTACAGATCATTGTTAGTCCCCAAATAGGTTCTAGGATTTGAACCTCCATCCTCTGGAGAAGGAGCCAGTGCTCTTTTAATTAGTGAGCCATCTCTATAGCCCAAGATTTATTTTTATTTTGTGAGTATAAGTATTTTCCTGCATGTTTCATGCCTGCACAGGCCAGACAAAGGCACCTTATCTCCTGAACCTGGAGTTAGAGAAGGTGACTTCTTTGAACTACCCAAGTTGTCTGAAAGCACACCAAGTACTCTTAATCACTTATACATCTCTCCAGGCTCTCAAGTGCTCTTTTAAAATCATATTCATGTGCTTATGTTGCACAAACTTTTCATAAACCTGGAGAACTTTGTCCAACTTCTGAAAATGGAGTTATAAGAGCAAATAAGATTAACTGATTGGTTACAACTTCCACAGATCATAGAAGAATAAGATTATTTCTGTTCTGAAATATTCTGAAAATATAGTTTACTATGTATGCATAAAAACAACAAACAAGTTTTACACCTCCAAGTATCATAAATAACACAGAATATATAAGACAGAGTCTTAGAAAAATTGGTTTTAAATTATATCATGAAATTGGATCTCCAAGAGGAATGCAATTTAAATTAAATAAGTTTCAGCTTAATAAAGTTTGTTTTCCTAAAATTACTTTCTGTCCACCCTTAGAGCTTCACAATATTCTATTAGGAATATTAGCTTACATGTTTTTCTCTCCTTTCAGAACATAGAAAGAATCCTTTACTGCCAAAACTCCGTTTTACTAATAGCTGTACTCTTGAATTTCAACACTCCAGTGCTGCAATAGTTTTATTGGACTTTTGTAACCAATAACAAATGGTCTGGGTAAACTTCAAAATGGCTCAGAGGATAAGGCCTCTTGGTACTCTTGCATAAGACTCTGATGTGATCCCTAGCACTCACATGTTACTTCACTACTACCCCTAACTCCAATTTCAAGGGATATAATTACCTCTTCCAATTTTCATGAGCATCAGGAATGCATGTGGCACTGTAGCTAGAGTTTTCCTGCCTTGCCCACACTCAGGACAAATCTTTGTCACCCGCCAGTCCCATAGCCGCTCAGACCCAACCAAGTAAAACACAGAGACTTATATTGCTTACAAACTGTATGGCCATGGCAGGCTTCTTGCTAACTGTTCTTATATCTTAAATTAATCCATTTCCATAAATCTATACCTTGCCACGTGGCTCATGGCTTACCGGCATCTTCACATGCTGCTTATTATAGCGGTGGCAGGCAGTGACTCCTTCCACCTTCCTGTTCTTTCTTTTCTTCTCTCTGTTAGTCCCACCTATACTTCTTGCCTAGCCACTGGCCAATCAGTGTTTTATTTATTGACCAATCAGAGTAATTTGACTTACAGACCATCCCACAGCATGGCACAAATTATCTGTGCACAAGCAAAATATTAACATAAAATAAAAATGATAAATCTAATAAAATTTACAAAAGAAACAAACTGGGATACAGTAGAAGTTGAAATATTTAATATAATATATGCAATATAACAATGATGATGTAAGATACCCGATTCTAGGATTATTTAACATTTCTAATTAATTTTGTGTCATGTCATTTGTTATTTTGTCATGAATAGAGTTGGACTGGGACAAAGACAGAGTGAATAAACTGTTTTGTGCACAGAAATTGTGACCTAAATTTTAATCCTCATTGCTCACATAAAAACTTCATTGGAAAGGCTCATCCAGCACCAGATAGGAGCAGATGCAGAGACCCACAGCCGGCCTCCACCCTCCACCCATTAGGTGGAACGCAGAGAATTATGCAGAAGAAGGTGATGAAGCATTGTAAAAGTCAGAGTGGTCAAGGACACCACAAGAAAACGCACATAATCAAATAATGGGAGCTTAGAGGGGCTCACAGAGACTGCACCAACAACCATTGAGCTGGTAGAGGTCTGCTCTAGGTGCCCTGCATATATGTTATGGTTGCGTAGCTTGGTGTTCTTGTAGGACACCTAAAAGTGGGAATAGGAAGTGTCTCTGACTCATGTCTGTTTTTGGGACTCCTTTCTTCTTACATTGGGTTGCCTCTTCCAGCCTTAATATAAGGTGATGTGCCTAGTCTTATTGTAACCTGTTATGCCATGTTTTATTGATAGCCCAGGGAGGCCTTCCCTTTTCTGAGGGGAAAGAAGGATGAGTGGATCAGGGAGAGGGTATGTGGTGGGAGGAGTGATTGGAAGGAGAGGAGGGGGAGGGGAAACTGCAGTGGGATGCAATATATGAGAGAATAAATAAAAATAAAAATAAATTCCTCAGCTGGGCGGTGGTGGCGCACGCCTTTAATCCCAGCACTCGGGAGGCAGAGCCAGGCGGATCTCTGTGAGTTCGAGGCCAGCCTGGACTACCAAGTGAGTTCCAGGAAAGGCGCAAAGCTACACAGAGAAACCCTGTCTCGAAAAACCAAATAAATAAATAAATAAATAAATAAATAAATAAATAATAAAAATAAATTCCTCATAAATGTCTATGAAACCAGTGTTGGTGTGAGTAAAGACAGGGGAATCTTTGGAACATGCTGATGAGCCAGTATTCCTGAATTGATTACCTGGAGCTTCAGTGAGAGATCATGTCTCAAAAATCAAGGTGGCATCTGTTCTGGCACATAGAGATATGTACAGTAACAAACACATACACATACAAACACACGTAAACATACAATAATGCATGTACATATACAGTACATATAAACACAATAAAAAGGATATATAGATCAAATATATTTTAATATCTTTCAAAATTATTCTTTATAGAAAAATCGGAAAATTTCTAGCTGCATATCCCTCTTATAGCTTTAAAAGTATAATTTGTGTACTTGTAAAGTTTTCATAATTATTATCTAAATATCTTACTTGATCCTAAGACAAGGTTCAAATGAAAATTTATTGTAAGTGTGTGGGACTGAAAATCATCATACAACCTAAGTTTATGACAAAAGTTGAACAACACATTATTTTCTTATTCTACATTTTTTACATATGCAGTACTTTTATTTCTCCTCTTTGATAGTATTATAAAATCAATATCTATTGGTTAAAATAATTTAAGTTTCTATATATTGACCATAGTTTTTATTATGCTTAGTATATCATTATTTTAAGTAGGTATACAATCAATACATTGTTATTGACATATATACATTGTATATAGTGATAGTTTTCATAGACATTATGCTGGTTAGTTTTTCAACTCCTGACTCATGATTGATAATCAATAAATGTTAAATAAATATAGGATAAATAAATGTGAAGAGAAATAGACATTTTAGGAAACTGACAAAGTAATGGTTTGAATGTGAATATTTGAAAGTCTGATGACAGTGACTGGTCTGATATAAAATTATTTAACCATTTTGTACAGAAATCAATGTAAAATTATTTAAAACTTTTGTACAGAAATCAATGTAATACTGGCTTCATAAAGTGGGATTGGTCATAGTTCTATTTTTCCTTTAGAGTTTGAAAATATTGATGTTATATCATTGTTTATATTTGGTATAATTCAGCAGTAAATTCATGATGTCCTGGACTTTTCTATTCTGGTAGACTTTGTTGTTGATTGTTTTGACTCTTTTACTCCTTTGGCTCTTTGGTCTTTTGAGTGCCTTCCGCATAGTTGCCAAGTAAACCACACATGGATGCTTATTATTCTTATATATGCCAGGTCTTAGCTTGACTTATTTCTAGACAGCTTTTTTTTTTAAAGACAGCTTTTATAACTTAAATTATCCCACCTACCTTTTCCCTATGGACTTTTTCCTTTTCTTACTTCTGTATATGTTACTTTACTTCTTACTCCATGGCTGGCTGGGTGGTTGAGTGGCTGGCCCCTAGTGTCCTCTTCTCCTTTTTCTGTTGCTCTTTTTCTTTTCTATTTCCAAATTTCTCCTTGTATTTATTCTCTCTGCCTGCCAGCCCTGCCTATCCTTTCTCCTGCCTCACTATTGGCCATTCAGCTCTTTATTGGACCATCAGATGTTTTAGGGAAAGTATCACAGCTTCTTAGAGTTAAACAAATGCAATATAAAAAAAATGCAACACATTTTTTTCATCATTAGAACAAATGTTCCACATCATAAACAAATGTAACAAATTTTAAAATAGTATTCTACAAGACTTTTAAGTGATACTTTAGTCTCATTATTTATTGAATGTGTATATACGTTTTCTATAAGTTCTTGATCTAATTTTCATAGGTCATATTTACCAAAAAATTTCTGCTTCTTCTATAATTTTGGGGAGTTTTGTTGTTGTTCTTGCTGCTGTTCTATTTTTGTTATTTATTTGTTTGTTTGCTAGTTTATTTTTTGATGCATATGTTTCAAGAAGTAAAATATTCATTATTGATTGAAAATTGAAAGAAAAAAATTAAGATAGAGTAGGTATATACACTATTTCCTATTCCTGTTACCAAAACACACTATAGAAAATATTCTCTGAAGGAAGATTGTTTGAGCTCATGGTTTCAGGATTCACTGCTTCTTGGCAAAGAAGGCATGAGAAAGTTTTATCAGTAAGAATATGTTCAGGAATCTTTGCAAGGAGGTGAACTATGGTAGAACATTTAGGCTAGAACCAGGGGCCAGACTTTCAACTTTCCAAAGGCTGCTATAATGACTTTAAAGTTCTTTAAAAGTATCTTGTTCCACTCCATGAATAGAACAGGTTACAAAGTTCTTTAAGCATTTTTAAGTCAGGGCAATATTTTAAAGTCAAAGGCAAATTTATTTTTGTATTTTGCTTAAGAAATACTATAGTCAGTAAGTACCAACTCTTTTGAAGTCACAAAGGATATCTACACATGATTATGGCATGTTGTGCTGCTCATCCAAGACTTAGTCTGTGTATCTACAGCACAGAATAAGATAATAATTACAAGTAAAAATGGCTGATCTTTGAAATTGTGTTTGCAAGCCATGCAATTGCTATTAATATCAAAGAATTATGTGTTTTTTCATCTGCTTAATATTTAGCCAGTGTGTCAGTTGTCTTATTTCTCAATTTGATGAAATCTCACAACTTAGCATATTGAAAAGACAAGACAGATGAGAGAAGTTAATAGATGTCACAATGAATAAACACCATGGAAGAAAGTGTACAAAAGACTCCCAGCAAAGATCCAGAAGGAGAAGTTGTTACTTATGGATGGTAAAATATACAGGGGGAGGTTGTAAATTTAAAGGGCATTATATGATATGCTACTAGAGTTTATATTACTTCCAAAGGATTGTGAGACAACACATTTTTAAAAAGGAAAGTGATAGGACAGGGCCAGTGAGACAATTCAACAAGTTAAACAAGTCAGATACATTGACCCCAGCTCCTTTCCCAAGACCTATATGATAGAGGGAAGTGACTCTTGCAATTTACCCTTTGGACTTCATATGTATGCCATGAAACACACAGACCCCACATGCACACACTAAATAATAAATGAATAAATAAAGTATAATATACAGTATAAAAAAAAGAAAGTTGTACATTGGCTCATACTTTTAGAGAATTAACTCTACAGTTGGATGACCCTATGGCTCTCAGGGCTATGTTAAAATATCATGTCATGTTGGGGATCAGAGAGTGTGAAAAAGAGAAAGGAAAGGAGAATGTGATCCCAATATTCCACTGGAGACATTTGCTCTAATAGTCTCTGACTTCTCACTAGCCCACATAGTTAATATTTATTCTATATCCCGATAGTGTCCCATGGTAGACCCAGAATTTAATACATGAATCTCTGGTAGATATTCTAAATGCAAGCTCTAGTGAGAAAAATAAGTAGTTGTGTTAAGAGTTTGGCAAGTGAGGATGTTTGTAAGATACCACATAATTGACTCATGTTATTGCAAGAAAACACGTGTGCTAGGGAGGATTTTGACTACTGAGTAGCATTGTGTGACCTGTCTTTAAAAAATCATCTGGAAGCTCACTTATAATTATGAATTAAATGAAGAGCATTTTGGGAAAATATCATGAAAATGAAATGGAGAGAAAAATAGATGATTGCAGCAGTCCAGGGAATGGGAGATGAGCTAGGGTGGGGCATAATATAATCCAAGGGCATATTTTAAAAGTGGAAATAATAGTATTTGAGGCTACATTGTATGTGGAGACCAAATATAAGAGAAGACAATAAGGTAATTGAAATATTTTAGGCATTTTTAGAAAAATAAAGGTACATAAATATAAAAATTAAACAGTAGTGTATGAACATACTTAGAAAAGTATATCAGTCAGAAAGGCCTAATTTATTTATACCATAATAACAAGAGCTCCAAACATCTCATATGATAAAATTAGCAAAGAAAAAAGTCATTTATATGTAGGGTACATGACCAAAAAAATCACCTGAAATAGAGATTTGTTTCCATTGTGACAATTCTCATCAGGTTGACAAGATTATTCAGTAAAGGAAAAATGTACACATTAGCTAATGCACAGTAATAGAGGCTACCAACAAGAAACTACCAAGCAGAACGGTAGAAATCCACTCTTTCCCTGCTCAAGATATGTTCCAAACTCTGACAGCTGTTCCTAGTTTCTAATTCATGATTCATATTCTTTATTAGTTTCCATGGCTCTATAAGTTTCTTATGTTATACTCTAAGTTAACCAGCAAGTCCCACCTGTCCAAGAACCAGGTAACTTCCTGGGATTCTGGGAGTTGTAGTTCTTGAAAATAACAACAAAGACTTATGGAAAAGAACACTGACCTATGAGTTTTGTCTTTGTTAGCCTCAATAACACGTGTCTCAGGGCCACTCAGCTGAAAAGTTTCCAGGTAGTGGTCCTGACCAAATTCCATCTTTGTCAGAGTTTAAAATTTTTAATAAGACTTTCTTTTTTTAGCCCAAAATAATGGAACTGGTTTTTCTCTGTCAAATAGCAGGATTAATAATTGAGACACATACACACACACAAAACAAAACAAAAAACTTGGAGGGAATAAGAAATAGTTTACTCTGAAGTCATTTTGAGTGGTCATGACTAGGGAACATAGAGTTAGGTTACCCCAAATTCCATTTTCCAATGTGAAAGCAGTTTCACAAAGTTTTCATAATTTTACAGAACATAGAAAGTCATAGATCAAAGCTAGTTTAAAATACATTGGTGGGTACGTCAGAGAGACAGGTATATTGAGAAGAGAGAAGGTTTTCTGCTGAGGAACAACCCTTTTCCACACTATGAATATGTACTACTCTCATTGGTTAATAAAAAGCTGACAGGCTGTTAGCTGGGCAGGAGGTTAGATGAAAAAGCCAAACTGAGAATCCTAGGAAGGAGGGCAGAGTCAGGAGTTGCGAGCAAGACACAGAAGAAGCAACATGAGAATGTAGTACTGAGAAAATGTACCAAGCCACATGGCTAAACATAGATAATAATTGTGAGCTAATTTAACTGTAAGAGCTAGTTAGTAATAAGCCTGAGCTACTGTCCAAGCATTTATAATTAATATAAGCCTCTGAGTGTTTATTTGGAAGCGGCTGAGGAACTGGGTGAGACAGAGAAAAGCCTTCACTTACAGTTTTCTATTGGCCTCAAAAGGTATCTGATAACAGTCTACTCAGAGATTGTCATTATCCCCCATCCTTGAGCAGACAGTTTGTGGATCTTCTGTCACTTGTAAACTAATGTCTGAGTGTGTTTCCTTTTTCACCATGATTTTTACCTTTCTGATGACATTCTTAGCTTTTATATTGGTAGAAGCTAGTTACCACACTAACTTAATAGATTCTAAAAGGGTTTTATCTATTGTCACCAGATATTAGTTCTAACACAGAGCAGAACATAGAACGGCTGTTTTAGAGGACCAGAACTTACCTCAAGATAAGGCAATTAGTCTCTGAACCTACAAAATTCCAACCTCTCCACAATACTGAAGTTCTAATCAGCAAGTCAATCTTTGCAAACACAGAATCCTTTAAGTTTTCCTTCACAGAAAGATGCAGCTTCTTTTCAGGTGTTTTTATTCACAAGTTCCTATTCTAGTCCATCCAAGTTGTCTTATACTTACATGTACCTGCATCTCATCATAGCTTTTAAGTTCCTCTTTCTTGTTGATATATTCTAAATAGTTTCTTCATCAAAGTCTTTACAGTTGAATTTTTGGTGCAATTCACTGTGCTTGAAGTAGTCAGTCTTGTTCTTGTTAAATGTTTAAATATTTACTTATTTTCTAAGTGTTTTTTTTTTCTGTATGTATGTCTGTGTATCACCTGATTGCCTGGTATCAGTAGAAGCTACAAAAAGTATGGGATTGCATGGAATTGGAATTACTGATGATTGTGAGCTTCCATGTGGTTTCTGAGAACCAAAGCTAGCTCCCATGGAAGAACAACCAGTGTTCTTAAGCACTGAACAATCTACCCAATATGGAGTAGTGTATCCTTAAACATGCAATGGGACACATCTGACATTTTATGTTTACAATGTACTCTATCACTCCCTGTTCGGCTATTCATTGTGTTACTGTTGGCCAAGAGCAAACACTTCAGTTTGGCCCTCTCCTAGTTGCTAAGTAAACCTCCATTTAAGAATTGCCTAGATCAGATTGGCCTGTAGATATGGCTTTGATACATCCTCTTAATAGTTAAGTGATGAAAGAGATCACAGCCTACTATGGGTAGTACCATCCCTAGGCAGTACATTCTGGGCAATTAGAAAGCTAGTTAATCACAAGCTTGTAAGTGTGCCAGAGCACAAGACAGAGAGTTAGTCATCCAACAAGGAGTGTTCAGCATGGTGGCTGCCCTGACTTTCCTCATTGATGGACTGTAACCTGTAAGATAAAATAAAGGCTTTCTTCTTTTAAATTGCTTTTGCTCAGAGTGTTTTATCACAGCAACAGAATCAAACCAGAAAAAGGTACCTATATCCTCTGGCATCTTGTCATCAGTTTTGAGTTTTGTTATCTCTCCAGAAAGTAATGTAATTCAGTCTGGCTATGGTTTGACTTTTAGCTAATCCCAAGTTTGGTCATTTTTCTCCGGAGCCTATTTTGAACTAAAGTGAAGGACACTGGAGAAGGAGCAAATTCTCAGTGTGAAGAGAGTAATTCACACTCTGGTGACAAGCCACTCCAGAATCTCAAGGACTAAAATAACAAAGGTTTACTCCTCACAACAAGAATCTCTCTGACAATGTAAGAGTCCTTATTCAAAAGGGGTTGAGTAAAATTTCCATTTGTTAACAAGCCTCCTGTTGGCCACTTGTGATCTCATGGTTAAAGGGGTGCAGGAAACACAGTACCTAATGCCACCTCCTATGAAGAATCATACGCTAAGTTACCTCTAGGTTGATTCTCCTTATGTTTCTGAAATGAACACATTTAGAGAATTAGTCACCTTTTAACAACTGTTTCATGGTTCTTTATTTTGCTTTACAAAACATAAAATTATGTTTGTTACTTTTGAGTCTTTTAGATTTTTTGGTCATTTTTAATATATTAGAGTAATTTGTTCTATTTTGTATAGGAATAGGGTTCATATATGCCAAAATCTTTTTATGATAATACTTTTTTTTCAGTGTATCATCCTGTATAATCTGTCTTTGATCATTACAGAATAAAATGGACAAGATCATGTGCTTTTGTAAATTAAAGGTGACCTCTAGACTCTTAAATGGTCCTTCTAAGAAATACATTTTGACTTACTGATAGAAATTTGAGTAACAATGAAAATGATTTATTTAAGTAATTATAATTCTAAATAAACAAGACACAAGTATCAGTAGTATTTCAAATGCAATGACATGAAAAAATATTCAATATAGCTCAGTATATTAAAGACACATTAGATTTCTATTGACATGTGATAATTTATTAAGAACTTAGCAATTTAAAATACTTAGTCTTTCAAAATTCTGTAGATCAGAGGTCCAACACCCTATGACTGAGTTTTCTTCCCTTTACCTCTGTCATCAGGCAATTATCAAGCTGTCATTCAGGTTGACCTCTTATCTGGATCTTCTTGGGATAATTCTCAATAAAAACACTTACTTGTTGGCAAAATTGAATTCTCAAAGTGAGAAAACTGTGTGGTCATCATTTCCTTCCTGCCGTTCAGCAAGGCATTCTTAGCACTGAAGCTGCCTGCGTTCTTTGCAACATATTACTTCAAGTCAGCAAAGGCATTACAAATCATTCTTGTACCTTGAATTTCCATGTTTCCCTACCTTGGAAACCTTGCAGGCAAATTTAAAGGTCAAGCACACCCACGCAATCCCTTCAGCTAGAGGTCAATCAATTTGAGACATGAATTATGATTTCAAATCCCTTTGCCAATGGTTGGGGGCTGTCTTAGTTTGTTCAGGTTACTGCAGCCAAGCTGCATAGGCAGGGCGGACTGTAAACATAGCTTGCAAGTAATATGCATTTACTTCTCTCTGCTTCATACCCAGAGACATTCATGATCTAGATGCCAGCAGATGTGACATCTTAGGAGCTAATTCTTCCTTGTGCATAACTGATCTACTTGAATACATCATCTTCCAAGCTGGTGAGAGTAACATCTCCTCAGGAGACAGAATTTCAATAAATGAATTTAAAGTGATGAAAACATAAATTTCATAGTAGTAACATCATCATGGGAGTAATATTTTGTCATCTATAGATTATATTCATAAAGAAAAGAGAGCACAAAATGGTCTAAGTTATCTCAGAAATAGTCTTGTGAAACTATTTTTCTTTTCATATGATCTAGGTGTGGTGTTTCACACCTTTAATCTCAGCACTGAGGAGGCTGAGTTATGAGAACTGTGGTCAGGCTGGGGGCCAGACTTTGTCCAAAAGAACAAAAGAAGAAGAATATCACCCTCAAAATTGCAACACCATTAAATTATCCTTTTGCCCTAATTAAAATAAATGTAGAGTACACAAGAAGTGATTATTTAGACAAGGATAAGAAAGTTTTTGCTCTGAGATTGAAAGTTCATGTAAATGCTCTTAAACCTTGGGAAGGAAGATGAGACATTAAGAAGGAAAATGCATGAAACAGGGCAATTCTAAATCAAAAAATGATAACCACAAAATTGGCATAGTTACATGAAAAGCCATTCAAATCAAAGTAAGAAGTCCTGGGTTGATTGTCAAAATGAAGAAACAAGATTGGAGCTCAGTTGCTTATTAATTAATCAAAGTCCATTGTATCTCAAAAGATTAAAATTGAATTGTGTTCCAGTTTGAATTTTAAGAGATCTTTCCCATTACAAAATTAGAAGACAAAGCCTTCATTTGAAGGAAAGTATCTGGAATTTTGATTGGATCAAGAGGGTGCCTCTGATAATAGTTCTAAGGCTAATGAAAGTTCCCACCTGCTTTGCTGTTCCTGTTACCAGTAGCTACTTGACAATGACAGGGTTGGCATAGGGTAGAGCAAAAGGAAATTAAATATATAAGTGTCGCAGATTTGTGGTTGCAAAAGGCCAATCTGAACCTTTATAAATCTTCAGTGTGAGGTTAAGCTGCTGTTCTGGGAAATGTCTTAGGTCAAAATTGAACATTGTAGCTGCTATAAATATTCTGAGATTACTTATCTCTTTATTACTTGTGTGCTCATTTCTTACCCTCAAAATGGGAATAGCATGCCCTCACATCTGATGCCTCCCTGAATGGCCGGAAGCTTCAGCCTTGTGCACAGAAACCACAAGAAGCAAACATCCCGTTAACTACTCAATCTGATTATTAACCTCTAAAAATAAACACAAGTGGGAAAGTTGATTTCCTCTTAAGAAAGGAGAAAGAAATCAATAATGACATAGATTCTATTTGAGAACCAAAATGCTCCAGCTACTGAATAAAATGTGTAAAGCACTTATTGGAAAGGATTACAAAATGAACAAGCCTTGCATTTGATGGACTTTGGCATTCTTGACACAATAAATGTCAGCAAGAAACTGAAGTAAAAATAACATGGAAAAGAAGAAAATGTTTGCTCAATACCTAGCTACTACATATAGCTATAAACTCTGCTCCATTATCTTATATTCTTATGTTTCTTTACATGATAGAAACTATATATAAATTTTCTCTTATAGAGTGTATAAATACTAAGTTTAAGTTCCTTTTTTATGTAACTATTTGAATGAATGAAATTCATACCTTTTATGACTATCTTTTACTTTGTTAGAGAGGGTGCTAATCACTTTAGATTATTAAAAAGATAATGAATGAGATAATACAGATGAAGCATGCACGACCATCACATAGTAGAACTTACATTGGTGAAAAACAACAGCTGTTTAATTGTATTTAAGATCCACTCAATAGTTAGGAATAACTTCCAGGTATGATAAACCTAGTGAACTATCTGTGGCTGAAGAGGTCCTAGACATTTTAGCACACTAAATAAATGTGTACATGTATATTTCTACAGGACACAATTGCATATTCATTAAGTGACACTGGAATATCATCTGCTTTCTACATGTTATTGAGTAATCATAAAATAGGAATATATGCTTTTCAAAAAAGCCAGCAATGTATACTTTCAAATTTTTGTATGCAATTTTTTTAAGGTTCATTAAACACTTACAACTGAGAGGATTATCTAATGTAATATTACCAAATTTCTAACATTGTCTGCTACCTATTGTTATAGAGAAGATAGGGATATTTCACATTTCTACCCATTACTGTGTGAGAAGCTACAAAGTATTTTTGGTCCTTGAAAAACAGATTTTGATTTTAGTTGCTGTATTCTTTGTCTTTATAGCCTATTGCGTGTCATTGTTATTTTGTTCACTTCACTCTCCCAATTTGTATATAATCTATGAAGGAAAAAAATGATTTTATTTCTTGTTTCTAAGCTTATTATCCTGATCATTGCCATCACTTCAAAACATAACAGATCATGTATCCTAAAATCCAACCTTTTAAAGAATTCTAAGCCAAAATATACAGAGTTGAAATTAGGAGAAAATAAATATATCTGGAATATTAAATTAGCTTCTTTTCATCTATAAAATGGTATTTCTTGAAGTAACTTCAGTTAGAATGCAACTTTTATGTACATATTTGGGAGCTGATTAGTTATTGCCTATAGGAAGTTTGAGGTAATGTCAGTTGTACTTAGTATTATTTAGCACATATCTTATATTACAACATCTGAAGTAATGCAAAATATTAAGAGATTAAAAGCTCTTCAGAGGTGTCATTGGTATTTAGGAATTTAAATGCTTTTTTGTGTGTGGTTTAAAAATTATTTTACAGAACAGGAACCAAATTAACTAAAACTAAATTAACCAAACTAAATTAACCCAAACAATTAGAATGATGGGATTCTAACAATGTGAATACAATTAACATTCCACACTTATGTAATTTAATTATTTCATTTCTTTTTATTTTGGGAGGACTTTAATACTTTCTAACAACAGGATAATATTTTCTTGTTTGAGCTTGCTTTGACAGTTTTCTGCTTACTATAGGAAATCTACTTATAATCTGCATGTACACATGGTACCTTTTCAATGAAACTACTATATAAGATTATCATTTTATTTCTCTCCAAAATCTTAAATGATTTACTGAGACTGATGTGTAGTTGCCATAGTAAATATCAAATAAAATGATTTTAAAGAAAGTAAGACATAATATAAATGTGTGCTGATTTCTTATCTGATAGACTGTGAGAAGCTAAATATATATTTTAAATTATTAAGTATGCTAAAATAATAGTGAGAGCCAAATGAATGATATACTTATTAAAAATATTTTAATATCCAGTGTGATATATTACAAAATATAGGGAAAGGAAAACAGAATGTAAGGTGTCATACCTATGAAGTTCGCTTGTTTTAATCTCTAATAAACAATGAACAACGAGACAGTTAAACCAATAATGTAAGATTTATATATCTGAAGATATTATGATTCAGATCTATTGCAATGCCATGAGTTGAGTTATGTACATCTTTGGTCCCAAATGCGTATATTGCAACCCTAACTCTTAGTAAATCCAAATGCAACTATCTTCAGACATAGAGTCATAATTAGTAGTCATATTGGAGTTGGGACAACCCTCAATCAAGGAAATAAAGATGAGCACAAACACAAATATAAGACAACAGGCCAACAAAGATAGAGATGCAGCTGCAAAGAAAGGCATGCCAAAGATGGCAGAACACCAGCTGAGCTTGGACTGGAAGAGGAAGGATTCCCTAAGGAGTTTCCAAGGGTGAATAACCCTTCTTACATATTGATTTCTAGCAGCAAAACTGTGAGAATTAATTACTATTGTTTAAAGCCTTCCAGTTTGAAGTTATTTCATACTGCAGGTACAGGAACCCGAGGTACAGGACATTGGAGACCCAATGCCTGTACTCAGATCCAAACTTTAATATACTTAAGCCCAGAGCCTTGGCCTAGCTTTTGAATCTCATTTATTACATGATGCTTTTCATTTACAAAGTAATAAAGAGAGGAGCATGATTTTTTTCTAACAAAATAGTATTCCCTCTGCACCAGTAGTCTCATAATTTGTAGACTCAACCAACAACCAAATTTAAAGAAGAAAGATGTACAGTGCTTTTCTATAACGGACACCCATTTGCATCTATTGCAAAGAGAAGCTTTGTTGACAATAGTTGATGATGACACATATCTGTGGAACAAATATAAGAACAAATATTTAGAGTGTAGTATGGGATTATGCTGATTTTTTTCAAGTGATGGTTTGTAGATTCTACGCCAAGATTTGTGACATTATTAGCACTGTCTAGTTGGTTAGGTTTCCAGTACAAAGTATGATTTCCCTCTTGAACAAATACTACGTCTAATTAAAGATCTGTGGCTTACTGCCAATATATGTATGACACTACTGCACCCTGTGGGTTACTATGCCATACTTACTGGTTATGGTTGTGGTTCACAGGTATTATAGCTGAGTAGGACTCTTTTTTGCTTCCCTGCTTTTGAAGCTTTCATGATGCCATCTGGTACCATGAAAACTCGTCCTCAGGAGGAGGCATTCAAGTCACTTTCAGCTCAAGGGACTCAGGTCCCTATGTAGGAAGTGATTGGATATGTAACTTCCACTTCTAGAAGACAATCAAAGGCAGTAGCTATATCCAGGAATGTTTTGGAATTCTCTCGGACAACTCGGATAAATAACTTAAAAGAGAAATGGCTATTCATGCTTGGTGTCGGTGTGTTCTTCGATGGTCTTTGACTCTGAGGCAACAGTGTCTTCTCAAATGAGAAATTTTCATTTATACTATATATGTAAAAAAGGGTTTAAAAAGTAGATAGAAACCTGCATCCTAAATATAAATGTAGCATGGGACAATTTTACTTGTCACTATACCATGTAACTGTTTATAGAAAATTTCTGATATATCAGGTATGAGAAGTAATCTAGGGTTGACTAAATATATTAAAAACAGTCCACAGCGATGATGTGGGAAAAAAACCAATTTTCATAAAATATATGTAAGCATCCAATACTTTTGGTACAAGTATTTGGTACATGGATACCCAGGAATGGTTGGCTCTCCTTCTCAGTCTTATATCCTTGTTTGACAAGCATGGTTGTTGCACATTTCTGTTTTCTTCTTCTTCCAGAGGCTCCTCGAGCTCAAGTACTCTGAACGCAAAAATCAGCTATGCCAGGAAATGTTTCCTGGTTTCAAAAGCTACATTTTCTCTAATTTGAGGCATGTGATTTGTTCAGGTTTTGCTTCAGCGTTCAAACTGTAACAAGGACTCATTCGGACTTTGTAATTAAAATTTTCTATTGTAAGAGTCAATGAGACAATTCAGATGAAATCATAGAATGGTGCTCTGTGCACTTCAGCCACATCAGACCTGTGAAATACAGTGAGTGCTCTCTTTGAAACTCAGTGCTGTCATGAAACATAAGTTCCTAAGAAGGCAGGCATAATTATTTTACAGTGAGTCTAAGGATGTGGCCTCATTGGTCTCTTTCATGAGACCATTTAAGTGTTTACTGTTAGTACATTTACCCCAGATGGATCTGTGTGAGTTAGCCTCTCAGAGGATGTTAGTTTCTCTGGCAACGTGCTGTTTTGCAACAACAATAAGAGCTTCAACAAACCTACCCCGGAAAATGGAGACTACACCACACTTTCTGATCCTTGCCTAGGACTTCACTCTGCCCTTATTGTAATTCACTACACATCGTATTTGATAGACCAGTCTCACCTCAGCAGGATGAAAATGGCAAAACTAACGCTGACACTCTTCCAGATGCTAAGTGCGACATTCTGCTAACTGAGACCTTTCTGCTAACTGTGTGTGGCTCAAGCAAAGGAGTGAGGACCAAAAGAGAGGGCAGACAAAAGGCACTTACTATACAGACACAATAAGTCATGGCTTCAAAAGAGAGAGAGGGGAGAAGTGTTAGGAAAACATTGGTGGCTCTCGGGCTCACCTTGCCTGAGGCATTCTAAAAGCAGGGGGATTTCTGATCAAAGATATCCAGGATGAAGGTAACCTGTAAGAGAGAGGCATAGACTGCACTAGTGTAGGCAATGAGCTCTGTTTCTGAACACTGAAGTCTTTGTGTGAATACCACATGGAAAGGATTACAGAAGAAAGATAGTTTTGTAGTCCACAGCAGTACTCTGCAATTACCACCACCTCAGGGAATATGTCCTTGGGCCAAGGTTACCGAAAAATCTTTGCACGTGATGTAGATGAAGTAACTTAAGCTACACACATTTAATTTACTGTTGAAAGAATGTAGTGTGGTATTCTGCATAAAATCAATTTTTCTAATTTTGGTAAAACATTATTTTACATAAGTAATACTTGACAAAAGAAAGTGAAAAATAAAATAGCGACTTCATAGAAAGTTTAAAGTAGAAATTAGACTAAAGGTAAAAACCAATGAAGTACACATTCCTTTGTAGGAATTTGTAGTAATGAATATATTTATATTTATAGCAATGAATACATCTGTACTATAACATTGTTCTTTTCAATAACAAATTACAAAATACCCTTAATTTAATTAAACTGTTAATTTTTTGTTTCAGTTTCTCTCTAAAAATTTACAGAAAATTATCTCATTATTGTGTTTTTGGTCATTGTCTTCAGGTACATATGTTTTGCTCTTCCATGACTCCAATCTGCTTATTCTTTTCATATATAAAAGGTTTAAAAGAAATTGCCACAATTTTAGTTACTGAGCTAATCACAGAACAGAATATAAAGTTTATTTTAAGTCATTTTAAAATCATCTTTTCCATAATCTTATAATATACATATCATATAATACAAAAGGTACACAGAGAGAAGAGCAGAACCTTAAGGATGGTCACAGCATTAATAGATCCTCATACTAGCATTCAGATTTAAAAAAAACAGCATTTAGACATGGTTTGTATTGAGGGAAAGAGAGCTATTAAGTTCTGTTCTTTTACAGATAGATAACTAGTTTCCTTGGCACTATTTGTCAAAACTTCTGTCTCGTTTCCAGAGACTTTTCTTAGCTTCTTCAAAAATCAGTTGGCTATAGATATACAGAAATATTACTATAGGATTCTTGTTGTTTAAGAGTCCTAAGAGCTTGTTTGGAGGTTCTACCAGGGGAGTGTAGCTACTCATATACCCTTGAGGTGGGGTGGGGAAGCTGAAGGGAAGCAGGAGGAAGGATGAGAGAGGGATCTGTGATTGGTACATAAAATGAATAAAAAGTTTTCTTAAACAAAAAAATAAAATTAGAAAAAAAAAAAACAGTCCTTGCGAGCCTTGGAGGACTAAAGAAAAAAAAGTAAAATTGAAGAGAAGTTGTAGACAGAAATGAATGGAATTTTGTAAAACGAAAAAGAAAACGAGAGAGAGAATATTTCAGTTAAAAATGAACTATGCTTCATTATGGTATTATGAGGAAATGAAATATTTATTACTTCATTACCTTTGTAATAATCTTTTTACACTAAAATTTTGTGGAAATTCCAACTACTGAGGTTGGCTCCAGAGCTGGGATGAGTCACAGGAACAAACATAAAAAAGAACAACATGTGCAGCAAACCCCTAAGCATGTGGTCGATTCGTCATTTGTCTATCAGATGCAACTCAAAGTTCTGGAAAAATAAAGTGAAAGCAGAAAATCACTAAAAAGGTTTATACAGAACCCTAAACCTAACACTTAATCCTTTAATAGAATTTAATGTGAATTAAAAAATCAAAAAAAGTTTTACAAACTGTTTATTACTATATTTACAAAGCTTAGCTTAGCAATGTTGTATTCGCAAAGCTTAGCTTACAATAGAAAACACAGCATTATTACCTTCTTATAAAATCATGGAATATGCCCCTTAAAAGAACACTTACACCAATAAATATTAAGTTTGAATTACCATATAAAATGGAAAATGAAATTTAAATGATTATTAAAAATTTTTAAACAAGGTTTCTTCCTTTATAACAGGGACAAGACAGAATTGTGATATATTACTAAAACAATACTGGTTAGCTTCATGAGCCAAAGGAGGATGTCAAAGTTACTACATATTATAGTTAGGTGTAATATATAAAAAAAATTATCTGATGGTGCATTTATGAAATATGAGATGGCATTTGTTAGAAAACAATTTTTGTACATACAATGTGGTTGGTTTCATTAAAAGTGATTTATACCACCCCAATTAAATGTGGCCCTTTTCATTTAAGAGAGAGGAGGCAGACACTAGTGAAGGATGCTCCCACCTAGTCTGAATAGTTTTCATGCCATTGGCCAGTGTTATTAATCTAAAAACTCCATACTGTTTTGAACGTGACTTGAATGTTAGTTGTATTGTGCATATCCTCATTATGTCAACTTTTTTTTATGGTGACAAAATGCATTTGACTCTTGTAGATTTTAGTAAATTAATAGACTCAGTGCTGCCTGGACTCCCCTGGACACTGATTTCCACATCCGTGCTGCAGCTGCAATTGGAATTATAAAAGTGAAATATTCTATAAGGCTTTCTTGTGCTCCAAGGAGAAATACTGTCATGTGTATAATACGTGTATCTGATAGAGAAAGAAAAAAATGATTCAAAGACTTCACAGATTTATATCAGCATATTGTCATGTAATTGAGGAACAACAATGTCTGTAACATACACACACACACACACACACACACACACACAATTTATATATAAATTATCTCTAAGTACCTCAGTTCTCTTTGGTATTTTGAGTTTCACATGATTTGTTAATTAACTAAATACTATTATTTCTGTAAAAAGATTTTCTTCTGTGAGGGTAAAAGTAGCTTTCTTTTTGTGTGTTCAACTTTCTATAACTCACATGGATAAAGCAAACTGACATTGGAAATATTAAGAGAAAAACATACATTTAAACTCTTAACAAATGTGTAAGGTCATGTAAAATCACAAGCTCAAAACAGAGTAAGATATTTGTTTGAATACTATTTCCACAAGGATGAGAAGTCAGGACATAGACAAGTTTAAAGAGACAATAAAAGATCCTTAGGGAAGAAGAATGGGGAAAAACAGACAGAAGCCTGGGACAAAGATTCACCAGGATAAAGTTATGATAGCTGACTTTCAATCCCCTGTGATATGTGTATCCTTCCATGGATGATGACATTTTAATAGCAAGAAAGAGATAACTCCAAGGAATCATATTTGGGTTTATCAATTTTGTTTTCTGTCTTATACATCAACATATAAATTATAGAATAAAATGATTATTTATGCTACATATCTTAGGCATACATGTGTGTATGGCAAGAATGATTTCTGACATAAAGCTGAGGTGTTTGAAGGAACAGAGAACGAGCTTGTAATTCCTACAGATAGGTCAATAGAATGTACATGATTTTCCACAGCTCTTCAACATGATAACCATAGTAATTCATGGAAATAAAGGATACCTTCCATTCCATTACAGCATACACAACTCAGAGTTGTCTGGTAGATAATACATAACTCTTAACACTGTCATGTAACTTGGGACAAGTGTTCTGTTAGGGTTAGAAACAATTAAATATTGTTCTTAAGTTGTTGAAATTTAAGAGATTGGCTATCGGTATGGAAACATAACTGACTAAAAGGAGCCCTTGTAAACACTGGTTTTAAGCATAGGTATTAAGATTGTCTGTCATCAGTCTAATTGCTTGGATCTAATAAACTGAATGGTAAAATGGTAGTACTGCAAGAAAATGGAGAAATTAGTGGACAAGTAAGAAACAAAGAAAGGTGACTCATAGTGTATGGGCTTCAGTATTTTAATACTGGGGGCCTTAATTTGTCTTAAAGATGAGAGCTGTTATATATAAATGAAATATGCAATATTTTCTGGTTTTGTTTTGTTTTGATGTGTGTTCCTATGTGTAGCTGTCTGTGTGTGTGTGTGTGTGTGTGTGTGTGTGTGTGTCTGTGTGTGTGTGTGTGTGTGTGTGTGTGTTGAGAAATAAGTCTTAAGACTTACTCATGATAAGCACATACTTGTTAAGCACAGTAAATGCCTTGTATACCTTATATATCCAGAATCTAGGATATTGTCATCTTCAAGTTCACCTTAGCTAGCATATGCCAGCATAATTATTTCCACGTATTTCCAAATAAAAGAGCCAAAGACGATCAGTCACACATTAAGTTAAACTTCACTGGCTAATGTGCTCACCAATACTAAAACATTTAATGCCTGTACATTTTCTTCAAGTAATTCTTAACCATGAAAAAAAAGGTTAAAAAAAAGAAAAGCATGGAGAGAGAAGATACACTGGCCATTTATCTTTGGAAAGTGTCCAAGTGGAGTTTCTGCTCTCTGTCTTGGAGAAGGGTGTGCAACTGTAATTTTCTTAATTATGTGAGAAGCCACAAGTAAAAAGGCAGCAGTTTGGTTCCATCCCAGTGGGAATCTCAGCATCTGCGAGAGCTCACAAGATTCTTGAATTAGTAAGCTTCACAACAGGGGGCAGAGAGGCTTGTTATACTATTTTGGATCTGAGAGAATGTTTCACATTTACCAGTGGTATTCTGAAAGTGCCTTACCAATCACCTAAGCATTGTTATGTAATTTTGACATGCCTAAAGAAATGATGGCAAAATAAATTTGAGAAAAACAGCTTTGCAGGGGAATTCAAAATGAAGGGAATTCAAAATTCTTTTTATTCTTCATAATACAATTGTTTTATGAATGCCTGTGCAAGGACATTTGTGGTTAACTTCGTATATGCCTCTTGCAAGGATCATTTGGAAGCTATATGCATTTTTAAAAATAAAATTTAATAGTAAGTATAACGAAAAAGTATAAAGAATGGTAAGTATGAAGTATATAGAAAAGTATAAAGAAAAATAAGTATAAAAAATTACATTGCTCTGTAATGCAAGGGCCTGTATTAATCCTATGTGAAGCAAGGTGTCCACTGGGTCTTTTGCCATCATTTTTGATCTAGGGGCAAGGAAGGACAAAGCTGCACCTGTACCCCTGCTGGGTTATTCCGTGAGGCAGGATTCAATAAATTCTTCAGAGACTATTCCAGAATATGTTAAATTGAGATGAATGAGAAATGGCCATGTTTTTATAAGCATAGCCTTGGAAAGAAGAGCTAGTAACAGTGTGAAAGGTGACTTTGAAGATGAGCTTGGAACACATTTACACAGTGAAGGTTGTGTTAGTAAGAAGAAGGAATCATGGGTAGAAAATCAAATCTCTACTAGACACAGTATAGTGGAACAGATGCAAAAATTGGAATGGAAAAAGTGAGTGAGATTTTCCTCTGAGGTAGGAAGTATGTAAACATAGAAATTACAAATGCTGCTCAAGTTATCAGTAAAAAAAGAACTTAAAAATTTAAATTTTTATTTTATATGCATAGATACTTTGCTTTCATGTATGACTGTGCAGTGACCATTGAGGCCTGAAGAAGCAATCAGATCCCTTGGAACTGGAGTTACAAACTTTTGTGATCCACTGTGTAGGTACTTATTGAACCCAGGTCCTTTGGAAAATCAGTTAATACTCTTAACCACTGTTATCACTTCAATTTACATTAATGTAAAAGTGATAGAAGTTATTAAAGGAAGATTTGAACAAAGAGTAGGGAAAATGTTATGTTTTTTTGGAATAATTGTATGAAACTTAGTTCTTAAAGTTAATCTATGATAATTTAAGTAAAGACAGTTGATTTTTTTATTCAGTTACACAGACATTAGAGTTTAAAAATCATTTCCCCTCCTACAGCATTAGACTTTCTCCATCCATGTGGAAAAAAAAAGTCTTCATTCTGCAAATCTTTCAAATACATTCCTAAGAAGAATATAGTATTGATTTACTGCAAATAATGTAATTTCTGTGTAGAGTTTGACAATGCAACTGGTGTTTATTGGTAGTTCTTTACTGTGGGAACTGCCCATCTTTGGCATTGTGGAAAGTCAAACACCATCCCCATAGTGTAGGCAATATACTGTCCTATAAACACTGAGTTTTCACATCTACCTTTTATAAGGAATAAAACCATCTCAGAGAAGGTGAAACTGCCTGAATTAAGTATTGAGGACCACAGCTGGCTGGTATATCTCCATTTGAACTTTTTATTTATACATACATATTCATACATGTATTAGATACTACTAAACCAGTAGCAAAGGGAATCACCCCAGATGGTGAAAATCTCTAGAACTTCTAAAGCTGAAAACTGATTCACTTATTCAGAATATTAGCTTAAAGATATCTTCATACAATTCCTATCATTTAAGTCAGAGAACACTAATAAACCTATAATTACTCTCTCAATCATTTCCTAAAACAACTAGGCAACTTCACAGTCTACAGTTAGATCAAATGCACTGTTATTTTGACTTCCTGATAAAATATCGTCCATTAAAAATCTTCGTTCTCTATTTCCCGTATTTATTTTGCTCATGTGCAACAGAAGATAGAACAAAGGATTGAAATCATATGGGAAGGATTAAAATGTGATTGTGCCACTAGATGATACTCTGATAAGGCCATTATTATCTCCAAGCCTCAGCTGCCACATTTATCAATTGGGTTTTATTTAAGTAGTTTCATCAAGAATTATTTTGACAAATAAAAGTATATAAGATGATTGATATATTGAAATTACAAAAAGTAGTACCTTTCATTTCTAAAGATTGTAATAAAGCAATAAAATAGTTCATATGCTTTGTTAAAAATTCTTACAGATTCATGCAAAATATAGCATGATAGATTTTACATTGGCAAGCCATTCAATTCAGTAGCATAAAGCACTATTAAATATTAATATTATCCACAATTCACACATTAATTTTGAGGTGTGTAGTTTCTGTTTGTGTCGGTATATATTATTTATATTGGTATTTCTAGAAGACAGCATTGGCAGATAATAAATTCTTGGTGTTGAAAGAATTTAAGTGAAGGTATTAAACTTGCACAGCTAGAATTTCAGTTTCAGAATTCTGTCCATTGCTTTCTGTATTCGTGCAGCCACAAAAATGATCCCTCAACATACTAGAAGCTCAAGTACTCTCTGTTTGTCATTATGTGGTCCTATTTACCCTGTGAGAAATGTCACAAGGCACAACAAAACCTACTCTAAACGTTTATTAGGAGAAGGAAGGGACAGAAAAGAACGTGCTTAGGCCTACTGAAAGACTGGTGCAGGAAGAGGGGGTAGGATACGTGGGATGCACCTTTTCTGGACTCCCCCATGCATGCACATATGGGCTTACATAGCTACACCACCCATGCACATAGATTACATGATCACGCTGTGCGCAAATCACGTGACCGCACAGCACATGGATTACATAGGACGTAAGGCCCCCGGAAATGACTAAGCATCTCACCAGTGCATTCATGGTCATGGGGGCATGGCTAGAAATTGTATCACGCTCTCTGGATGTGTGCATGGTTGGTTAACAGCAAACACATAATTAAAATAGTGGTGTCTGAAATCCCCTCAAAAAAAAAAAAAAAAAAAAAAAAAACAGTCCTGTAGCTGACAAAGATTTTCTTCCACTAAAAAAGAAAAAAAAAAAATTAATGCTGAACATTTTAGCCTGTTTACCTTTATTTCTCATTTCTTCCTACTTCCAGTTCTGAGAAGGGGGTATTTCATCTAGTAAGGTAGCTTACCTTTCAAACTTGACAAAATATTGCTCTTTAACCATCTGCTTTACCACTCACAACAAATGCAAACTTAATATTGTGGTATAAACCGTCATCTGAGGAGAGAACTATTTGCATGATCAAATGTTCTTCTCTTATGACAGACAGAAGTAAATTATCTTCCTCTAAAGATGGACACATTATAGATAATATGTCATAATTGTTTCCACCATCAAGAGCCCTTGCTGTTTGCCAGCTGATAGGATACAGTTTAACTTTTCCCAGTTGGAAATGTCAGTCAGCATTTGCTCTAGCATTCTGGGAGCTCCATAATGACTTTCCGTTAAAGACAGATAATTTTGAGGTCAGCTTGCAAGTGCATCGTTATCTTCACTTTTTAAAAAGCTAACTACATAGTTGTTTGCAAGAATCAGTGGTGGAACCAGCTTTTTCAGTTGTTTAAAAAAAAAAAGAGTGTCTATAATTATTCCACTTATCTCAGATAATAAGCAATTTCCTCTAGTTGTCTTTAGCACCTGTATTCAAAGCATTATGTTCTTTCTGGGCATTAAATAAATAATCTTCACAGAGCTAAAGAGACTGCTTCGGCAGAGCAGGCAGATGGTTTCTGAAGGGAATCACACAGCAGCCCTTTGGTTTCCTCTCTGAGGCATTGCCATTTTCATTTCAGGAGGTAATACCTGCATACAATGGGTCCAAGTGTTCTTTCTTATTTTTTCCCATATCAAGTCCAAGGCCAATGCTGATGTTAGACTTATTTTGTTTTGTTTTTAACTTACCCTTACCCTATACTTGCAAATGCCTGTTTTTACTGCTAATCTCTTTGCTTTGAATCACATGATTTGGCTTCCAGGATATCTGCTTCTGGTTTCTGCATCACAGCAAGCTTTCACTGGCTTCCTTCTTACATTGTCTCCTGCTCATCACATTGCCCTCTTAACTTCTGCAGTCTATGCTCTTAGATCAAGTCTATATTCTATTAATGAACAACTGGACACACTGATCATTTAAGTCTATTCCACAAGACAGATTCCTGTTCTGAATTCCAGTCATTTGTATAAATCCCTGCTCTCCATGTGCATATAAACAAGACCAAATTGAGCTCTTAGTAAAGTCTCTAAAGCAACCATGTTTAAAGAGAGTATTCAAATTTATTTCATGTACTACCACTTCATATTAAGGATATTATCCTCATAGCTGGATCAATTTCTCCTGCAGACAGAATCAGAGCAGAGGAATACTAGCTGGCCATGCAGTTTAACATTGTAATTTTGTTCAAGCCTCCTGAGTTGCTATCTCTGTGGAAGTTACTGTTATCTAATTCAGTGTTTGGAATTCTCAATATACAATAGCCATGATGGCAGCAGCATCCTTACCAGAGAACATTTATTCCTAACAAGAAAAATAGCCTTCAGTCTCAATGTAGTGAAACTCAGGGGCTTGAGTGTAGTAGTCTATGACAAGCCTTTCAGGTGATTCTGAGACAAACTGAAGTTTCAGAACTTCCCTATAGTGAATTGTGTGTATTTACTGTATCCTACAGCATTTTCTATATATTACAGAACATATAATATATATTTTAGAATTTTTATTTATACCTGAATTATTCACAGGTTTTATGTTTGAATACACACACACACACACACACACACACACACACACACACACACAATTGCATCAAATGAATGAGTGAATTCTGACATCACATCACTATGTCCTTGCTCCCATACTATCGTCTTACCATACTGTCCTCCTATTGTGGCATCACTGATTTAGTCTAGCTGTTACACCTCAGTACTCTCATATATAATCTGTATTCTTTAAATCTCACTAGTTTCCTTCTACAACTCAAACTCTAATAAGACATTTATTATTTGGTTGTAGAAAATTTATAGAATTTATGATAATATACTACATACAATTTGAATTTGTCTAGGTGAATGTGAACTTTTTCTTTTCATTACATAGGAGGTATTTGATAGCCTGGTTATTTTGTTAACACCTAGAGTTTCCCACAGTATATACCAGAGTTAATTTTCTCTCATTTTTTATTAATTTATTTTATTCTTTTATTTTACATCCTGACTGAAGTGTCACCTCCTCCCTCTCCTCCCAGTCCCTCTTCCCTCCCTGACAGCTCCCTCTAATCCACTGCTCCTCTGTTTCTGTTCAGAAAGAGGCAGGACTCCCATGGCTGTCAACAAAGCATGACACATCAAACTGAGGTAGGACTAAGTTCCTCCACTTTTATTAAGCCTCAGCAAAGCAACTTAGTATGAGGAAACATGTTATGTACTCATATACAAGTGCATATTAGTAAAGTAAAGGAAAACTATGCTACAATACACAGCCCCAGAGAGGCTAGGTAACAAAGAAGTCCCAAACAAAGAGGAAGAATGCTGTGGTTTGAAAGAAAATGGCCCCCAAAGGGAGTGGCACTATTAGGAGATGTGGCCTTGTTGGAAGAAGTGTGTCACTGTGGGGGCAGGCTTTGAAGTCTCTTTTGCTCAAGCTTCCTGCAGTGTGACTTTTAAACAACTTCCTGTTGCCTGAAAGATGTAGGATTTTTGGCTATTTTTTTCAGCATCACATCTGCCTGCATGCCTCCAGGTTCCCTGACATGATAACGGCCTGAACCTCTAAAACTGTAAGGGAGTGACCCCAGTTAAATGTTTTATTTTATAAGAGTTGCTATGATCATGGTGTCTCTCAACAGCACTAAAAACCCTAAGACAGAAGTGAAAATAGAAGAGCTCTCCTGGGTAGACTGGATGCTGTCAGGGATGGGAACACGAGGGATTGCCTTGGAGGAGAGGATGGAGAGGGAGAGTAATAAAAGAGATGCCTTGATGGGGGGGGGCATTTGGTGGTCAGGTAGAAACCTGATACAAGGGAAACTCTCACCAATCTGTAAGGATGACCCCAGCTAACACTCCTAGCCATAGTGGATAAGTCGCCTGAACTGGTTGGTCATCTCCTGTAATTAGATTGTTAACTACCTCAATTTTTCATCAGAGAACCTTCATCCAGTGACTGATGGCAACAGATACAGAGATCCACAACCAAGCACTGGGGTGAGCTTAGTTCAAAATCCTGTTGAAGGGAGGGAGGAAAGATTGTATGAGCCCGTAGGGTCAAGGTCATCACAAGGGAACTCACAGAAACAACTAACCTGGCTTCACAGGAGATCATAGGCTCTGAACTGACAGCTAAATATATGTGACAGTTGTGTAGCTTGATGAGCTGTGGGACTCCTACTGGTAGAAGCAGAGTCAATTCTCAGTGGATAGTGCTGAAACTGTGGAGCTGAATTTATAAAGTTGATATCAAGTTTGTGTAACAGTTGAATGCTGCACAAATTAACCATAAAATATTAGTAGTAAAGCAATTGGTTAGTATTCATCATAGTTTGGTTTCAGTCACAAGGACTGTAAAAATACGTAAGTAAAAGAAAAGAAAAATAATCATGATTGTTGACAAAATACCCAGAATAATGCAAAAAAGTGAGAAAGATCTTACGTTCTACAAGGATCCAGGTTCAAGAATGAGAAGGCCATTCTCACACAGCCAATTTATCAGTGGTGATCAATGTAGGCTTACTTGGTATTTATAGATGGGTGTTTAGTCTTTTCCACTAGAGTGAGAAAGAATCAAAACAGGCCTTGAGCTGCCTATTTCTACAGCAAACCGAAGATTAATGGCATCACTGTAACTCTCTTCCCAGTTTTCCAGATTGCAGAATCTGGTTACTGCTTCAGTTAGGGATTCACTCCTCATCAAACAAAGCTTATGTCTGGAGTTCATGAGAACAAGTGGGGAAAAGGCAGAAAAAAAGAGGGTAGGGGCACAATATGAAAACAAAAAGAAAATGAAGTATGAGTGCATGTAAATACATGTGATTTGAAATGTTATTTCAGATAAAATGTTTTACAACAATTATTATTAGATTCACTCTATAATCACTGAAATAAATGTAAATTTGTTCTATAATTTTGGTATACATATATATGTTTTCATTATTGAGTTAAAGTTTAAAAGTCTTAACAAGTTTTCATTTAGAGTACTATGCAGTATTTGAAAATTTCTAGTAATCGATAATATTAAATGTGAGGCATATATTTATATCAGTTAAAAATAAGTAAAATATATTTTCCTTTTTCTACAAATAATAATATCAATTTATGAAAAGTTCCCCCCTATACCCTCTTATTAATGAAACAAATATTATTTTATTTTAAAAATATTTTAAGTGAAGTGATGGATAGAACATTTGTATTCAAAATAGTTTCCATCATGTGCATAAAGAATAGAACCCAGTGAAAATAACTATAAGTTGTTTAACAATAGTGTACATACAGAAAAGCATTTGGAGATAAGTATTAGTCATAAAATTCTAATAATCATGAAGACGAAAAGAAGTCTAATACGTGCTTATGTATTTCTCCATCTTTCAGTTGTAGAGTAGTGAACCAGAGGCTTCAGAGTATATCTCCAGAGCATCCTGTTTTGGACAGTGAACTGTAAGCACATTCCCAGTGTTGATAATGAAGAACTTTCTAAATTATTCCACCATAGTACCAGGTACACAGGAATCAGGTTTTTAATTATTTTATTTCACATACATAGTTTTCATTTCGTTAGAGCAGAGTGGGACTAAAGAGCAAATTTATAAACCCTTGTACATTACTAAGTGCCTGTGGCAATACCATGCTGATAGCCTCCCTAAAATGAAGAGGAAGACCAAGTAAAATATTCTGAAATACACTTCAATTGATGAATTACTTCCCAGATACATTACCTCATTAAAATAATTCTTTTGTAAAAACTAAATACTTACTAGCCTTATTATTGGTAAATGTGACCTGCATCATATAATCTAAATAAACAAAATTGAATATATAATTAAGAATAGAATGTGTTGCTGGATTATTCTCTTGTCTCAGATGATCTAGATTTACTTGTGATCCCCATCAGCCTGAGGAACTTAATTGTCCTTTAGTCTCAAATAATGCCCCGCCCAGTGTTGGTATCCAGAATGTCCTTACTGAATGTCACTTGATTGGGGTCATCTATTTTTTCCATTGATTTGCAGTTCCAAAATTAAAGGCATAAAATACATTTTTCAGGTCAAGAAGCAATACAATTTAGTGGTCCTCTTACAGTGAGATTAAAAATCAGTTGTCTCTTTGTATTCTGACACCCTAAAAAGAAAATGATAAAATAGTGATAGAACACTCATTTACCTGTCTATTTTTTTGCACATTTTCTGAAATAATTTAGGACTAATGCAGTTGTTTTCTTTCCCTTAAGATGCTGATGCCTATAATAAGATTTATAGAAACAATTTAAGATCCTATAATAGGGAAAAGACTCTCTTGAAGTCTATTTGAAGTTTTTTGCTTTCTCTCACTCTTTGATGTATTTAAAGAAACGTAGCAGTTAAAAGGTGCATTGTGGCCGGGCGGTGGTGGCGCACGCCTTTAATCCCAGCACTTGGGAGGCAGAGCCAGGCGGATCTCTGTGAGTTCGAGGCCAGCCTGGTCTCCAAAGCGAGTTCCAGGAAAGGCGCAAAGCTACACAGAGAAACCCTGTCTCGAAAAACCAAAAAAAAAAAAAAAAAAGGTGCATTGTATCCAGAACCACATACTTCCCCCATTTGCCTTGTCAAAAGAAAGTGGGGAAGGGGTTTGGAGAGGCAAGTGCGAAGCTGATATATTTAGTTCTTATTCTCTTTTTTTTATATACCTTTTCACAACTCCCTGATGTAGTCACTCATCCATCTCACACGTACTAGGACTTCGAAAATTGTTCTCACTCCAGCAAAACCACTGACAAAACATGCTTCACAGCCTGCTGCACTCTGAGCATGTAAGGGAACCTTATTCACTCATTAATTTTCCAGCAGGAGATGCTATGTAACTGAGGTACTACCTTGTAAAATGAGAAACAAAGGCATCCACTGTTGGCATGTGTGTGAGGGACAGATCCCAGAGGGCAACATGGATAAAAATGGTGTACTATATATTTTTCATTCTTACTAATTAAAATACAGATTTCATTTCTAAGTAAGAATTGCACATGATTTGTTAGAAGGTGAAACAATCACATGAAGTCTTATATAACCTCTCTAGACACAGAGTCAAAGGCATTTTTAATACCTCAGATTACATGCATATTTGAGTATTCATGACATGTGTTGCCTTATTATACGTTTTCTTCCATCTACCAATATTCAGTTCTCTTCCATTGGCTGATTACTATTTGTACCTTTATTTCTCTCGATGTTTTCACATTCAGCTAGTATAATAGCTATGTTATCTTCGAAAATCTCTATTTTTACATTTAGTCTTTCTACCCATACCAGGAACTGCTTTCCAATTTTTCCTTTGCTTCAGTTTCTCCAAGTGTGACACTGACAAACTTGTCTAGGTGTGCATTGCACTTTACAAACTAGTTGAGAATAGCTATGGCAGACAGAAATGAAGATGAAAAAAAATAACTTTCAAAACTGTACCTGTAAGAAGAAAATATGAGGCACTAAATTTGTATTTGTCAATATAGGAAGAATTAGAATTATAAGACTTAGTGCTTTTTAGTAACATATTACTACTCACTTTAGCATAAGCACAGAATAAGTTCTTTAGTTCAAGTCATATAAAAATCCAAGATGCTGGTGACGGTGTATACCTTTAATCCCAGCACTGAGAAGGCAAAGGCAGATAGATATCTGTAACTTTCAGGGCACTTCAGTCTATAGAGCCAGTACCAGAACAGCCAGGGCTACACAAACAAACCCTGTCTTGGAAAAAAAAAAAGAAAAGATTAACAAAATATACAAAGATCCCTGGTTCCTGTGTGTTGCTGATTTCAAGGCTCAAGGGAAATCTTTAGACCTTCTTTCTTTTCAGTTACACAAGCTATTATCTATTAGTGGACGTAGATGAGAAGTAATGGCTTCCAACTTTCCATTAGTAGCCTTGGAAAAAAATCTGAAGGTTTAGGAACACCCCTAACTCAACCCCAAATATAAAGCATATATATCCATGAACAGAATACTGTAACAGAATGATGAGTTAATATGATTTGTTAGGTAAGTAGATAAGATACATATTTGTTTCTTCCAACAGAGTGGCATATTTTCCAAAGAAAATTTTATGACCTAAGCAAGAATAACAGTAACCTGTGGAGTGCATAGCCATAGGTATGCATAGGCAATATAAATTGTAGCCTTATAGGAATTTTCGAGATAAGTAAATGAAGACTCAGATCTGTATAACTAAACAGACTGACATCAGTTCTTAGTAAATAAAAATAAAATAAACAAACAAGCAAAATACAAACAAAAGAAACCTCCAAAGGAGCTGAGGTTCTCACTTATAAAAACACACTTTTACATTTTCTCAATTCAAATCATATTTCTATTCATGACTGAACCAATATATTTAGTATATTACACACTCAACAATTCAGGTTAGTTGTATTTTTTGGTTAATAAAGGGTGCATTGAGAATAATGAGAAAATGTACCTGTGTCTGGCAGAGACAAGTGAAATATTTAAGGAAACACAGCATATACAATTTATCCAATATGATAGTTTAGCTTTTAGGGTGGTATATTTATGTCCTTTATATGTCTAATTTAATACATTTTCCCATATTATGTAGTCTGGCAATATTTTTAGTCATGCAGTAATGATCACAATGGGAAGGTTTTTCTTTTCTTTTTTTTTTTTTTTTAATGTGTCCTAAAAAACTTCGGAATTGACCTAGCTGAGGCAGTGAGGTAATAAGGAACAAACAAACACTGAAAGAAGGCCAGACACACCTACAGAAAGGCTGGGATTGGGTTGGTCATGCCTGCTCTGATGGAGGACACTTACTGTTTATTTTACAGCACAAGGCAGGTTAGCTAGTCTCTATAAAGGAGTAATCTCAGCTTGCAGGCATCATGGAAGAGGAAGCTGCTGTTGCTAGTTATTGCACACACTGTCAACATCTGCACAGGGACCTGGGGAAAGCTTTGTGAACACGCTGAGTAGGACCTTTGGAAAGAGTTGACAGTTCCTATGGGTGTGAAACATTGGAGTTCTTGACACAGTCATGATCGTGCCAATGATACACATTCATTCAGGACGGCCTCCATTCAGCATATTTCTTTTTTTTCTGCTTCTCATCTGCTACTCCATTATCAAGTGGTGGTATTGCATACCAAAATAGAAGAATTTGAAGTATACTGGGTTGTATTTTCAGGTCCTCAGAGTGAATGCTAATGTAAAGCATTTCTCTTACTACCTGTTCTGACTGTTTTGCTGCTTTTTTATTTATATTTCCTGTGAAGACTGGAATAGCACCTCCCCCATTCCAGCAGCCAGCATCCTATCCTGACATATGAGTGTCTGTCTCTCTAGACCTCTTTCTCTTTGCAACAGTCCTCTGTAAGTTCCAACATTTACATACCTTGAGAATATTTCATATATTTATATAATAATATTATATATTCTTTTATAGTACCCATGCAGTGTTTTGTCTTATAGGAATGCTACTGCTCTCTTGTTTTTTTTTTCCCTACACATAGTAAGCATTTCATTTTATGCACTATCTTTTAATTATTAATATTATTATTAAGAAATTTTCTATTCATTTTACATACCAACAACAGATCCTCCTCTCCTCCCTCTTTTTGCTCCCCAGCCTCCCCACCCAACCCACCCCCCATTCCCACTTCCTCCAAGGCAGGGTCTCCCATGGGGAGTCAGCAGAGCCTGGTACATTCAATTGAGGCAGGTCCAGGCCCCTCCTCCCTGCACCAAGGCTGTGCAAGGTGTCCCATAGGCACTGGGCTCAAAAAAGCCGGCTCATGCACCAGAGATGGATCCTGATCCCACTGCCTGTGGGTCCCCTAAACATTTCAAATTAAACAACTGTCTCACCTATCCAGAAGTACAGTACCATGGGGGCTCCACAACTATTGATCCACAGTTCATGCATTTCTACTAGTTTGGCTGGCCTTCTCTGTACATTTTCTCATCAAGATCTTGATGTCCCTTGCTCGTAGAATCCCTCCTCTCTCTCATCAGTTGTACTCCTGGAGCTCGACCTGGCACCCGGCCATGGATATCTGCATCTGCTTCTGTCAGTCACTGGATGAAGGCTCTATGATGACAGGGTAATCACCCATCTGATTACTGGAGTAAGCCAGTTCAGGCATCCTCTCAGCTGTTGCCAGTAGTCTAAGGTGGAGTTATCCTTGTAGATTCCTGGGAATTTCCCTAGCACCCTGTTTCTCCCTATTCCCATGATATCTTCATTTATCATGGTATCTCTTTCCTTGCTCTCCCACTCTGTCCTTGTTCCTGCTCGAACTTCCCATTCCCTATGTTCTCATCCCCCATCCCTTGCCCTCCATTACCCCTGACACCCTCAGTTTGCTCATGTAGATCTCATCTATTTCTCCTTTATCTGGTGATCCATGCATGCCTCCTAGGTTCTTTTCTGCTAGCTAGCCTCCCTGGATCTGTGCTGTGTAGTCTGGTTATCCTTTATGCACTGTCTTTTGATCTGTCCTATTTTGCACCTTTTGGGATCTAATTTTTTGTAAACCTATTGTGTATCCTAAATAATTAATAGAATCTCCTCTTTGTGTTTTTTTTCTGGAGCAATTTATAATCCCCAACAAGGCAAGTTTTTCTTTACTTCTTCCAACATTCTTTCTAAAATACCTACATTTGGATCAGCTAATAAAATGTCATCCATGTAGTGATAAACTATGGATTGAGGAATTTTCTTATGTATCATTTCCAATAGCTGACTTACAAAATAGCAGTACATGGTAGGGTCATATAAGAGTCCCTGCGGAAGAACCTCCCATTGGTATCTCTTTTTTTTTTTTTTTGGTTTTTTGAGACAGGGTTTCTCTGTATAATTTTGAGCCTTTCCTGGGACTCACTTGGTAGCCCAGGCTGGCCTCGAACTCACAGAGATCTGCCTGGCTCTGCCTCCCGAGTGCTGGGATTAAAGGCGTGTGCCACCACCGCCCGGCTCCATTGGTATCTCTTAACAGTCTGAGAATTATTTTTTTTATAGTCTGAGAATTATTATAAGTAGGCACCATGAAGGAAAATTTTTCTCCTTCTTTTTCTAATAGAAGTATATTGAAGAAACAGTCTTTTAAATCAATAACTATAAGAGGCCATCCTTTATCTAATAGAGAATTCAAAGGAATTCCAGACTGTAGAGAGCCCATTGGCTAAATCACCTTATTAATAGCTCTTAGATCTGTTACCATTCTCCATTTTCCAAATTTCTTTTCAATAACAAATACAGGAGAACTTCAAGTGCAGGCTGATTCTTCAATATGCTGAGCATTTAACTGCTCCTGTACCAGCTGATCTAAGGCCTGCAGTTTCTCTGTTGTTTAAAGCCATTGCTGAACCCATGCAGGATTTTCTGTTAACTATTTTAAAGGTAAGGCTGTAGGCGCCTTTGAAAGATCACCAGCTGGTGTGCCTTGTTCTTATACAACCAAAATGCCTGGTGACTGTTCTTTATAATACTTGATATACCAAAGACACTCTAGTATAGCCAGTTAAATCATGATTAAGTTTGCTGTAACTCATATGATGTTAGAACCACTGATTATCTAGGATATTTTTTTTTCTGTTGCAGTGTATTTGATTAGTAATATGGTTCTCTAACAATTGAAAAAAATCTTTTTATTTGATTTCAAGTCCCAAAGAAGATATTTCTATATGAAATACGCCTTTCAAATGTTTCCCAAGAAAGTGATTTACTTCCCAATGACTTTACACTGCAAGGCTGAAATAGTTGTATTTCTAATTCTTTCTATTTATTTATGTACCAATCCCAGTTCCCACATCCCTCCACTTCTCCCACCTCCCCTCATACCACCCCCTCAACCACTCTTCAGAGAGAGTAAGGTCTCCCTTGGGGAGTCAACAAAGTCTGTCATACTAATTTGAGGCAGGACCAAGCCCCTACCCACTGAATCAAGGCTGAGCAAAGTATCCCACCCTGGGGAATGTGTTCCAAAAAGCCATTTTATGCACCTGGATAAGTCCTGGTCCCACCGTATTCCTAGTTCTTAAGCTTTCATCTTTACTTTAGCACAGGTGGTTTTTATGTGTGGATAAGTAGTCAGAACTGGATAACACAGTCAAAATATCACATGCTGAATCTGAGTCAGATGCTATGGATATTCTGTTATTTCCTTTGAATCCAAGCTACATGTGTTTCAGGATTTGGTATGCATAATGACAACTCATTTTCAGGAAACATATGAAATGACACTTCATAAAGAATAATTACTTAAGCCTATTATATGTCGTATATTATATGTTCTGTTTAGTTTATAAAATAAAGCAAAAATAATCATTTTGTTCAAATTCAATGATTATTGACCAAATAGCATACTTTTAAAATATTTATTAGACTCACGCTTATAGTTTTTGTTTTTTCTCCTGTCTATTTTTTTTATTCTTGCAAGAAATATACATAGTGATTTATATAGCAAATAATAAAATTCATTTTTATCCCAGAATTTCATATATACTATTTGGAGGGGCTGGTGTGGAAAAATGCATAACACCTTAGCTAAAAATTAGACACTTAGGATATAAGTGGGTATATGTGTTTAATACATATATATATATATATATATATATATATATATATATATATTGGCTATACAAAGTTTAAATTTGTTATAATTGTAGAAACTTTTGAAAAGTAAAACTTAAGAAGAGAAAACTCATAATTTATAGAGAAGTTGCTACAATTGGCTTCAGACAGTTGATAAACTAAAAACTGAATCTCTGAGAGTTGTCAAGATCTATATTGTGAGTATTGCATATACCTATATATAATGCAAATTTGTATTGTAATAATGGATTTTTATAGTGTCCTGTTACATTAAAATTTCTTCAAAAAGATGAAAGTAAAAGTCAATATTCTAAGGAAACTATCACTTGATAAAATTCCATAATTTTATATTGAAAACAGGTTTAAAAAGTACTCACTCATCTGAGACAACTATTATGTTTTGCCAGTAGGTCTGGCTATATTTGTGTTTTGCCACTACATTTCTTGCTGCATACCTTTCACTAATTTCAGTCAAAGGATTTTGAATGTTTGTTGGCAAAAGCAGAGGACTAAGCTAGCGATCATCCAGCAGTATGAACACATAATCACCCAAATCCACATGAAGGAGTAGTGCTAGAAAGGCCAGCACAGATAAGATTTCCTTTACTGGGCTGGCCAACGGTTCCATTTGTTTGCTTCTTCCCTGTGTAATGTAGACAACGGTGCTAACTAGCCTATCCAAACATATGCATACGTTATAGAGGATTTTCCTCCAAAATTTTGATCATTAATTTTAAAGATCAACATGATACATCCTAGATTTCAATCCAACATCAAGGGAGATATTGCTGTGAAAGCATTTGTTAGATGCGATTGACATCTCAATCCTTAGACTATTTTTTACAGTATAGGTGAACTGCATTAAATTCACTGAAGATTTCAAGAGGAAAGTTAGAAGTCCCTACAAAAAGCCTTCAGACTAGAGTAAAACTCTTTCTCTCTCTCTCTCTCTGTCTCTCTCTGTCTCTCTCTGTCTCTCTCTCTCTCTCTCCATCAGTTGTCTCCTGTCCTCTCCTTTTCTCTCTCCCACCCTACCTTTTAGATGTATTGGTAAATATAAACATTGATACAATGGCCCTTACTTTAGAACTATATGTTAAAATATATAACAAAAAAGGTATAGATTTACTACTTCTTTACTAATGTTAACAACTGTAGTAGATTTATTACTTTCAATTGTTTGGCACTATTTTTCACTTTTGTGTGCAAGTATTCATGCTTAACTTACCTCTTTAGTAAGTATTTTCTATCATCCCTGCAGGGAAGATCTATACAGAGGTGATTATCAATGAGTCATATCCTTGTATAATCCATTCACGGAGACAACTAAAATTTATTTGCACAATCAAAGCAACAAGATAACCATAATCGTAATTTTGTGTTTTTGTAGGATTCTTTCTGAGCAGAGTGTGGTTAGAATTTTTCTACTAGCTTTTAAGAAGCCAGGCTCTAGTTCCTTGGTTTTCATGCCTTGTATATCTTTCTGCTTTCTGCCATCACTTCCTGGGATGAAAGGCGTGAGTCACCATACCTGGATGTTTCCAGTGTGGGTTTAAACTCACAGAGATGTGGATAGATCTCTTGCCTCTCAAGTGATAGGAGTAAAGGTGTGTGTGCCACCATTTTCTGGCCTCTATGTCTATCTAGTGACTCTTCTGTCCTCTGACCCCAGATAAGTTTATTAGGATGCACAATATATTGGGGGACACAATATATCACCACAGTTTATCACTGGATATCTTGGTGGTGTCACTGGATATCTTCCCTTCTGATGGCCCTTTCTTTGTTCCCTGCTGTACTCAGGTTCCCAACAACTCAATGATTAAGACATTTGGATTACTATGAGTATTAGACATTTTGTTATATATAAAATAACTTGAAGTAACCATAACATCTATAGTGGTCTGTATAAATATTGATTATATTTATTCTTATAAGTTAATTCCTCCAAGTTTTTTTTTTACAAATATTTAAAAAAATATACTTGAGTACTTTTCTATATGGAAACAGCAATATCTTAGAGGAATCATCAAACCTTATGTAATTTCAATACTCTTAAGAGTTTCATGAATCTTTGTTATATTGTGTACTTCTCTTCTCTTCTGACACCCTACTTCCAACACTACATTGTATTCAATTTCTCCCTAATCTTTAGTATGACAGTTATTTCATTAATGAGAAGTGACAATGAGTGTTAAAGACCATGAATATTGTATAGATGTGCACATGTTCAGATTCTAGAAAACTGATTTAGATATTATCTGATGCTCACTGTTCGATTCAGAAATTAAGTAATAAGTCACAAGGAAATAGACTTTCTTAACAGGGAAGGCATGGTGTCGAAAAAGGAAGAACAAAATCTAACTTTCTTGTATCAAGTTTGTGAATGTCAGTAAACAATATAATTAAGTTCATGCATCTAAAATAGTTATCGAACAAAATAAAGTACAATTTAAAGTTGTTGAACTGAAAAAAAAATGGCTTCATTGCGGCCCCAATACATAAAACTGAGAATGGCCTCTAGGAGTCCAGAGTCGACTTCAAACCATGGGTAACAAAAAAGTAAAACCTCAAAATTTGTTAAGTAAACAAAACTGAAGTCAACTACAGAAGACTATAGACCAGTGGTTCTCAACCTCTGGGTTACTATCTCTTTGGGGGTCGAATGACCCTTTCACAAGAGTCACATATAAGATATCATGTATATCAGATATTTACATTATGAGTCACAACAGTAGCAAAATTACACTTATGAAGTAGCAACCAAACTTATTTTATGGTTGGAAATCACCACAACACGAGCAACTGTGTGAACAGGTCACAGCATTAGGAAGGTTGAGAGCCACTAGTATAGAAGAATGTCATTCTCCAATGTTATACTTACTGGACCGACACAAATTGCATCCTTTTGACATACTGACTACACAACCCATTTCAGAACCACCCAGACTGTAGTATCAGGGATTTTGATGTGATAGTGCTAAAAGTGCCTTACTTTGTGGTGAAACTTGTCAAATAATAGAAAACTAATTCAAATGAAGTATAAAAAAGAAGATAAAGAGGCACTTCTTATCTTACACAATAATTTGAGTAAAAACATGAATTAAAACACATATCTGTAACATATACTACAAAAAGAAAAGCAGTGCTAAATATATGTTATGTATAATTTGTGTTTCTTTAGTAAATGTGATTCAAATCAATAACTTTCTTAAAGACTTATTGTAATAGTTTGAATGATAATGCACCTCAGAGGAGCTTATCATCGACTTCTGAAGGGTAATCAAGAGAAACAACAATAGCCTGTGATGTTTATGGGTATCTATGGGAACCCATAGACCAACTCCTTGAAAAGAAATAATCCATGCCTAATACTGAGCTTTTATTTGCTAGTCAAAATTATTGGGTAACTTTATCTGAAATCCATATATACTGATATATGGATTTTAAAGTGTGTATATATTAAAGCTTCTGTAGTAAGGGGCTTTCATATGGCATTTTCTAGCATTGTGTCAATCTGCCCATCAGCTATTGGTAGACATGCAGTCTCATCTTTATGTATTCTCTTGCAAAATCAGATTGATCCTCTTTAATGTTTTGGATGGTGTGTCTTACAACATTTGACACTTCCAGGCCACCATTTGAAAACAGTTGTTTTCCTCTCTTTTCTTCCCTTCAGACAGTAATATTCTCTTGTGAAATCTTGTCAAAATATTTTTTTCCTGCTCAGAGTAATTTTCAGGATGGGGGTCTAAGAAACCCACTATGGCTATTCTATGCTAATCAAAGACATTGTGGTAAGGTTTGAAAAATACTCACCTCCCAGACCTCCACTTTTATAGGCATTACCAGAAATATTCACAATATTAAAATTGTGACTTGGAATTCAAGGAGCTCTAAGTGTTTATACACACCATTTTTAGTACACTGAAGAAGACTCAACAAAAAATCCGTGTCTATCCAGAATCAATGCATGTGAGCATATGAAGACATAATGTCTTTGTAGATATAATTGAATCAAGATGACTTTATAGTGGCTTAGTGTGCATACTATTCCAACATTTTGGAGTTCATTATTAGTGAGAAATATGAATGGAAGTTACACAGAGAATACCAGAGTGAATGAATAAATGAATGAATATTTTTATAAAATGTGTTTTTTACATAACTACACCATTCTTGGGAAGTTGAGATTTCAGTTCACAAATTTATCATAAAATTACAGATAGAAAGTAAAATATAGTAAACATTTTATGGCAAACATTTTTCTCTTATATTCTTTTCCTAGTAAGATATGTGAAATTCCCTGAGCAATATGCGTTTTAATTGTATTGTTTGAGGCACATTCCTCACACCTGTAATGCTTTGCTTCTTTGAGGTTGACGTCACTCATATGCTGTTCCCTTGATTATGCTATATCTTGCCATTAATCACTCCTGAGAAATCGAAAGGAAACTATATGATGAAACTCAGCAAGTGAGACTGGTGAGTTTCTCCAGTTATGCTAACCAAAGAGAGAATGAAAGCCAAGATGATATATAACTAAGTCTTAATATAATCATTTCTCTAGTCCTACAGTCCCAACATTTGCCCCTAATGCATTAAGGTTGCTCTTAATAGCAGTATAAATTTTAGAGCAAGCTCAACAGCTTGACAGCCTAAAGTCTTTGGGTTATGAATAGAATGAGGGTCACATATCTGAGTCAGAAGTCCAATGCCTACTGTGTAGAAAGCAACTCAAGGCTTGGTGTTGTATCCTCCATTGTTCTGGTGACATATGAGAGTACACAGTGTACTCTTAATCCACACTTAAAAAGGGTTATAAATGAGAGATTTACTTTGTGAAGGTAAGCAGGCTGGCTCAGGGCATGAAAGATTCTGAGAATATTGAATACAAATAGTACATATTAGTATGAAATATTAGTTGGACTTTATAGTTCAGCTTTTTAATTCCTGCTCTTGGAGGGATGAGGTAGGAGCACCATGAATGTAAGACCAAGGATAGCTACTTACAGGTATCCTTTCTCTAAGACAGAAAGTTATTTATATATGATAATGCCATGATAATACCACAAATCAATCTTTTATGTTTAAGTCTATATCAGTAGGTATGGGACTTGACATTATATGTTTATGAGCATGTTTCTATGTATAAGGATAGATGAATAGGTAAATGATAGGTCAATGCTAGACATATATATATATATATATATATATATATATATATATATATATATATATGTTTAGGTTGTTAGTTTATTTAAATGCTAACAGCATAGGCCAGAAATCTACTTCTTTGTGATTTATCAAGGACTAAGATATAAATGCAGAATTTTATATCACAATTTCAGAGATGCTTGTTTGAGTGAATTCTTCTGTGTACAGAATACAGTGAGTTATTTTCCTTTGGTTGGATAAATGGACACTTCTCACTCTAATTTTAACTGTTAAATTAAATTTGGTCGAAAGCTGATTTGAAAACTGTAATTAAATGCAACCTGTAACCTATCTGGAAATATATTCTCAATTTTTTAGTTCCAGTTTAATTTTTATTCAGGGGTGGATGTGGGGTTTGTGTGTGTGTGTGTGCGTGTGTGTGTGTGTGTGTGTGTGTGTGTGTGTGTGGCACATGCGAGCGTGTGCCAGAGAGAGAGAGAGAGAGAGAGAGAGAGAGAGAGAGAGAGAGAGAGAGAGAGAGAGAGAGTGTTTGTGTCTGCATGAATGTGTGCATTACTGTGCATGCCTAAAAGACAGAAGAGGGTACCATAACCCCAGAGACATATTTACAGACATTTTCAGGAAGCTAGCTTCTTATGAACATGCTGTCATCTCCAGATCTTGTGATTGCACAGCAAGAACTCAATTGCTAGGTGATCTCTCCAACCTCAAGAATATATTATTGTGATAAGTGTTTGTCTTTGTTAGCATTATTATCCTGTGATGAAACATCATGACTAAAAGCAACTTGGGAAGGATGGGGTTTATCTTAATCACAATTTCATATACTAGTTCATCATCAAAAACAGTGAGGGCAGGAACCTGGAGGCAGGAGCTGATGCAGAGGCCATGGAATAGTGCTGCTTACAAGCTTGCTCCTAATGGCTTCCTTAGTCTGTTTTTTTCTAGGACCTAGAGCTACCAGTCTACATGTTGCACTGTCCAAGATGAGCTGGTTGATAATCTCTTCCTTTTCAATCACCAATTAAGGAAATGTCCTACAGCCTGACCTTATGGTGGATTTTCTTAATTCAAATTCCCTACTCTCAGAAGACTGTAGCTTGTGTCAAGTTGACATTAAACTAGCCAGCACAGTGGTTGAATGACAGGCTTTCAGTCAATCATAAGTTGCAAACAGCTCAGATGTGATCAAAAGGCAAACTCCAAGATATAACCAAAGAAGTTATTTCTGTGTATCAATTCTTATTGCAATTCTTTCTACAAATATCACTGGCAGCAGCTTTCTGTACTTTTAGTGGTTTGAGGTGCAATATATTCTAGAATCATCTATTTTTTCAAATATACTAAATTTAATTATCTAAAGTTTTTCAAAACCATAAACCCGATATACTCTAAACAAATAATTTAGATATCTTACTTGGAAGACCTTATTTGTTAAACAATGAGAAATAAGGTAGTTGGCTAAATCTTTTTAATCAAAAGGTGATTGAGATTATTCTGTCCTAATAGTGGTGATGATCCAATGGTTGCCAAAGCTGTGGTTTATCTCTTTTTGTATTAATTGTCAGACAGAATGATGCAAATCAAATCCTTCAAGGGTCTCAGGAAAAACAGACACAGCTGCCACACATATTCCAAAATAAGGTATTTCAGCACCAGAAAATTACAGCAGTTGAAGTTCTCAGAAAACATTGACTAAAAGGGTCTATGGAATGTAGATCAGAGAGGAAACAAAAAAAGTAGAACTGACACCCACATTACATAGCATCTGTGCAAATTATGGTATTTCTGTTAGGCTGCTTCTAGATGATATTCTCTGCTTGGGTTCTAAGCATTTGATGTACAAAAGATTACAAGAAATTCTACTTGTAACTGGTACAAGACATACTGGAAGATATGCCTCTATATAGTAACCAAGCAGAGTGACAGATGATGAACTACAGAACAAGCACACTATCCCATTTGTGTCTGAAATACTTGCCTAGAGCACAGTATCTCCATGTGTGTTACAGTATAGGTATAAAGTGTCCACCATAGGTTCATGTGTTCATGTGTATCTATATCTAAAGTTTTACTATCCTTTGCTTTTCAGAACATATCAAGGAGTGAAAAGGGTTTGCTTTCTCTTGATATTATTAGTGCTATTAGTGTCTTCAAGAATTTCAGGTTTTTTGTTTTTTTTTTTAACCTTAGTTTGTTTTCTGGTGAAGGTTTGCATGTGGGGTTTTAGTCTCCATGAGACTAAAATACCAACATTTCTACAGATTTCTCTCTTACACTCCTCAACAGTTATTTTCATAAATCAATAAGAACAATGTTAACTTAGAAGAGTTAAACGCCTTCTAAGTCAGGCTGAAGGTAAATTCTAGACTAATTCATGGCAAATGTTTTAGAATACAGATATTCATGTATTTCCCATGTGATTACAAATCAATCAGCCTTTCATAAATTAAAAATTTGATGTTACATATTTGGTTAATATATTTAACCCATTGAAAACCATTGCTTAGCAACATAGTTCAAACAATTGGTTCCTTGGAGTTCTTGACACCTTTGGTGTCTGGGAGCGCTAGCTGTTCATTGACACTGCATGACATTCCAAGAGATTAGCTTACCTCCTGTCACTCTCCCAGTAACAGATTAAAATTCAAATTACAATTATTACTAGATACATAACATTTTTTTCACTGTAATGTTGAAATAGAAAAATCATTTTAAACCAATTACTATTTGTAAAGAATATCAAACAGCATGTGTTCTCACTTGAGACTCTTTTCTAGATTTCCAGGGCCACAGGCAAAGTCTTATTCAACCCCATATAGCTTGTATGTAACACTGTTTTAAAGTGTGAGACATTTAACTGCGCAGAGAATGCCTTAATTGCTTTCTAAAAACTTCTTATAACTCTATACTTAATTTATTGATTCTATACAAAAATGTTGACTGAATGAATGCATAAACATATAAGAGGTGATTCTGAGGCTTCTACATGATTTTAGATTCTTTGAGTCTTTTTACTTGAGGCTGATATTGTTCTGATTACAGAGTAAGCATTTTGATGTGTACCATAGTGGTGTGAGCACAGTGCTATGAAGGAATTGATGCTCAAAAGCCATATCTAATAATACAGCTGGTGTCACTTTATTCTATAGTTTATATACTGTATACATGGGCACTTTACAAAGAACAATGTAGTTGTTTCTTAAGCTTTATTGCACACACGGGATTAAGTTAATTATCACCAGAAAAGTTTTCACCATTTGTTCTGTGTTAAAATATGCCTAAAATAAATTACTCGGGGTCATACTCTCAAAATTTGAAGCAATACTGGCTACTTTGTTGTGTTGAACTGAACTGCCCTCTTTTCTTTTCCAGAACAGTATTCTTCTGGGTATGGTGGTCTCAGAGAATCCAGAAACTTCCAACACACAATGGCAAAAAATATGCTGTGCCATTCTAAAAGGAAGAAATTAGAGCCTATTGAGAAAATACAGGACCAATGCAAGATTGAAACAAGATGAAACCCCAATCCTGTATGCCACATCAGATATCAAAGGAGTTAGATGACTCTACCCTCTGCCTTTGCTCTCTGCAAGGTACGTTCCTCTCTTGCACTGCTGCTTCCACTCTCTGTGTGTAGCTCTCATTGACAGACATTCTGTGACTCCAACGTCTCTAGAATATTGGAGTCTCCAAATCAATCTGGACTTCATTATCATAGCTTTCTGCATCAGCCTTCCAGGGCCTTTATGAAGGGCATGACCAGCCACACATTGCCTGGCTTCAACTTGTCTCCTTAACCATGGAGGAAGATTCCACAGCCCCTTTACTCAAGAGTCCTTCATTACTCTAAAGTCAGAACTACACGGATGATGGACACTGCTAAGTTCAGCTATCTGATTGAGATGGAATATGTTCAATTTAACAACATTTAGAGCTGCTTTTCTTTGTTGTTGCTTTTTAGGAGCAGAAAATTCCTGAGACTTCCTTTCACAAGTTGTCATCTTAGCTGGGTGGAGTCTTTCCCTAAGGGTAACCCTCTCTCACTTTATTCCGTTTCTGGTCTAGCTTCCCTATCATCTCTATATCTCTTTCATCGCAAGGCTGGACTCCAACATTACATTTTCTAGTACTCTTTTTCAAACTGTCCTATTTATTCTTTTTGCCCAACTTACTTTTTTTTCATTGTATACTTCTATCAGAGTGATTAATAATGATATGAATGAGTTAATACTGGACTGTTTTGAAATCTCTTCTGCCAAAGGACTAGTCTACCACTTCTCAATTCTGCCTCAGGCAAATTCACAGGACATGAACATGAGGAAAAGCACATTTATTTTTGCCAGAGTATCACAAGTTGTTATGATGTTTGCCCTATGAAACCTCTTGGTACAGACCTCCATAGTCCACATGGCTCTCAGCATTATTGCCTTCCAAGTTCCTGTAGAAGGGCCCATAAAGCCAAACTCAGGCCTTTTCTAGTCCCTATTCTCAGTCTTCTCCATTCCTCCAAAACAACATCATCAGTTCTGTTGCAGCCATATCCTTCTCGGTCATCAACTCTTGTATTAATTACTTTTCTATTTCTGTCACAAAACATGATGAGTATGGCAACTCATATAAGAAATCAATTTATTGATCTACTGTTGTCAGACTGTTAAAGTCCATGATGGCACAGAAAAGCCATGGAGGTCGAAATAGATGAGCTCAAATCACTGGGTTGGTTTTTTTGTTTTGTTTTGTTTCATTTTTTTAAGGTTATTGTTAATTTTTTTTTAAAAAATAGATGCATAATATTTTATATTTAAAAATAAATTGCTTTTTATATTTTTATTGTTTTTTGGGGGGTGGGATTTGAGACAGGGTTTCTCTGTGTAGCTTTGCACCTTTCCTGGAACTTGTTTTGTAGACCAGGCTGGCCTCAAACTCACAGAAATCTGCCTTCCTCTGCCTCCTGAGTGCTGAGATTAAAGGCGTGTGCCACCACTGCCTGGCTTATATTTTTATTATTTCAACACAGCTCTTAATTTAAATATATTTGCATCATATTCTTTCCCTCCCTCAAGTCCTTCCTGATCTTCTCACACTCCCTACTCACCCAACTTTAAGTTCTGTCTTAAAAATCAAACAAAAACTTAATACAACAACAACTCCCCAACCAAGAAAACAAAATAAAACCATGCCTTCCCCCCAAAAAATTCCCATCAAATTGTAACCAAATAAATGCACACAAAACACTGTGGAGTCCATTATGTGTTGGAAAACTACTCCTGAAAATGAAGCTTGTCCCAGCTCCCATCCGGACCAGAGGTGAGTGTCTGGGGTCATACCCAGGGAGGCCTGCCCCTAGGTCCCATCCCTGGGCACCAGCTTTTTCCGGGGAAGACCCACCCAACTTGGCCCCAGTTACCAGCCATCAGGCAGCGCTCCCACGGGAAGGTTCCCCTTCTCCAAGACCCCCCAGCAGACTCTGCAATCTACATGCCCTGCCCCAACACCCATTTGCCCAAGACTCCCACCACTTCCTGAGATTAGTGACTAGCTCCCAGCTCCCGTCTGGCCCAGAGAGCTCCCACCCAGCCCAGAGAAAGAGAGAGCTCTCATTGGACAAAGAGCCGTCATTGGACCAAGAGTAAACTCAGGAGATAGGGAATCTGCCAGCCCTGATTAGACCAAGAGTGGCTTTCTGAGAAGCAGAATCCACCACCTCTCATTGGACCAAGAGAGGCTTCCTGAAATGCCGAATCTGTCAGCTCTGACTGGACCAAGAACGCTGATAAGACCAAGAATGAATCCACGAGGAGATGGGAAGACATCAAGGCAGAAGTACATACAACAAAATAAAGAGCAATACAGCATCACCAGAATCTAGCCCTCCTCCAACAGCAAGACCTGAACATCACAAAATGGAAGAAGCAGAAGTAAGGAACCTTAAGAATAACACCAAGTGTCAGTCGATTAGAGAAAACGGGTTTTTCCTATCCCAGTGGGTATAACTAGTAGTTCAGTTAACATTTACCCTAGTGGCTAGGTTTTTATTTGTTTGTTTTTAGAAAAGACAGCAAAATAAAATATAATAACATAAAGGAAACACTATCACTTTAGAGTTGGACAAGGCAAACCAAAAGAAAGAAAATAGCCAAGAAAAGGCACAAGAGTAATTACCTCATTCAGAAATCTCATAAAAACACTAAACTGGAAGCCTTAATTGTAACATGAATGTTAAAAAGTGTCGTTAATAAAAACAAACCTGAGCCAGGTACTGGGGTCAACACTGGAAGATCAGAGAAGGAGAACAAGTCACAGCCACCTCACCCCACCAATTCCTCAGCTGATCCTGTTTCCTCAGACTGGAAGCCACTGAGTCCTCATCCAGAATGGATCTCAGCTGAATTGCTATTAGAAGCCTAAAAGCTTAACCAGGCTAGTTACTGGTTTTCATGCCTTATATACCTTTCTGCTTTCTGCCATTACTTCCTGGGATTAAAGGCTCACTTCCTGGGATTAAATGTGTGAGTCACCATGTCTGGCTGTTTCCAGTGTGGCTTTAAACTCACAGAGATCTGGATGGATCTCTGCCTTTGGAATGCTAGGATTAACGGTGTATATGCCACCATTTTCTTGCTCTATGTCTATCTAGTGGCTGTTCTGTTCTCTGACCCCAGATAAATTTATTAGGGTGCACGATATATTGGGGAACACAATATCACCACACTTAATATATACACAGAAAATTTGGTATAGACCTTTGCATGCTGCTTCAGTGAAAGATCAAACCTTGATACCTAAGTAGGACACATACACACACACACACACACACACACACACACACACGCACACGCACACGCACACGCACACGCACACACGCACGCACACGCACGTTGAGAGAAAGAGACTGCAAATTTTAAGAGACTTTTGATACTTCAAGGCCCAGTGATAGTGAAACACTTCCTCCAAAGAGCCACACCATCTAATCTTTGGCAAGCATTATTCAAACCTAGGAATTTATGGGGAAGATTCTCACTCAAACACCACAGTGTTAGTAGGGAAAACAGGGAGTAGATATGATCTTGTTTCCTTGTATTCATGCATGAAGTTCTGAAAAAATATAGAAATAAAAAGTTGCTTCCATTTTAAAAAATGTTTTGTGTGTAAGAAAAGAAGGTAAAATCTAAATTGATCATCCATATCTATACGTTTGATGCAAGTTTAAGACACTAAATTAAGGTAAATTTTGATACTATACCTTATGACCAAAAAGAATAAAATATTTGTCAGGGCAAGAATTTGAGATAAAGAATAAAAATATTGTCAGACCATAAATTTAAAAATGAGCAAGAACAAGGGATATGAAGAGTTGGAAAGAGGAAAGAGGAGGGAAATAAAGCAATTTTATTTTAATTTTTTATATAATAAGAATAAAAATGTAAAAATAATCTGGATTTGTGCATTGATATAATCATAGATGTGTTAACTATATATCTCAGTGTAACACATTACTACAGACATTGGCAGATAAAACTGAAAACACTTGGATATCACATTTCCTTCAAATGAGGGATCCAGGTGCAAGTTGGCTGGCTGCTGCAACTTCATGTTCTCAACAGCCTGTTAGTCTCTTAGAAAAGACTTCCATTAATTAAGATTCTCCAGAGAAATTAAAAAGTAAACATCAACAATTGTGTGGGAGGGTGGGGGAATGACTGGGTGTTTTCGTCGTCTTTGGTAGCTATTTGGAACTATTTCCAAATCTCTTCCAAATTCACCAAGTTGTATGGGTTTATACTGTGTTCTCTTTACATATAGCATAAAGGTATCCTACACTTATCACTTCTAGAGTATGTGTAGACGTGTAAACAGAGAGACTTTGATTGGTTGAATTGCACAAACATGAGTTAACTGACTTAGCAATTTCTAATTCTGTGGGAATCCCTTCTCATTTCAAGAAAACACAATTTTTTTGTTGTTGTTGTTTTTGTTTTTCGAGACAGGGTTTCTCTGTGTAGCTTTCCTGGATCTCGCTCTGTAGACCAGGCTGGCCTTGAACTCACAGAGATCCACCTGGCTCTGCCTCCTGAGTGCTGGGATTAAAGGCATGCACCACCACCGGCTGGCTCAGAATTTATTCTTCTAAGGGCTTTGACTAAAAGACTGAGTAATCTGCTTTTCTTATAGTCAATTGATTTAAATGCTAACATTTTTTTAAAGGTGCCAAATAAACAAAACAAAGTGGGGGAGGGTAACCACTCTCAGAAATATCCAGGATATTGTTTGACTACATCTAGGCATCATGGATGAGTTAAACCAACACATAAAATTAACCATCATAGTGCTATAGCCATTCCAGTTGTAGCCTGATGGGGAAATGGTCACGCCAAGTAACCCATCTACATGTTCTGGCAAAGCAAATCTTTGCGAAAGTTTATGGAGATATAGTTCCACTATATAGGCCTCTCTCTAGGTATGTGTCTATAGTTAACTTTCAGCTGGGGACATAGTTCCACTACACAGGCCTCTGTGTGTGTGTGTGTGTGTGTGTGTGTGTGTGTGTGTGTGTGTGTGTGTGTACAGCATGGCGGCTGGTTTCCAACAACTAACAGGGAAAACAGAAAAGATCTACAACAGAATCTATTGTCCTTTTTCTTGTAGCCTAATGTCAAAATTGGCATCCAAACTCTCTGTGCTTCTATGTGCTTCAGAAAGAAATCAATAAAATCAGTCCACACGCCAGGAAAGGGGATCATCACTGAATTTAAACATTGGGCTGCAAATTTTCATTGAGGACAATGTTAGAGATTGCATACTTTAGGATGTATAAAAATCTTCACATCATTTATTATATAATACAACTTCAGAAAAACATAAAGACCTACAACAAATAATGTTCTTTACTATTTTCAATATAGAAAAATTAAAAGGAAAATTCAAGTATTCCTAATATCCCAATTTCTCCACGTTGTCACTCTGAGCATGCTCATAGTAAGCTATTTGCAGTGTGGCCCTATTTATATAAAGCTCAGAGATTTGAATATTAATTAGATTTTTAAAGGAAATAAGGCAAATAAAAACCAAACAAAAAAGAATAAGTACTTGACAATGACTGTATGTAATCTACAAAGCTTATAATATTTACTCTTTAGTCTTGCAGAGAAAAGTTGCCCACTCTAATCTGATTCATTTTTTTCTTCTTCTATATTGTTTATTTACCCTTCTCTCATACAATAAATATATCCTGACTGCAGCCTCCCTTCCCTCCACTCTCTATCAAATCTCATCAGATCTAATTTCTTTTTGAGAAGAAACAAAAGTAAAATATAAGTACATGTTTAATGAAATAATAAAAATCAATTTATCACAAAATGTAATTTACCTTATTCCATCGCAAACATTAATTTCAGAACATGTAAGAATAACTACCATTTTTGTCTATTGCAATTTTATTCCAGGTGACACAAATTAAATAATAATAATAATCAATCCATTTCCCCTTACATTTTAGATTTTCTAACAGCATACATAAGTTAATAAGAATCACAGGAGATGATAAACTCTCTGTAATTTGGTATTTGTGTGCAGGGAACACCAAGGACAGAGAACTAATCCACAGAAATCTTAGGGTAAATAACAGCATTTGATATTTGGACTGTTGTAAGAAAAATGTGAATCCACACATGCATTTCTGCAGGTTCTTCGGCTTTTTGTACAACACAGTTGGCAATGTCTTTGAAATGAAGGAACTCAAACCTGTGGGTTTCTGAGAGCAAGCTTCAAGGAGCCCTTGCATTTTATCCAAGGGAGGGAGAAGAAAGAGGAAAAGTTAACAGTTTACTGATGGTTTAATATTTACTGAGGAGTTGCAATCATCAGGGACTTGAGATACATTTGAACAAGCATTGTATTTAATAAAAAGATTTCGGAATCCCACTCCAAATTCTGCCTCTTGCTTCAGAACCTTGTGAAGCACATCATACTTAGGGAATAAGAAATCTGTTAAGTTTTTCTTCATTTGCCAAGGTCTTATGAGGAAAGGGCAGAGATCCCTTTACTACAAATTATTTGGGATTTCAAAAAATGATATGTCTTACAAAAATATCAATATTAGTATGTTTATTGAATTTTCGTTAGTTATTTAAGCATAGTGTTCTTTGACAGGCACGATTCACTTCTAGGGAATTCACTTCTGTTCACCGTGGCCTTTTAGTTGCATTTAGATGTCTCCTTTTTTTTTTTTTTTTTTTTTTTTTTTGGTTTTTCGAGACAAGGTTTCTCTGTGTAGCTTTGGAGCCTGTCTGGAACTCACTTTGTAGATCAGGCTGGCCTCAAACTCACAGAGATCCGCCTGGCTCTGCCTCCGGAGTGCTGGGATTAAAGCTTGCGCCACCACTGCCTGGCGACATTTAGATGTCTCTTGATCTTATGGTAGAGGCTCCCGGTAACTCTGTTGGAAAATGGAAGCAAAGTAAGTTGAAAATACTCTGAACTCACCCAAGCTGTGGAGCCTTCCAAGCAGCACAAAACACTGTACTTGTCCGTTTTTCTTCTCCTCTTCATGTGACTGAGGGGAAGCTATGGGTCACTATTGCAGCCATGAATTCCTAACAGAGGACTGAACTGCATATCACTCATCTAGGGGGAGATCAGAATTTAGTTCAATATTCAAGAGTTAGATGTGATTGTAGTTTCAGCACACAGAAAGTTAAAGCAGGCAAATCTACAGTTTGAGGCCAACCTGGACTAAAAAGATGTCATAAAAATATTGGTCAAAATTTGAAATATAGCCTTTATTTAATAATAAATAACTTTACAAAATATTGTCTATTTATTACCAATAGGGACCCTCAGAATTTATTGAATTATAAAACTATCATGTAATTTTTATATCCCTAGATTTTTTAAAATTAAGTTGATTTTTATTTTTCTCTTACATTTTTAAATACAGTAATATATTATTGTTTGGAACAGAATCAGGAACTGCTGTACCTTCTCCAGTAATATATACTGATTTTTGAACTATAAAACTAAACTATCATCTGTCATTCTTATTTAGTTTTAGAACAAAATTAACTATGCTTAGATTTACTCACTGCTTCAAAATTTACTTTCAGTATGTTTTTTTGAAATTTCATTATTATTTTTAAATGAATCATACTTTATAATATTTACTACTTTTAACATATAGTATGATCCAATTTGTAAACATTGTAAATTTTCGGACAACTTTATCCACTGCCATATTTTATTAATGATTTCCAATGATTGTGTAATATTTATTTTTTAGAAACAGAAAGTATTATAATTTCTATGTTTCACCAATGGCAATAATATATGTATGCATATTCTTTGTTTAATATTGTACAATACATGAAATTCAAATATTAGAATTGAAATAACTATCTGGAATAGGTAAATGAGATGAATCTGATAACCATTATTATCTATGTTCTCATGGCAAAATAGCAAACAAAAGAAAAACACCAAAAAGAACAACAAACAAAACAAACAAACAATGCTGAGAACAGACTCAGTCCCCCAGTCACTAGGAATCACCTGACCAAACATAGTAAGATTTGGGCAAGAACTCAAGTCCCCTGAGTCTTGTGACCATTGCTCTGATTTGAGTTATGTGACTGCTCTTATTGAATAGAGAGTTTCAGTTTATGAATAAATTCAGTCTACTTTTGCCTTACTGATAAAGTAAATATTTTTCAAGATTTTGTAAAGTGATGTTTCTTCTTCAGGGGAAAAATTGACAGGCTTTCTCATTCAGTTTTAGATTTCTTGATTAGAATCAACTAATGATCTCATTTATTTCTTTTGTTTTTCCCTCAGAGGATGCTCAATGATGTTTGCACTTAAAACTTAAGGCTTCCATGTTCCTTGAAGGCATTGACGTTGAACAAGAATCTGACTATCCTCAACAATCTATATTCATTAATTTGCAATGGAATTTTTGAAAGAAACAATATCATCAATAACTTAAAAATGGAAATAATAAAAATAATCTACAAAGGAAGGTTTTTCTGTTTTTGTATGATACTCCATGGTGCTGTGAAAATATGAATTCCATTTCTACATATTATGAAGAGTCACAGGTGAAACTTGTAGTTAATGGGTGTATACAGAAACAAGAAAATCTTTTCTAAGACTGGTATGGAGGCATAAACTTGTAATCCAACCACATTTGAGACTGAAACATGAGAACTGTCAAGAGTTTGAGGCTATTTTAGAATCCAGAGTGAGTTCTACTTCAGCCAGGACTAAATATCACTATCCTATCTGTCTTTAAATTAATGACTGAATAAATGAGTGACTGGATGAAAAGGGGGATTTAGTTTGATTTTTAAAAAGTTATCAAATTGTCTCATATTCCATTGAATAATATAGATAACTGAAATATTCTTTCATGAGAAAAAATTAAGTAGATGATTTCATGCCTGATAATGGCATAAATACAGTACCTTATCTGTTTTATAAAGAATAATTCAGAAGGGACAAGAGAGTCAACAGTATTCCACAATGTGTTAATAATGTGAAATATTTGTTCAAATCTAAGGGAAAGCATTAAATGAAGACCAGGGGGTGACTGAACCAAAGTGGCTCAGTCAACAGTGTGATTTATCAAATTAGACTGAAACATTAAACATGAGTATGGACTGGAAATAAGGAGAAGAGTATGGAGTAGATAACTGAGGACCGCTGTTGAGACTTTTTCTTCTTTCATCAAGACAAATTTGCCTTTGAACTTGGACAAGAAGATTTGACTTGGTTGGCCAATCATATGTGATCAACGTGAATGAAGAGACATGTCTTACTGGTGGACATAAAAAAACTTATTCTTAGGTATGCATTGCTGCACAGTCTCTTCGTAGCCATATTGACACAAAGAACCCTTTAGATTGAAGCTCCCTATGATGAGAGAGTATACTGAGGTGAATATACTGGTGCATATACTGAGAAGAGTGAAGTGTGGGGCCTGTAAGTAAACTTGAAGGACTCTCTTGATGTTTTGTATATTTTTATTTATTTGCAGTAGAGTGTGCTATGAGTGTCCATATGTATGAGAATACACACAGTTATTCATGCATGTAGAGGCTAGAGATTTATTTCAAGAATCTTTCCCCATCACTCTTCACCTTATTTTTGAAGCATGACCTCTCACTTAATGGGGAACTCATTAATTTGGTTAAATTGACTAATCAGAGATCACTATGAATGTTTTCCCAATACTACAAAAGTGGGTATACTTTTCCATACTCAATGTTTTACATGCATATTAAAATCCAAACTTAAGTCCTCATGATTAAGTTGTGAACACTTTACTAATTGGTCCATTTACATGAGAAAACTCTTTTTAGTTTGAAGGTGTTCACCCCCATGGCTTGTCTTATGTTGATGGATACATACATAGGTTAGGCATTTGGTAAATAACTCAAAATTGAAAGTCACGTGACAAGAAATATTGTAGAGATGTCAGCAGAGATTAAATTATGAGAGAATATACTTGATAAATTTGGTAAACATGGACTTTATCTTGTGTTCTGAAGTCCAAATGAATGGATGTGTCCTTAGCGTGTGAAAAGTTTCTCAGCCTTGGCAAGGCTGGTATTTTGAGTTTGATAACTTTTTGTTTTGAGAGATGTCCTTTAAACTGAGAATTTTTCAGTATATATCTGGCCTATAGGTATTAAATCACAGATAGCTTTTTTTTAATGCTTGTGAAAAATGAAAATATACCAATATGCTGTCTAACCTTCTTCTAAGGGCAGAACACTACTATGTTGAAAATCAAATAAAGTGTTGAATAAGCAATAATGAGTGACTGTCATGATCATGATTGATCATATATATTGTCAACTGCTCAGTAATAATTTTACTAGTATTTATAAAAGTATCCTAGGTTATAGCTCTAAAACTGTTGTAGAGGGGGAATACATATTATGGAATTATTACAATGGAATGATGTTACCATTTTCTCACTAAAGTTTATAGAAGTTCAATATATCCCATAATGAAAGTTTTATCCCAGACATATGTGACAGATCATAATTATCATGTAAGTGATGATTGATCTAGAATATAAAAATAATCTTAAACTCTGAATTTTGTAGAAAACTTTTTACATGCACTACATATGATTACTCCATAGGGAACTGGATTTTGATGTATGAAATTCCCTGAAGAGGAAATAATTGTCTTCCTCAAGAAACAGGTTTTACTCAAACTCTATGTTCATGTATTTGTGACCAAAACCTAAGAATGATAGCTCTGGAAAATAGTCCTCATCTCTAGATACTGTCATATTTTAAGATTGTATCCTTTGTTTCAATATGATCATTCACTCCCTTAAAACTAACAATAATATTTCCTGTGAGACTATTTTATAATACTAATATAATGTTAAGACTGATAGAATTATGCCAATTGAACTTAATTATATTATCTCTGGGATAAAGGACTTTCAAAAACAATTTAGCATTAAATTTACCTCTTGAAAGGAAGTGTAACTGATTTTTTCTAATTTTAAGTTATATTCATAAATGTATAAATAGATATGCTGCACATAATATGTGCATTTTTATCTTCACATATGTGTGCTATATATAATAATACATATCACATATCTACGATACAACAACTGTATGAGGACAAGTTATCACCTTTAGACATGGAATAACCAGGATCAAGACAGAAAAAAACACATTAAAGCATATGATATGGAATAATTAATCCACACAGAAAGGTACAAACTCAAAAGGTATTTATTGAACAAATACCACTGATCCTATGTTTAGGGAGACACACATTCATGCATGCGTCTCTACATGTTCACGTACTGTTATTTTCAATGTGAAGATCCACAGTTGAACCCTTCATTTATATGTTACTTTTCTCATTTCTATGATACAATAATTGACAAAGCAACACAAAATGTGGGATTATTTTATTTTACAGTTTCAAGGGACAGAGTCCATCATGGCAAGAAAGGTATGGCAGTTAGAATAGGAGGTGGCTTATCAAATGCATTTGCAGTTAGGAAGCAGAAAATGATGAATGACTGTGCTCAGAGTGCTATTTGTTTTTGTTCTGTCCTGAACTCATGCAATGGCATTGTCCGGATTCAAGATATATCCTTCTACAACAACTAATACATTCTAGATAATCCATCATAGATTCCCTCAGTGATTCCTTTCCATAGTGATTTCAGTGTCATCAAGGTGACAATCATGATTAACTATCACTCCAACTAAACCAGGACCTTTCAGAAAATATGGTTATTAAGATCAATCTACATGAGTCTATTGAATGGGCAACAGAATTTATTAAGATATAAATTGAGGAAATACATCATGATTACAGAACGGAGTAGACAGCGAAAGTTTTCCTCTGGAGCAAATCTACCTCACAGGCAGGAGCAGAGAGAGAAGGGGCATGTGACCCTTCTCCAACTCCTTATCACAAGTCACTGACAATGGCAGGAAGCACCATTTCCTTTGGGCTGCATACTCCAAGGTCATGGGTGGAGCAAACTACATTTCCCCTTTTTGTCTGAATAAGAAAGTTCTAATCTTAATGCAAACTTTATACAATAAGACTGATTATCAAGTATTGCCCAGGAAAAACAAAGGGTAATAACATAAACAAAAATGGAACTACAACCAACAAGAATAATATCAAACAAGAAAGACATACTAAATGTCCAGAACATAGGTAAATGGCAAATTACCAGGATTACTCTGATAGCTGTCCTATCTTGAAGATTCTCACTTTAGTATTAATATGTTCTAGCTATGATATGATAAGATTGTAACTGTAACTATCTAGTCTTCAACTCTATCAAAGACCTGAGAAGAAACATAATAATATCTGAGAAAACAGGAGATGAACACAAGCAACTTTTGGGAATCTTGAGAGAGTAGACAGAGACAGCTGGCAGCCTGGACAATCATCTAAAGTTTCTCAGCATTATTGGTGCATTCAAATTGGCTATAGACCTAGAATATCTGACAGACCATTTTCAGAAGTAGGAATTTTGAAAGACTACCTTACCCTGTCTTGGAGGAGTTCAATAGTCACTGTTTCTTGTGTCATGCTCTTTCAGAAGGGACAGGAGGCAACGGCAGTTCTTTGCCCAGTAGGCCATTTTGTGCCAAGAAGAAGACTAACTTCCAAAAAGAAATGTCTCAGAAGCCCAACATTCCCTTGGGATCAGATCAGTGCTGCCAGGAGCAATCATGTCTCATGTCAACAGAATTCTAAGTTATTAAAACATGTAAATGCCATATTCTCTAGGTCTATGCAGTGTTTGAAGATTACCTATCCATCTGACACATATTTCTGTAAGTCTGGAGAACCTAACTAACTTGGCTATAGAAATGACAAGCATGAGAGACTATAGATCAGTAAGTCTTCTTTACTAAAATAACTTAAGGACTAAGGTTTCACATTAACAAGATAAACAGTCAGTAAGCAGATGTACCATATAAGGACAATGACCTGAAAATTGTGACAATACACAAAATAGCTTAATCAGAGACGGAAATGTATAGTGCAATATGACAATAATCCTAAATATGTATCAATAAACAAAATATCCTAAACAGAGGTAGAACATATGTACAGTATGACAAATACAATTTTACATTTGTATCAATATACAAAAATATTTCAAATAGGAGTAGGAATATGGGTACAATACAACAAATATAATTTTGTATTTGTATCAATATACAAATAATCTTAAATAGGAATATAAGAATGTAGCTGGAAAGTTCTTTTATGTTCCATCTTGTCTGCAGCCACTCAGACCCAAGTGAACACACATAGGCTTATATTAATTATAACTGCTTGGCCATTAGCTCAGGCCTACCACTGACTAGCTCTTACACATTAACTCAACCCGTTTTTGTTAATCTATGTGTTGCCACATGTTCTGTGGCTTTACCTGTGTGTCATTTCATGCTGCTCTCTTGACAGCAGGCTGGCATCTCCTGACTCAGCCTTCCTCTTCCCAGAATTCTCCTTGTCTGCTTATCCTGCCTATACTTTCTGCCTGGCTACTGGCCAATCAGCATTTTATTAAACCAGTGTACAAAAGCATTATCCCACAGCATAAGAATAGTTTATATTTGTATCAATATACAAGAATCCATATCAGTACAATTTATCTGAGGCTGATAATTTACTGAATTAGTTTACAGGTATATATAAGAATCTCTTTAATATCCTATACCTATCCACTCCCCTTTTTCTTTTCTAAAAAAAAAATAATGAGACCAAATTTTATTGTTCCACTCCCAACCCTACAACCATCAATCCATAACCCTGAGAAAAATGAAACTTTTGAGAGAAGGGCATCATTTTTTTTATAATTACTTCCTGATATTTAGAGGGTGACAGTATCTCTGTGGGGTCCTATAAGAAAGCTTAGATTATTAGGTCTCAATAGGGCTAGCCATAGAGTCTACAGTCAGTCTTTGACATGGATAAGATTGTCTGAGATTCTGGCTAGAAGTGTATTATGATGGATTATCTCATCTTAGAAGTGTCCTGGCTGGATGGTGGTAGTGCATGCCTTTAATCCCAGCACTCGGGAGGCAGAGCCAGGCAGATCTCTGTGAGTTCGAGGCCATCCTGGTCTACAGAGTGAGATCCAGGTCAGGTGCCAAAGCTACACAGAGAAACCCTGTCTCTTGGGGGTGGGGTGGGGTGGGAAGTGTCCTGAAGACATTTTAGTCCAAACCTGACCATTGAGTAATGTTCTTAGGTACCATGGCATCATTCTGGGCTGGGTAGAGTTGTTGTGGGGCCTCATCTTCCTTCTGGAGACTTTAGAGATTGCTATTGGGAAGACTTATTTTCACTGTGGAAAACCTGAACATTATTAATATTAAAATGGAAAGTTTGGATTTAAAGATGACATGACACATAAGAAAGGATTCTGAGAAATAAAGAATAAACATGGAGAGAAATTGAAACTTGATGACACAAACCTCAAGAAATTCTCCTAACGAATAGATATAATACCTGCCCTTCAACATAATAAAAGATGTTAATAGATTTCTTGAATTATGCTTTTAGAACCACTCCAAAATAAAAGTAATAAACAATTCCACTAAACAAACTCATTGGATTTATGGTCAGACTTTGAAGCCCACTGGGGAAACTTCCCCTAATATTTTGGCTCCATGGTGCTTAATTCAAATGGATATATGTATTTTATTCCTAATGGTTTCTCATTTCCAAAGACTCTAAGAACATTGCATCATTCCTTCTGATGGGACTATCCCCCTTTCCCATTTTTCTGTCAATGTGATTTTAGAGTGCAATAGCAATTGCTAAATGCCCTGCACATGTCCTTTTGATGCTAATGGCCCAGTAAATTATAGATTGACAATTTAAATATAAGAGTAAACTCTCATCCTCAGAAACTCTGTGAAATAGGGTGGTGGAAAGGTAGCGAAATGTAAATATAGTCTGAAAAGCTCACTAATGATGTTTACTTTGCTACATAGCTGCTATTAGATAGATTGGATCAATCAAAAATAGAATTTCTGTTCAGCTTTAATGACAGTCTTTGTGTTCCTTAGTTTATTGTAGGCATGGTACAAGAGTGGCAATTTCACAGTAAGCAGCTGGACTGATGCTATTCATTAGCAGTAGTACAGCATATCATAGGAGACTGCAGTGCTCCCTTTAAGCATGGGTTTCCATGTATTAAATTCTACACTGAATGGTACCCTTGCATGCTATGTGGACATCATCATCTTACTTTTATTAGTCAAGTAAGAGCAAAGATTTAAATAAGTTTAATAAGTTTAGAATACACTTTTTAAAAGAGAGTTGTAGGAAATGCTGTGTATTTTGTATCATAGCTAGCCAGAAAAACAACAAAACCACACACACACACACACACACACACACACACACACACACACACACACACACACAAATCCTCCTCGTTAGCTAGATTTCAGACTTGCCCAGCTGGGCCATTCCAATGATCTAGGGAGTCGAGGTGATCATGAGCCAATGATTATTCATTTGTATGAGCTGCCAGTATAACCTGCCAGTAATGGTTACCCACATTCAGCATCTGTGCATAGATTCTGATAGGAGTAATTGTGATGGCAGCCAAAATGGCAAATCCCAGCATGTCCCATGCTTAAAAACATAGTTATTTGAAAGCAAGAATATTTTCAAATTTCCTGAACTGGGATAATTCCAAAGTAACACTAAGGTATATAGTTATGAATAGATTATGGTCACAAAATTTCTTCAGGATATACTCAAATTGGAAATAAATAAGATAATAAAATGTAGATACGAAAAGGAATGCAAATTTTGACATGTAATCAGCAGAAAAAGTCTCTGCTCATGGTGGAAGTGAGTGTTCTAGGTTCGTGTTTGCTATTGGTTCACTTTGTTATAAACTGTAAATCTCTGTTTTTTTGGTGTGTGTGTGTGTGTGTGTGTGTGTGTGTGTGTGTGTGTGTGTGTGTGTGTGTGTGTTATGTAGTGATCCTTTAATGTTTGATTCTTGAATTTAAGCATGGATTATCTACATATATTTAGTTGGTTATTTTTATTTATTTATTTTTTGGTTTTTCGAGACAGGGTTTCTCTGTGTAGTTTTGCGCCTTTCCTGGAACTCACTTTGGAGACCAGGCTGGTCTCGAACTCACAGAGATCCGCCTGGCTCTGCCTCCCAAGTGCTGGGACTAAAGGCGTGCGCCACCACCGCCCGGCTTTGGTTATGTTTTTATTTGTCTTTGAGATATTGACCTTCATCCCTTCATTTTCTAAATAAAAAATCAATATTACGTTGAATAATGATTGTAGGTTTATTCAATATTAACTGACCATTTTCAGTTCCTAAGGACCCTGTGTTTACTAGATGTCTTCTACTTTACATTTTTAACACAATGGTTTAAGGAAGTATCTTCCTGAAACCTTGCTCACTTTATTTCAGTATATGTAATTCAGAAGTTTGTAATATTGTCTATATCTCTATTTTTTTTACCATAATTACCATTATATATCCTTTGACAAGTTCAAAGATGACAATAATAGAGTTCACACCACCCTCTTCTATTCCCTTCCAACCCTGTCAGTACTCACTCTTCCCTACATGTGCCTTCATGTATTTTCATGCCTTCACATTCATGTATTTTTACTTTATTTTGTGACTGGGTTTAATCCCTGCCATCCATCTGTGTCACATGATTTTAATAAGTGTCTATAGGAGCCTGTTGGGCTCAATTATAGATATAGAACTGAAGGCAGTAATTGGGACATCTTTATAACCTTCCAGTAACAAAAATTTAATAGGGAAAAGTAGGGCCCTTTGAGCCAACCCTTGATCCATGAGTAACTGTTGACCAGCCAAGTCTTATGCGGGCCCTGTGAATGCAATATCAGCTCTGGGATCATAATCACAAAGGATGGACTATAGTCAGAAAAATTGTATTTTGCATCCTTTCTCCATATTTTCTAGTTTTTACAGTTTCCTCTTACATACTATCCCTGAGCCATAAAGATGGTATATACATGTTCTATTTAAGCCTAAGCAATTAACTGTCATTTACTATCAGCACCTAGAACAGCCATAAGTCTATTGGATCACTGAATTTTATTTCAAGGAGAACTTATCTGATTAATTCTAAGAGAAGCATTTGTCTATGGGTATACATATAAATATTTAGAATATAGTTTTCAACCATTGTAATTGGCTACAAAACAACAGTAAGTTCTTTCTTAAGTACTCCTCAGCTATGACTCTAGTTTTTTTTTTATTTGTTTGTTTGTTTGTTTTTGTTGGGTTTCAAGTATCAGGCCTGAATTCTCTGATGTAGTAATCCACAAATCTAATCAGATTCCATTTGGTTCCCTCTCCCCCTTCCCTCCCCCCTCCCGTAGCAATCATGTCACCAGTGAATTAGTGGGCACATCATGATTAACATTACACTTCACAGTATCCACAACAGATTAAGGTCATTGATACCTTTTCTTCTCCAGCAGCCCGTATAGCAACTTCTGGAACTGTGGAGGCTAGCCATAGGAGAACATATTTCTAGCTCAGTTCCAGGTTGATTTCTTTCTAACCTTCAGTGAAAATGTATAGGGTCTTCAGCAATAGAGTCTTATCAGCTACTTCTGATGAAAAAAAATCCAAGAAGAATACTTGTTTAATTATTTACTATCAACTTGACACAACCTAGGGTCACCTGGGAAGTGAGAAGCACAGCTGAAGAATTGACTCAATCAGATTGGCCTTTGGTCAGCTGGGCCAATTGTCTTGATTGTACACTGACATAGGAGGACCATGTCCACTAAGGGCAGGACCATCCCTAGGAAAGTGGTCCTGGAGTGTATAAGAAAGCATGTTGAGCACAAGATGATGCACAAGTCACTAAGCAGCATTTCTTAGTGGTTCCTGTTTCAATTCTGTTTGACTTCCTTCTCTGAGTCTCTTCCCTCAATGATCAATTGTAACCTGGAAGCATGAGTCAAATAAGTCCTGTCCTCTCCTGACTTTCTTTGTTTTGTTTCAGAGTGTTTTATCACAACAACAGAAATGAAGCTAGAGCAAGTAGTGAAAGACTCTCCTGTTCTGGCTGCCTTTGGGGATTTCATGAACAACAACTCAGAAGCAGGTTTCCCAGGCTGTTACTGAAATTTTTATTGTTTGGTGTTTTGGAAACAGAGACTTATCTGGTCTTTGGCCTTGAACATATTGCATAGCTGTGGTTGCCCTGGAGCATCTAATTCGTCTACATCCACCCACGAAATGTTCAGTATGTAGGTAGGTGTCACCACACCAAGCAAATCTTAACTCATAAAAATATCTACTCCAAAGTCACTTTTTAAATTTATAGTTTTTGCATCAGGGTCAAATTCAAGGACTTTCACATACTAGGCAAGTGTTTTAATATTAAGATGTATCCTTAGAATTCTCAGATATATATATTTTTTCTCAACACAATAATGGTGATAGGGTTATCTGAAGACAACTTCTTGAAAAACTTTGAGCTCACTTCTTCTTTCTTCTTAAATGTATATGGGTGTTTTGCCTGCATATATGTCTGTGAATCATGTGAATACTTGGTGCCTGCTGAGGCCAGAAGAAGACACTGGATCTGCTGGAACTTGAGTTGCAGAAGGTTGTGAGCTGCCTTGTGGGATCTAGGAATCCATGGGAGTCCTCTAGAAGAACAGCAAGTACTCTTAACTGCTAATCCATCCCTCCAGGCCACAAGCTCAAAATTATTATGATTTGATGTTTCTCACCCAAAATATATCTGAAACTTTAATCCTAATTTGGTACTATTAAGATCTAGGAATTAATAAGAAACGATTGTGCCTCGAAAATGTTGTCTTCATGTATAGATCGGTGGCTTAAAGAACATATTAGAGAGAATAAATTAGTTTAATTTCCATGGTTTTCTGCCTTTATAAGACATTCATTTCAGATGACCTTGAAAGCAGTTACTGTGACTGTCTTCATATAATAAATCTACTTGTACCTTAAAGTTGGCCTTGTTAGCTCAAAGCACTGTAAGGAAACAAATTTCCTTTTTTAAATAAATTGCCCAGTCTCAGAATTTCCCTTACAGAAGCACAAGCAGCCAGTTAAAGTATTAGTTAATATATATGATCCAGAGAAAGATACTAAAAGAAAGAGAAATAAAAATGACTAAATATAACCTTCTTCAGAATTAGAAATGAAATGAAGCATTCCAATTGCTTTGGTGCTCTTCTCCCTATAGGAGCTTACACAGGTGTGTTTAGTATATCAGCAAATTTTATGTTTTGTTTCCCCACACTTTCATTCAAAAATTGACTACATGCTATGGAATACATTTTTTACTTTTTAAATATATTCTTTTAAATCAATAAATGGAATGCTTGATTGTTCCGAATGTTTTTCTGTGTTTCCAGTGCATTTATCTCATCAGTGAGACACACAAAATTCTTCTGTACAAAATTAAAGATGCATAGAGTAGACTCTACTATACAGAGTTTCAGAGCCCCTTCATGTAAGATCCAGACTGCTAGTTCATATTTTGTAAAAGGTTTATCCTATATTAGCCACAATCCTTCATTAATGCAATTGATACAAGGGAGTTATGAAACATATTGTTTCATAATTGATAGGAAGTGTTATTTAAGTTTTTACATAAGAATTGGATATAATTAATATTGCCTCAGAAGGCAGAAAAATATTAAAGAGAAAATAATCCGTATATAAAGGAGGAAGACATACAAGGGCATGGTTTGCAAGAGCAGAGTAGAAAATACAGCCCGTGTCTGATGCTAGCCAGTGGCTGATATTTTAGGAGCTATTCACATAGAACATTGCTGAAGCTGAACTGTGAGGAGTCTTGTAAAACAATAGGGAATTTTCTACTTATTTTTTTTAAGGTTAGGTATTCCCCCAGGTAGAAGTAAGGCAAGATACAAGAAGAAGACTACACTAACAAAAACTTTTATTAGAGGTATATTTAATGACAATTACAATAAAAATTTACTACCTGTCACTGTGTCTATTTGATAATAGATTCAAAACAAATACATAGTCCTGTTGAAAAACTAAATAAAACAATTTTTTAATTTTATTGTATTATAGATCTCATAAATATCTCTAAATCAGAAGAAATACTGTTAATGTTAACTATATTCTCCACTCTATAATATTAGTAACAATATTATATACCCTATATTAGATCATTTCCTATATTTGTGGGTAATACAATCTTTGCCTTAAATGTCAATTTTAAAGTTTCTCCAGCAATAGTAGGAGAAACCAGGACATGGTAGCCATTTCTGTATTTCCAACCACTTCTTTCACAAATCTGAGGCTAACTGGGCATTAACTCTAGTTCAGAAATTCTGTGTTCTAGCTGGGATGTTTGCCTTTCTCATTGGACAAGACGAAACTTCTATGTGAAAATTACTATGCCTTCCTTCTACAACTTAGCCTCAGTTTGAGGTTGGTATACAGATGCTGAGCTAAAGAGTGTGCTTTGCAGTCAACTCTGGAAGGATGACTTTTGGCTTCTCAGAAGTTCCTTTGGCTTTTGTGAGGTACTCAGACTTGAACCTCTTGTGTGTATTCCTCTGTCATTCCTCCACTACAGCTAACCAAGAACATCAAGATACATTTATGATACTGGACAAATAAGGAGAAATGGTAAGATGGAAGAGCCATTTTAAGTGTTTTATAAAAAGTAGCTAGATGTGTTGATCATTAGTTTCCTTATAACCAAGAAAACAAATGTTGGTAAGGGTGTAAAAAAAAGGATGAACCCTTAAATATGGTTATAGGGAGTGTAAGATAGTGAAGTCATTATGGGAATCATAGTGGAGCCTTACTGATAAAACTAAAATTACAGTTACCACGTGACTCATCTACACCATTTTTGGGCATGAATCGAAGGACTTGTCATCCTACAAATGAAACTCTTGCACGGTGTTTGCTATTTTAGCAAACTGCCCATGTGTTAAATATTTAAATTGATAATAAAATTATGGTATTATACAATGAAAATTGCATTCTGCCTTAAGGAAAAGAAAATCATGAACATTTCAAAAGAGTGGTTGGAATTGGAAATATTTTAAGCCAGATGGCCTAGAATCCAAAAAAAAAAAAGCAAATGTATATTATCTCTGACACATAGATCCTAATGTGTCATATATATCAATCCTAATATACCTAATGATTAGGTATATTAATTCTGGTGAGAGAAAATGTAGCTAAAGACAAGGAAATTAGAAATGAGCTCATGTGACTGGAAAGAAAAGAGTCTCTGAGACAGGATCTTGGAAAAGACAATAGGAAAGATATAAGGGAAGAATGTGAGATGTGAATGGTACAACAAAGAAAGAGAGGCAGGGAAATAAGTGGAAGTAGGTGTGGTCAAACAAATAAAACATGTATAGAAGCCTTTGGATTCCAACATAAAATAGTTAAAAAGAAAGAAGTATCTGTACAAGGCTAAGGAATGAGTGTTCATCCACAAACAATAGTGTACCATAAAGGCTTATTTCTACATAGGCAGCCTTCCATTTTGTTCCACACTGGATTTGCCCCTCATTCCAGACAAAGAAGGTACTTCTGACTGGATCACTGCTGTCACAACAGAAGGATAAGAGAAGTTTTGGAAGTCACATGCTTACTCTGAAGGTCTACTTATAAGAACACCCCATATATTCAGAGCTAGCCACAAGTCCAAGTGTGTGGCCCAAGACAAGCTGCGAATATCTGTGAAAATTAAGACATTATAAAATTCTTAACTGTCTATGAATATTCATTAATTGTAAATAGAAGTGTTACAGAGTTAACACTAGAGCAACAGGTTTATATTGCAGATTTAATCAGCACATACAATCTAAAAATCACATCAAAATTTGTTTTCTGAAGTGGAAAATTGAGTATGTCCCATTTTTTACATTACAAACATATATTCCAATATCAACATTATATTTTAATCCTTTTCATACTTAATATTTAAGGAAAAACAATAAATGTTCTTTTGTTCTAGAAGTTTTCCATTTGTTTTATTATTATGTCTTCTAGTAATCCACTCAAAATATCAACTTGTCTAAAGTAATCTCCAAAGAAACTGGCAAGGAATGTTTTCATATATGGGTCTGTTGATTTATTGTATCACTGTGTTTTCTTCTATTATGTGCAACATTAACACTATTTAAGTTAAACACAATTTTGTTGGACTTTCCTTCATACACACACATACACACACACACACACACACACACACACACACACACACATTATTTCCATTTGAAAGAGGATCAACTTTAAACTACAGATGCCTTTTTGAATAAATTGCTTTTAATTTTTTAAATGTTATTTATTATATGAATTCATTACAAGTTAGCATTTTCATGGCTGGAGAGGTAGTTCAGTCAATAAAGTTGTTTCTGTAAGAACTTGAGTTCCATCTTCAGAACACACAGAGCAAACCTACTGAAAAATAGAATTCCATTGCTGAGAAGGTAGAGACAGATAGATTCCTTAGGAATCAGTGGCCATGAGCCTAGCAAAACCATCAAAGCCCCAAACCCCAGGCTTATAAGAGACCTTGTCTCAAAAAAAGAAAACAAAAAACAAACAAAAAAATGATTATCTCAGTTATCTCCCAAGGAACAACATCTCAGTTTATCCTCTGGTCTCCACACTAGCACACATAATTGTATTCTTACATGTACAAGGATGATCACAAACAATAACATTAATCTCTTAATTCCTTAGATAGAATAACATGTATTAAAAATGAACAGTTCTCTATTTCTAACGGCTACCCTGTTTCTGAAAAATTACACCTACAAATTATTCTACAATAGTATTACGGTGAAAAGCACTGTGGTCATTTTTATCATCTTTGCTGGTACCATCATGACGTTCATTTGTAGGATATTATTTGATACATGTCGCCAATTATTAATACTGAAGATGAATATATGAAGGAGACAGTAAGTACAATGCAATCTCATTTCAAAAATGAGGCAACGAAGTGATTTTTCTTATGTGCCTGTATTAGTTAATTTTCTGTTGTTGTGTTAAAAAGCAATCAAAAAACGTAACTAATGAATGAGTTTATTTGTCTTAACACTCCTAAGAGATAAGAGTCCATCACTGGAGAAATGTATCCCAGGACAACAAAGAGGAAGCATGGTGCTTGGAGCGACAAACTGAGAGATCAAAACTTAAACTATTAGCATGAAGCAGAGATCAAACTTAAGCAGGGGCAAAGCAGTAGACTATCAAAGCCTACTCCTAGGGAGGCTTCTTTCAGTAAGTCTTCATAAAGTCCCTAAGGAGCACTGCTGCCTACGTACCAACTGTTCAAATATCTCAACCTAGGGGCACAGTCTCATTCTAAGCTCTACAATATGTATATTCTTTATTTTGTAATTTTTTCTTGTGATATACAAGGCAGTTTTGCTTTTTTTTCTGCTTTTGTTCTAATTAATTTCACAGGCTTTTGAAAGTACACAAAATTCATTGAAATTCATTAAATAATGTATTATGAAAATTTATAATTTTTAAGACTCTGTAATATTTATGAATTATTTAACTCCTTATAATTTCTCAATTTACTTGATTCCTCCAGTTATCTGTGATAGCTCTTTGATATGCTAAAAGAGTTAGAGAATCCTTTTCACTTTATGGCTTTTAAATATTTAATCAGAGCTTTAAATTTTAATAGTCTCTATATTAAGAAGGATGTTTCTACCTTTGAAAAATAGTTTACAAATTGGTATTCTTTCTTTTATAGCAGGCTTCATATTTGAATCATTAATGTACCCATTTGAGACTCATTTATTCTGGAGAGCTTTTAGAAGTTTGCATCATGCCTATTTGGCCGTAAATATTTCTGATAAGGAGAAGTATATGTAAAAATCTCTCTTGAGAAGTACAAATACGTTTTTCTTGTTCTGTCTTTATATTCATCTGGATTTAATAGTAAGTAATACAAATTTGAGAGTTCCATTACGCATATATACAAGTTCCTTTAGCCATGGTAGACATACTTACATTTAAAATAGGGTGTAGAGTTTAACAGGTCTAAATGAGGATTTTATGAGACTACCCTTCAAATAAATACCAAGCCAAGGCCACTTATAGAACATTTCATCATACACCTGCAGCTTCTATAGATATATAAATCTTATTTTAAATATTGGAAGAAAAAAAATAATTTGGTAAGATCAATAAAGAGTGTAGGTATAGACATATGAGGTTACAAAGAGTATTTTAAGTGCCAGTACATCTCATAGTAAACAGTCTTGGCTTCCATATGCTTAATTGGAGTGAGGTCTTCAAAACTGCTATGTGATCTTGCCCATCAGCATGTCTCTTAGCAAAGTTTGTTTATTACACTACAGGCTAATTCCTCCACTTAGTACTGGAAGGGCTTTGGAAACTCCAGATACATCATTTGTTTGTTTCTTTCTTTCTCTTTCTTTTTTTCTTTCTTTCTTTCTTTTTTGTTTGTTTTTTTGTTTTTTGGGTTTGTTTTTGTTTTTGTTTTTTGAGACAGGCTTTCTGTATGTAACAGTCCTAGCATTCACTTTGTAGACCAGGCTGAACTTGAAGTCAAAAGATCCACCAACCTCTGCCTCACAAGTACTGGGATTAAAGACATAAACCACTATAAGCTGATGAGATAACAATTCTTACTGTGTGTTATTTTGCTATCACTGTCAACTGGAACAGATGTATGAATCTATGTGTACTTGCTTGAGTTTATTAAACTGGTTGACTTTTAAGCAATGTTTGTTTATAGCTTGAATAAATCACTAATCAAAGTATTGTGGGATTTAGTTTTGCTTTGTTATTTTCTTTTATTGTTTTCTAATAGTACAGTGACCATTTCCATTCCTTAGAAAACAAGAATGACTGGTAGTAACACATGGAAGGATTGGACAGGTTAATAATAGTGTTCAGATATGTCCTAAAATATTACATCCATTCAATAATACTTTAAATCATTAAATGTGTCCTTTGAAAGGTATTCCTGAATTTCTGATGGTATGCCTATTGCTTTCTAAATCTAATGCACTCATTTTTACCTCTGTAGCTCTTGTTGTCCATTGACATATACCACAGAAATGCAAATTCTTATTCCTCTACCCGACTAGGCCCAAGGTGCATTAACATACTAACAGTGTTGAATGTTAGCATAGACATCCTGCCCTAAATTAGGTCTAAAAATTGACATGGAAGGGTGTTTATTCATAGTAGGTCCTAAAATCATAACATCACTTCTGGTGTCCCATTACTTGAAGCTTTAAATGACAATAAAGTATAGCAAGAAAAAGAAAAGCATAATTGACTTTATCGAACATGAACACCAAGTCAAAATTTATTAGTAGCTACCTGGTGTGTTTGTGTGTGTGTGTGTGTGTGTGTGTGTGTGTGTGTGTGTGAGAGAGAGAGAGAGAGAGAGAGAGAGAGAGAGAGAGAGAGAGAGAGAGAGAGAGAGAGATTATCTATTGCCTATGTTTTTGTGGGTGTAGCTAACTTCCTTGGGTTGAATTTTTCTTCTAGCACCTTCTGTAGAGCTGGGTTTTCAGATAGATATTGACTAAATTTGACTTTGGTATGACATATCTTGTTTTTTCCATCTATGGTGATTTAAAATTTTCCTGGATATCGTAGTCTGGGCTGGCATCTATGGTCTCTTAGAGTTTGCACGAAGTCTGCTAAGGTTCTTCCAGCTTTCAGAGTCTCCATTGAGACTTCAGGTGTAATTCTGATAGGTCTGCCTTTATATGTTTCTTGGTCATTATTTTTTTTGCAGCTTCTAATATTCTTTTTTTTTCATTCTGTATGTTTAGTGTTTTGATTATAATGTATCGGATGACTTTTTCTGGTCTAATCTATTTGGTGTTCTATAAGCTTCTTATACCTTTATAGGTATGTCCTTCTTTAGGTTGGAAAAATTGTCTTCTATGATTTTATTGAATACATTTTCTGGCCTTTTGAGCAGGGATTATATTCCTTCCTCTATTTGTGGTGACATTTTATTTGTGTGCTAACAAATAAAGCGTGCCTGGGGATCAGAGGACAAAACTAGTCACTATATTAAACATAGAAGTCAGGAAGTGGTAGCACACACCTTTAATCCTAGCATTTGGAAGGTAGAGATTTATCCAGATCTCTGTGATCTCAAGGCCATACTGGAAACTGCAGAAGAATCTTAAAAGGTCTTAATAGCCAGGCGGTGGTGGCGCATGCCTTTAATCCCAGCACTCGGGAGGCAGAGGCAGGCAGATCTCTGTGAGTTCGAGGCCAGCCTGGACTTCAGAGGGAGTTCCAGGAAAGGTGCAAAGCTACACAGAGAAACCCTGTCTCTAAAAACAAAAGCAAAAAGTCTTAATAATAATAATAAAAAAACCCAGAGCCAGGTATTGAGGTGAATGCTGAAAGATCAGAGAAGCAGAATAAACCACAGCTAACCTCACCTCGCCAACTTCTCAGCTGATCCTGTTTCCTCAGACTGGAAGCCTCAGACTGAAAGTCCTCATCTGAATGGATCTTAGCTGAACTGCTGCTAAAAGCCTAAAAGCTTAAAAGCCTTCTAGTTCCTGGTCCTCATACCTTAATCTACCTTTATGCTTCCTGACATACCTTCCTTGTACTTCCTTGTATTAAAGGCATATGTCTTTCTCAAGCAAGACATGAGATCTCAAGTGCTGGGATTAAAGGTGTATATCACCATGCCTGGTAGCTTCTAGTGTGGCTTCAAACTGACAGAGATCCTGATGGATCTCTGCCTCCAGAAGGCTAGGATTAAAGGTCTGTGTGCCACCATTTTCTGGCCTCTATGTCTGTCTTGTGGCTGTTCTGTTCTCTGACCCCAGATAAGTTTATTAGGGTGCACAATATATTGGGGGACACAATATCAGCACAGGGAACAGAGCCAGGCATGGTGGCACATGCCTTTAATTCCAGCACTAGTTAACCATAGAGGTTTGGAGGTCTATGCAGACAGACAAGAACTGATAGAGCTGGGCAGAAATAGATAGTGATGTAGCTAGGTAGAGAGAGGAAGTAAAATGGCAGGGCACAGAAAGGTATATAGGTGTGAGGTATAAAGGAAGTTGTTCTCACTTGGGCTCAGGATTTCCTAGTGGCAATAACTTATGGCTGACTTGTTCTGTCCATCTGATCTTCCATCTTTCACTCCAATATCTGGCTCCAGGTTTTTATTAATAAGACCATTTAGCAATTCATATTACATCTGGTGCCCTAACATTTATGTCATGAAATCACAAAAAATAGCTGCTTGCCTGTGGCTCAGGCCTGAGTTGAATGTGTCAGAATCTTCACCTCATGTGAGCTGGAGTCTCTTTGACTTCTTCTCTCCTGGTGGGTTGTGGGCTCTCTCTGTATCCCCATCTTGGACTGCTACCACACTAGGTATGTGCCTTAAAACTCCCTCCAGCTTTGACTGTTCTATGCAGTCAGCAGAGTTGGTGAGTCAATTAAGATTTCTTAAAAGGATAAATTAATTAAAAGAGAAGTTTGGTACATTAAAAAATGGGAAACATTTTTACAATGGAGGGAATTTGGTCTCTGATAACACATTAGGTGGTCTGAAAATAGAACAATTAGATGAGGTAATTAATGTTGATTGGATTTACATAACATCAATTATGAATATTATTTGTTTGATCATTTTTGTTTTATCATTAAAAAAGTTGGTCAATATGAGTGCCAAGATAAAAGTTATAGAAAATTTTGTTTTAAAAGTTCATAGAGATATTCAGACCCAGACAAAGAATTTAAAGGTGAACATATATCAGTATTGTATTATACGGTTACAGAGAAACAGCCAAACTTAATCTATCTGGTAACCTTATAGGAACTGCCAAATGCTCAAGGCTGTATATGAGCTGATTGGACTCCTGTGCAAATGTTAGATTTGAGGAGATTCAAGGAAACTATAGTCTCATACAGTGTGCATTCTCTGTTTGTAAAGCAGATGTTAAACTTGTGGTCAACTTGTAATAGAATTATTCTTCAAGATTGGAAAAATTTGGTTACAGCTGTTTTAGAGGCTGGAACCAGTTACAGTGGAGGACCTGGTGGAAATAGAAAGCTAAGATCATTGATAAACGATGTAGAGCTAGAGGTATGAAAATTTCTCAAGATCAACTTTATGGAGAAAACAATTATGGTGATATACAAAGGCAGTCTTTATATGATGACCACACCCTGGCTTTATGCCACACAGTAGCTTTGAACGCTTGGGACAGAATTGAAGAAGTAGACTTATTACTAACTAGCTCCTACACTTAAATTAACACCTAATTATTATCTATGTTTAGCCAAGTGGCTTGGTACTTTTTCTCAGTGTGGCGTTTTCATTTTGTTTCCTCTGTGTCTGCCTGGCAATTCCTTACTCTGCCTTTCCTCTTCTCAGAATTCTCCTAATCTGGTTGTCCTGCCTATACTTCCTGCCTGAATACTGGCCAATCAATGTTTTAATAAAACCAATTCAAGTGACCATTCTTTACAGTGTATAAGAAGATTATTCCACAGCAAACTATATAAAGATGTATTATGTAAATATGTAAATTATGTGAAGATGTGTTGCTGTTTTACCTTACCTGCCTAATGAACCCAATTGATCTAATAAAAAACTGAGTGGCCAATAGTGAGCAAGAAGGTATAGGTAGAATTTGCAAGCTGGGAGAATAAGTAGGAGGAGGAATTTAAGCTAGAGATAAAGAAAAGAAGACCACAAGGGGAGGGGCCAGTCAGCCAGACAGGAAAGAAGCAAGAAAGTGGGACATATAGAATAAGAGAAAGGTAAAGAGCCCCAAGGCAAAACATAGATGAATGGAAACAGGTTAAATTAAGCTAAAAGAGACAGGGGAATAAAACTGAGCTAAGGCTAAACATTCATAGTTAATAATAAGTCTCCTTGTCTTTATTTGGGAGCTGGTTGGCAACCCAAGGAAAATGCCAACTACAACATCATGAACTACATAAAAGATTTTTAGCCCATAATTACCTAACGGTGCTCCCAGAAGTCCTAAAGTTTTTAAGATTACAGTGAATTTTTCATAAATAATATGACCATACCATTTTCTACTTTTGTAGCCCTTAGTCTAACATGACCTGTCATGCAACCAGATAGAAAAGGGCTTCTCAAGAAAAGCTTCCTATTGAACAAGCTTTAGAGAGAGTGTAAAATCTGCATAACATATAGACAGAGGAATGGTGTTTGTTTGTCTGCCATTTTATCTTGAGATTGTCAGTGCCTTTACTCTGAAATAATCTCTATCTTCTACATCATGCACTATTTTTTTTCTTCCATATCCTTTCTGCAGAGATCAAAAAACTACAGAGCCCAGATAACCCAGTTTCATGCAACTGTAATTTGAGCACTCAGGAGCCGAAGTGGAGAAGACCACTGATTTGAAGCTAGCCTGAACTATAAAATGAAATACTGTTTCAAGAATACTAAAAAGAACCAAAAAACATAAGTCTGACTCAAGATACAAAGAACTAATGGTTCCGTAACTCCAACAGGTAAATGTTTGCCATTCTAATGAGTAACTATTTTGGTTCCTTTCCTCCAAAATAATTAAGATCCATATATCCTGTTCTACCTTTAGTGACAAGAACAAGGCCAGCCTCAGTATCAACACTATTATCAAGTAGATATACGCCCTTAGGCAGTACTGAAAACATTAGTTACCCACCTGTGACATACAGAATTAATATAAGCAGTGTTGTTTCTTCAAAAGCTGCTCCACTGAACCATTTGTTTTATTTCACCAAGAAGGTTCAGATTCTTTTTACCACACTTTTCTTATTCACTGTCTTCCAAGTTGACATTACTCTGCCTCTATCTGTCCCTGCGCTCGGACCTAAAAAACTTTTCCATCTATTGCCTTTGATGGTGCTGTTGTCCACACAAACAATTTGTATTTCAGTCAACGAAATCATGCATTCTTTAGTTATTGAATAAAGTTAATCACATTTAATTCATTACATAATAAAGATATTACCCTGTTCACTGAATCTCTGAATATGTGCTAGATTCTTTTTGAGACAAGGACTCACTGTGTCACTCTGGCTGACCTGGAATTTGTTATCCAAATCATACTGACTTAAAGTCATTGTGACCTGTCTGCCTCTGCCTCCAGAGACCTGGGCTTGTTAGTAATAAACAAATTCCTTCCTTAGTCCTCAAAGTTCATTTTGAACAGTGATTAATATAAAATTATAACAGTTTCATCTGTGAAGAAGAACAAAAATTGAAATAAAAACACCTACTTGATTTGCTCCTTGAAGAAGCATTAGGTGGTCTTGCAGCTTAAAAATGCATTTTCATAGGGTGGTTTCTTATCTGCCAAGAAACTCCTAGGCATGACTGTGAATTCATAGAGGGAACTGACAGGCATTGTATAAGCCTGTAAAACACTATTTGTATTGCGCCAGGATAAATATTTTCAGTACATAGAAACTGATTAAAAAGAAAACTATAAAACAACAAAAAGTTATTCCTTTTATCTTTTAATCTAACCAAAGATCTTCTGATGTTTACATAGTTTTTATTTTATTTTAATCTTAAGAAACAATCAACCATAAATTATCTGTCTCCTCCTTCTTTTATATCACTTCATCTTCCCATACGCGGTGATTTGCAGTCTGGTGGAGCCATAGTGGGGTATCATAGTATCCCATATGAGGTCTTGAGTGTGAATAGTGGCTTTTGCTTCAGTTTCTTTGTTTTCATTGCCAGACAAATATACATTCAAAAGTGAGATTTATTGCTTCATTCTAGTAAAACATCTAGAGAGAAGACTGCCTTTAATATATTTCTAGAGAACTGTTCAAATAATAGTTTATAATCCAGTTTTACTTGCCCACATTTAGTTTTCCACATGCTGGCAATTGTTCAGGGTCCAGGGTGGATGATATAATTTGTAACCTCATTTTTGGACAGCATAGCCATTTATTAAACAGGCATTTTTGCCTGAATATAGAAACTCCTGCTCTATTTCTATGGAATATTTACTTTGGAAAATAAGTGATTATAAATTCTGCTTTTGCTCTGTTGTCATTTAAATCTACCAGACTCTTCGCTGTGTGCATTACAGGAATATCTTTCTCAAGGATCTACATGCGATCCTTTTGGAAGAAACCCAGCAACATGGATGATGCTCCTGCCAGTCATATGGGAAAATGGGAGTCTAGCTCACATCAGCTTCAAGAAGCAAGCACAGCTTTGTGTAACCACACTGACTAGCACTCCTTCTGAATGCCTTGTAGTTTTTTAATTGATAGTTCGTTTAGACCACTCGTTCTCAACCTTCCTAATGCTGTGACCCTTTAATACAGTTCCTTCTGTTGTGTTGACCCATCTGTAAAATTATTTTCATTGCTACTTCATAACTGTAATGTTGCTACTAGTATTAATCTGAATATAAATATCTGTGTTCTCTGGCAGTCTTAGGCGACCCTTTTGAAAGAGTCATTCTACTCCCAGATGGAGAAGCAGGGATTTTTTGTTGTTGTTGTTGTTTGTTTATTTCATCCCTTAGGCTTTATCACATGTAGGATAAATTTCATTTCCAGTTAAGGAAGTATTACACCAACCAGGTTAAAAAAAAAAAAAAAAAGTAAGGAAGACTTTATTCATATTGAAATGGAGAAATGGAGAGAAAAGAGTAAACCTCACTGAAACAGGAGGCAAGCTAGTTCTAAAATGTCTAAGTCAGAGGTTCTCAACCTGGGTCTGGGGTCATTCTGAGATTCACCAGTCTGACAATGAATAAAGTTTAACAAATAAGTGGCTTTTAGTCATGTACTCCTGTCAAGGTCACCAAGGACTTGAGATTCCCTATGTAGGGCCTAGTCATCTCAGTGAGGCTTTGATGAAGTCAAAGAGCACAGTTCCAATGTATTCTTTGCAAGCAGAATGTTCTATACTGCAAAATAAGTTTTTGTTTAAAGAAGCAGAAACAGCAATTTACCTTATGACCTATGACTTTGCATAAACAACAGTTTTGTTAAAATTGAACAAGACCAGGCAATTACAAAAAAAAATATTCCTTAACACTGGAAGTCTTTGCTTTATAGTTCTCTTAAACACAGTAATTTTAAACTTTTAAACATAAATTTAGCCATTAACATAAAATAAAAATAAAATTAAAAAGGATACAGTTAAAAGATACTGCAAAGATAGCATTCATTGTACTAATTTATATTTGACTATAAATAATTTTTGAATGAATATTTTTCACGATATCCTAATATAAACTAAGTAACCAGGCATCATAAATGTATAACACAACAACTACAATGAGATTTTATAAATCGTTCATCCTATGGATGGCTTCTAAAAGAAAACCACCAAAAAAACTGAGTTGCTTCAATTGTCTCCATGCCTACCTACTGCTAGAGGTTATTATCTAAGTAAGCTTTTCATCTTTATGCTGACATTATGATAATATGGACAACAAATTATTTTGGCTGATGATATATTTTTCAATTTTCCAATGTAACAATTCTCAGTGATTGTATTTCTGCTCCTAACTATAATAAATTCTCTTATGCTTTTCATTGTATGTAAGTACAACTTGTAAAAACTGAAGGATGACCTCATTATCAATAATTCATGCTCAATCATGTTGTGTTGCATTTGATGACAGTATTGTACTGTGTATTCTTTTAGAACTTATATCCCGTAATGTGGCCATTTGAATATGAGACCTAAGATTATTATAAAGGAATCAACAGATCATAACCAGATGTGCAGTGATTTATTTCAATGGCACTATTAGGATTGCAAAGCTTTCAAAGACAATCACTAAAAATCTCAATCAAGGATGAAAAAAATAGCTTGCCTTGAAAAGAAAAGCATTTTCAGGGGAACAAAATCATTTAATGTATTTTCTAGGTAATTATTCTTTGTTGAACCACAATTGCAATGCTGATGATTCTTTTTACTAGCAAGCTGCTGCCAGAAGGTGCACAGGGGTGCAGAAAAAGGCATAATTTTGACTAATTCCTTTTTTCCTCTTTGCAGATTTGAGAATATCAGATAAATTGTTACTTGTATTTTAGGGTTACTAGGGATTTAATTATATGGTACAGGACAGTGATAGATTCCCTTGCTTTTTGCTGTATTTCCTATAGCTCATTGATTACTTATTCAGGTTGTTCTATGAAATACAAACACTAGCTCAGATGTGCAATTTGTAGCATAATGCTATTCAACTCAGCCAATGGAGAGGGAAACTTTTTGAATTACTGCTAGAAGTTACAATATTTTTATTATGTTGATTTATTTGGAGAAGGTTGCATGCCAGGACATACCTGTAGAGATCAATGGGCACTTTACTGAAGTCTTTAGTCCTTTCTGTTTTGTGAGTCCTGGGGACTGAACTCTAGTTGCCAGACTTAGCTTCATCAGGCTCTCTAGTGTTAGGAATAAAGGAATGTGTAGTCATACTTGGGATTTAAGCTTTCTTCTCTTCTTTGTCCTCTCCAATGACTTTTGTTTTGTTGCATTTCTTCATTTACTGTATTGATATATCATTTGAACATGAAAATTTAAGTACTATTTCTCTTTCTTTCCCTTCAAGATTTTCTGTCTATGAGCCTCTGTTACAAGTTGCATATTTCCACTAGTTTTGGGAAATCATTTAGCGTAGAGTATCTTTTAAAACAAGTATATAGATACAGTTCTTGAAGAAAATTATGGTTATTTTTTCAATTTTAAGGGCATATGAGTTTAAATATTCATGCTTTGTTTAAATATTTTTTTCAATAGAGATTTGGAAATCATTCAGAACATTATCAAATAAGTATCTTCCTATCACTACTGATCCCTCAAAGGAAACCGTGAAGCCCCAGGGCAGGATGTGATTTCAGTCAGGGTGTGAGTTAGTGTCTTTCATTCTGTACTTTGATTTGTAAAGAATATCCTTACACCACATAGGTAAGACTTTCTATGTTTCACAAGGCATTTACCATGTTGTGAGGACAGCTGTGCTCATATATTTGTTACTGGATCAATAATATTTCCTGATTCTGAAGTTAGAATTAGTAAGCTTTTACTGAGAAGTAAAGATGACACATTTATTTCCATCTCCTCATTCTGTATTTCTCCATTGATTCATAGCTGAGCTGGAAGAAAGTGTGACCTCATGTCTTGAGCATTTCATGTTTCAGTAATGCCTTCTAGGAAACTACAAAGTTGTGCATGTACTGATTAGTAGTAGTCTTCCTTCTGTTCTTCCTTCCTTCCTTCCTTCCTTCCTTCCTTCCTTGCTTCCTTTCTTTCATTTTACTTTCCTCCCAAGTTAAAGATAGAAACTTAGGAATAGATTTAGGAGATATTGAAATATAGCTGTTTCATAAAAACATCTTTGAATTATTGGTGATAACAAAATGTAAGGGTACCTCATGTCCCTATGTATACTATATTTTAAATAAATACACTTTGAATTATCAAAAAACTAGCAGATGTCACGATGGCATTTTAGAATAAAGTCTTAGGGTGTCCCTATTCCCTTATCTCCTCTGCGTTATGTTAATAAAGCTTGCAATTTAAAATTTTTTGTTAAATGTGCAATTGACAGAGTGATTTGCTATAGATTAGAAGTGATATTAATCAAGGAACAAATGAATAAACAATAAGACAGAGAGGGCTGGTTATCGAAGGCTATAAATATTCTGGGTGAAAACACAATAAGGAATGTAAAGCCTTGGATAGTTACATTTTGGGAGCCCTGAGTATGTAAAACCATTTTAATATGAAGCAATTTTAAAGCTACTGGACCCATGTAAGCGTTTTTTCCCCATGAATATATAGAAAAGTAGGTAAATATTAATATAATTAAATAAAATATTCTAATACCAGTCTTTCTTTTCCTTTACACAGTAAGCCACTCAATTTTTGTTCTTTTTTATTATTAATTACCTAGTTACCAACTAATTGTGTATGTCTCATTGTAGGATATCCTGTTTCTTAAGATTATTTCATTTTTAAACAATATAGATCTTACATTTTTGGCTTATTTCTTGCTTATTATATCCTTACTCATGTTGTGATGCAACACAGCACATTATTTTATTAGAACTAATGGCTTATAAACATAAAACTCATTTTTCAACCATTGGTAAATCTTGAAACATTTGGACAATAAACATTGCACTGAAGACTGTGATCTCCTTCAGTATTAAACACATCTCTTGGTACATAGCACACAATAGTCTTATTTTTTCAGGGAATGTTCTGAACTCATCTGATAATTCTTAAAACCAACGTAAGACAATACAGTGTCTCCCCATGGGTCAGTCACTAGAGAACATTACTCAGTTTGCACCAGTAGTGAGAACAAAAGATCTTAAGAACCTTAGAGGTGACAGACGTCTTTCAGAGAGATATCTGACACATAGCACACATACACTGCAAAAATCACTGTTCATTGTCCTATGTGTCCTTGCTGAAATTTTCATCAGTAAAGAACGATGTTATGACTCACTGTTTCATAATCCTTTTAAAAGGAAAATCAGAAAGTTAAGAGCATAAAATAGTAAAGTACAAGAGCTTTGAGGGCAAAATTATAGAAGGGCAATAACTCAGAGGCTTAATCTGATCTTATGGCTAACATGATCAAAAGCAAAAGCAAACACAAGTCTCATCATCATTCAAGTGAACCTGTGAACACTAAAAGAAGATAACTATTGCCTGTATGAAGATTTTACTGGCTTTTAGTCTTTTGTTTGGGTGTGTATATAGATAAATAAAATAAATATGTATATAATATAAGCATACATTAATGTCTGTGTGTATTGATATCTACATATATGTATAGGCAATTTAGTATATATTTGCATATACTCTTATGTATGTTGCATTACATATGTTATTAGTTTCACAGAAATAATATTATGAATTGCTAGTGTTAAACTAAAAGAAAGTGTCATTTACCTGGCCTAATATTTAGCTGTTGTAGATAGTCCAGCAATTATCAAAGACATGTCAGAATGCTTTGGATGAACAGTTCTTCATTGTGTCTCAATGTATAATATGAATAATCATTGTTGGCAAACATACCTAATTCATTAGTTATTATAGCTAAGAGACTACATTTTTAGTAAAAACTTATAGGTTAGGAGTAGTAGGTAGGGAATGTAATAACTTTGAAAGCTACATTTTTGTGGGGCATATTCAAATAAAAACTTTGAGCAAAAAGCATGTATTAGAAGATTATAGACACATATGAGAGACAATAAATTTCCTTCTATTTTTGTTGTTGGTGCTCACACTTCTTTATAACTGCCAGACAATAAATGAAAATGAATTACTAATTTTACTAGCTTTCTTGGGCTTGATACATCTACTTGAACATGTGTAAGTTGAGAAACACTTATCAGAAATGCTTGTTACTAGAAGTAACAATGTGGAGGTTCTTTCAAATTGTATGATGTTTGCACTGAAATTATTCATTAACATAAATGCTCCAAAATTCAGTTTGGATTTCAAACTTTTGTATTTATGATGCTAAATGTGTATACAGTACTTTCTGGTGGTTTATTTTTTCATCTGGAACTATGTTTCTTCCTGTTTGAAAGATTAAAAAGTTATTTGATTCTCTAATGAAGTTAATATCAAATAGAGAGGCAAAAGTTAAACATACTTAAATTTCTTGGCTTCCCGCCATAAAAGTATGCATCCTCTGATAACATACAATTACTATTGTAATTAAAATTAAGGGTCAAGATGATGCATTCTTTGTTTACCTCAACTTAAAAGTAACTTGAAGTTTAAATGTTAGACATCTCAAGGGCCACTAGAAATATGCTAAGGTCCCTCATGATATATATTTTATTCTTCTGTTTTGAAAGTCCGTTCAACTTGGTTGTTCTTACTTGTTAGTTAAGACAATTAAGTACTATCTAAAGACAAGTATATTTTGACTTCAATTTGTTCAACATGTCATTCACTCATTCTATAATTATTTTTAAGAGTCTAGTATATTTCATAATGGTAAAATTTCCAATTAAGAGCAACTACTTAACTGAAGCTATTGTCATAATTGTATGCTTCAGAGGTCAGTGAATGAAAAAGAACAAATGTAGTTTGTATTGAGAAAAGGTTTAAAATAACAGTACAAAATTGGGACTGTCATTCACTTGACATTAAGACAAAATGAGATAATTGAGAATATATTTTCAAATATATTCATGTACAGTTATGTATCTTTTATGCCAATACAATCTCATAGAACCAACAGACTTCAAGTGGGCTTTTACGTGAGGTCTTTGTTTAAATCATGAAGATCATAAAGCTGGCAGCTTCAGACAGATATAACAGCAAGAACTGCAAGACTCATTTGATTTAATTCTATATAAAGTATAAAATTCATATTATGAATGAATAACCACTATGGTCAGAGGGATGCAGACAACACAGAATAAAAAACTGAATTTCATTATTTTTGAGCATAAATATACGTATGAGACCAGTCAATCATTAAACAGTTTGTTTTATGAGACAATTTTCATATCAAAAATATATTACTTCCCAGAATGGATAAACAAAATGTGGTACATATACACAATGGAATACTACTCAGCAGAGAAAAACAATGACATCATGAGGTTTGCAGACAAATGGATGGATCTAGAAAAAATCATCCTGAGTGAGGTATCCCAGACTCAGAAAGACAAACATGGTATGTACTCACTCATGACAGGATACTAGATGTGGAACAAGGATGACTGGACTGCTACTCACATCACCAGGCAGGCTACCTGGAAAACAGGACCCCAAGAAAGACACAGGGATCGCCCAACGACAGAGAAATGGAATGAGATCTACATGAACAGCCTGGACAGGAGTGGGGGCAGTGAAGGGCGAGGGTCGAGGGAAAGAGAGCTTGGGTGAGTGGGAGATCCCAGCTGGATCAAAAACAGAGAGGGAGAACAAGGAATAGGAGACCATGGTAAATGAAGACCACATGAGAATAGGAAGAAACAAAGTGCTAGAGAGGCCCACAGAAATCCACAAAGATACCCCCACAACAGACTGCTGGCAATGGTCGAGAGACAATCCGAACTGACCTACTCTGGTGATGGGATGGCCAAACACCCTAATTGTCGTGCTAGAAACCTCATCCAACTACTGATGGATCTGGAGGCAGAGATCCATGACTAGGCCCCAGGTGGATCTCTGGGAGTCCAATTAGCAAGAATGAGGAGGGTTTATATGAGAGAGAATTGTTGAGACCAAGGTCGGATAAAGCACAGAGACAAATAGCCAAACAAACGGAAACACATGAAATATGAACCAATGGCTGAGGGGTCACCAACTGGATCAGGCCCTCTGAGTGGGTGAGACAGTTGATTGGCCTGATCTGTTTGGGAGGCATCCAGGCAGTGGGACCGGGTCCTGTGCTCATTGCATGAGTTGGCTGTTTGAAACCTGGGGCCTATGCAGGGTCCCTTGGCTCAGCATGGGAGGAGGGGACTGGACCTACCTGGACTGAGTCCACCAGGTTGATCTCAGTCTGTGGGGAAGGCTTTGCCCTGGAGGAGATTGGAATGGGGGGCGGGCTGGGGGGAAGGTGAGGGGGGCGGGAGGGGGGAGAACAAGGAAAAATAAAATAAATTAAAAAAAATTGTTGTAAATAATAAAATATAATAAAAATAATATTTAAAATGTGAAAAAAAAAAACCTATGCACATTGTGTTCTGCTGAGGATAACCATTTCAAGAGCTGAGGTTTGTGATTTTTGTTTTGATAGTATAAGTAATAGTTTATTTAAATGACCATATATGCATTTTACCATTTTTGTTTGTTTTTACATTTTTAAATTGAAAATAAACTTTTCTTATACAGTAAAAAAAAAAAAAAATATATTACTTCCCAAATCTAAAGTGGTCCTAAACTATACACAAATAAAGATTTTTTTTATTATTGCATAATCTCCTTTCTTTTGCTTTTGACAAATCATTTCTGGTCTCTGAAATTTTGTATGCAGATTTTGTGGTAATTTTTTTTCCTGCAATAACTGCTTTGAATAAACAGCATGATTTTCAATGCCTTTACCTAATAAAGATAATGAGCAAAAATAAAATGCAAAAGACAACAGCTGATGCAATGGTGAATCATCCAAATGCCTGATTTTCTTGACTTTCACCTGCTGCTGCTATAGAAGCAGCTATTAACAACTGACAGATGGTGCCAAAGCCCATTGTTGCTTTCAGCTCTCTCTTTCCTTTCTTCGTCCCTCCTCTCCCCACCTCCTCACTTATTACAATATCATTGTTCCTGGAAATGTTAATTCTCTTGGAGCATTGTGTTAACAATATCAAAACTCATCACAGTTGGATATGTTATTGGCCTGTAAACCAAAAAGAAAAGATGAGTTTCTGAACTTTACCTATTACTCCTTTGTCACAAAATGCAGTGAGTCCTCTGTTCTCCCTGGCAGGCAACCTCCATTGTACATCATTTCAGGATCTGGCAATCAATATGCCTTGGTGTTTTCCTTACAAAGCCATTTTAAGTGTGTAGATGTGCATGACCTAATAAAATATATGATTTTTCTAGGCAAATATCGCTTCCTTCTATAAGCAATAAAATAATCATTTAAAAATATGTCCAAAAGTTTATATTGAGAGAGTAACTCCCATATTTATCCACTACTTCAAGTTTTAGTTCAAAGTTACTATTGTGATTGTAGATGCTATTCTCGTCAGTGTTTTCTTCTTTATAGAGGAAAACTGGTTATAAAAGATAACTAATATACAGCTATATTCTTGAGTGTAATTTAACTACACAATTTTTATCTATTTCTGTATTCTCTTCCTTTTGGTAGTACATCAGATAATGCAAACTTGGCAGAATAAAATTGTGAATGTATTATTTAATGTTATGAATTTTACACATTGAAAATTTTTCTTATTGAGCTAACATGAAGATATTTGCATCATTCTGCTCTTTCTCACATTAAAAAGAACAGCCTGGGATTTGTTTTGTTTTGCTTTTGTTTGTCTGAGCCTTTCTGGCCTTTTGGCTCATAAACACCATCTATCTTCAAAGCCAGCAGAAGCCAGTTGACTCTGATCTAGTTCAATACTGGGCTATGAGCCTTCTATATCCCTGTTTCACATTTGCAGAGTCCTTGTTACACCATCTACAGGATCAGTGTATTGTCTTTGTTTCTAAACATAAAGCAGGAACCTGAACTCAATCTATAACCAGAACTCCTGCTGCTATAGAAAATATTTATAGGATTTTGAGGCTAGGACCTTATATATCTTGTAAGAACATTCGCTTGTCTACAACTATGAATAATAGAAGAAAATCCATATGTTCACCTAGATATATATATATGTTAACCTGTACATACATATACATGCAAATAAATATACAAGTATACTTTTAGAAGATATGTATATTATTTGCTTAATGGTACAGAATGCTTGAGTCAGATAAATTAATAAATGTATAGCAAGCCTTGCTGAGCTTCATGGTCTTATGTTTCTTTATATACTTTTTATGTTTATACTTGATATAATACTTTGAGTTAATAAGGCAAATATGAACATATTTTACTGATAGTCATTAATATGTTATTAGATATTTTCAAATGTTACTCTTTATGTAGTAATCTTTTTGCTATCAAATTGTATTTTGAGTAATACATATTAAAAGCAATGATTTAGATCAAAATCCTCCAATTTTCCACTGACTTAGTAGGAAGGTTTACTCATCATCAGTGTGTACTCATCCATTAGGCTGGTACAGATGACTTGCTTAGATTTGACACTGAAAAAAAAGTGTCATCATGAAAAACTAAAACCTTCTACCTCAATGACCTGTTATTTTTTTTCCTGTGTAGGGATTAATCCAAACTGTTCAATAGTACACAGTTAGGTAGTTTAACTGGTAAAGCTTTCCTTGAACATTTTATATTTATCTTATGTCTTACTTAGCTGTCAAATATGCATTATTCTTTTTTTAATTTATTTTTTTTTTGCACTAGCTTCTGGTGCCCATGACAGATATACAAAACCCTTTTATATGATCCATGAAATGTGACTGTGACACTGGACTTTCAATAGGTAAATGTAAGAAGAAAGCAGCAGAACCATAAGCTGCAGGGTCCATCCTAGGCTGTGACTCTTGTTTGGACACCTTTGGGATAGTAGTTAAATCTCATTAAGAAACATTCTTACAGGATGTTTTGATCAAGAATATTCCTGTACAAGTTATTACCCAGAAAACCATTTCTCTGCACTCAATTTGCCTTGGCTTGTTAATTTGTTGTTCCATCTTATCTACTGTATAAAGAATAGCAAAAACCCCTGTATTAGCTACTCCAATTAAAGATGAGGGAGTATCATATATATCACATATTTTCAATAAGTTATTCATTGACTAGTACATATATTTTTTACATTTTTGTTATTATGAACATGGAATTAAAATAATGTATTAATCCAATCAACATTGATAGTGGCAACTAAATTAAGAGCAATCACTAAACAATAATATAGTAGGATATGCCTGGGTTTTATATCCATATATATGAATGGAGCTGGAGGTTTACTATAATTCTTTTAAGATACACTTAGGCATTCTAGAAACACTAGGAGATTCACCCATATTTTATCACTTATTATATTATGCTCATCTGTTCTCAACACTTAATCTTAGCATTGGTGTTCTTCCAAAAACAACCTTCCAGATGACCAAATTTATGCAGTGATTGACAGAACAGTGAATGAATGCACCGTCTCCTTAGATAGTAAAGTCAAAGAGGTACGTATTTTGTTGTTCTAATTTCTCTGAGAAATTGTCCCCAATTCACTTACCATGTTTATATACCATCTTCTTTGCTCTATCCACCTTCCCATCCAATTCAGTCTCCTATAAATTCATATTCAGAAGTATACCTTTCTTAATAAAATCCAGGAAAATTCAGTTTGTACTAGAACTCTGATTGAAATTCCTCTCAATTTTCATAGCATCTGCCACATGAACAGCATATGACTTGACATTTTATGTTCAGGTAGTACTGGTATTAATGCAGTTCTTGCTCTATACTGTGCTTCATATCTGTCTTTATTCTGTCCTGTCATCCTGGAATGTCTTATTCCTCTGTTTGGTACTATTATCAAGGCGACCTTTTCAGACTGAATCCCTCATCCTTTGAAAAGTCAATTCTTAAATTTTAGGGTGACACCATTTATTCCTAGGTAGTTTTCCAGAATGTCTCCATGGTGATTATATGCAGCAGTGAGAACGTGTAGAAAGCTCCATGTTGCTTTCTAAAAGCACTAGAGTGAAAGTATTTAATAGAATCAGACTGTAAATCATAATGTTGAAGTTCTAGTTCAGTCACTTATAACCATCTGGATTGGTGAAACATTTACTTTTATAGCACATTAATCTCATTTTATGTGCATACTTTGATAAGTGTTATCTAGTACAGTTGGTTTATGGATTAAATTAAATAATATGTGTAGCTTGTTTAGAAAAATAATAAACAATTTATAGAGTGTCTTAGAGAAAGTAGATAGAAAAGTAAGTATAATTATCTAGATATAGTGATTTTTTTAATTGAGTAACTGGGGAAAAAGAGGGTCTTTTATTTTAATCAGATGAAAGCATAATGGGTGAATGGAGAAAATTTGGAAAATTGAGGTAAGATCTAGAATGAAACTTGGCTGTTTGGTTTAAATATGAAAATGTGAGGTTGTAGTACACAAGAACACTCTAGGAGACAAAATTAGGAGGTAAAAAAATCACATAAATATTTCTTTTGATCATAAAGTGTCCAAGGCCTATATCTTGCAATAAGACATTGAAAAAGAAGATGGAATCAGACAGAGACAAAAATAAGATCATGTGGCCAATTGGCTTACGTTTCACCACCAAATATTACATTTCATCCTGTCCTCTGCCAGGGCTGATAGAACTTCATGCAAAATCCAAACGGATATGTAGAAGCTCCTTGTTTTTTTTTTTTTTTTTTAAATACACTGGACTCTTTATTTTGGGCCTACCATTAAGTGAAAGAAAAATAAAACCCTGATGGCATATCTTTACTTTAACTTCTTAGTGTAGCTCTAGGAATCATGCTGATTTGGCAAAATGATGTTTGTGAGTTCCTCTTAAAGGTCCATGAATTCACTACCCTGGGTAGCTGGCTACGTTTCAACAGTCAGGGATAACTACCCTTCTGCTGAGCTAGCCTTAAGTCCAACTAGGGAGCTTTTGGTTAAAACTGAGATATGAGTACCATTATTGCACACTTAGGGTTATCTTGCCACACTGGTCAAACAGTGAATTATTGGTCTCTTCCATATTTATTCTTATACCTACATATAAGTGTAGGTCTCATTCCTGAACAAATACACTTCTCTTTGCAAAAGAACCAGAAATAGAAAACCACAATTGATTATAATGCAGAGAACACATGACTCTATTGTACCCCACTCTAATTTATTCATCTACAACCCAATGCATGCACCCAAGACTCAGGAAACACATTGAAGGATGTAACAGATAGATTCTAAGAACTAGAATATCAGATAGTTGAAGTGAGATTGCATGTCCTAGAAATGTCAGGAATACTACACCCATAAAGTCTCAACAAAACTACTACCTGTATAAGAGTGGTACAAATACAAAACTAACAGACATGCTAGAAATCTCATAGGGCCCCATTACTAGTCCATGAACTACATGCCACTAAAGAATGAAGCAAGTGGGAAAAGTAGATTTCACAAAGGAAGAGCTCTCTAATTAGATACTCAATATTATGTGGTCAGCCTTGAAAATATATATACGTGTAACACCATACATATATATATATATATGTATATATATTACAATTAAAGTAAAGGAAGCCAGGTGAGATGGACTGGAGAGGTCAAAGGATGGGGAGATATATGATGGGTTGAAGTGGAGGATGTGAAAAGGGAAATTTATGTAATTTTATGTTAATTTTAAAAAGTAAAAACAGAAAAATCTTACTTAGCATTTTTTTCAAAGGTAATTCTTTATTTGGTGATGATATTGAGTATGAGGAAAGTACCAACATAGGTATTAGAAAATAATGATTGACAAAATATTTTTTAAAAATTGAGTGTCATCAACATCCACTATGGTCACAGGGTATGGGACCTGGGTTCTGAGGGTTCAGAAATCTTTTCTGACTATCTTGTATCCCTAACAAGGCACCAGAACTACAACTTCTCCTTGACCTTGCAATTTTTTTTAACCATCCTAAATTCCATCTGTTACAGGTTGATCCCAGTGAAACACCGCAGTCCTCACTTAAGCATCACCAAATTTACTCAAGTATTTAGCACACAAAACCAGCAAAGACTAAAGTAAGTGTCATCAGATTAAAGAAACGAAGCGTGGAAGGATCTGAGAGTAACCTGGAAATGTGAGCAGAAGCTACTAGGGGATAACTGGGGAGTAAGTCTCAGACAGAAGGACCGATGCAGGACACAACACAGGCTGGGTAGCTAGACATGAGAAGCAGCACACCTCTGGCTGATGCTAGGCAAAAGACAGATGAGGAACTGCCTGACTCACGTCTCTGTAAGAAAGACTGCATAAGAGAGAGCTAGCTTCCTCCTGAGAGAATGAGACATCTCTCCCTTTTGGCCTGGCACAAACCAGATAATTCATTTTCTTGCCAGGTGACCTCCAACTGCAGGTTCCCAAGGCCTTGAGCTGGTGTGCTCAGAAATGATTTGTCAGCAACCCAGCTGTTCCCAACGTCTCCAGTTCAGTGTGGAGAACACCAGCCTGTCATCCTGTTCTATAGATGCTTCCTTTCACCTTAAGTCAATAACATTTGCTTCCTAAGGTGTCAAATATGCCTTGAAAAAAAGGCTCAGTAGATTCAGGAGAGTCCTGAGGCTGAAGTACCAGGGACTTAAATTATGAAAAAAGTCCAGGCTGTGAGAGAGGAAGATAGGTACTTTGGGGATGTAAGGCTAATGTTCAGGGTACATGGGACTGTGGGCAGTCCTTGTCCCTGGAGTTGCTAATCACAAGATACTTAAGGCAAGTATTTCTGAGTAAATATTAACTATAATAATAAGGGCATCATTGGATAGCTGAGTCTAATTGATATAAGCAGAAAATTCAAATGATACAAACAAATGTTATTTAGTATAAATGCAAACTTTGACTTAGAAGAAAGATAGTAAGACAGTAAAACATGTTTAAAGGTTTCCTCAAACTAAATCCGAACAATTTCTTTAATTGTACAAAATATACTTTACCGATAGCTATAAAGTTATATATGCAAATATAAAAACAATTTAGGAGAAAGGTAACACTCAACATTAAACTACTGGAGCAGAAATAAATTTAGTACATCAAATAACTGAAAGGAACTGCTGTTTTATTGGAGTGCCTCAAAAAGCCATTAAGCTATTTAGACAGTTCATTTCTTTAAGTGCACAGAGAAGGATAGATACTCGATGGAAAATCTAGGTAAAGCCATTGCAACCATTTTCAAATGCCACTTTTATTCCTAAATAGATTGGGGTCTGTATAACAGATTGTGTTCAGAGAATATGAAGACATCTTCTATATCCTCTTAGCTGATAGGATTAAGGATATTCCTTAGAATAGAAAGAATACTATTGAAAAATTTTGGAAACATTTAAAAGTTAAAGATATATTGCTGTCAAAATTTCTGTGCACCTTACTATGACATGTTTTATCGATTTAACCCTCATTTTTCATTTTAATTTAGAAAAGAATGTTTAAAGCAGGCACTTCATGGTAAAGAAGACAAAGAAGGAATTGATTCTCTTCAATTTTCCAAGTTACAACCAGCAAACAGTCTGAACTCAGAAGTGATGAGTGGAAGGGAAACAGAGAAGGATTGAGTGCCGAAGAATAGCTTTCCCTTATGAAAGACATCAAAAGCAGATGAATATTAGGTCAATCTCAATCACCAAGCTGACCTATTGCTCCATTTTGTCTAGTTCATCATACACATGCTCCAACTTCACAAATACAACATGATTGCGGACATGACAATTTAAGTGAAATGAGGTAGCTAGGAGATAATGAGCCTTTCTAAGTTAAATTTATCAGTAAAAATGGCTAGAACATGAAAATCTGAAGTTTAAATTCCAGAAGAAGTTATTTGGTTATGTCTGTTGTCATGAACTTAACTTTGTTGTGGAAGAAACCACGTAGGCTAATGGAAGCCAGACCATGCCCAGTGTATCACATTAAATGTAGCTATAAGGAAAGAAGTCACTAGGCAGTGACTGGCATTTGTTAATGGCAGACACTGTGATACTGTTAGGCTACAGGTAGCTGTAAATGACAATAAGGCAATATAGTGATAATAGAGCTTCATATATGGAAAACTAAAATATTGCTGCCAATTTTATCTTCATATAATGGCAAACTTCATGTTCTGGGGAACTCAAAATATTACAGTCAATTTTATCAGGCTTGAGCAGTAACCCACATTAGATTTATTAAGAAGAAAGTATTCATCGGCATTTAAAGAAAGAGAAAGTCAGGTCCAATTCTAGTTATGAGTCATGTCTCATTCACTACCAGTGTCAAAACCAGTAACACGTAGCTGTGAAATGAAGGGTAATTGTTTTTACAACATTTGCAATCGTTTAAACTTAGACAACAAAAGAAAAATGGGCATTACAGTTAACACCATAAAATAATCTGAACAGTTCACTGAAAATTGGCCTTTCTTCTCTTTCAGCTGTGATAGAGAGACTAATGATTTTCTTGCATTGGGTCAGACACTGTTGACATGGGGAATATTGACCTTTCAGAACTCTTCCTGCTCTGAAATTTTATAATTCACCAGTTCTCTGAATTCATGACCCTCTGTTCTTCACATATCCTGTTCGGAATATGCTTTCTCTCTGCCAAACTGAAGGCTCAAATCATAATCACATGGGCAGTCACAGCCAAGGTGTGCCCCAGAGGATTTGGCCATCACAGAAACAGCTGCCCTCCTGACTATATAAAGAAGCTTCAGTAGTTCTGCTTAGATCATTCTATTTTATTTATGTTGTTGTTAGTGCTCAGGTGCCTCATCAGCTAAAGGGTGTGTGGTGAATCCCTATGGACGGGAGGATTGGGAGATGGTCCTTCCACTTAATATAAAATGCTGAATATCAGCTAAAGGGTGTGTGGTGAATCCCTATGGACAGGAGGATTGGGAGATGGTCCTTCCACTTAATATAAAATGCTGAATATGTTCATCCCTTTATTGAAATTAAAGTGATGGCAGCACAGCAAAAGGAAAACAGGTTTCCATTGTCACTAAATGAGGCATTTCAAGTCTCCTAAGTGTTAAAGAAAGCATGTGGTTTACTAAGAAAATAGAATTTGGAAACAGTTTCTTTGAATGATAATCCAGGATCTACTTCTCCAGATAATATTTAATGACTTATTTAGACTCTCTGTGACTCAAATATCCCCTCTTATTACTTGAAGAGGCATAATTGTTGCCTTAAAAAGTTATATGACAAAGTAGGAAACTACTTCATAAGCACAGTTAGCTCGCGCCTCCTGAAGTATATGTACATAATTGTTTCCTTTCTTGTTGTGACTCACTCATATGCAACCATTACTTCCCCAGATCATTGAGAGCTAAAGTTTTAAATGTGCAACTAAATGGTAAAATAAATCATAACTCTACTTGTAACTAACAGAGTGGGGAATCAAGAAATGATTTTTCAAAGCGATTTTGAGGTTTGAACCCAAGGCCTCTTATGCTCAGCATAAGCTCTATCTGTAAGCTTCAGCTCACCCTTTACATTGTTGTTGAATCAGAAAATTCTTTGGGGTGCTATTAACTTGCAATGTATTTTTCTCTAACACAGTATGACATATATAATTCATTGGAAGTATTTGGTCTTAACATTATATAAAAAATATAGGCCAATGGCAATAAAAATTTCTCAACTGTATGTATTCTAATAGCCATGTAACATACTATTTCCATTGGATTTTTAAATATTGAGAAAATTAAGTCTTCAGTAAACATCAAGTGGTAGATAAAGGGTAGAAATACACAAAGTTTACAAAAGACTGTTTTGAATTATTGCTCATCTATCAACAATTCATATCATTAGACATTATAATGTAATAGTGCTCTCATTAACCATCAGCTTCTCTGAAAAAACAAATGAGAAAATTATAAGGTTAAAAATTCCCAGTATGAAGTAGGGTTGGTGGTGTGTACTAATTAGGCATTTTTAAACAGTTCTCTAAAACGTAAGAAAATGGAAAAATGTCCTGCCTAGGTTTCAATTAGTATCTTTTGCTTCTCACCATTTGTTTCCAATTGCCTATTTTGACTAAACTTGTATTTTCTGTAGAGGGTTGTTTTTTTCCTTTAATGCTATTTTAAAGAGACTAGCTATTTTAACCTTTCTATCCTGTTATTATTTATACAACAAAAGTTTAATGTATAGTATCTAAACTCATTTGTGAATAACCAAGGTTACTGATCATTATTCAGGGAGGAAAAAAAACCCTCACAAATGATTGTGCAGTGGAAATACATTCTGTTTGCTGCACTGCTTTCATTACAGTGAACACAGAATCAGATAGAAAAACAATAGAACCTGCCCCATCTAAAAAAAAAAAGGTCATTTCTTTGCAGTAAAACTTCCTCCTTTTCCTGTCATCTTTCTGGTAATGTAAAATCCAGTATGTCATTATACATTAAGAAGAGTGTGTGAAATTGCAAAGCTTGTTAACAGTAAGTACCTTCTTAGTTTGAAATCAACTAACATTTGCTCTTTTTCCCCCTTTCCTCTGCTTTTGACACATTCCTGTCATTGGGTAGGAGACTGTTTGGATGAGAAAGTTTCAGAAACGGGCTTCACATTCTGTATTTTACATTCTGTTTGACATAACGAGCGTTTCCCCCTCTTTTGCTGAAATCAGCACTGAGCGAGATCTGATACAAGAAAGTCTTTTAACAATTTAAAATTGCCTCTGTCATAATCTTGTCAGCTACATGAGACCTTAAGCTTGCAGGGCTATGGAAATCTTTAAAGACACATTTCTAAAAATACTTCTGGAGATGCCTGTTTATAAAACCTCAAGAGCTTTAATCATTAGGAAATATTTGGCTAACACAAGTTTTCCTTAATGATGGCCAGAAAACAATGGGGCATGATTTTTTCAACCAAGGTCTCTCAAGGACAATTTTGTTGGCTTGGTCATTCATTAATTTCCTTCTGATTTACTTATTTAAACCTATATATTGGATAATCTTCTCTCTCCTCTCCTCCCTCAAGACAAGATTTCTCTGTGTAGACCTCCCTGACTGTTTGGGAACTCATTTTGTAAATCAGGATGGCCTGAAATCAGAGATCTATTCCCTCTGCCTCTCTAGTGCTGGGATTAAAGAATATACCACCACACCTGTTTGAATCATTTTGTTTAAAACAAGGACTTATTTCCATTCAGATTATTCTTTCAATGCTATCACTGATATGACTGCAGGAACAAATGCATTTTGTGATAGCCTAAAGGTTTGTCTCTGATCTTTCTCTTGAAAACCTTGAACAGTCATGGGATCTTAGAAAACAATATTCTCTCTAAATCTTAGATCTTCTTATCAGGCATAAACTATATGTTCAGATCAAAATTAAGAGTGTCCCACTGATTATCTTGTTTTGAAAATATATAATATTTCATTGAGTTAATATGAGTTAATATTATGACTAGAATATTAGTTTTTCTGTGATAACTCTGCAAAAGGATCTTTTAAAATTGATGTGTTTATTGTATTAGTTACATTTACAACTTCATACTTGATAGTAAGCAAGTTCTAGGAGGAAGGGTTTGTTCTGGCATTTGGTTTGGGGACACAGTCAATTAAGGTGTTAAAGCCATCATGGCGACCCTGGCAGTTGATGGGTATGAAGACAGTAGCACAAGGTGGCTGTTGCCTTATATAATGGGAGAAATGAAATGGGTATCCAAGTAAAAATCTGATCCTGTAACCTATGGGTTTTGTCATCCATATTTATGGTTGTCTTCTGTTATAAGTTATATCTCCTTGGGAATACCATTACAAACCTCAAACCTAGATGATATCTTCCAGGTGACTGTAAATCCAGTTAACTGGACAATAAATTTTATTCACACCAGGCGGTGGTGGCGCACACCTTTAATCCCAGCACTCGGGAGGCAGAGCCAGGCGGATCTCTGTGAGTTTGAGGCCAGCCTGGGCTACAAAGTGAGTTCCAGGAAAGGCGCAAAGCTACACAGAGAAACCCTGTCTCAAAAAAAACAAAAAAAACAAAAAAACAAAAAAACCAAAAATAAATTTTAGTCACTTCATTCCTTTATTTCTATATTTCTAAGTTTGGAAGAATAAGATTATATTCAAATGCCTGTATATTGTCTTAAACGTAGGCACCAATATTTTTTATCCCTCCATAAGTAGGGAGTGTGAGGGGAAATGGAGGTAAAAGAGAAAGTGCCTCAAATTGATGGAATTTGAGAGGTGGTATGGAAACACAGTGAAGTGGAAACTTCCTAAAATACACAAAGGCTATCCTAATGAAGTTCCAAGTAATGGGGAGATAGTGTTCCAAGCTGCCTTCTCTTGTCACCAAATGAAGCTTCCAGTATCAGGACTGGTTACATCCAATTGGGTTGTTGGGGAAAATGTCCCATGGAAATCTCCAAACAACCAAGTCTGTTGCGAAAATCATAAGTTGCTCTCCACTAACTGATCACAAGATCTCATTGATGAATACAATACCCACACAACTCATTGACTATGGAGAGGTTGAGTTTGTGACTCTATAGAACCATTACCCCAATGTTGCAGTTAGTTCTTTGGTATAGGGAGATACTCTGCAGGATACTTAAAGAGAAATGTAAATACCAACACAGACATAAAACCTTTGATCTATAGTGCTGTCCTGCTGGCAAAAAAAAAAAAAAAATGCTAAAGCAATGATTACATAAAGCATGTGGGAGAAACCAAACCATTATCTGATTTGACTTAAGGCCCACTGCATGAGATACAACCCATACCTGACACTGCTTGGGTGAGCAAAACTGAAAGACTAGATAGCCCATAGACCTAGGGTAAAGCCTAGGGTAAGACTCAGGGTTAAACTGGTTTTAAAATGTGAAAAGAAGACTCTTAATGATATTCTGCTACATTCATAGATTAGTACCTTATTCAGCCCTCATCAGCAAAGCTTCCTCCTGAAGTAGTTGGAAACAAATACAATGGCCTTCTACCCAGACATTGTGCAGAAAAAGAGAGACCTTTGAATACACACCTCGAAATGGAATGTCTCCATCAAATCACTGCTCTCAGAGGCCAGGGAACCCTATGAAAGAGAAGGCAGAAAGAGTCTAAGAGCCAGAGTGAACAGGAGACACCAGGAAAACAGGCCCTGTAAATCAACTGAGCAAAGCTCATATGAGCTCACAGAGACTGAAGCAGCAATCATAGGGCCTGCATGGCTCTGTATCAGGTCCTCTGTGTATATAGTATAGCTTTCAGTTTAGTGTTCTTATGGGACTCCTGAGTATGTTAATGAGTGGGTTTCTGATTCCTATGCCTTCTCTTGAGGCTCTTTTTCTTTTTTTGGTATTCTGTCTAATGTCAATGTGATGATTTTCATTTTATCTTATTATATTTTATTTTATTAAAAAAGGAAATACCATAAATAGTCATTGCTGAGATAGTCCTAAAAACATAAAAAAATAAAAATGAATTGTTACTCTAAAAATATGCTTCGTAATTCTCTACAGTCTACTGAAATTACTATCAGTTTGCTCTGTAACCAAATCTTTAGGGTCAAGATTTCATGTTCTATTTTCCCTTTACCATCAATATTAACAAAATTGTTTTGATAGAAATAGCAACACTTTCTCTTTCACTCTGACACTGAATGACTGCTTTCAAATACACATTTATTTCTACCACTTTTTTCTTGGATTCCCATCATCGTGGTTCAACTCCAGGGAAGTTCCTTTTGTAATGTCTCATCTTTATCTAGCAGCACTTATCCTCCATTCAAATACTGAGGATCTTGCCTATTTATCACTTTTAATATTGTACATTGCAATGACTTTAACTTGAAAAAAAGTGTTTCATAATATCTGAATGCATTAATTCAGAAAGATTCCTTGTAATCTACACTTAAAGCTAGTGTCTGAAAGCAGAAAAATTAGCAAAATAGAATTTTTTATCTCATAGTATTTTGAGGAAAGTTAGTATTTGTATTTTCTTGCTTTTACATACTTGTATGAAGTAAATAAAAACTTCAGAGTCATTTGCTTTACGGTGTATTATTTTGAGCTTTTATGAAATAGATGTCTACTACAAAATAGGTGTTAATTTTTAGGCTTCAAATATTTATATTTATAATTGTACTCTTAAATGAAAAATATTGGGTTTCTTTCAAAGAAAAGAAATGAAATGTTTAAAAATGAAAATTATTTATCCAAATTCAACTGGACTATACTTTTACAAAATAAAACTAAAATCTATGTCTATGTGATTTACTTAAAATATAAAATGAATTTCATACTCCAATGTGTCTTTTAATTCCCCCTTTTCTCTCCCATGCTTATAAATTTCATATGTTCCATCTCCAAGAATTCTTACAGCTTTAAAGTGTCATGAATTGCCCCCTGTTCCGAAAAACTTGGATTTGTATTATTTGATAGATTTGACAGAGTTTATTAAAGAGTAACAGCATTTGGAAAATACTAACAGCAATTGTGAATCTAGAGCAATTCTATGAGGAAAAAGGGGAAATAATTGGAATAACTCACATAACCCTAATGAAGACCAAATTAAGTGACTGTGTGGGTGAGAAACAGGATCCAAGTCCTGAGACTAAATGAAACCTTCCAAAACACTCTCACTGTGGATGAGTATTACCCTGTAGAGTGTTGCACTGTATTTCAAGGCCTGCAATGAATGTCAGAGGTCAGGAAACATGGACTAGGAGTCTCTTTTTTTTTTACTTTAATGGTGTATATTTGTATCAAAATGTCAGAAATAAAACCCATTATTTTATCTATTCATGAGTAATAAGTAATATAAAAATTTGGTATTTATCCTCATGAGCACACACATTTAAAGATATAGATTTGCTGACACACAAATGTATACACAGACACACACCAAAGGATTAAGAGATGATATTTCAAATACAGTCATGTCAAACTGGGTACAGTTGTACATGCCTGAAATCCCAGCATTTGAAAGGTGGTTACAAAAAAAAATTAAAAGTTCAAGGTCATTCTCAACTATATAGCTTTTTCAAGGAAAACCTGTAGTAAATGGTAATGTGTGTGTGTGTGTGTGTGTGTGTGTGTGTGTATGTGTGTGTGTGTGTTCGTGCGTATATTTGTGTGTGTTCATGTCTGACAGAATTCCAAAAAATGGATAGTAAATTCATCCATCACCCGAATTTTGCCACTTCTCTTCATTTGCCACATATATTTAGAATAGCAAAGGTCTTGGTGCAAAAAAAATTAGTTAATAAACGTGGGGCAGGCTTACTTAGAAGACAGAATAATCCCAAGCATATTTCATCCCAATATAGTTGTCTTAATTTAACTAGGCTAAGGGAAGAAATGTCTATACTAAAGGATATTTTATCTCAGACAGACACAGAATGATGGATACCTTTTAAAAAACGTGAGAAACTATTTTTCATACTGAATAGTGATGGTGGAAACTGTGAGATTTAAACCACACTTCATTTTCTAGAAAACAAATACTTAAATTAACAAATTAAAAGGGCAGCCATGACAAACATCTTACTCTATTACTATAGCGCACTTTTTTGAGCTGATAATCTGAAGGATGTGGAATAGAAAAATTCTTATTTGAGTTGCTAAATCGGAGCATGTCAACATGCTCTGTGTAGGTGTTTGTATTAAAATTAGGATTCTTGCGGTTTCAAACATTTTTGTAGTTATATATTTGATTTGTTTAAGAGAGCCCAATGATTTTCCTGAACATGAAGAACTGAAGATTAACAACTATAGAATCAGAGGAAAGAAAATGCAGTCCAATTAAGATAGCCATGCTTCTCCTCCAGAATTGCTTGGGCAGAGATAAGTGTGTTTTTCTTAAAGCTACAATGATCATACAAGAAAGAAAATTGGCTTGGAATTGTGGATAGTTCTGTTCAAAAAATCAATGAGATAAGTATAGCAACTCCAGAACAAGAAAGCTAAATGACTAGAGCCGGAATAGCTTTCCAAATGAGAGACTAGAATCTCCAGTGGCATGAATAAACACTGGAGTCACTGAAGGAGCTTATGCAGACATGTCAATAACAGCCATTGCATGTGTGTTCTCATGCTGACTGTTTTGTGTTTATGCTGGATCAGTACAATCAGCAATAATTAGAAAGAAAAATATCATCTTTATCTTTTATTTAAAAAATAATTTCAATGAAACTTGTCAGGTATTCCTTTGCCCTGGCTTAACGTGTGAGAATTATGTTTGCAACTTCTGACATGAGCAATGTTTTCCCTCAACTTTATCTCCCTGCCACCCACCACTGACCTAAACCCAGATAACACATGAAAAGGCCACCTTGGTGTCTTTATAATGAGATTTTCTCCTCTTCTTAGTAAATTCCCTATATAAAGACCCCTTCAATGCCACTCAAAGCCCACCTTCAAGACTTTCACAGATAATTTCATTGCAAAAATTTAAGGATGATTAAGTTAGAGACCCCTTTTAATTCTTCAGTGCTGGATGTTACATATGGACCTTTTGAGTCACTCATGGAGAAGAATAAGAAAGCCAGAAAGAGCTGTGGAGGTGACTAAGCAATTAACAGTATATATTGCCTCTGTAGCGGGCCTGGGACAACACTCATGCATATGGTACACATGTACACATTCAGACAGAATATTCATATACATCAACTAAAATAAGTGAATTAAATACAGTTTTTAAAAAGACACAAGAAAACTTTCCTAATGACCTTGCCACAAATCTATGAATATTGTCATAAACCTGAGTGAGTTAAGAGATGACTAAATATTGTTCAATGTGTGTTTCTAGTCAGCTACCTCATGTATAAGACCCCCCAAAATTGAATTTACATTAAAATGTAATGGCTTCTATAAAACTTTGTATTTTGCCCAGCACTGTAATTCTAATAGTTTCACAAATTTCCATTTAGCTTCAGCTTTTCTTAGAAGTCCCAAGTCATGTAACTTTAATGTTTGGGGATTTAATACTCTTATCTGTGGAGTTCAGGGTTAGGTGCTTTACCAACTATCACCCCTGCTACAGAGCTCTTTGTATATTCTCATTCATAGGACATAGTAATTTTCTACTTTTTTTTTTCTCATATCTGTTTTTGTACCTGGCATGTGTATCAGGCATTGAGTTAAATATCATTTACTGGAATCTAAGTTTCACTTGAAAAATGTTGCTTCTTGGTTGAAAGGTATGTATCTTAGGATTTAATTACTGTGAGAAAACATCATGACCAAATGCAATTAGAGAAGGAAAAAAAGTTACTTCATCTTACAAATTTCAGGTAATACTCCATGAGTTAGCGAAGTCACAACAGGAACCTCGAGACAAGAACTGAAGCAGAAGACACAGCTTATTGGCTTGTTCCACATGGTTTTCTCAGGCTGCTTTCTTACACAACCCAGGACCACCTGCACAGGGTAGGCACTGCTCATAGTAAGCTTGGCTCTCTTGTTTCAATCACCAAAAAAGGAAATGCCTCATGGGTTTGTCTACAGGCAAACTTACAGATGTTATTTATTCAACTGAAGTTCCTCTTCTCAGATACGACAATATGTATAGAGTTGACAAAAACAAAAGAAAAAAAAAAAAACCAAGCACAGTATATCTACCACCCAAGAATGGTGCCTGCCATAAACATGTTATGCCACATTTTTAAGTGGATAGCTCAATACGAAAGGAATAAGCTCTAATTATGATTTCTGGAACTCTCTGGGATGACTGAAGGATGAGGAGGGTAGCAGGGAGGGCAAAGTAGAGAAAAACGACTCTAAGTTTTAAAGAATTGATACAACTGTGGGACAATAATAACTTCGTTATTTTAGACAAATAAAAGTCATCATGAAACTTTGAAAATAATAGGATAATTTGATGAAAGATACAGTGATGGAAGGGCTAGAAAGATGTCCCATTGGCTAAGAGAACTTGCTGCCCATATGGAATCCCAGGGTTCAGTTCACAGTACCCACATATATGCAGGACAACTCACAACTGACTTTTGTTTCAGTTCCAGGGAATCTGATGCCCTCTCCTGGATTCCAAGGGAATACACATCCATATGCACATATCATCACACAGATGAACACATGAACATAATTTAAAATTGATTAATAAATTAATTAAAAGAAGAGTGTGGTAATTTATGGTGCGAAAGTTCAAATGATCCTGGATGATCACCTGTACACAACTTAAAGTAATGAATAGTCATTGAATTTTTGTTTTTAATTTGGAGAGTGACATAATCAGAATTGTATTTGATTCCTGGAGAAGAGCAGTTGGAGAGAAGCCAGTGTGGATTTAACAAAAAGGACAAAAAAGTAAGTGAAAAACAAACAAACAAACAAAAACGCTACAAATAGACCAGAAGTCAGAAAGATTACAAAGAGTAGAAAGGAGTTGCTGAGATGGTAACAGGATGTTCTTAACATGAGAGTTGACAGTATGCGTATGGCTTAGCAAATAATTATGTGATGTTGACAACTGAGGAGATAAGAAATGTGCTATGTAATATCAAGGATGGAGGAAGGATGAGTTTTATTTGTAACTGTCACTCAGACTCACACATGTATATCAGAAGCATAAATTGTTGTGGACGGTTGATTATTTGTGCTCTTCGCTAGAGCAGAACATTTTTGATAAATGACAAATCATTTTTGGAACGTCTGGCACATAGGTAAGTGATCCTTGTATTAGGCTACAGGATTCTTTATTTCAAAGCTTAGGATTGGTTCAGCATTTTTACTAGTTTTCCAATTGACTGTTATATTATGAGGTAATGACAGATTATTCAGAAAATGACAAACAATAGATCAAAGGTAGTAGTAAAAGATGGGCTGACATGAGAGTGATAGATGGAATCAAACCTAATCAAAATAAAACTATGAGTGATAAAAGGAAAATAGCATGCATTCACCAAGTTATTCTGAAGCATAGTTGCTTCCCAGAACCTTCATTCTGAAGATAAGAGGCAGAATCCATTGAGGTTACTGTGAGCTCTCCAATGTCACCCACAAGGGCTCCTTGCAAAAGAGGCAAAACTAGATGTCAGATGAGCTTAATTAAATTCTGAGGCTGCTTTCAAAGTCAGCAGGTCAACACCTGAAGAGGATTTACCAGGAGTGATGACAATGCGCATATATAATTTTATGTTGTGAAATTTATATACATCCTTGAATATAAAAAGGCACATTTACATCTATTCACTCTCTTGATACTGACAGTTATCTGTATCTAATTAGAATCCACATTTAGCAGAAGAACTGGAGGGTAAAGTGGTTTGTGACTTTCTCAACATCAAACAAAATATAAATAGTAGAGGAGGAACTGGTTCTTAATTCAAAATTTCTGGTTATTTTTACTTCTGGTTTGGATGAAGAAAGTGCATGAAGTTCTCTGCCTTGAAGATTATTTGCCTTGAGAAATAATTTGGATTGAGAAATCTATAACTGAATAAGAGCCTCAAAATTCTTGTAGAAGACCCCAATAAAACACTTCTTTTTTAGGAAAATGGTAATCTGTTTTCTCCTAAAAAGTTGCACATATGCAGAAATATTGTAATCAGAATGCCCAGTGGAATTCAACACTCATTAAACTCCTCAAGCAGAGAGCAATATAAACTAACACAGTGGAAATAAGGTCAGTGAACATAATGAGTGAAACACCTTGCAAAGGGAAATTGGTGTGCAGCCTTGAAATCCTCAATTTCGACAGTTTGAGAAAATGTGTCTATTTACTAGTTCAGATGACTGCTGTGCAGCTGTGGGCCTGGGATTCAGAAGCAGAGAGCAATACAACTGGCTAGGTCACTTGCAGGCACATTGTACCGAGAGAGCAGGTTAAATGCTACCCATTTTCTAATCAACAGCAGCCTTTTTCAATCAGGGACTCCTTTCAAACTACCTCTCTTGACTCCTTTACCTCTTGCTACATACAGGGAAAGTCCGGGGTGTACCCAATAAATATTGATGTGCACTGTCCCGAGGAGTCGGCAGGTTACAACATGACGTATATTTTGTGATTTGGAAAGTATGCTAATGCAAGTTTTGGTTCCTTGATGTCCTCATACTTCTGTGAGAAGAGTTACAAGTTTTCACATACTTGGATATCACAGGAACACAAGATGCAGCAAAGGTAGAGTCTATCTTCAAGAGACAGAAGAAAGAACGCAAGTTTAGTAGCACTTGATATAACATTAATACTGATATGAATTTTAGGTTCTAGAGTCACACAAATTCTTCCCAGTGTGATGAAAGTGTGTAGCTGACAAGAATCACTCAACATGAATGGACAATGATGGGACTTGGTGTTGCTGGAGAGTAGGGAGTAGAAAAAAAGAAAGGCATCAAGTTGTTAAGTATCACCATATATGCAGAGATAGAAGAGAGCTCTGGAATTGTGGCTTGAACGGTACAGATTATACCTCTATTACTGGAAAGTTTCTAAGGGCAAATACATGGTGATGGCTTCTATCGTATTTACTATTAAACAGTTCATTCTGTTAAGACTTACATTTCAGGCTGATATATGTTACAAAATCTGTATTGTCATGCAGATTCCCAGTAGAAGAACGTTTATATTTTTGAGTCCCAGATACCTGCCTACAAATAAGGATTCCAGAATATAAGATTTTCTACTTTTTTTTTTTATAACATAGAGCCTTTTAGAGCTATAATCACAAATTCTCGTGTAAGCTTATCTGAGAAGTATCCTCTAGGAGGAGATCTGGGATGGGCACCTGTGAAAACAATGAGGTGAAGCAAGAGCTGCAAATACTGACATATTGATGGAATTTTGTGAAATAAGCAAATATGAGATGTAACGTATTTTCCATGAAGGGAAACTCATCTTAATAAAAATGTAAAAGACCATTAAGACTTTTTTAAGTTAATTTTCTACAACAATATGTTCTCTTAAGATTTCCATTAAAAGTTCACATTAGACACTTCTTATGGAAAAAAGAATTCATAAATAACATTAGAAGTTGCCTCAGAGTGGGTACTCATACATTTCCCGTGCCATTTAACTATTTATTTTGTAATTTCATTACATACTGTGTTGTTCAGCTGTGATTTAGGAATGATATCTATCATAGTATAAGAGTGGATTTTTTTGCAATAATATTGAGAAATTGAGTCATATGCACTTTACATATTGAAAATCTCAACTATTTATTGTGTAAATATCATCAGAGTTTTAGAGGTTTTTACTTTGTTCCTAGGTAAATATTAATGAGTAAGAAACTACAGGAGATTAGACATATAAGGGCATGTGGTGATCTAATCAGTACTCACAAAGAGTTTCTGGAACTCTATCTTCTTTCAGCAGTTCCTGAAATAAGCATGACAGTATCACTGTCTGTAATGAAAGAAAAACATGGAAAACCCATGATTCATTTCTAGTGTATAGCATATCACTGCTTACATAAGAGACACTTGACTTTCTTTCTCTGAAGCATTGTTCAAGAAAGACATATTTGTTTGTGTTAGCAATCTACTGCTGAGCATGAGGACTACCTTTACTTGTGGTTAATGTACCCAGTGGGACTTTTTTGGAGAGACCCAATTTTTCCTCTCCAAGCAGATGCCAACTAGAGATAGCTTCTTGATTAAGGATGGAAGCCAGTGTCCATTTTCCACTCTAACTGCAGGGATCCAATCCGGCTTCATACTGGTTTGTTTGAACATTTTCTTTAACTTCACTAGCTTTTTGAAAGTTTTGGTTTCTGATACTATGTTCTTATTGCTTGTGTGTGTGTTTTATATTATTTCATTTTTTAATTCTGTTTTTGTTTCTTTGCTGTTTGTCTTTTCTAAAGAGCAAAAGAAGAAAGGGGATGGAGTGGGTGGAGAGATGGAGATGATATGATCTGGAAGAAGTACAGGGAAGGGAAACCAAAATCAGAATGCATTTAATAAAATATAAATATAGAAATAATTTAGAAAGTACAACTTGCTAAAAAATCAGTAACATAAGCATACTTGGAGGAATAGTTATCACAATTGTACTTATTAGGAAAAATCAAGCAGGATTTAAAAAAGAGAGAGAGAAAGGAAAGACATGGTACAGGTGATGTTCTAAGAGGATCTTGTCCCTTTCCTACCATGTAATTGAGTAGAGGACACTGCAGTCTGAGAGGGGCACAGTAGCTCAGAGCAAAAAAAAAAAAAAAAAAATTCAGAGCTTGTAAGAAAATCCTTCCATGAGATTTTAATTTTCCTGTACTATACCGATAATGTCTTCTGTATCCTTGGAGACATCAAAGCCTTTTGGGATCCCAATAAACTTGCCTAATTTTAAAATAAGAAATCAATTTTCAGAAAAATTAAATGACTTGTATAATGTCACACATCTATTTTAGAAGTAAATTTATATCCAGAAACAAAGTACTTTTAGATATATTAGGGTTTTTCTGTTGGAAAAATTTTCTATTTCTTTTTTCGTCTCACATTTCAAACGAAGAAGAAAAGAGAGGTTTTGTTGTTGTGTTGCTGTGCTATTGCTGTTGTGAGAAAATACATGTTTATGTAGGTATAAAATAATACAAGATTGCACACTAAAAAGAGTGGAATTAATTCAATCAAATTTTCAAAGAGACTAGTTTATAGGAATAGTAGTTTTGTTTATATTTGTGACTAGTCAGAAGATGTTCAAATTCCTGTCAGTGGTCTCATGCACATAACATGTAAAAGTAACCAGGAAATGTAAACTGAATGTTTTATATTTTTTGACAAAAACCAAGTGCTTAGTGATTTCCACTTAGAATGAAAAACCTGTCTTGTTTGAACAACATACTCAGAAAAATACAAATAACTACATTTACAAAATTGAAAATTAATGCCATAATAATTCTGAAAACAATATAACTACCTCCTTAAATGACAAAATGAATAAAAATAAATAGATTTAAATTTTGAGTGGGGGAAGGCTAAGAGGAGCAGGAGGAGAGATGAGAGGGGGCATCTGTGGTTTTTATGTAAAACGAATTAAAAAAATTCTTAAGTAAAAAAATAAATTTTGGAAAATATTGATGAAAGATAGCTCTCAAAGGAAGAGGAAGACTCCCATATAACACACAATGCCACGTCTAATGGCCTGGCATATAGCACATTCTTTCTCTGTTGACCAAGGAGCAAAAATTAGCATTGCATGATCTTTATTGTCCAAAATCCTACCAAGGCAGAATTACCCTAAGGACCATCAATGAGATTCCATGTCCAAGATTTTGCAAGCAATATATTAAGACCAACTAGTTCCTGATATGTAAATTTCTTTAACTTAGCAGAAAAATGCCAGAGGTAAAAGATTTTTATTAAAAATTATCATCCTGAAACAGGGATTATGTTGTCTTAAACTATTTCAATCTCCCAAAGGATCTGCATGTAGTGACACCTCATTTACTTGGAGTTGTGCTAATGAAGCTCCACTGTAATGGTCAGCTTACTTTAGATAAGCAGGGGAAAATGCACATCCTTTCCTAGAAACCAAGTATCATGGGCAGTGGGTGTGTGAACGGAATCTGAGGAGTCCTACATTTCACTCCTGATGTAAAAACAGGCATACAACACAAAAGCACTTACTTAGAAACTAAGTAGGTCAGAACAGGTTGCTATGTGTTAAGCAAATGGGAAAGCCTAATTTTCATAGCTCCAGTAACTAGAGAGCCTCGTAAAGAAAGATGGATCACTGAGGATAGGGACAGGTACAAATGAAAAGTCTGTTCTTCTGACCTCTAAAATTTTGTTTCTTTGTTGCTCGGAGATATAAGTAATCAGTTCACTTTATCTTGGCTACCATTTCTGTCTTAATTTTCTTGTCATTCTTAACTCAGAGTTATAATACAAACAACATTAAAGCTTATTTATTTCATAAGGTTCATAGCACAAGCCCTCCTTCCAGTAACAATTAACAGATTATAACAAATAGGTTTGTGTAAAGTAAGAACTAATTCATTTGGAATTTGGCTTGATTTTGAATATATGGATTTTCACTGATAGAAAAAATGGAAATGTTTAATGAAAGTCTATGATTTACATTTCTTCCCTAGTAAGATAGTTACGATAAAAATGCCAGGGCTGGCAAGATATCTCAGTGGATAAATGGCATGAGTCACTGATCCTGGAAATCTGAGTTTATTCTCTGGGACCAAAAATGTTTTGGAATGACAAGAACAATTGCCTCAAGTTGTCCCATGACTTATACACACATGCTGTGTCATCCACATATGCACAGGTACACACAAATAATGGGTGTATTAAAATAAATTATAATCTTTATTTATGGATATGTATGCATGTGTGTCTGTGTGAGTGAATGTATGTTTGTGTGCATGACTTCAGAGGCATATGAGATCACCAGACTCACTGCAGCTTGAGTTACAGGCAGTTGTGAGCTACCTGAAGTTAGTTCTGAAAACTGAACTCTTGTCTTCTGTGGTAGCAACAAGTGCTCTTAACTATGTAGCCATTTCTCCAGCCCTGATAATAATTTTTAATGTATAGTTATGGTGTTAATGAAGCACACATATAAAGTACTTGTGGAAAATTTGTGCGAATTTTCATTCTTGTTATTATTGTCTATTCAACATAAATTTCAAATTAAACTATAAAAATAAATGGTGGCCTCATTTGCAAAACACACACACACACACACACACACACACACACACACACACACACACAGGGTGTTTTTTGGGAATGCTTTCCTCCCTGATTTAATCAGTATTTCAAGAAGGACTCATAAGAATCTTCTCTTAAAGCATGACTGGAAATGGCAAGTTGGTTGGAAAATTACTCTTACGACTATGTTAAAAAGCAAAGTTAAACTTATAAAATGGCAGTTATCTAGTTAGAATTTGATGTGATCACAGTAGTTCTTGCTGTGGATATCGCTCTGTATAAATAAAATGCTGATTGGCCAGTAGCCAGGCAGGAAGTATAGATGGGACAAACAGAGAAGAGAATTCTGGGAAGTAGAAGGCTGAGGCAGAAAGACACTGCCAGCCGCCATGATGAGAAGCGAGATGTAAGGTACCGGCAAGCCATGAGCCACGTGGCAACTTATAGATTTATAGAAATGGGTTAATTTAAGATAGAAGAACTAAATAACAAGAAGCCTGCCACGGCCATAGTTTGTAAGCAATATAAGTCTCTGTGTGTTTACTTGGTTGGGTCTAAGCGGCTGTGGGACTGGCGGGTGAGAGAGATTTGTCCTGACTGTGGCCCAGGCCGGAAAACTCTCGCTACAAGTTCTAACATATTGGTCTAGAATTTTCAACTCTGCAAAATGAAGCATTTCTAGATACATTGTGAAACTTTTTACTTAAGAACAGGAATGCAGTGTTGCACATTAATATTCTATTAAGAATACTGTGGTTACTTAGTATGAAACATTGCCTGCAAACTCATATGTTTGAACACTTGGTTCCATCAACTTGTGACATTACTTTTGAAAACTGTAGAAACTTCATGATATGGGGCTACTTGGCCGAGATGGGTCACTAGGGCTGAGCCTAAACGTTATATCCACTTCTAGCTCTGATCTGAATTTTCTGCTTCTGCATCCATGGCTACGATATGATCAATTCTCTGGTATACCCTGTGCTTCCAAGTAGCTGTTTTATCCGGGCATCCTACTGTGATGAACGAGATGCCCTGTGAATCTTCCAGTCAAGAGCTCTTCTCCATTAAACCTCTTCAGTAGAATCATAAGTGACTATGGAAAACTAGTACCAACAAATGGGGGTCACTGATATTATAAACCTGAGGAGGCAGTTTGTAGATCTTCAAAATTGTTTGCAGGAGAAATGGAAGCATTTGGAGCTGTGGATTAATGATGTCCTAGATGGCTGTAAGCAGAGATTAATGGACTATTCTAGTGGATTGTAGAAGACTGCAATGGCAAGAGAACATATTGTGTTCATGTCATTTCAGATGTGCTTTTCCTCCAATGAAAACTGAACTCCAGACCATTTTTTGTGTTGTATTCTGGTAGAGAATCTGCCTATATCTTAGCAATTTCCCAGAATTTTGAGTAAAGCTAAATATAGCAGTGTAACATGAATCCTAAAGGGTCTTATTAATAAAAACACCTGGAGCCAGGTATTGGGGTGAATGCTAAAAGATCAGAGAAGCAGAACAGGCCACAGCTTCCTCACCTTGCCAATTCCTCAGCTGATCCTGTTTCCTCAGACTGGATGCCTCTCAGCTGAACTGTGGTGCTCAAAAGCCTAAAAGCTTAACCAGCCTAGTTCCTGGTTTTCACGCCTTATATACCTTTCTGCTTTCTGCAATTACTTCCTGGGATTAAAGGCATGAGTCACCATGCATGGCTATTTCCAGTATGGCTTTGAACTCACAGAGATCCACATGGATCTCTGCCTCCAGAAAGCTAGGATTAAAGGGGTGAGTGCCACCATTTTCTGGCCTTTACATCTGGTGGCTGTTCTGTTCTCTGACCCCAGACAAGTTTATTAGGGTGTACAATATTTTGGGGAACACAATATCACCACATAGCAGTAACAGAATAATTTGTTTGGCAAAAGAAGATTCCATGGCATCCTGGGTATGCCATAATGATGACAAGCTGCTTTAAGTTGGGTGTAAAGTGAGATTTCGGATAGAAGAATAGAGGAGAAAGAAGAGGTGAAAAATGTACAGTTTGGTAACATGGGAATGTGACAGCAAAATAAGTTGGAGAAGACAATGTTTTCCTAACTGCTAAAGAGGTTAGCAGCTTTCAAAAGCAGTAGCATGTTTTACACTTCTACAGAAGTGGGGGAAAGTGTGTTTAAAAGAAGCCTCTGCCCAATGAAATCTCCATTATATAACAATGCAAAACCATGTTCCTTTCCTTTAAAAAGAGAGTATTTGAGATTTTTCATCCTTCAGGGCACCCTGTTCTAACAGGATTGTCTAAGCATATCTTTCCCCAAGTTCAGCTAGGTAGTCATTTAGAATATGTTATCCCAGGCCCCAGGTTACATTTCCACCTGACACAAAAATATTGCATCATCTATGTGGTGATGATTTCTTAGCTGTGAAAAATGCCAGAAATATAGAGCTATAAGAGTTTGGCTATGGCTTTAGAAAACAAAACGCAATAAAACGAAGTCACTCATCAAGTACGTTAACAGATTTAGAAAATGGGCAATAGTATCAGAATCCCTGTAGTGTGGAGTTCCAGGAATGCAAAACATCTACTCTGGAAAGCTGAAAGAAAAGTCCGTATGTGTTACATGAAGCAGGCCTGTTGCCAAGGGAGATACCAAAGACTTTGGAAACTCAGTTACTATAACCACATGTTTTGGAAGCTAGGCTAAAACTATGAGCATTTAACATTAGGTTTTTGTGTTGATTTTGTCCATTCCTATCTTAATATCCTCCCATCTGGAATAGTTGATACATACTCTACTTTACAGTGTATTGGGAGTGTTCATTGACTGTAGATTTTGCTAGAACTCATATCGGAAAAAAAATTCCTTTAAACCCAAGAGACTTTGAACTTTTAAATAGTGTCCAGGTGGCTAGATTATGGACCTTATGAAAGTTAGACAGAATAATTTTTTGCATTATGAGAGGTCATGAACTTGTGGAGGCTAAGGGAGCAATGCTGTAATCTGAATGTGAAGTGTCTCCCACAAGTTCATGTTTTGGATGTCTTGGCCTCCTCCAAAGATATGGCACTGTTTAAAATTTATGAAATCATTAGAATTGAGCCTGTATAACAAAGCTGGGTCACTAGAGGCTTCAAATCATGACCATTTATACTTCTGCTCTGAGTATTTTGTTTCCTAATCTTTAGTCTATATTTGAAAGAAAACACAACAGAAGACTTTATCTGGTGATGACAGAGGGAGATGGTGAATGGACACATACTTTACTAATTCTCATAAACTTATCCATAATGAGTTCTCATTCACTGTAACATAACTAAGTTGATGGACAAAGGGATTATAATGCCTTTACTGAATGTAAGACCATCACATAAAAATTATAGAATCAATTCAAAGCAGTGTGGAACTGTCTTGCAAAAACTTCCCAGGAACAATGTTGATATTGATTCTGTCAAAGATTACTGACTTTTCATGTTTTTCTTCCCTGAAGCTGTGACCTAGGCTAGGTAAGAGATGATGTCTGACTCTTTATTTGCATCCTCATCTTCTGTTTTATGTCCTTTATTTTCAGTTTCAAATAAAACTCAAAAGGTGTTAATTTTGTCCACGAAAGCCAATACAATAAATTTACATTGCTAGTAAAAGGATTCTTGTTTGTGTGTTTTATAAACTCATACTTCTTCAAAGAGCATCAAACATATCAGTGAGATGTAAAGTTTCTTATGCATTTTACATATCTTTATGATTTTTCTGCCTACAAAAATGTCAAATTCATTTTTAAGCAAATATATCTTTTAGGTTAACATTAGAAAATTTTGTCCATCTGATATCTAGAATATCAGGGAAGTTGAAAGGATCTTTTTGTACGTTTTTATTATAGGACAGAAAACATTCTACTATTCATGAAAGGTACATAAGTTACAGAAAGTATATACAGCACATTTACAACTACTGTATTGCATGATGGAGACAAAATTATTAGCTGATGATAGAAATACATCATTTGGTTATTTCCACTCTAACAATTACTATTTGCACAATTCACTAAATTTTCTTAAACATGAGACATTTTGTCAATATATAGACTATGTTGATGAACATTAGTACACCACTTTTTTGTAACACCACATTAAGAAAAGAGAATAAAAAGGTAGATTCATCAAAATCGACTATATGATGTATTTTAGTAACTCAATTATAGCAGTTGAGCAAATAATAAAGGCCCCAAGTGAGGGGGCTAGTTTAACAGTTCAGAGTTTATAAGAAATAGTTGCTGCTATGACCCATAAATCTTCAGGGGAGAAGGAAGGTGTGATCAAGTGCCCTGCTGGTTGGTTAAATACAATCATAGGTAGAGAAGCAGTAAACAACCATGAACAAGACAACTTCATGAAAACTAATTTTATTGACTTGATAAAGTACTTAGTATCTGCAGGAGTTGGCTAAATTAACTAAGGAGAAACATTTTCTTCCCAATGAAATGAACCACTATAATGAGATTGTATTTTCTGTTTTCTAAGTAAATTGACATCATGGTAATCATATTTTGGGTTTATTTTCACACTGAGAAGATGACTTTCCACTATTATCAGAATATGTAGTTTATGGAGTTTATAATTATGATGACGGTGATGGTAATTCTTCACATGCTTTATATATTTATTATCTTCAAGCCCTTAATCAAACTATCTGTTAGAGGTGAATTCTTTTAAGTTTTTAAATGGTGACTTTTTTAACTTTTTGATTTGATGTTACAATATAATTGCAACGTTTCTTCCTTCCCTTTTCTTCCTTATATTTTTTTATTAATTGAAATTACAGTCACAAATATATATAAATATAGATATAGATATATCTGTTTAGTATATAATGTTTATTATAACCTGTTTAGTCTTTATAATATTATTTGTATGTGTGTTTTCAGGGTTAACCTTTTGGTATTGAGTAGCAATTGGTATGCTTTACCCTAGGGAAGGCTATTTCTTCCATTTCTCAGCATTCCTTCATTGCCTGTGGTTCCTCATGGAGGTTGAGGCCTGTGGAGTTTTTCCTGTCCAATTAAGCATGTCTGTTGGTGCCTAGCCAATAGTACTCTGTTTGGACTAAAGACTTGCTCAACAAGTCTTGTGCTGGAAACTTAGCCAGCTACTCAGTGCTAGTGAAGTCATGGATATTGGAGGTAAACATATAACCAATAATCTACTGAAGCCACATAATGCCTAAAAACAATCTGAACATTTGTCTTCATATCCACAGATAAGTGTATCCTTCACCTTTCATCAAGGAAATGTTTCTTTGTAAAAGACAGAGACCAGTGCAAAACAAAAAATTATCACACCCAATAAAAATGCAGAGTTGTGGAGCCCAGTCTCAATGGACAACTAGGTGTTGAAAGCATAAATCCTAGCAATGTTGGAGTTGCAGTTAAGATAATAAAGGTATATATAATTAAAGGATCTTATAGATGTGTGAAAGAGTCAACATGACAACCAGTACTTTGTTCAATTAAAATAAACTAACATTTCTTATGCTGAAAACAAAACAAAACAAACAAACAAAAAAAAAAAACAGACTACTCCTTATAATATAACTTGTTATTTGTTCTCATCATTGTAGGAGATCATAGCTTCCCTGGACTAGACCTACTTATTCCACCCAGGATTTTTCTTCACCATAGTATCAGATCACAGGACACTTTGTCAACTGCTTCCCCAGCTAAAGTCTGCCTACACCATTTGGGAGGCAAGTCCCAGGTACCTGCTACTAGCAATTAGCACCAGGAAAGAAAGAATTTTGTTTCAAGGGCCCAGCCAACATAGTCCCCTTCTACAAGTCAGGAAGCCTGGCTTCCCCTGCTTAGGATTATTTACACCAGAAATCCCTTACATCAGGAGCCTAGGTAATTGGGTGTCCTGATTCCTACTTCACAACTTTTGTCCCCTTACACTGACGAAGAACTATGTTCTAGACAACTGCCACCAGGTTCTCCTGTGTCCAACCCACCTAACGCTCACAAGAATGTCTTATATCAGCCTCACAGAGAAAAACAGACACTTCAACCCTACTAAAATTTATCCTTTCCTGAACATTGTAAACACCTTCTATGAAAGGAGAAAGATTATGTGAACAACAAAAGAAAAAAGAAACTTTTCAACCATATACAAACAAGTACAGTCAAAGCACATGAGCAGAAACAACATGAAAAACAAAGAAAATATGTCTCCTTCTATAAAATATTAACCCTAGTACTGCCCTCTCATCAAAACTTCCTAGAACAACTTCAAAATAAAGAATACAAAAGAATGATAGAAGTGTCATCCAACAAAGAAAACATGAATATACTCTAAGATAACAAAAGCAAAAGGTAAATAAAATAAAGATGTCAATATAAAATAAAGAACTCATAAATCAACTTATGAAAATATAATTCAACAAAGATACATGATTGCCGAGGAAAACTCAAATTAAATTGATGCTGAGAATGAAAACTAAATAGTCTAATTAAAAATCTCAGGGTCATGTATACTACAATCAAATCTGAAAGTCAAGGTGGAGGAATTGGATCACTTAATGATCCAATTATGAATTAACAGAACATGGAAGACCTCCTGAACACCATGAAAAGACTTAGCCTTCAGATTATGGAGCATAAGGAGTATAATTATACCATAATGAAGGCCAAGAGAATATTTTCAAAAATTGTTGAAGACAATTTCTTAAGCCTAGATAAAGAGATGTCTGCCCAAGATACAAGGAGCCTATAGAACCCCAGATAAAAAAGACCAGAAAAGAAATTTCCCATGGCATATACTAGTTAAAATATTAAAAACACCAAATTAGCCGGGCGGTGGTGGCGCACGCCTTTAATCCCAGCACTCCAGAGGCAGAGCCAGGTGGATCTCTGTGAGTTCAAGGCCAGCCTGGACTACCAAGTGAGTCCCAGGAAAGGCGCAAAGCTACACAGAGAAACCCTGTCTCGAAAAACCAAAAAAAAAAAAAAAATGTAAAAACACCAAATTAAAAAGGAATATTAGAAACAACAAGAGAAAGTGATCATTAATATGAAAAAATTTAATGCCAGTGCAAGAAAAAAAATTATTCCAATTATTGAAAAACAGAACTGTTGATCTATATTATTATAACCATCAAAAATACCTATTAATGTTGATGGAGAAATATATAAACATGATAAAATGGAAATTAGTTAATGGAACTATGTTACTTCTACAGAGGTTAAAAGAAGCAATACTTTGTTCTGAGGAGAAGCGGGGACACATTCAAGAGGTAACAAAGAATAAACAATTCCAGGACAGTTGATTGAGAGAAACTTAAGAAGCCAGCAAAAAACTATGAAATAACACGAGTTAATACATGTATTTCAATAATACCTCTCAATATTAATGGTCTTAATTTGCCAAAACAGAAAAAAACAGACTATCAAATTACATTAAAAAATAGCAACTTTATGTTGCCTCCAAGAGACAACTTTTTATCAATAGTCACCTAAAAGTAGATTTAAAAGATACAAAAAGGTATTCCAAGCAAGAAGAACTATGAAAGAAACAGGCATAACTGTTTAATTTCTGACAAAGTAGATTCCAAAGCAAAACTAGTAAGAAGACACATTGCAGGTAAATTCATACTCATTAAATGGGCATTCACCAAGGGAACATAACAATTAGAAACGTATGTACACCAAGCACAGGTTCACACAATTTCAAAAGATGATACCATTGTATCGAAAATAACAGATAAGCCACTACATATGGGTCATAGGAGGGATTTCTAGGGAATAGGGATAAAGCAGGTGATACAAAGGGAGAAAATGGGTATAATATAGTAGAAAGAATTAACTAGGTTCAGGGGTGGAAAGGCAGGTTAAAACAGGGAGTATGGTAAGGAATAATTAATATTAAAGATATTTTAAAATTCCTTATGGATATCTAATATTGTAACGGCTTCCTAAAATATAAATATATACAGATATGTAGATGCTTTGAATGAAGCTACCCTGGTAATGGAAACACAATGATTCTCTAAACCACTGCAGGCTATCTAATACAAATCCCATTGTCAGTTATAGGTTGCTTAATTTTGAATTGTCAAGGATGTCCCACAGACCATCCAAACATGAAAGTTTTGCTAATGATAGTTACTGAGCAGAAATTGATATTAAACCCCACAGATGAAGGTACTTCGTACTTGAGTCATCAGAAATGGAGAATTCAGCTAGTCCTCACCTAGAAGCTGCATACGTTTTGGCTAGCTCTCATAGTGCTGTAAGTTTCTATGCAACCAATTACTTTATGATTAGATTTGAAGCCCATGCCTCAAAAATTAACATATGCCTGGTATCCAATAATTGGAAAAAAACCCCAACAAACAATCAAACAACTAACAAAAATGAAAAAAAAAAAAAAAACGCGGTTAGTTGATAGGCCTCAGAGGAGAACCTAATATTATTATATGGTTAAATGAGAATAGTAATAAACTGCCTTCTAGGATCTTATCTCCAAACACTAGATTAGTATATCTCTCAAACTACATCAAAGAAGGATTTTTTTTTTAGGACATGAAAATTAATACAGAGACCCATAATTAATCAGTGTACATAGACTCAGAGACTGTTGAGTAGGCACCTCTAAGTGGAACATTTATATGACACCCTTGCTGGATAGTTTTATATCAACTTGATACAAGCTGGTGTTGTCTGGAAAGAAAGTATCTCAATTCAGATTGCCTCCAAAGGATTGACCTGTAGGATATTTTGGTGATTGATGCAGGAAAGTCCAGCCCATTATGGGTGGTGGAACCTATAAGCAAACAGACTGAGTAAGATAGAAGAAGCAAGCCAGTAGGCAGCACTTCTCTATCCTCTCTGCTCCAGCTTCTGACTCCAGTTTTCTGCTCTATTTGAGTTCCTGCCCATACTTGCCTTAGTAATGAACTAAGAAGTAGAAGTGGAAGCAAAATAAATCCTCTCCTGATATGTGTAGAGTCATGTTGTTTTGTCACAAGAGATGAAACCTTAGCTAACACACACCCTGTTCTCTAAGTTTCAGGTATCAACTAAGAAGATGGGCCAAATAGAAGATTCAGAAGTAGTGTTCTGTAGCAGAACATCAATTGCCATCTGTGACAGGTCTGTTTGACACACTAATATGTATAGGGAGTGGGACTAACTGTTCAAGACCTGAACAAATCAAGCCACCTCAAATCTCAAACTGGACAGGCAGGGATCATGATGGTCCAACATTAACTACAGTCAGCTGATGGCTGAAAAAGAAGGGAGAGTCCATTTTCTTTATCCCTAGAGTCTGCCCTTGCTCCAGTTGATATTCTTCCACCTATGCACACCCAGTTAGCCCTAAGTGGACTTGAGTGTTGTAAACAAAGAGCACAGGTAGCTGAGGAGGAAAAGAGGGAGGAAGAATAGAAGCATTTGAAGGGAGGAAATGAGGGTTGGATTTGAGAAAGACACACTATGAAATTCTTCAAGAAAAAAAAAATAGAATACAAGACAAAACTAAACAAACAAAAATAGGGCTAGTGAGATGTCTCAGGTAACTAATGACTGTGTGAGAAGGAGGATTAGACTTCTCGGATGAGCCTTTTGTTGTTTATCCAATGCGGAGTGATCAGCCCTGAAACCATATACACACAAGCCAGAAAAATGGACTCAATGGTTGCATTTATATATTTGTGCATACTTACACATGCATATAAAAGTATGTAAACTGGGCGGTGGTGGCGCACGCCTTTAATCCCAGCACTCGGGAGGCAGAGCCAGGCGAATCTCTGTGAGTTCGAGGCAAGACTGAGGTACAGAGTGAGTTCCAGGAAAGGTGCAAAGCTACATAGAGAAACCCTGTCTCAAAAAACCAAAAAAAAAGTATGTAAAAATAATCAAAGGAGGTTATCACTTTTAAAAACCTGCAGGGACATAGGAGTTAGAGGGAGGGTATCTGGAAGAGGCTGGATGGAAGATATGAAGGGGAAAGTGATATAATTCTATTTCAATTAAAAACACTTTTTTAGAGAATAAAAAACAGAAAAGCAAAGTTATTAATTAGGTTGTGTTCCACTTCAGGATGCAAATTTAAAGTGAATTTTATTCTTTAACAAATGATTTTAATGTTATTTTTATTTGTTATGGTTTCCATAACCTTACTTAATATAATAAACATGCTCCCAAGAATTTTACTTTAATGCTTAAATCCAGGGTATGCAACTTCCTGAAATGTTCAGCTATCCTGCTATAACTAGTGACCTAATTCCATATGGATGTACAATTTTAAACCAAGCTACTTCTGTGCCAGAATATTAATTTTATTTTTTCCTGTTTCCTAGGAAAATCTATTTTAAGCTACATAGTATGAATTTTCTAGAAGTCATCACAAAATGAGAATTAATTCAGACAGAAAAAATATACATATATGCATATATGAAGGAGAAAATATACATATAGCTTAATGTTCTCACGGAAGAGAACAGAAAATTCATCATTTACCATTAGCTCATTTAATATTATGAATAACTCTCTGAAGGAGAGGCTCTTGTCACATTTATGGAATAAATTCATATGCCAAGACCCAGAGACATTATTTCTCATCAGCTCTCAATATTAAAAACAAGGTTAAGTTAAAACTAACATATTCAATATTTGATCCTTGACACAACTAATCTGAAGTAGAACAGAAAAAATAGCAGTATAGGAATTATGCAAAGTGATGAGCAGTAAAGAAAAAACGCAGGGTTTTCATGTTGTAAACAAAACAGACAGACAGCCACAGAGTTTGGTAAGGGTTTTTCCAGGTGATATGCTTTCATCAAAACATCTCAACTAGTATCTATGCACATTGACTTCTCTCTAAATAATTTAGACTTCTGTCTTTCCTAGAATATGTTAATCATATATGCAATTAATCATACATGTGAAAGATTAAAAACCACAAACACAATTCCTCTCAGTCAGCCATAGTGCATACATAATTTTGTGGAATTATTAGGAAATACAGCATAACTGTATTCTGTGTCTTGTTTACTTAAACTGGTTCAGAAAGTTGACAAGTAGATCAGTCATTTTTTGCTATGCACCAGAGTTGGGCTAATGGTAAATGATAACCCATATTTTGATTTATCTAGAAGTTATCTAATATCAAATTTTGGTCCCCTTTTAATTTTCTGAATAAAACAACTATTCAAAGATAATAGATCCAGAACAAATTTGTGCACAATTTTTATAACTGACAGAGGCTTGACTATTTTATTTTTTGGTTGAAAATATTGACTCTTGCCGGGCGGTGGTGGCGCACGCCTTTAATCCCAGCACTCGGGAGGCAGAGCCGGGCGGATCTCTGTGAGTTCGAGGCCAACCTGGACTACCAAGTGAGTCCCAGGAAAGGCGCAAAGCTACACAGAGAAACCCTGTCTCGAAAAAAAAAAAAAAAAAAAAAAAAAGAAAATATTGACTCTTCTATGAAAGTTCATATCAAACTTACATTGTTCATGTTATTGAAGAAACTTGAAGGTGAACAAAAATATTTAATGTTAAATGTATAACTTTTGTATGCTTCTTGTAAAGACACATATATTCTGTAGTTTTAGAAATATATTACATTTTTTCTTACTTAAAGTTATTAGACTATTGTGTACGCACATTTTACTGAATTAATATTTAAAGATAGGACAAATTGAGTATGAAATTTAAATAAACTAAGATATCAAGTTCTGTAGTGTGCTGATGGTTGTAATTGATCAAATATGCAAATGCTAATCTATAAATACAATATGTCTTGCATACAAAGTGGACCAAACACAATACACTTAAACAATATATTATGTCTTTAGAATTGATAAGAATTTTGAATTCAACTGCACAATAAATAATACAGTAAAATATAACAGATTTTAGAAGATGGTGAATCAATGAAATTATGACTAAAAACGAAATGGTCACATGTGTGTCTTGTACATTTGCACACTTAAAAGCTTTATGATTAGGATGAAGTGTCAATAAATAATTGTAATTGGTTTTGGATTGCTTATCTGCATCAAATCTGGATTTTTTTTTATATACTCCCTCCATGACTTTGTATTGTTTAAGAGTTCCTGAAGTGAAAGTGTACAGAATGCCAAGTGTATGCTTCAAGTGTACTTTACTTAGTGCTTTTCAAAGAGTACAAACTCCCTGTGTGACTACTGTACTTGCAACACTTTCATCACTTCTGAATGCTGAGATCTTTAACTCTGGTCATAGTTTTTAGCCTTTCTCCTACTACAGACAAGTGAGCTGTATGAGGAAGACATCTTATCCTTGTAAAAGTATGGCTAGTGTAGGATCATGTCTGAAATACAACAGGCCCATTGCTGAATCCAACTGAAAATAATATTGTGACAACTGTGATCCTGAGTTTAAAAACCTAACTCTTATATACATAGTATTGTTTAAAAATCACAACGGCTATTTTTGGTGAGTCACATTGGAACTACCGTATATCTTTTTTGAATATGAACAGGACTTTGCTGGATGAAGAACACAACTTCACATTTGTTCTAAAATTCTGTATTATACATAGTCTCAATAGTATATCATATGTTACTTTGTATGTTTCTCCCATATATTATTCTAAATTCTGATAGCCTATTCAACAAAGGATAGAAATACTGAGGGGGCAGATGGGAAAAAAGGCTTTTAGTATGCTATTAAAGCAAGAAAGAAATGCATTGAGTGATATTCAAAAGTATATTTATTTTATATTCAATATGTAGCCTAATTGCATACCAGAATTAAGTCAGAGCCATTATTCTTAAAGCAATAAACTATATAGAAATTTTTATGATTTCTTTCATTTACTTATGTGATGCCAGAAGAGAACATGGGTAGAGATAAAGAAGACTTCTCAGGTGAAAGCAATTTTAAAGTTTCCTAAACACAAAATTTCCTAAATACAAAACTCCTCATAAAGATATAGCGAGAAAGAGATAGGAAGAACTTCGGTAAATGTACATATACTCACTCTATGTCTTAGCATTTCACTGTTCTGTACTTTTCCTTGGGAAATATGGGATATTACAAACTTTCTAGAGCTTTTAATCTTGCCCAATATTTCCTTAAAATATGGTCTTTTTCTGTTCACATCGGCATTCTCCTCTCTCAATGGGCCATGTTAACATAAAAATTACCCATAATATTTGAGGTGATGAATTACTAGGAATCAACTTTTGGTGTGTCTTTTAGAAAAATTTTGGACAAACACTTCACTAGTCATGAGAACAGTTAGAAAGTTGGTGGATTTGAGCCTCAAGAGGAAGCCTTTTTCTGGGAAACCAATGAGAAACATCCTGGACTTTGTAGTAACCAATAGGATGATAAAGCCATACATTTAATTTTTTTATTTTATTTTCTGGATTTAAAAGAAACACTAGTTTTCAAATTTTGATTGTTTTTTTTTTTTCTGATGGCTCAAACATTAGCAATTACTGTTAAAACCTGAATGTTTGTTCTCTTGAATTTGCCATATACTGAATTATTCTGTCATACTTTGCACCTTGGTGGCATTCTCTGCCACATGATTATTAGAACAAATGAGGAAAAGAAACTTTGATCTGTGTGTAGGGGATTAATATGAAATAGCTTAATTATGTATATTAATATGCATAGTAATTATGTATATTAATTGTGTATAGCAAGAAGAATAAGGACTTGTATCGAGGGAACAATGGCACATAGGTGGGATGCTATGCTGGATAGTATGGAAAATAGCTCACTCTATGGAGAGGGGACTGTGAATACTCAGAGAAAGAGCTTGACTTGCTTTGTGCTACAAATCTGCATTCCGTACGAGATGAATGGCAGCTTCTACTAAAGGGTGGTTGACACAGAACAAAATGGAGTTCAGAGGTCTCAGGAATACTCCTGACCTTTATTTTTCTCGTTTCAGACAAGGTAATATGGCAGTAGTGACAGAACCGTCTACTGTGGGCTAAAGCTGTAAAACAGCAAGCACAGGGTGTGTTATTACACTCAAGAGAGATGTGAAAAAGTGTGTCACAGGCAGGAGCATAAGGTCAGTGGCTACTGTGCTTTTGGGGAAACTTTACGTGGCGATTAAGCTAGAATTAGCTCTATTCTTGCCAAAAGCCACAACTCCGTGTGGTATTATTAAAGAAAGCTACCTGACTAATCAACCAAGTAACATGTGGCCAAGATTCTGGTGCCTCAAGTAGGTTGAACCAAGTAATCAGTGAACGCCTATAATGGGATCTGCATGAGGCCTCATTTGCCCAGCCTTGTTCTCAAGGAGCAATCCCTGTGAACAAGAAGAAAGCAGAATTAGGTTGTTTGCTCAGTTGTTGGCTTGCATCGATGGCAGTTCACATTCTGTTTACATTTTAGTTTTGTTTGTATGTTTTCTCTTCTTTCTTGGGGTGAGAAAAATCAATATACATGATTCCTTTTAAAAAAATTCTTTTTATATTCACAATGCATTGTACATATGTATAAAACTGTCAAATATTATTTTTTTCTTTTTTATTAAGAAATTTTCTGTTCATTTTACATACCAGCCACAGATCCCCCCTCTACTCCCTCCTCCCACCTCCCAAGCTTCTCCCCCAACTCATCCCACATTCCCACCTCCTCCAAGGCAAGACCTCCTATGGGATGTCAGCAGATCCCTGGTACCTTCAGTTGAGGTAGGTCCAAGCCCCTTCCCTTGCACCAAGGCTGTGTAAGATATCCCACCATAGGCACTGAGGTCCAAAGAGCCTGCTCATGCACCAAGGACGGATCCTGACCCCACTGCTGGAGGGCCCCTTAAGCAGGTCAAGCTACACAACTGTCTTGCCTATGCTTTTGAATTCTTTCCTAATATTGTGTCATATGTTTTCACTGGTTTTGAATCTAGCCCTATACTGGGCAGACATAGATTTCTTCCAGAAATATCAATTTGATGTAAATGAAGAAAGGAAAATAGAAATTATAACCTGGGTACAAATGAGTGGAAATACAGAAACCTAAGTACTCTTGTGATGTCTGTGACCAATAAAGGTGTGAAGCCCAGAAAGCAAGCCTGGATGCCACATTACATTCATCAGTATAGTGCACACGTGGCCTTGACCTCAGTTAACTACAGTATGATTGACTGCCTCTTTAAGTTACTCAATTATGGTTTAACTTCTGTCACATTTCACAAATTATATATGGTCTGTACATGAATAATGTATGGTTTGTCTTTGTCCTTTCAAGTTGTTAGAGTGTTATTTTAGTCAATCAGAGGGCTAAAGCAGGCAATATTCAATGCTTGGATAGGGTGTGTTTACGGAAGTTCTTAAAGAAAACATAAAAGAAGAGGGTACCTCTAAATTTTAAATAAAACATTGGGATAGTTCACCTATATAAAATTCGGTTGATGCTAATGGTATCAAGCACGGAGCCATTTCCTGATGTATTTGCAAGTATATATTATTTAAATGTACATACAAAAAAAACATAGACACTACATTATTTTTTACAGATTAAGCAGGGTGTTGTATTTAGGGAATGATGGACTATGGTCACCTAAAACAGAACTTCTTTTAGGTAAATTACATTTATGCACTATTCTGCAAGGGAATTGATAAGACAGTTTCGTTAAATAATTGTCATGGATTCCAGGTTTTATGAGTTATATTGCACTTAATGCTACAGTCACACAGAGCCAGTGGCTGGCTGCAGAAGTCCCCTCAAAGGGCTTTCTAATCTAGGCTGCACTGAGCAATTTATTTCAAAGTGCTGTTTTGCCCCGTGGCTACCACCAGAGGGCTCAGCAGGAATTGTTCTTTCAACGGCTCCTGGAGTTAGTGCACTAGCAAATTTAAAGTGGTTTTGCCACAGAAAAGTATAGGGAACAGGTGAGAGTCAGAGGGTGCCTTAAAACAAAAAAACAAAAAAAAAAAAAAAAAAAAAAAAAAGATACCACCAGAAGCAGTAACTAGGAAGTTGCTACAGAAGAAAGCCAGTGCTTCTAAAAGTCCCTGTGGCAACACTTGCTTCAAGCCAAGCATATAGTTCCCCAGCAGGTTCAGTAAGATCTGAGATGCTCTAGTGTGAGCAAGGGAAGAAATGACCATTTGATGTGTAGATCTGGCCTTTACATGCCATTATCCTAATATACAGCCAGCGGTGAAAATACGGTGAGAGGACTGATATATAGAATCATCACGGTGTGTCTTAATGCCCAGGAGAAAAGACTAAAATACACAGAAAAGTTCAGGTGAAAACAGGAATGTGGGCATGTAAAGAAGAACAAGAAGGCTGAGTTTTGCTGTCTTGGAGCAACATCGGTTTGAGTGCGAACCAGGAAGAGGAAATCTTAGCTCATCCTGCTGTTTTAAGTTTGCAAGGAGAATATGATTTTAAGGTCTATGAGGTGCATTGAGTAAGAGTCTCCCACAATGTCTAACTCTCAGTCTTCAGAGTCAATGTTACCACTACTATACAGGAAATGGGAACTTGACGGGTTATTAAATAAATGATCTTCAGATCAGGGTGCTTATTTTAGGTCGTAAAGGGAAGAAACGTTTATTCCCTAGAATCGACTAAAAGACGAAATGAAACAAAATGGAATAAGATGAAATATTTTCTCATAACAAAGGCTGTCATCAAGTGTTCCGAAGACAGGACAAAGGGCTAAGAAACCAAAACTGTGGGAACACTGGAAATGTCAAGAAAAGTGATTTGATTATGTTGCTTGCAAAAGGAAAGTGATTTGGTGCCTCTTCACTTTATCTCTGTAAGATTCATTTTGAAATTCATGAAACAAGACATTTAATATTTACAAGTCAGATTTTTTGCATGTCTGTATGTATGTGGTGTATGTGCCTGTGTATAATTCTGTAAGTACATATGCTTATGAGGCTAGCAGTTGTTTGCTTGTGCACATGGAATCCAGAGGGTGGCATTGGGTGTCTTCCACAATTGTTCTATACTTCATTTCTTGAGGCAAGATTTCTCCCTCAAGTCAGAGCTTGCTGAAAGTCTAGTCTACCTGACCTTGATAACCTGTGTGTGCTAGGGATGCAAGCTTGCTGCTATTTCTACCAGGAATTTATGTGTGTTCTGGGATTCCAGTCTCTGATTTCTGTTCTCCTGCTTTAACAGCAAGTACTTGATTCACTAAGATCACTGTGTAATCCCCTAGTGATAACTGTCTTGTAGTGGTATGAAAAATGAACATAGAATTTTATTTATCACACAAGAATTTCCATAAAATGCTATTATACTGCCAATAACGAGGCAAGGAATGATAGCTAATGCCTATATTGTTAATATCCATGTATTTCAGAAAGGAGATTTGAAGCCAATTTCCAGAAAAGGCTGTACAGAAAACCATTCTTTCTCTTTCAAAAATACTCTATTATATAATATGCAATATAGATTCTTTTCTTTTTTTTTCTTTTTCTTTTTTTTCTTTTTTTTTGGTTTTTCGAGACAGGGTTTCTCTGTGTAGCTTTGCGCCTCTCCTGGAACTCACTTGGTAGCCCAGGCTGGCCTCGAACTCACAGAGATCTGCCTGGCTCTGCCTCCCGAGTGCTGGGATTAAAGGCGTGCGCCACCACCGCCCGGTGCAATATAGATTCTTATGTAAATAATTATTGAAGGACCAGGTAGGCTACCAGAGATCAATCCTTCTCCACTCTTTCAGTTCCTCCAGACCCAATCTGCAGGACCATCCCAACACAGCAACAAAACAGCAGCTGCAGGTTCCTCTGCCCTCATCTGCTTCTGGGGGATCCCACAGACCATTCCCAATCCCCCATACCAGCCCTTCCCTCCCCACCTTGTCACTGAGTACCAGGCCCCAACTGGGGCAGGTACCCCCCACTCAACCACAGGCCAGGCCTGCAAGAAAACCAGGTAGGCTTCCTGTGGACCTTCTGCATTCTCTCTGTTCCTCCAGACCCAATTCTCAGGTTCTCCCCTTGCACAGCAAGAGGCAGCCTCCAACCGGCCATCCCTTCATCCAACCTCCAACACCAGCAAGCATTCCTTTGAACATGTCAACAGAGCTGGCCAACAAAATAGGCAATACACAGCCAACATATTCTCTGAAAATCCAGAAAAGAAACAGAAACTAAGGCACAAAAACAACCACAAACCGAAATTCAGCAGCATTTAGACATATAATCACTTCAATCCAAAGTGCCTAGACACTGGCATAAAGCTAAAATCAGTAACAACCAAGGCAATATGTCTCCACCAGAGCACAGCTATCCTACCGCAGCAGTCCCTGACTATTCCAACACAGCTGAAGCATCAGAAAAAGACCTTAAAACCAGGTGTTTGAAAATGGTAGAGGTCCTTAAAGAGGAAATGAATAAATCCCCTAAAGTAATCCAGGAAACCACAAACAGTGGGAGGAAATGAATAAGTCCCTCAAAGACACCCAGGTAAACACAAACAAACAATTGGACTAAATGAATAAATACCTTAAAGAAAGCCAAGAAAAAACAAACAGTTGAAGGATACAAATAAAATTGTCCAAGACATGAAAATAGAAGCAATAAAGAAAGCACAAATTGAGGGAATTCTGGAAATGAAAAATTTAAGAGTGCCAGTAGGAACTACAGAGCAAGCTTCACCAACAGAATATAAGAGATGGAAAACAGAAACTCAGGCTTTGAAGATACTATAAAGGAAATGGATTCATTACTCAAAAAAAAAAAAAATGCCTAGAACTCGGCCAATCATGGGCCAGGGATTTTAACCCTGGCCACCACTGGACTCCAGGGAAGCCCCTACCCCATGCCATGTGGCCAGGGTGGGCAGAACTCAGCCAAATGTACCAACCAGGAGTATGCCTGGTGCCATAGGCTCTGGGTGGTTGGGCACTATAATGATCCGTTTGTGATGAGGAAGCATGGCCCAGCCCAGCATCATGGTGACATAAGAGGGACAAGGAGATCCACATGAAGGCTTGGGGCTCTCCACCCTGGCCTCTGGGGACAAAACAAGGACCTTCCTGATACCTTGAACCACTGGCTGCTACTATTAAAGTGAGCAGAGGTAGTATGGTGTGGTACAGATGAGGGGGATGAAAAAGCGGGCACATGGAAGAAGGGAAAGGCGGGGAGAAAGAGAGAGGGGTGGGGCGAATGGCTCTGATCCTGTGGACAGGCATGTCTGAAGAGAAAGGGGAAGGGGGTGGGCTGAGATTGTGACAGAGCTGACTCCCTGACTAGCTGTAACACATGGGAAAGGGAGCCCTGCACTTTGTCTGGGCAGCACAGCAGAGATGACTCTGTTGATGAGAGCACAAGTGAGCCAACCCTAAGGACCTGAGCATGGAAGACCTAGCACCACCCCTCATCTGCCATATGGCTGCGTGTGCCAGGGAATGATGCCCTTCCCCCATTCCCACCCATCAATGCCTGAGTTAGATGGGAGAGCTATCCCTGGAGTCATAAGAGCAGGTGCGCTTGTCCCTGACCCCGCCATCAGCTGCAGCATTCAGGAGAGCAGGTTCTGCACCTTACCAGAGCAGCACAATAGAGCTGGCCCTGTTAGTGCAGATGTAGGTGAGCCAGCCCTGATCTAGTGAGCAAGGGAGAGCTATCCCCATTGCTCATCTGTCTTCTGGTGGCATGGGTAAGGGAAAGATGCACTTTTCCTCCAAAAAATGCCTAAGGCAGGTGGAAGAGTTGGCACTGAGGTCACAAGAGCAGGAGAGCTGTCCCTGACCCCCGCCAACTACAATACTCTGGAGAACAGGCTTTGCACCTGGCCAGGGCAGCACAATAAAGCCAACCCTGTTAGCAAAGGTATGGGTGAGCCAGCCCAGAATTGTGTGGGAGAACTGCCTCCACTAGTCATCTGTGTTGTGGCAATGTTGGAGGGTGAGAGATGGCCTCCTTTCCCTTGCTCCTTACCACCTGCAATAGACAACAGAGTTGACCCTCCCCCTTGCCAGATGCAGCATTCTGGAAACAGGTCTTGTCCCTTGCAAGTGCAAGGACAATAAAGCACAAAGAAGCAATAAAGAAAGCACAGCAGAGCTGCCAGGTGGTTGGAGGTGAGGGTGTCCCATCCCCAATGTTAAGAGCCAAAGAGAATTGTCCCCATTATTTATCTGACATGTGGTAGCATGGGTGGGGGAGAGATGCCCCCCCACACACCTCTCATCCATCAAAGCCTGAGATGAGTGGAGGAGCTGGCCCTGGGGTCATAAGAGTGGGAAGGCTGTCCCTACCGGTCACCAGCTATAGGACTCAGGAGAGTGAACCGTGTACCTTACCTGGGCAACATAATATAGCTGCCCCTAATGATGTAGGTATAGGAGAGCTGATCCCGAGGACATTAAGGCAGCAGAACTATCCCGACCCCTCCCACCTTGCTACAAGTGGTGAATTAGCCAGGACAATGTTGGAGAGCTTGTCCTCGTGGTGAGGACACTGGAGAACTGGCAAACAGACCAACCCTATAGCCCAGGCCCAGAACCAGGGTTATGACTTGGCCTGCCCCAATATCCACACCATCTATGATCTGCTGGAGTATGTGAAGGGAACTGACCCAGAGACCCAAAGCTACAGGATCTATACAACACAGGGCAACAACAGGATATCCAAGAAGATTCTCAGTGTGATCCCAGGATGGATGGTGTAGTAGAAACCTGGTTTCTACATGAACCAGACCAATGCCTCTGCAACGAACACTTGAAAGTAAAGATATATGGACAAAGGAGTTTACTCTGTGACTCAATGTGTCACACCGCAGCTTCCATGAAAAGATTTTTAATTCGCCCCCCCCCTTTTCCCCTTTTTCTCTCAAATTTTGTTTTATTTAGGGGGAGGGCTGCAGGGGTGAAGAGCTGATGCAAAGGGATGGGTAAACGAATGGGATCAAGATACTTGATATAAAAGACACACAGAATAAATTTTAAAAAGTAAAAAACAATGTTAAGTCTAAAATAATTCCTGACACAAAACATCTAGGAAATCTGGGACACTATAAAAAGGCCAAACCTAAGAAGAATAACAATAGAGAAAGGAGAAGAATCCCAGCTCAAAGACCCAGGAAATATTTTCAACAAAATCATAGAAAAATATTTTCCTAACCTGAAGAAAGACATGTGATTGTATTCACTTATAAGTGGATATTAACTTTTTTAAGTAAATGATAACAAAATTACAATCCACAAAACCTGGGATCTGGGGGACAGGGGAGTCGTGGATCTCCCTGGGTGAGAGAAATAGAAATAGAAATAGAATAAATTTTGCTGGTGGGCTCAGGGTAGGTGCTGATGGGAATGGGAAGGATCAGGTGAGGGGAGTGAGAGGAGAGAGTAGGAGGAGAAACTGCTGGAATTGGGGAACATCGGAAGGGGTGGAATACAGTGGAAATTTCCTGGAATCTATGAGGGTGACTCTAAGGGGGCTAGCTAGTAATAGAGGGTAGAGAGTCTAAACTTACCACCTTTTGCAGCCACACAAGGCTTCCAGTATAGGGCTGGGATGCATTCCATTGAGTTGTTAGCCAAGGGGGTCCCAAGGAGATCCCTAAACAAGCCAGGCTGATGTTAGGACAGAAAGTCACTCTCTGAAATCTGACAGCTGGGCCCCATTGTCAAGGACAATATCCACATACCTCATTGAATCTACAGAGGTTGAGCTGGTGCCTACATGGAGCCATCACCCCTATGTGCTAGTCTGGTGCAAAAGAAGATACTCTGCAGGCTACAGGAAGAGCCCTGGGTACCAACCCAGCCATAATATCCCCAAACTATAATCTGTCCTGCCTGCAAGGTGTGCTGGGGCAAGGGCAGCACAGAACTTTTTGGAGTGAGTAGCCAACTGATGTTAGGTTTAACTTGAGGCCCATGCCGTGAGAGGAAGGCCAGGCCCTCCTCTGCCTAGATGGCCAAGAACCACAGACTGGATAGCCTAGAGACCTAGGATAGAACCAAACATGACCAGAAAAAAAAAATCAACTAAATGATTCCTAATGATGTTCTGCTGTCCACATAGATAAGTGCCTTGTCCAGTCATCATCAGAGAGGCTTCCTCTAGCAGCAGATAGGAAGAGCAGTTGCAGAGACCCACAGCCAGACATTATTCAGAGAGAGAAAGTCTAAATAGAAGGTCTCCATACGGCCCTCCCCTAGGCGATTTGGGAACCCAGGCTAAGAGGAAAGATTATAGGAGTCAGAGGAGATGGAGGACAGCAGGGGAACCTGGTCCACACTATCAACTAAGCAGGGCTTATAGGGGCTCAGAGAGTACCAAGCATAGGACCTGCATGAGTCTGCACAAGTTCCCTTGTGTATATGTTATGGCTGTTAGCTTAGTGTTTTTGTGTGACTCCTAATATTGGGAGGACTGTATCACTGATTCTTTTGCCTGCTTCTACGGTTGTACCCAGATTCCCCCAAAGACCACCAAGAGACTGATGCTGAAGCAAAAGCAAAGAGTCTTTGTATTGTTAAGTTGGGACTTTCCATCCGTCTCCGCAGAGCAGAAGAGATCTTGAGCAGCAATGGGGCAGGATTTTTAAAACAAGAGAGGCTTGGGGTCTACAGACTACATAGGAACAGACTCAGGATTTGGTTTATGAGAGTGGCAATAATGTTAGTAACTTTTAATTGGCTAGTGTTACTTGGGGGGTTACAGTTATCCATTTTTGGGCAGACCTGGACAAGTCCCAGGTTTTGTCCTTGAGCTTCCATGGAGACTGGCTGTCCCAGCACTTATTGAATGTGGGGCCTGGCTCACATTGACCCATGCATGTAGCTGTAAGTTGGTGAGGGAACCCAGACAGTAAACAACTGGCTGAGTACATGCAGAAAAGGAGCTTCTTAGAGGACAATGCCATTTGTTCATGGCCCTCCCAGAAACTGCTTGCTCAAGTCTCAGGAAACTGAAATTGAGGCCTGATCTCTGAGAGAGCACTGAGCAGCCTGTTATGGGGTCTGCTTGGTCCTTTCACTGGAACTCTTTTCCTTCTGTTGGGTGGTCTTGTTCAGCCTTGACATGAGGGCTTAGGCTTTGTCTTAGTGTACCTTGTTTTGTTGTGTTTGGTTGTAGTCTCTTGTAGGCCTGCTCTTTTCTGAAGGGAAACAGAGAGGGAGTGAATCTCAGAGAGAAGGGTGGTAAGGGTAGCTGGGAGGAGTAGAGAGAGGTGAAACTGTGGTTTGAGATGTATTTTATAAAAGAATTTATTTTCAGTAAAAAATGAAGAAGAAAAATTGACTATCAGATTATTTTGATAAAACATATTGAAACTAGATTTTTTCCTACAATATATTTTGAATATAGTTTCTTCTACTTCATCTGCTCCAAAATGCTCTTAACCTCCTCACCTATTCAATTCCATACCTTCTTTCTCTTTCTTTAGAAAGGAAACAGTCAAATAAAAAGCTAACAAATAATAATAGAACAATCAAGCAAAGAAACACATATACATGCAGACATACACACAGGAGCACTATAAAGAGAGAAAAATAGAGAGATTCATAAAAAACACAAAATTAGAAAATATATAAGCAAAAGACCGCTAAGATAAACAACAATAAAAATGTTGACATAAAAGATTATAAGACAAAAGAGAAAAAATCTTTCTAAATAACATTGAGTTCACTTTGAATTGGACATTTACTGCTGGTCATGGTCCCTGCCCTTGAGTATGTTTCTATATCTAGTGGGAATCCATTCTTTCTTTTGCAAGTAGTTAACTATTGAAGAGAGCCTTTTAGTTCGGGATGGGATATCATGTCCAGTTCCCCATCTCAGGGCTGGGATAAACTTGTTGCAGCAAAAGCAAATATATAAATATGCCAATGTTGCCAATGTTATCAAAAGGGGAGAAACAAGATTGAGACTAATCATGTGAAATAGATTTTCATGACAGGAGAAGATTTGTCCCCCACCAATATGTTTAACAGATCAAATTGTTCAGAGGTATGAGAAAACTATTTTTAATAATAACATAGTGAAGAGAAATGAAACTGGAATTGCTACGGCATCTCTTCAGATCAACCAAGGGAATCTATAAATTCTTCCCATGATGTAACTTTCTCTGGTTTTTAGCAGGGGAATCTGGCATATGTGGAAACCAATAAACAGGCTCCAACTTGCTTTCAAACTTTACACATCTATAGGCTTCATCTGAAACAAATCTCAACTGAATCAATATTTACAGATTTGTTTAAAGCTATGACATCTTTTTCATTTGAAAATGACCACAGCATGTCAAATGACAACACAATGTAAAAGAGCTAGTAGTAGAAGTTATTTTCTGAATCCCTTCATTAACATACATGCTCTATCAAAAGCACTAGCTACATTCACTGTTTTAAAGTGTCCCTTAAATGACTTAGCTGTTTTCATTATTTGCTGTAGTCAAATCTATAAAACAACAAACAACACTGAGGACTCATTCAAATTTAAACAGCAGTGTTATCTAATTACCTAACCACTTTAAAGGCTTAGGTTTTCCTTAATTGTTACTTCCACATAATTTAAAATTTATGTTATATTTGTATTGATTTTCCTCAATATCTTTGCATTTTTTTTTTTTAGATTTTCTATGATTTCTAAAGCTTTTCCCTACTTTAGGTGCTACTTTGGGTGGTTGTTTTTTATAGGCTGCTATTGTCTTTAACCTTATGGAAGCTGTGACTTCTCTCATGTTGACAATTCCAGAACAAGAGAGTTGATAACTAGGTATTAATGAGAAAAGGGTAATTATTTCAGATGAACTTTCTATATTATAATTATCATTTCCTCAATTCTAGATCCAGTAACTCCTTTCAGATTGAGATCATTGCTGACAAGATTTTACAAATCAGAAATTTCTGTTATTAAAATTTTTAGGGATTTCACAGCTAGCATACCTTCTATATCAGAGATGGAGGTATGGGCCTTGATAAGCTGAAAGCCTCACAAGCCTTCAGCAAAGTTCAGCTTAGAAAGTACAGTCTTGACGTTTCCATCTCAGCCTTTCTTAAATGCACTCTGAAATGGCAGTTCTTGAATGAATCACTTAACAGCAATTAGGGTACATTGTCCTCTCTTCTCTTTGGAATAAGATACTCAGTTTTCATGACAATAACTGATTAACAACCTTTAAAGTGATAATTACAGACATTGGAGGAAACTTTTGTAAAACTATGGTATTTTACACACACACACACACACATACATATATATATGCTTAATTATACAGAAACATTAACAGTGTCTTGGGGAGGTCTTTCAATTCTTTTTTCTTTTTTTTTTATTATTTAACAGTACAAAACTATGTCTGATGCGTTCCTGAAATCTTTTCATTAGAAACAATAGATTTTTTACTAGTGAAAGGAAAACCAAATTTAACTGAACAAAAGCAAAAATGTTTCAGAACAGAGTTTAATTGTCTACATCATACACCATCACAATGAAATGATGTAGGCTTCTTTTATTTGAAGATGTAAGCTCTTGAATACCACCAGCAAAATGGCTTTCTCTGATAATGAAGATGTTAGAATTTTTTGAAAGATTTTAAAATGAATTATTTTGCAGAGATGAGGTGGGTGGGGATGAAGCTTGGGGATGAAGGATATTTGCAGAACATAGATTTATTTAAAGAGATTTGAAGTAGTGATAAAAGGTACTGAGTAGAGTTCACATATTTTAAAGTAATCCTTTAAAAATAAAGTGATCGTGTTTGGTGTTACTCTGTCCTTCCTACTCCCAATGATGAGTGGATAATGGATGATAACAAATAGAACTGAAAACTAAACACTTCAATTAATATAACTTAGCACGTTCCAATGTAAAGTAGTAATATGTTTCTCAAGATACTCTTTAATATATACTAAACCATTTAAATTTCATTAGTGGGCCTTCATGCTTCTAAATACATTTAATTATATAAAGCAAGGTTTCAGTCATGGTAAGAAAGTGAATTTCCATTTTTGTAAAACAGATACATATATTTAGTGTAATTGCTTTATACATATATATATACGCATATATTAGTTATATATAGTGCATTTATTTATTATACAAAATATATTCTACATGAAAATAGTGTACTGAATGAGAGAGATGATAAGAAAATGAATGTGATTATTTTTAAATGTTTCATTAGAATGATGTTATATTTTTCTACATTATGTATCTAGAATAAAAAGTATCATGAGGAGGAAAGTGGAGATCTTTCATGATGTGGGAGGAGCTGTAAACAAAGCACAGTGTTCTATGTAGATGTGTGGATTGTATAAGACTGAGGGGTGATTTCCACTACGAGAAAAAAATAGAATTTTGTTGTATTGGAGAATAGGCATGCTCCTTTCATTCTTCATTCTTCAGTCCACACTAGATTCCATACAAAAGAGACAGACAGAAGGGGACTGCAAGTGAAAGTGTGTGTCGTTAGCCTTTGGCATGGAGGTAGTAAGCACAGATGTCAGTGTGAGGAGGTAAAATCTTGGGTGAAGTGAGACAATCTTGATGTAACTGGCAGGAACTTTGGGACTTCAGTGAGATGAACACACATTCTTTCACTGTGTAATCAGGGTGACAAAGGACAGTTTTGGAGAAGTTAGATACTGGGCTTTTCCCATACCTATGTATTGTTTCCTGATTATTTTCTTCCACTTTTTTCAGTACTGATTTATTAACACTTTCATGTTTAATTTTCTGTCTTCCAACATATCATTTTCTCTAGTTTTACTATGAAATATGAGGCTATTATGATGCATTAGTATTTTTTAAGTCATTTTATTCCCATAACGTTTGTTTTATAAACAGCAGAATGTACTAAGGATGAGAAAAACTAAAATTAGTTGAAGTGGAAAACCAGATATCAGTCTGGAGTACTCTGTTGTAGTGGGAGTTAGAATACAGTGTGAACTGAGCAAATTTGTACAAAGCTGAATATTTTAAAGCAAACACTAAGAATGGGGAAGAAACAGGGGATGTGGCCAGTGATCAGAATGTGGGAGGAGAATATCTCAAAGGAGGATGCAACAACTGGTCCAACCAACCAACACTGGATTCCTCATATGCAGTTTTTAATTTTATTTTTTTAAAATTTCATACGTAAGTATTGTGTTTATATCATTTCCAATCCTCCTTTTTCCCCAGCCTGTTCAGTGTTTAGGGCTGACCATTTGGTAGTGAATAACCCATCAGGAGCCCCTAACTTGGGGAAGATTAATTCTCTTTGTCACTGTCTCTGTTTTTCTGTCTCTCTGTCTCTCTCTGTCTCTCTCTCTCTGTCTCTCTCTCTGTCTCTCTCTCTCTGTCTCTCTCTCTCTGTCTCTCTCTGTCTCTCTCTCTCTCTCTCTCTCTCTCTCTCTCTCTCTCTCTCTCTCTCTCTGTAGCCATTAATTGCCTTGTAGCTCTTTAGGGTCTTGTGAAATTTTCCCCACTCACAATGAAGTGTCAGCTGGTGCTGTCACTATGCAGGTATCATTCATGGCTACAGCCTCTCTGTCATATATAGAAGACATTAATTACTTAGTAGCAGGTGTCTGCGTCCTCTGACCCTTACTATCTTTCTGTTCCCTGTTCTGTGATGTTCCCTGAAACTTAGGTGCACAGTTGAAATTGTAGATGCATTAATTGGTGCTGGAAATTGTTGTCTGTTTTTTTAATGTTACCTTGACACAGGCTAAGATTGTTTGAGAAAAGGGAGTCTAAATTGAAGAAAATGCCTGTATAAAATTTTCCTGCAGGTAAGCTTTTATTGCATTTTCTTGATTAGCAATAGATAGGGGTGGGTTCAGCTCATTGGGGATGATATCACCTTTCAGAAGGTAATCCTTGATAGATATGAATCAGGCTGAGAAAGCCATGGGGAGCAGCCAGGAAGCAGTACTCCTCCACGGTTTCTGCTTCAATTCATACATCCAGGCCACTACCAGGTGTAAGCTCCTGCACAGACCTTCCTGAATAATGGACTAAAGCTGTAAGATAAAATAAAACGTTTTCGGCCGGGCGGTGGTGGCGCACGCCTTTAATCCCAGCACTTGGGAGGCAGAGCCAGGCGGATCTCTGTGAGTTCGAGGCCAGCCTGGGCTACCAAGGGAGTCCCAGGAAAGGCGCAAAGCCACACAGAGAAACCCTGTCTCGAAAAAACAAAAAAATAAAAAATAAAAAAAAATAAAAAAATAAAAATATAAAACGTTTTCTTCCCAAGTTGCTTTTGCACGTGGTATTTTATTACAGGATTGGAACGCCTAAGACAGGCATACCAAGACTTCTTATCTGCATTTTGAGAAGTAGTGAAAATATTTCATAGTCTCTATCTCCTGCAAAAGGAAGCTTCTTCAATGAGAGGTGAGAGCTACTCTTTTGAATTTTTATTAGGATCAAGTATTTAGAAAGCGGCTAGGTATTATAATGATTTAGGAAAGTAGAATTATTAGGTTCTCCTCTAGGTTTCATAGCCTTTACCTACTATTGTCCTTGTCTATTGCCCCATTTGCCTGCAAGAACTTGAAGGTAAGACACTGTTGCTGAAGACACCAGATATTTCAAACGCAATATTTTAAGTAATTAAGCTGGAAATCACCTGGAATTCTCTTCCATGAGAACTAGCTCTTATAACATTGGAAAATTCCAGGAAAACACCGTAGAAGAAAAGCAGTAATAATCCTATCCAGCTGTAAAGCCTGTGATCTACAATAATGACCAACAAGGTGAATATCCCCAAAGGTGAAATACTGAAATTATTATATTGGGAGCATCTGATAGCTGTCTAACTGGACTAACGGCCAACACAGTGGGAGGTTTATACCTGGTACAGAAACCTAGCCAACTTATTGTATTTAGGTGGTTGCATTCCCACAGAAGCTATGAAATAAATGATTGCTCAAATGCTATTGGTTTGGAGCAAATGGTTTTTTTTTTTTTCCTTTTTTTTTTTTTTCTTTTGTCTAGTGTAGTTGGACTTTCCTTTTGGCCACCAGCTCACAAATAATAAAAACTTGGCTGTGTAGGCCGACTTTTCTTTTTTGGGCCACCAGTCCCAAGTAACCACACAGAGGCTTATATTAATTACAAATGCTCAGCTGATAGCTCAGGCTTATTATTAATTAGCTCTTACAACTTAAATTAACCCATTTCTATTAATCTATATTCTGCCATGTGGCTTTTACCACTATCCCATTTTGAGTGAGAATACCAATGAGAATAATACATATTCACAGTGTACAGGATTATTCCACATCTGGGCTTGCTTAGGCTTTTATCCCAACTAGCTCTTATAACTTAACTTAGCCTGTTTCTATTAATCTATATTCTGACCCATGGCTCAGGTACCTCTCTTCTGTACCATGTGTCTGACTTCCTCAGTGTCTCACTGGCATCTCTTGCTCTCCTAAATTCATCCCTAGTTCCTCTGTCTCCCTGGAAGTCTCAGCTATTCTCTCCTGCCTCATTATTGGCCATTAAGGTCTTTATTAAACCAATCAGAAGGTGCCTTGGAAAAGACACATCTTCACGGTGTACATCAAAATACCAATTAATCCGCTTGAAAAATAGGGTACACATCTAAACAGAGAATTCACAACAGAAGAACCTTAAATGGCTGAAAGACATTTAAGGAATTGCTCAATGTCCCTAATCAGGGAAATGCAAATCAAAACGACTCTAAAACTTATCTGAAAATCAGAGGACAGAGCCAGCCACAGACTTCAGATAGTGGAGACACACACCTTTAATCCTAGCACTCAGGGCACAGAGGCAGAGCTCCCTCTGGATCTCTATGAGTTCAAGTCCACCCTAGACTAACATGAGATTAATCCAGTTTAAAGGAAACAGCCAGATAGTGGTGGCACATACATTTAATCCTAGCACTTGAGATATCATGCGTGTGCTACCAGTATTTGGGAAGCACACAGGCCATTAATCCCAGCACTAGGAAGGACGTGAAATGGCTGGGTGGAGAAAGGTATATAAGTTGTGAGGAGACAGAAACTAGGTCTTTTTAGCTGCAGATTTAGAGGCTTTCAGAGGATTTGTGGAGTTGGATGGTGAGAAGCAGTTGTGGCTTGTTCCTTTGTCTCTCTGTTCTTTCAATATTTACCCCAATATCTGGCTCAGTGTTTTTATTAAGACCAATTAGGATTCATGCAACATCTGGCGTCCAACTTTTTTGGGGCACACATTCACAAAAAAGCTGCTTGCCTGTGGCTTTGCAGCCACCTGCACAGGCACAGCTGTATGGGCTCCAGCTCACCTCTTGGGATTTTGTTTTGGACACCAAGCAGAGTTGTGGGTGCTAGCTGTGGTGATACAGATGAATGGCAGGAAAGGACAGGCCTGGCTAGCAGGAGGATCAGCCATCTAGATACACAACCCATCATACCATTTAAGCATCTAACCCAACCACCCAGCTAGATAACTAGAGCGGCTCCCAGGCAGCTCAGGTTCGGTTGGACCCTGGCCCACCTGCCAGTTGCAGCCACGGAGGCAGCCCCAGGCGGAACACTGGAGTCCATCTCCTTTGATTCTGAGGATTTGAAGATGGTTGCATAATCAGTGCCAAAAGTTGCGCTAAAAAGCACCACCAAGGTATTTCTAAATGAGCGCTTTAATAATATGCTGAAGAACAAACAGCCGATGCCAGTGACTATTCGGGCTTTGATGTAGCAGCAGCAGCAGCTAGCCAGTGCCAGAAACAGAAGCCTGGCCCAGCAGATGGAGAATAGAACCTCTGTCCAGGCAGCATTAAAGCTTAAGCAGAGCTTAAAGCAGCACCTGGGTAAGAGTAACATCCAGGCACATTCAGTCCAACTCAAAGGTACCCTGGCCAGGGGAGCAATTGGAGGAAGATGTGTACCCCATAATCCAGAGAGACTTTCCCTGAGGAGGACTACTTGGGGGACATGCCACTAGAACCCTGCTTAGAGGTGGGATGTCGTTTTGAGGTCGGGGTATGATAGGTTGGGAAAGAGGAGATTTTGGAGGCTGAGGCTGAGGTCATGGCAGAGGGAGAGGTTCCCTCACTCACCCTGTATTGATTGACCAAGGAGCAGCTGAACAACCATTTCACCATTGAAATTGGATGCATACATGTCAAAAACTAAAGGACACCTCGACGCTGAGTTGGATGCCTACATGGCACAGGCACATCCTGAAACCAATGATTGAAGCCTGCCTGCCTATTAGACTCTCGTTAAAGTATATACATCTATAAAAAAATAATAACCTGGAGAAAACATGAGAAGAAACCCGATTGATGCTGGAAGGACCTATCACAGTAGGCTGTGCACTTACCTGTCACTAGTTGGAACATTTAATCTGTTACTTTTTGATACTGTGTTATATGAATGAAACCTGTTTTCCTTTGATTTGGTTGAGTTTGTTTTGTTGTTTACCCAGTCACCCAGACTTCTGTTTGAACAAGAATGTGTTGGCCTTGTGAGTAGAAGAACATTTTTCCAGCCTTTGCCTCACCTGTCATATGCTCTGACATTTTAATATTTCCTCTGTTCATCTTTATGATCCCAGAAAAGGTTCCCAGGAGGGAGCTAGTATTCTCACTAATCTGTGGTCTCTGGGTAGAGTTTTTCTACATCTTCCTTAAAAGCTTCCTGTTAATAGCTAAAACTAAAGTTGTGTCTGCTGTTTTGATGGTGAATGTAGTAAATTGGAAATGTTGGTATTGCTTGATAACAAATTCAGAAGCTAGACAAGTAATAATTGAATCTGTAGGTTTTGAAAATACTAATGCACAATGCAAAAGAATAATTAGATGGTTAAAGGCAAAATGTAGCACCATTGAAAGAATAGATCTGAGATACAATAAATATTGAATCTCATGACCATTGATAATGCTTCAACAGGAGAGGTGATTTACAGAGGACTGAAGAAAAATCAAAATGTCAAATGCTTCAATATTGGTAAACAAGGTCACTTAAAAAGGGGACTGTAAACATGGCCTTCCTAGAAACAATGTTTTCACTAATAATAATCCCAATAGAATACCCCTTCCTTCTAGATCATGCAGAAGGTGTGGCAAAGGCAGACATTGAACTAATGAATGAAAATCAATAAGGGACAGAAAAGGTAATCCTTTGCAATTGGGAAATGCCTGAGGGACCTCTCACATGCCCCCATGTCAAATTCGGCTCAGTTGTTTCCTTTCGTCATGGAGGAAATTTCTTCCCAGAACAATCAAAGAACTTAATGCCTATTGTAAAACAACGTACAGCTCTGGATGATAGAATAGCTATAAAAAAGAGAACAAAAAAGTCAGGAGAAAACATAAATCAAAAGTGATAATCTAATCTTTGGGGTAGGGCAGAGTTTTGTTGTTGTCTTTGCAGGAAAATAAAAATAACCATCTTGAAGAATTTAAAGACCTTTGGACAAATAAACATCCAAAGAAGAAGGGAGAACTACCCTGGAAAAATTACCAAGAAAAGGAATAATCTGACCTAATTAGATCTCTGTTCTCCAAAAAGATGATGGGACCCCACAAAGACAAATCCACATGGACTATGATAATATCAGTCAGCTGAAAAACACCACCCAAAGATTGGCTTTGGATTACAAACTGCTCAGGACAATTTCAAGATGCTTAGCTGAGATGATCTAGCCTAACAGACTACTCTAGCCAGGCCTTGAGACAAGCCCTGAACTTTCCCATTACAAACAGACTTATTATGCAGAGACTGGACAACAAATGAGACAGCTACCTCTTCCAGAACTTGACTATTAACTCAAAACTTTTATTTTTAGGATTACCTAAAGATGCCTTCTCCCCCAGACAGCAGGAAGTAACTTTAAGTACATGATACGCAAATTCCCAAGAAGTGGGGTGGGTGGTTTTTTGATCATTCAGTGGGTTATAGATATTGATATTGTTTAGGATGGTTGGTTACAGGTTTAATTGTTTATGATCAGGAAAAAGGCTACACAAAGGAGATTAGATTCAGGGTTCTTGTTTTGAAAAGAAAAACAAAAGAAGGAAATAGATATGACAGGATAAGAGGTAGATTATTGAATCTGCTCTGAAAAAAAAAAGTTGTAGAAATGATAGGATAAAAGGGTAGATTACTGAGTCTACTCAGAAAAGAAGAAAGAGGGAATATAGATATAAGATAAAAAGGTAGATTATTGAGTCTACTTTTTAAAAGCAACTATTAGTTTTAAATATTTTACATTGGATTGGATTTATATATATTGATACAAATTTGAGATTATTTTTGTTAGAATATACTGTATATATATTTCTATTTTTGTTCAAAGTATTGTACCTATACAACTCATTTAACAATGTAATGAAAATTTCTATTCCTTGAAAGTTATTATTATCAAATTTAGGATAATAAAGAAATGCAGTTTAGTTGTTAGTCACCTATTGCAATGGCACTTGTCAGGTTAGGTATGTTTTAATGGTCAAACAGAGATATATTTTAGAAAGACAGGTAATCTTCAAATACTTCAGAGATCTACAGAATATGGCATTTAAGATGTTTTAATAACATCTTTTTTTTTTTTTTATACTATGAGAACAGGTATCTCCTGGTAGCACCAATCTACTTCAGAGAACATAGGACACTTAAGAAAGGACTGCTGAACTTTGGCAAGACAAGGTAGGAAGGCCCTTTAGAATATCCTGCTTCACAGATATGTCTGTCAGATATGCTAGGCCTGTAGACCGAAGAACCATGTCCCCATGTTGAGAAGGAAGCTTGCGTGACTGTCCAGGTAGCCAGCTTTTTCTGTAATTTCTCACATTTTTTGGAAGTTGCTTGTTTGCATTTCCTGTTTACTCAGTTAATATTATTTTCTTCTTGAGTCTCTGATGGAGTTGAAGACTAGGTAGTTATAGTTATAATTTTCCTTGTTAAAAAATTCAGAACAGACACTCACTAAATAATTGTAAAGTGTATAAATTTGAAAGACATCGGCCTTGCAGTGGTGGCGCACGCCTTTAATCCCAACACTCGGGAGGCAGAGGCAGGCAGATCTCTGTGGGTTCAAGGCCAGCCTGGTCTTCAAAGTGAGTTCGAGGACAGGCGCAAAGAGAAACCCTGTCTCAAAAAAACCAAAAAAAAAAAAAAAAAAAAAAAAAGAGAGAGAGAGAACGAGAGATAGACATCAAAGGATAGTTTTTGGTTGGTAATACAAGTTAGGATAGAAAGTGAAATAGGTACAACACTTTGGATTCACCAAAAAGGATAAGTAATGGAGTATTTTCTCTGATGGAAATGTTTATGGACTGGACATTGGTAACGTAATTCTTGACTGTACATATTGTATATAGTTATTGTGTTTATTGTATATAGTTTTTCTGATATTAGTTATAACCTTTGTTTATTATTTTAGACAGAAAAGGGGAAATGTGGTGATATTTTGCTGTACACTAATAAAACTTGCCTGAAGATCAGAGGACAGAGCCAGCCACAGAGTTAGCCACAGAGGTCAGTCAGTGGTGACACACACCTTTAATCCTAGCACTCAGGAGGCAGAGGCAGAGATCCCTCTGAATCTCTGTGAGTTAAAGACCACCCTAGACTACACCAGATTAATCTAGTATAAAAGAAACTGTCAGGCAGTGGTGCCACACACCTTTAATCCCAGTACTTGGGAGTCACAGGCCTTAAATCCCAGCAGTTCAGATCTCATTCATTTGGTACCAGGGAAGCACGCACTCCATTAATCCCAGCATTAGTAAATAAGTGAAGTGGCTGGGGTGAGAAAAGTGTATAAGGCATTTGGAGACAGGAACTGGGCTTTTTCAGCTGAGGACTCAGAGGCATTCAGTCTAAGGATCTGTGGAGACAAGATCTTGCCTCCCTTTCAGCCTCAGAATTTGGTAGTGGTAAGAAGTTTCTCTAATGGCTTCTTCCTTTGTTTCTCTGATCTTTCAGCATTTACCCAAATATCTGGCTCTGAGTTTTTATTATAAGACCATTTAGGATTCATGCAACACGGAAGAAATTGATTTGAGGTCCAATAAACAGTTCTGGCCTTGTTAATCCTATCAGCATTCAAGCTAGTTCCTTAAAATAAATCAATAATGATCCAGAAGGATCTAAGTTCTTCACTCTTGCCCCACCTGCACAAAATCACAATTGTGCATCAACAATAAAACTAACACCAACACAACACACAGAAACTTCCTACAGTTAATACTCAAACATACATAAAAAGAATTGACATACATTTACCTTGTAATGGAACAATAATGCCTCTACTTGACAACACAAGCTAACAACAAACCCCAGTACCAAGGAAGTGTTAACACAATTGGATTTATTATCTAATACGTCCCATAGACACTCTATTCACAACATACCAAATATTACCATTGCTCTTTGTTGCCCCACAGAATATGACAATAAGTTGTTATTGCTGAAAACCCAAAATGTGTGAGTCATGAACCATGAAAAATTCACACTGGTACTCATCTGAAAGTTTCATCCCTACTGCTTAGGTTATACCATTCTAGAAGGTGCTATGCATATTACTAGAAAAGAAAGATAATCTTTAACTTTACCCAGCTGTAGATCCTGCGAGTTACAATAATAACCAACCTGAAAACATACCCCCCCGACTCAATAGGGGCACAAACATAATTGGAGTAATCACTTTATGATTAAATTATGCCATTCTTCATAAGATGCCACCATAACTGGATTCAAGAACTTGTGACTGTATAGGTCATAGACCCTAGGAGTAAACCACTACTATTTGATTAATTGGACATGATACTAACTAATGATTTATCATTGTACTCATAGATTAGCACATCATATCTTTCAAATCTCATCAGAGAAACTTATTTTTACAGTAGACGGTGATTAATACAGAGATCCCCAAACTGTTTAAGGTGAAAATAATAAGAGTAATCAGGCATAAACAGAACATGTGTATCATTTATACTCTTTCCAATCCTCAGGTATCATAGAAGTGTGTATTTTGGGTCCATGGGGGTTGGAAAGAATGGAAGAACCAGAAGATATAGATGGCTATAATGGAAGGTAACTATGCTCACCACAATATCACTAACAGCTGCAGCTGAAACTGTGTGCCACATATGAACTCACAGTGTTTGTGACAATAGTCACAGGACTGATAAGTACAAAATTAAGCCAGACAAACTACCAGCAAGTATGAAATTGTAGGCAGGGAGTCTTACCATAGCTCAGGAGATCCTGGTAGTTGATAGTATCTGGGAAAAGAAAAATTAGTTTTCTTCAAAGTTGTGACCCCTGGTTTTTGCCCACACTGCAGTGGATGCCAACACACACTGGGGATATATGAACAGCACAGGTTGTAACCAGTGAGCTTAAAAAGAAAGGCAGAGACAAAGTTAGGTGGGTATGGAAGGGAGGTGTGGATCTGGGAGAAGTTATGAAAAGCTGTGTATATAAAAACATATAATATATTATTTTTCAAAATTTAATTAAAAGTATTTTAAATAAAAAATATAAGAATTATTATTTTTGAATATTTGCTCTCTCAGGCTTTTCCCCTGACTGCTATGTTTAGTCATTCTCATATTGTGAGAAAACAACCACTTTAAAAAAAAACATATAAATATACACTAAATTGAAATGCTAAGTTTTAATGGCAAAGTACTTGAAATATATATTTTACTTCCTAAAGTCTCAATAAGAAGAATTTAATCTTGTCCAAAAAGAGCCAATTTGAAGTTCTGAATGTCTGTAATTTAAAGCAAACAAATAAACAGAAAGGCATATGATAACAAGCAAGCATTAGGCAATGGCATGTATTAATTTGCTGTCTATTATTTTAATTAATTCTGTACCAAATTCAAGACTATACAACAAGTGTATCAATTACTCCTTGGTTGATGTATTCATTTATTTAATTTCCCCCTCAAGGGGTAGAAGCTGTCTAGATAGTTTTTTTTCTTTTAAAATTACTCATTAATGTCAACAATCATAATTTCACATAAAGTCAGCCCAGCTTGAGCAGAAATATTGAGAAAATAATTAGTTTTGTCTTCTAAGCATTCTCAAACTCTGAATTCATGAAACAAGTCTCCAAACAAACAGAATTCAAGAAAGCATCAGTGGACACAACAAACTCATTCCTCACTCGAGGACTCTAAAGACACATTAAGAGTGAAAATAGACAAGTAATGAGCAAGCAAATTCATTATTGCAAAAATATTTGTAATGCCATCTGCATTATTTGCTTTTTGATAATGATAATGCTTATAGGAGATATTCTAATACAATGACAATTTGAAGAAATAAAAATGATACCAGCTATATGGTGAGAGCTATTCAGGCCAATGTCTAACACTTTGCTTATGGGTATAAGTGCAACATGCATATTATTATTATATTAAAACCAGTTTCTAATCTCAGATATATTGTTATATTAAAGTCAATTTAGCGTAAATGTAATTACAGGATAAAGTTTTGATTGTCAGGACCAATTTGAGTTTTTATACCAATGCTATTCTGATAGTAAATTCTATTGAATTATCAAATGTTAATTTGATCTACAAAAGTTGTTTGAGAATATTATGTCTTTCAAGTGGAGAAATCTGAAATACATAGTTTATAATTTGAAAACATGAATATTAAATGTATCAGTTAGTTATGTAAGGGTTGTCCAGAGAAACAGAAAGAGTAGGATATATACCTATGTAAACATAAGCATGCAGCTATGTTTTATATATAAACACATGTATTATTTCAAAAATACATTTCCTCCCCATGTTCTTAAACTTTAAAAAGGAGTTTGGATACATAAAGACAATAAAATACTTGAATCTCAGCCACAGTGACAGTGATTTCTCCTTAGTCTTTCTTTTTGTTCTATTCTGCATCTCACTAGATAAAATGATACTTGTCCACACTTTGTCAAGCAAGTCTTGAATTATCAAGAGTCTAGAGATTCAAATGGTGTTATAGTCTCAAAACAATTTAATGGGTAGAAATAATGTTTTTTGTTTTTGTTTTTTGTTTGTGGTGCTTTTTTTGTTTTGTTTTTTTTTCGAGACATGGTTTCTCTGTGTAGCTTTGGAGCCTGTCCTGGAACTCACTCTGTAGCCCAGGCTGGACTCGAACTCACAGAGATCCACCTGCCTCTGCTTCCAGAGTGCTAGGATTAAAGGCTTGCACCACCACTGCCCGGCAGAAATAATGTTTTATCAGTTGCACGAACATCCCTAAGGTCAGTCAAGCTGACACTTGAAATAGTGAGTATAACAAATTCATACCTACAAAAATTTGCAAATACATTAAAAATTCCACATGAGTTTCATGGTGTTTTCCTGACAGTTAATAGATCTTTACTATTGTTTTATCTTTTTGTAGTCTTTGCATGTATTCATTTTGGGTCTATGGCAATAATTTTTCTGAGTCTTTGGACATCAAGTTGAAGCCCTAAAAAGCTGGAGTCACTTTATTTGGAAAATTTAATTTATTACATAATCACAGTACAGTTACCAAAATAAAGACATTTAACTTTGATATTATATTATTAGTTAGTTACCACGTATAATCAGACCAGGTAAACTTGCAAAGTAATATTATGTACAGAAAATTTAAATCCAAGATCAAGCATTCCATTATTTTTCATAAATCTAGCTTTCTATAAAATAAAACATTTTTTTTTCTTTTGACCGGACTGGTCTCAAACTCACAGAGATCTGCCTCTGTCTCCCAAGTATTGTGATTAAAGGCTTATGCCACCACCACTTGGCTATAAAACACTTTCTTAATCTTTATTGATATTTTGTAGATGGTTTATTTACAAGTTCAGGTTAGTGTGTATTTGAGTGTGTGTGTATGATCATGTGAGGTTTTTTTTTTTTGTTTTTTTTTTTTCTGTAGCCTTGAATGTGTCCTCATTGGAAATCCAGAGTTTGAATATACATAACTTTCTCAATTGCTATTCACTTGATTTTTCTCCCTTATCATTTTCTGAGACAGAGTCTTTTGGTGAATCTGGAGTTCACTGATTTGCCAAGACTTGCTCTAGGGATCCCTGTGTCTCCAGTTTGGCAGCACCATAATTATCCATTTTTTGGTGTTATGTGTGGTTTCTATTACACAGATAATGGTGATCTGATCTCAAATACTCACATTAAGTAGCAAGCACTCTTTATGAAGCTAAAATTCTAGCTCATCAAGATTTTTATTTCACAAAACACATTTTACCCCAGCATTTATTTATGGTTATGTTCAGATAATATACAAATCAAATTTTAACTGAAAACATAGTTTATTCAATCTTTCCCCCGCTTTCCATATTTTAACTCCTTTCTATGATTGAGACAAACTGACTTTCATACGCCAAACTATATCTAACTGTGTAATGGTAAAATATAGGTTAAAAAAAAGACTAAAAAATGTGCTAATCTATTTTTTTTCTGTTTAAAAAATACACTGCCAAAATAAACTTCGCTGATGAGTCTGAGAGCTGTGCTAAGCTCTAGAAGAGATACAGATTTAGAAAAAAGTTGAATACTGTGTTCATATAGAAAAATAATAGGAAGGTGTTTTGTCGCTTTAAAGGGGGCTCCTTAAACGCCACAAGAATTTGGTTAGTTATCCTCAAAACGTTGGTACCTCCGTTGTACCTGTGTGTCTGTCATGTCACAACGATCATCATTTCAGTTTCAGGGAACACACTTAGGTCAGACTGGTAATGACTTTTTCTTACCAGAAAAGAACAAATCTTTCGGACCAAAATATGGATTTGATTTCTTTTTCCACATCCTGTGACCAATGTGTGTGTTATCTTCAGAAATAGATAATCACTGTCTATTTCTGCTTGGCAACCAAGAGTAAAAGTACTAGTCTATATTATCTTGGGAGGCTATGGGACATGTGTGACCAAAATCTTGAAGGAAGATCTACTCCACCTGAAATGGGGCAATTTTTGGCAACTTATTGCTTCTTGGAGCATGGAAGAAAAATAATCCTAAGTGTAGAGTAAGTTCAATAAAACTCATGGGTTTTTCTTTTTCGTCTGTGTGTGTGTGTGTGTGTGTGTGTGTGTGTGTGTGTGTGTGTGTGTGTGTTTAGGAAGCTTATAAAATACTAGATTTCCATTTGGCATTTCCAAATATAGTTATCATTAGCTACCTACATCTCAACCACATTCTTTGCCCTACAATGACATCATTCTCTCTAACATAAACTACCCTTACTGTTACTTACTACTCCTCATTTCTCTTTCATACCACCTGTGTTGTCCTAACTCCCTCCATTAATACTTTTACTTTACCTCATCCAAAATGATTCCCTTCTACATGCCTGAATTCCAAACAACTACAAATTAAGCACACAGATCTAAACATTTGATGCTTAGATACTTATCTGAGAACATAGAGTACTTGTTTTACTGGATCTAGACTACTACCTCACTATGATATTTGCTAGATAGCCTCATTCCTTTATCTGAACATTTCATAGTCTGACTTTTTTCTTTCCAGCTATCTAGAATTTCATTGTATATAGGTGCCACATTTTCATTAAGTATTCATCAATTAATAGGCATATAATCTATTTCCATGCCCTAAATATGATAAATAGGTCATACATAAACAGATGAGCATATGTTTCTCTAGTCAGAAGTAAAGTATGCTAAACTTATGTTCAGGAATGATATAGTTGATTCATATGGTAGATCTCTCTCTAGTGTTCTGAGAAACTCCAACAATTATTTCCATAGTAGCAGCACCAATTTGCACTCCCACCAACAGTGCATGAGGATTCCCTGTACCGCAAACACTTGCGGTCTTTGTTCCTTTGTTTTCTTAATCTTAGTGATTCTGACTGGAGTAGTGGCCAGTCTCAATGAGGTAACATGAAATTTCAAGGAGTTTTAATTTGCGTTTCCATGACAACTAATGATGTTGATCATTTTTTAAAAGTATTTCTGTGCTATTTGTATTTCTTCCCTAAACTCTCTATTTAGTTTGTATCCTATTTTCCCATTGTGTTGTTTCCTTGGTATTTGTTTTATTTAATTTTATTTCGGTTCCCCATGGTTTCTAGATTCTAATACACTATCAGATGTAAGCTAACAGAAAGTTCGCCAGTATGTAGGCTGTTTCTAGTCAATTAACATTTTCCTTTGTAGTACAGAATCTTCTTTTTTTTTTTTTTTTTTTTTTTTTTGACAGAGTTTCTCTGTGTAGCTTCGGTGCCTGTCCTGGATCTCTCTGTAGACCAGGCTGGCCTGGAACTCACAGAGATCCCCCTGCCTCTGCGTCCCGAGTGCTGGGATTAAATGCATGCAGCACCGCCACCCAGCGGGTGTGTCTTATTTAACTTACTAGGGCTGTGATAGAACAATATGACTAAATGCAACTGAGGGAGGAAATGATTGCTTCAATTCTACTCACACTTTATAGTCCACTAATGAAGGAAGACAGTTTGGGACCTCATGTCAAGAGCTTGGAGGCAGGGACTGATGAAGAAGTCATGGAAGAGTGTTGGTTACTGGTTTACTACTCATGGTTTTCTCAGCCAACCTTCTTCTACCACCCAGCACCATTCATCCAAGGGTAGCAACACGTGGAATAGGCACATGCATGGCTTTCAATAATTAATGAAAAGTACTACATGCTTTCCCACGAGTCAATTTGTTTGGGAACATTGTTTCAATTGAGGTTCCCTCTTTCCAATGACTCTAGGTTCTATAAAGTTGACATAAAACTAGCTAGCACAGACTTCATATCTAAGAGTTCCTGAACATAACAAATTGGAGTTGATGGGTTATTAAATTAATAATGAAGAAAGGACATGAAGTTGTGGGGTAGGAAAGCGCTACTGGACTGAGAGGTTCAGGAGGAGGAATTGAGGGTCATTGTGCTGCTAATATATTATATAGAATTCTCAATTGATAAAATATTTTAAAAAGAAATATACTAAGATTTGACTGCTTAATCTGAGGAAATATATTTCAAGTAATATAGTTATTGCGTATTTGAGCTATTTTCATCCTTCACACTCTTCATGTTCATGTTATATATTAAAAATATAATTTTATAATTTCACTATACGTTGCCATTTAACTTGCATTTTATGTTATTTTCACATTTTTTTTTACCTGAAATGGTTCTCATTATTTTCAGATGTTTAATAGATTAACTAAGTTTCCCGAGAGCTTCATCTTTTACTCAAGAAAACAGATTATTTCAATGAACTGAAAGATTGTTTGTTGTATTATTCTGGTACAGAGAAGTGATACATATTTGAAATCAGTGGAACAGAGCTGAGATTGAACTGCTCTTTGCATTTTCCCATTTATTAGTTGTATAAGATTCTTAGATTTGCCACATAATTCAACATTAGAACAGTATCAATCTTTGGTATTGAATGTATATAGAAAGTAACCTATGAAATTTAACTAATTATTGAAACCCAGAATTTGGAAGTATATCACTTGTAGTTATTATTTTTATCCCTAATTGCACTAGTTGTCTTACAATGTTGCAAATTCCAGAAAGCCACAGTTGAACTGGAAGGAGAGAGATAAAAGTGGGCTAATTATCTTCAAGGACCTGCTCCTATTTTCCTACCTTTGACATAGAGCTCCTATCCTGTAAACTTTCCAGAAACTTTGAAAAATTATACAGCGAGATGAGGACCTTCATTTTAATATATGAGCCTTTGGTGGACATTTCATATTCAACATTAATATTGTTTATTGTAATATTGTAATTAATATTGTTTATTTGTAATATTTACAAATAAAACAATTGAAAATCCAAATATTCTGTGAAAGATTCAAAATGCTGTGATAGCATAAGGTCAAAACCTGAGTATTAAATTATTTTAAACTAATGGAATATTCTACTGAATTTTTTAATGCTTTACAAGGAACTAAATTGTCATTTTATTCAACATCTTATATAGGACCATGTTAAAATTTCCTCAAAATTTCAAGTACTCAAAATCTGGATGAAAAGAGGAGGTATGCTCATATCTTTATCTCTAATATTCAGTCTATAGGTGTCTTAATTCCTTCACCTAGAGTTAAGAGAGTTTATGGATGAGTTAACTTTGATTATTGAAACAAAGAAGAAAATGCATTAGAAATTCTCACAGAAAGAATAATTACTTTTTATATGTCATTGTATGTTATCCTTTAATAAAATGGTATTGCAGTGAAGCATATTAAGAGGTTTATAACATCCCTATTATCCACTTGTTTCATGTAATTTTAATATTACTCTCTACCATTGGCTCTAAATTGCAGAAATAACCCACAACTGCACCATTACTGAAACTTCAGGATATTTTCTGCTTTAATTTCTGAAGGACATTAATAAGAAAGCTAATGTAACTTGAATTCCAAGTAGAGTTTTTATTCCTAAAGCACTCAGGCCAACCACTTGCAATTTTCCTCTATTAAGAGACACAAAATAAGGCACACAAGTAATATGTACTCAGGAAAAGTACATGCTGCCCTGGTCATGCAAGCTTTGCTGACATTTTAAGTAGAAAGGTTGAAGGAATAAAGTCCATTTTTGAGTAATTTGTAAGCTGAAGAAAGATTGATCCATTCTGCAGCAGAAAGCATCTAGACTACAGTAAAAATAAGAAAAGTTGATAAAAGTGATACAACTCTACAAAAAATCCTATGCTTTGGTCAAGAGGAAAAGCATAGAAATGTAAAGGTCACTTAGAAAACTTACCTTATTATCTTGGAGTGTGTGTTTGCAGGTCCACACATACAAATTTTTCTAAGACTACAGAATTTCAGGGAACAACTTACTTTCTGTCCTTGCTCTAGGTGTTGTCATAAATGCACATCTCCATTAGTTTGAATGGACAGTGTTTAACGTGTTAATCTGAAGCATATATGGTAATTAGAACATTTGGTCTCCAAAAGCACTGGCGTTTTACCTGGAAAGGCCATTTAATTCTTTTCCCTACTGTTAGGACTTAGCAGTGTCCAGCAGAATGAACTCTTTTGAGACCAAGTTGAGAACTTTAAACTTCCAACTGTTAATTAGCAAATACTTCATCAGTGTGAGTCTAGTTGCTCATCCTCTCTGTTCTTAGAGAAAGAAGTACTCACATTACTCCGAAGATATTAGAAGATATCAGCTGGAAGTAAAACATATTTAATAAATGCTCATCATAAGGAGTCACTTCATATTTTCTATTTTTGATGAATAGTATAAGTATGTAGTAATTTTGCAGAATTGAAAAGCTTTCTGAAACCCATCATTAGTGGAAACTAAATGTGGATGCCCTGGGGCACATCTTTGTGAAAATAATTAAGAGAGTTTTTCCTCTAGAATTAGATTTTGCCATTTAATGAAAAATAATCCATGTAGATTCAATCAAACAAATAATAATAGTGTTTACTTTCCTATTACAGGTAAAAGTGGTTTTAAACTTTGAAGAGAAATATCTTGAGTAAGGAAAAATTGAATCTCGGGGGCACATTTTGGGAAGATTTACTCTGAAAGCTGTGTTTAAGTCATTTTTGGTTCATGAAATGCACTTTCATCATTAATATGGAGCCCTTGTCAGAAGAAAATCCAATAATCAAAGTAGTATTAGGTAGAAATAAAATGAAAAGGCAGTAGCACTACTCTATTAGAAGCAGATTACCAGTTAGCATTTGGTAGGTGATGAACACACTCCTCATTCTTAACCTTTCTTTCCATCATCCCCCCATGGGATTCACACATTAGTAGTTCCACTGTGCATTCAGGTTTTGTAAAAAGATCACACCCAGAGCCAAATTACTTTCCCAGTGACTCATATTAAAAGGAAACCTGCTAATTTTTCTATAGAGTTCACAGCACAAATTGTTATTAAATGTTGCAGTTTCATTCATCTTAATATCAACCCTTTCTTCTATTTGTCTGTCTCTTCATTTCTAGCTCTACTACACTTTTCTTTCTCCTTTCTTTCTTTGTGTCACTTCCCCTCACTTTTCATTGCTAATTCAGCTGGGCAACATATTTCTAAGTACTGTTAGGTAAGAGCCAGCTCAGAACCATCTAGCCCAGTGTCTGAAATGCAAACCACAATTCAATTTTTAATTATTATGTAAGTTTCTACTCCTCATAATTACATTGAAAAGTTTATTAAAAGAAGTATAATCTCTTACACAGGCACACTCAGTCTCTGGCTTGAGTTAAGAGGCTACATTTAGTGATGTATCTGTGTATCATCTAGGCTGATGTAAGAAACTTTGAGGTAAATACCCACTGACAAAGCAACTTAATGGTACATTTCCCAGAAAGTTTTCTTGTTGATAAAAAATAAATAAATAAATAACACATTGATGTGCATGAATACTTAAGTAACTGACAACTAACTAAACCAACATTTACTCACATCATGCAGATCAGAATAGATAATATTAATAGATTAGAAAAGTACCCTTTTGTGCATTGTTTTTTTACTGGTTTTGAGGGTCCTTTTTTTTTTTTATTTTGCTTCCATACTCATAGCAGTGGAGCCTGCCATCCCCACAGTCCCTGAGAGGAAGAGACTGTCTTGTAACATGCTTTTATGTCTTACACTCAAGTTCCAGGAAAGCATTATGCAACATGTCAGAATTTACCAAAACAGGTCACTCCTGCTTAGTTTATCAAACATTACAATGCACTTCCTACTTTTCTTGTTAGTCTAAATGACTTGAAGCTGTCAATATCTTTTTTCCTTCAATTTTGTGACTATTTATAGTGTTTATAATTTCCACATTTGTAGAATGATTTTTACTCTATTGTCATATAATCTCATTTGTGGCATTGGCCCTGAGCAAAGGCTGATTGATAGGAGGGAAAACAAGCCTGATATTGTAAACCTAGACAACTGCATGTGACTAGTAACTTGGAGGTTAATGTACAAATGCTACTTTCCTAATCCAGTATAATCTCTAAATGCATGAAAAATGGTAATTTTTATACGCACAGATCAGTGTAACTTTCAGCTCTGATCAAAGAATTTTTTGTGGTTTTTGTTTGTTTGTTTGTTTGTTTGTTTTACTTCTTTACAGAATAAGACTTTTATAGAAAGCTACAACTCAATTACAGTTACCCAAGATGCAGAGAAAAACTAACCCCATCTAATATGTCTGCAGTAACTGTTGTACCCAAGGTTCAGGGAAAATTATGGTAGAAGAGTTAGAGAACTTGTAAGAGACAGAAGACAAACATATCTCCCATGAGATTGTGCCTTCTAGCGCTGACAGTGAAGCTATAATCATAAAATTTCTGAAACATGGCTGCTTAAACAACGTCTAAGAGATTCTCACAACAGTTGTTATGATAGTGTAGATGGGGGAAATATCACAGCATATCATTTCTTGTTGAAGAGCTACAGGAAATGAACAACTGCTGAGAAGCAGATAATTAGTCCTCCTCAGGGAGGAGTCTCTGACTGATTTTCCACGAAACTCCACATGTTAGAAAAAATAAGAATATATATAATATATTCTTATGTATTACATGTATTTATTATACATTGTAGTATAGAATCTATGAAATAAATAAATATATAAGACCATGTTATTATATAATACTATTATATTACATAATATATTGTATGTTTATTGTATAATAAAGTATATTATTGTACATATTATGTATATCCCAGTAATCCACCTATAGGTAAATACTGTAAGCGTGCTTAAAGCTATTAAAAGTGTTTGATAAGATTATCATCCTTAGAGATTCATACAATACAAATAAAAAAATTGAAATCTATATCTGGGAAGCAACTGAAATGTTTGGTTACAATGAATACTTCATAATAATGGAATAATATACAGCAGAAATACAACCAATGGCTGTATATACAAACCAGGTGAATCACACAGCAATAATTCTGATCATATTAACCCACCAGGTTTATTTGAAGAACCCCAAATAAGCAGAAATCTTTAGAACGAACAAAATATAATTTCAAAAGTGCTGTGGTATAATGCTTTTGTACACTGGTTTAACAAAACACTAATTGGCCAGTAGCCAGGCAGGAAGTATAGGCAGAATAAGCAGACAAGGAGAATTCTGGAAAGAGCAAGGTTGAGTCAGGAGATGCCAGCCTGCCATCCAGGGAGTAGCATGTAATGGTACACAGGTAAAGCCACAGAACATGTGGAGACATATAGATTAACAGAAATGGGCTTGGTTTAAGTGTAAGAGGTAGTCAGTAGTAAGCCTGAGCTAATGGCCTAGCAGTTTTAATTAATATAAGCCACTCTGTGTTTATTTCGGTCTGAGCAGCTGTGGACCGAGTGGGACACACGAAAACTTTCAGCTAGACAAAAGTTTCCCTTTTTTTCTTTTTGTTTGTTCATTTTCCCTTTGACTCAACTCTTATCAAACGGTAAAAATACTTGCAATTATCACCATTGGTATTATAGCTATAAGAATTTCAGACTGTGTATGACTATAGAGTCATTGTGTACTTAGTTTTCAATTTTCTCATGAAGCATATTATAGTCTATAATTTTGCAAGCTTTAGTCTGGATTTATTGTCCAAATAGTATTATACAGAAAAGGCTATATTTATTTAATTTTTAATGAAAGGAGCAGTATAAATCAAATGGATAAAACATTTATTTTGACTCATAATTTTTCATTAGTCCTAGTGCACTTAGCCTGTTATGGCACTGTGCATCATAGTGCAGGTACATGGCAGAGGACACTACACATCTTGTGGTATCAGGGAGATAATAAGTGCTAGGAAAGAGCCAAAGGCCAGTATACCTTTGCAGACACACTGCTTATCTGTCTTCTTTCTCCAGGTCCCATCTCCTTAATGTCTCACCTTCTGCAAATAGCAGCATAGTCTGCTGACCAAGTCTGTATTGTATAGTCCTACTGTGTAGATGAATTTCTAAATGGTCTTATTAAATTAAAAAAAAAAAAAAAACAGAGCCAAATATAGGGTGAAAGAGATCAGGGAAATAGGGAAAGCCACCAACCAATCTTACTGTACCAACTCTGCAGCTTCCAAATGCAAGTTGCTTCCTGTCTACCCACGCCTATATGCCTTGCTGTTCTGCCATCTTATTTGCTCTCTCTGTTCAGCTACATCACTTCCTCTTCCTGCCCAGCTCTGTCACTTACTGTCTATCCGTACAGACCTCCAGACCTCCATGGGTAAACAGTGTTAGAATTTAAGGCATGTGCTACCACACCTGGCACATGAAGCATATTATATTTGCTATATGTTTCCAGTGTGACCTTGAACACACAGAGATCCCACTTGCCAAGTGATAGAAATAAAGACGTGTGCTAATGCTGCATGACTTCTGTGTTGTGGGTGACTTTTTCCTCTGATCTCCAGCCAAGCTTTATTTATTAAGCACAAATAAAATATCACCACATTTCAGCAAAAATAAAATATCATCACACCACTGGGGACACTTATGAATGAAAGTTTAACAGTCCAAGCTTTTGGACTACCTCTAAAGTACTAACTATTTGTAGCTGCAGAGTTTCTCTCCACCAAGCCACGCCAGTCCCAGAACCCACTTATAAAATAAACACACAGACTCTTATATTATTTAAACTGTTTGGCCTAATGGCTCAGGCTTCTAGCTATCTAGTTCTTACCTCTTAATTAACCTATGTTTATTAGTCTATAAGTTGCCACATGGCTTGTGGCCTTCCGGTACCTTACATCTTGCTTGTCATGGCCGCATCTGCCTCAGCCTTGCACTTCCCTGCATTTTCTTCTCTGCTTGTCCTGCTTATACTTCCTGCCTAGCTACTGGCCAATCAGTGTTTTATTTATACAGAGCAATATCCATAGCACCTATTGTCTAGTATTATTTAGCTGAGAGAGTTATAACTTATTGCTCTTTCTGAACATCATGAGAGTATTTTGCCAAATATACCAAAGTATGGAAAACATGAAAACTCAAAGTATGGTTTTCTAAATACGTACAATTTTTTGCTTTATTGAAGAGTTACATAAAGGCTCCATACAATAGAGTTATTTGCATTTCTCTCCAAAGTCTGTTTTAAAAACCAGATGATTTATAAAGTTCACTTCTTACAAATTCCCTGATACTACATTCTAAAAGAGAGATGGAGAGATGATATACAATCAATGAATTAGCATTCAGTTCATCACTTTAAATTGTGTGAATTAACACTTCCAAGTCTACACATTGATCCTGTAGACACAGGATGATAATGGTCTCAAATTATAATATTTTAATAACACATTGGATAAAAATCAATACAACTCAAAATCTATTTTCAATGAAGAAAAATGGGAAAAATTAATATAACTCTATCGTTCATAGAAGAAATGTCATAGTCCATGTTACTTAAAACCCAATGCCTCTAATGTTTCTGTTTATTCTGACCTACTATAGATATTTGTTATGTTAATATACAAGCTAATGGGAAAGACAAACATTTTTTGATATTAAGCTATAATTAAAACATTAATATTGGAATAAGATTTTAATACAAATAAGAAATTATAAATCATTGCTGACAAACATTATTTAGCTTAAGAGTACACGGTACTTGAGAATTAATAATCTGAATGTACATTTAGCAAAATTGTGACTTGAATATCTGGTGATTAGAAAAATATGCATTTGGAACACTTTATTAAATATATTAAAAAATATATAATTAAATTAAGTAAAACTCAGTTTATTATAATATCTTCATATATAGAGAACTTAATAAAATTTTATCTCTTAATTTTTAGCATTTCAAATAAGTACGGTATTTATATTTCTATAGCTTCTTGTCTTCCCATCTTCTCCCATGGACCCTTACTTTCTCTCAAGTACATGACCTCTTCTGTAATTATTATTTCTACATTAACATGCACACACACACACACACAATCCTTCTAACATTCAACTGATTCACAATATATTTATACATACATACATACATACAACTGAATTCTATTTAGCTCTAAAGAAAGAATGAATTCATGAAATTTTCACATAGAATTGTGGGATGGAAATATATTACATTGTGTTAGATAACCCAGTCCAAGAGAGACAGACACTCAATGGTCTCACTAATTGTGCATCCTAATTCCAGTTTTAGATTTCAGTGTATAACCTGAAGTAAACACAGAAGCTGGGAAAGCAGAAAGGAACTATAGCAGGACGAGGTGGAAAGTATTAACTGTAGAAGTTGATATTTAGACACAGGTGCTATGAAAGGAAAAGGGAGGGTTATCTACCTGGGGATAAAGTGGGGAGGTAACATAGGTGGAGATTGAGGAAGGAGATGTTAAAGAACAATTAGAGTACTCAAAAAGCCTTAAAGAGGATACATATTAATTTGTGTTTTCTTAAAATACATAAAGCTGTGTGTGAAAAAATGCATATGTATTTATAAGTTTTTATATACATATATATGTACATATATATATATATATATATGTTTGTGTGTGCTCAATATAGAAATACAATTTGCTCAGTCAGCAGAATATTATTTGTGTGTATATGATTTCAGGGTTATTAATTTCATCAATGTCTACTATATTATTGGCAGCAACTGTTTGTGTCAGTTCAAATTGTTCTTGGTATAGTTTTATTTTATACAAATCAACCTCTTTAATATTAATGTGTTTTCTCAGTCTTAGAAAATGAAACAAAGCCGGGCGGTGGTGGCGCATGCCTTTAATCCCAGCACTCGGAAGGCAGAGGCAGGCAGATCTCTGTGACTTCGAGGCTAGCCTGGTCTACAAAGTGAGTTTTAAGAAAGGCGCAAAGCTACGCAGAGAAACCCTGTCTCGAAAAACCAAAAAAAAAAAAAAGGAAAAAAAAAAAGAAAAGAAAACAAAGAAGAGTTTATCGTTTGTCCAAAGTTACAAAGGTAATAAGAAGCAAAGTAGATATATGAACCTAAAAGTAAAATGAAAAGGCATGAATTTATTCACCGGAAAATACAGAGTATATCTAATAGTTCAAGTAGCTGATGATTTTTCTGTTGAAATTTTTATCATATGGCTGATGCCCATTTTGTTGTTATTGTTTTGACTCGAAGGACGGCTTATGTGATTTTAAGTGAACATTGCATAAGATATAACCTTCTTTGGTAACCAAAACTAATAATTAAGAAAGTCTGTAAAATATGAAATTTAGAATTATATACATTATGTTATACAAAAGTTCTACATAAATTTTTAACTAGCAAAATATAGTAAGATAAAGCAAAAACTGTTGCGTTGAAATTGGACAAAACAAACCAACAGAAGGAAAAGAGCCCAGGAGATGGCAGAAGAATTGGAGATGTATTCATTCACACACCCAGGAAACCTATAAAAGCACTACACGGAAAGTCACAGTATATACACAGAGAACTTGGTTCAGATCCATGCAGGGCCTTGTTCTCATGGTATCCCAACCCCATCTGACTCTTCCCTCTTTTGCTCTTTCCACCTCCTCTTGTGCAGGGTTCCCTGAGTTACTAGGGGGAGGCATTTGATGGAGACATCCCATTGACAGCTGAGTGTTCCAAGTTTCTCTCTCTCCTCTCCCTCTCTCTGTCTCTGTATCTCTCTCTCTCTCTCTCTCTCTCTCTCTCTCTCTCTCTCTCTCTCTCTCTCTCTCTCTCTCTCTCTCTCTCCTTTCCTCTCCCCTGTAATCTGACTGCAAGTATCAGTATTTATTCTGGTCTCCTGCAGGAGAAAGCTGTTTTCATGATGGTTGACTAAGACACTGACCTATGAGTATAGCAGAATATCATTAGGAGTCATTTAATCTCTTATGCTTTTCCCCCTAAATCTTGAGCATTGCTTTTCACTTTATAAAGGCCACTATTGGGAGAGATGTCATTTGTACTTTATGACATCCTAAGTAACTTTTATGTTATATTAGGGCCAGGTCAATCCTAATTCCACAGGCATTGCGTTTACTTCAGTCATTCTCCCCAGATCATATCTTGAGCATTGTTTCTGAGTCAACAGAATTCATCTTTATGGAAGAAGCCAAATGCACTTTGTAAACAGTTTCAATACAAACATATCTTAAGATTTTTTTGTACACTCAGTTAATTGTAATTGCGAAACTTTTTCAAAACTTGTGCTGTATTTAAATGTGACTAAAATTAACCACCTGGTGTCAGACTTCAGAAGTTTCGATCAGTGACAGCTAACAAAAGTCATACTGAACTTGGTTCATTCTTGACTTTCCCTTTGGATCAATATGCTGCCAGTCTTAGAGCTTGCAGGGACCCCCTTACACATCTTCATAATAGATGTGTACTTGGAGGCATTTAAAAAGATTAGCCACTAACTTGCTTCTCTGCTTAGTCCCTCACTGAGGAGGTACAGGAACAGGATGCCAAAGGAAAGTCTTTGTTGGCAGAAAAAACATAGGCAACATTCTCTTTCTTAGTAGTAAATAAGAGAAAACATGTAGAAAAACACCCAGCATAAATACCAAATATTGTGTTATAAAAAAACTGTAATATCTGCCAGACAAACTTTGTAAAAGGTGTGTGTGTGTGTGTGTGTGTGTGTGTGTGTGTGTGTGTGTGTGTACAGGCATGTAAAAAAAATTCTTGAAAATGGAAAAAATGTTGAGCTCATATTTCAGTGGGACATTAAACCATGGATGTCATGAATGGATCACCAAATATTTGTCATATATTTTATAAGTTTATTATTTCCTTCAGTATAGGTTTGCATAATTCTAACATAAATAAAATAATTATTTATGAGGAACAATAGTCTTCTCTGATATAGTCTGTCACTGCCCAAGGCAAAAATTTATAACCAATCATTAACTAAAAATTATTAGCATAATCTTATGTAAAAACCATTTCTTCCGATTCTTTAGTGAGAATTCATTGCTCTAGATTCTGCATGGCAGGACTGGACAAACCTAGAACGTTACAATCACGTGTTAAATGTGTAAGCAGCTGCACTTAAGTCGAACTGTAATTGTCCAGACATGACTTGTGCAGTGAAGAGACCCTGAAATAGCTGACTGCTTTGAAAATAACAAATGCTACTAATGATAACAAATTCATGTAGTTCGATGACTTAGCAATAAAGACTTAGCTAAGTTATACACAGCATTTATTGCATCAGAATATCCTAGATCAATATGTAAACATTAATATATCTCAGAAAGATCTATGTATACATGAGAATGTGACTGTAAAACAACACACACACACAGACACAGACACACACACACACACACACACACACACACACACACACACAAACGGTTGAGTGTGCATCAATACTGCCACAAAACTCCAAGAACCTGCATTTGTTTAGCATTCATTGCCAGAGTCAAAATCTTTCCATTCTGTAAGGAAGACCAGATCATCTTCTCAGGATTTTGAATATTTTTGTTTGTTTTGACATTGTGAGAATTTACTGTCTTAGTTGTAACTTTGGATTTATGTATTTGCTGCAGTTCTGTGATGAAGACTTGACTCAGAAATCCTATTATTACTGCTGATTTTTCCTAATATCCATCTTTTCACATTCTTTATCCTGGAAAAAAATTCAGCAATATTTAGATTGAAAGTTGACTAGAATATACTTCCCATAACTTATTTTCCATTCATTTTGTTACCAAAAGTAGACATTTGAGTGTGATTTGATCATGTGACCTAGAAGAACTTTTTCAGGCAGAAGCTATAACCACTTGACACAATGGATTTATTTTCTCTACATGTGTTTTGTTGTGTGATTGTTTGTTCATTTGTTTTGATTTTTTATTTTTTAAAAATAGATATTTTTTCTTATGTAATATATCCTGATTATACTTTCCTCTCCTCTGTTCTTCACAGTTCAATTCCACCTCCCCTCCCATCCAGATGCGCTTCTTTCCAACTACTCTATTTACTGCCCATAGGAGAATGAAAAGGTTGAACAGTCCCTATTGTCCATTGAGAATAAAGCCTATATAGCTCCTGCACTCCACTGACACACTGATGTTTGCTTGTGGATCTGTAATTTTCCCTTTTAAACAATACCTGTTCTAGACAACATTCAGCACAGCATTACTGTATCAAGAGTTGATGTCACATGCTTATTTCCTCTGCAGGCCCTTTGAGATTGGGTTTCCTACTACTTAGGGATGACACTGTTCTTGACTCTAACACTGCCAAAATGAAAATTACACTTTTAAGAATTAAACTTTCTTTCTCTATTCTTACCTCAATGTCAGAGCCCTGTAAATAAGCCCTATAAATAGCTGCAATAATCCTCTCTGCCTTGGCATGCACAGTGTTATAGCAGGGTCATCACTTCCTTTATTTACAGGGAATGTGAGATTAGCTAGCACCAGCCCCATCTCAGCCATGATTGCAAATGATAGTAATCACAGAGTACATTCTTGTACCATTTTAACTTGTTAAAGAAATCTTATTTAAGTTTGTTCTTATAATTGTTTTCCAGAGGAAAATAGTATAGCATATTCTTTGCAATTTATGAGATAATTTAAATAGCAAGCCATCATGCATTCAAGGAAATTGGTATTTAGATGCATATATAGGCTGGCCTTGAAATGCCTTGTAGTGCCTGAAAAAAACTTGGAGTATTATTAACCAATTCCAAGTTTCAATTTTTTGCCTTGGGTAGAAAATAGAGCTTTTAGTAATTCTTCTCAGTTTTGGTATGATTGTGGTCATTATCAGACAGGCTTTAATATTAGACAAGTGTGGCAGACAGAGGAGGAATGACATGGACTGCCATTAAATAAGTGCCCGTGTAATTAGTTTCTTTCTTTGCATTTTGCAAATAACCATATTATACAAAGAATATGACAGAGATCATTTGTTTGAATAAAACTTTGTGAATATCAGTCCTCAACACCTTCAGCAAACTTTCCTCAGCATGCTTATTCTTTCCCTGTTTTCTTTCCATTCAACTTTTTCTGCATCCTGTTTCTGCGTAAAAAAAAAAAAAAAAAAAAAAGAAAAAAGAAAAATTGAAAAGATCATAGACAACTAAATAAAAGGGGAAAACTAAATAAAATCTTCAAGAGGAGAAAAGCTGATGATATTTTAGTAAACATGGTTCTGTGTTTACTTATTATTCCTTCTATGTTCTATTCCCAAGATCAAATATACTGAATGATAGCAACATGGGAATAAAGACTTTATTTTATTTTACATTTCTAGGTTACAGTTCATTGTAGGGAAGTCAAATCTAGGATCCAAGCAACTAGCAATGCCACATTAATAGTCAAGAACAAATAGAATAGAATATATATTTTTTTTGCTCTTATGTATGAGAATACATATATGTGTATGTATGTATGTATGTGTGTATCTATGTATGTATCTAACTATATTTTGAGGTGAATTCAGTTTTTTTATTAAGAAATTTTTTATTCATTTTTACACACCAATCAAAGATCCCCCTCTCCCCACTTCCTGCCCCTCCAGCGCCCCCCAACACATCCCCCATTCCCTCCTACAAGAAGGTTAGGCCTTCCCTGGGGAGTCAGCAGAGCCTAGTACATTTAGTAGAGGCAGGTCCAAGCCCCTCCCCCTGCTTCAAGGCTGTGTGATGTATTCTGTCATAGGTAGTGGGCTCTAAAAAGCCTGCTCATGCACCAGGGATGGATTCTGATCCTACTGCCATGGGCCCCTTAAGCAGATCAAGCTGCACAACTGTCTCACTCTGCAGAGGGCCCAGCCCAATTCCATGGAGGCTCCACAGCTATTGGTCTAAATTTCATGAGTTCCAACTAGTTTGGTTTGGTTGTCTCTGTAGATTTCCCCATCATGATCTTGATTCCCTTGATCCTAGAATCCCTCTTCTCTCTCTTCAGCTGGACTCGTGGAGCTCAGCCTAGTGTTTGGCTGTGGATCTTTGCATCTGCTTCCATCAATTATGGAGAAAGGCTCTATGATGACAGTTAGGGTATTCACCAATCTGATTACTGGGGTAAGCCAGTTCAGGCACCCTCTTTACTATTGCTAGTACTCTAAGCTTGGGTCATCCTTGTGGATTCCTGGGAACTTCCCTAGGATCTGGTTTTTCCATATCCCCATGATCTCTCTCTCTATCATATAAAATTGGGAATCAATCTCCCTCAAGATCCAACTATATCACTCTTGGGCATATACCCAAGGAATGCTCAATCATACCACAAGGACACATGCTCAACTATGTTCATAGCGGCATTATTCAAATAGCCAGAATCTAGAAACAACCTAGATGCCCCTCAATCAAAGAGTAGATTAAGAAAATGTGGTACATATACACACTGGAGTACTACTCAGCAGTAGAAAACAACATTATGAAATTTACAGGCAAATGGGTAGAACTAGAAAATATCATCCTAAGATAGGTAACTCAGACTTAGAAGGACAAACATGGTATGTACTCACTCATAAGTGGGTACTAGATGTAAAGCAAAGGATAATCAGACTACAACCCACAGCTCCATAGAAGCTAGCTAACACCAAGGACCCAAAGAGGCATGCATGGATCACCCTGGGAAGAGGAAATAGATGAGATATCCATGAGTAAACTGGGGATGAGGGGTGGGTAATGAAGGGTAGAGGATAGGTACTGTGGGATGTTCTGTATGTTAAATGTGTTGCTCTGATTGTTTAATAAATAAAACACTGATTGGCCAGTAGCCAGGCAGGAAGTATAGGAGGGACAAGGAGAGAGGAGAATTCTGGGAAGTTAAAGGCTGAGGGAGAGAGCCACCGCCAGCTGCCACCATGAAAAGCGAGACGTAAGGTACCAGTAAGCCACAAGCCACGTGGCAATTTATAGACTAATAGATATGAGTTAATTTAAGATATAAGAACAGCTAGCTAGAAACCTGCCATGGCCATACAGTTTATAAACAATATAAGTCTCTCTGTGTTTACTTGGTTGGGTCTGAGTGGCTGTGGGACTGGAAGGTAAGAGAGATTTGTCCTGACTTTGGGCCAGGCAGGAAAATTCTAGCTACAGATAGGGGATGAGAACATAAGGGAATGGGATAGTCAAGCTGCAACAGGGATGGAGTGGGAGAGCAATGAAAGAGATATCACCGATTTTTTTTTTTAAGGAATAATCTAGTAGTGGAATAGGTGATGTAGCACATATTTTAAAATATTTGTTAATGTCACATATTTTCCAAAATGATTTCTGCATGTCATAAATGTCACAAATAACATCTGTTTTCAGTTACTTAATAGCTTTGCCTAAAAGTGAGATTTTTTCAGTAATATAATTTTACTCATAGTTTTAAGTATCTAACAGCAACTGATTATTTATTAAATTGTCATCTTTTATTAGTAAGTGAATATTTTAATTTAAATCCATCTATTAATTAATAATACTAATAGCTTTTCATGTATTTCAGATATTTTAATATGTTAGTGAATTGCACCTATTCAGAATACAGTTGTATTAGTATGTGAATATGTGTCTATCTCTTATTCATTTGAAGTTTTGGTTATTATCTTCTAAGAACACTCCCTTCTCACAAATTTGATCTTCCCAATTATTTCTTCATTAATTCACCTTCTTTTTCTTGATTTTTTTAAATTTTTGAAATTAAAATGTAATTACATAATTTTACATTTCCTTTTCTTCCTTTCAATCCCTCCTGTGTACCACCATCCCTTGGTCTCAAATTCATAGTCTTTGAATCTCATTTCTTTAGCTTATTCTACATATGTAGGTGTTATGCATATGTTGAAATGTTAGGTACATTTACACAGATACATATAAATCTGTGTCATACATTTTTCTATAGAAGTATAATATCTTCATTGGTTTTATTTAAGTGTATACATGCATGTACAAAACAGATGAAATATTTTGATATATTACTCTTATTTTACATGGAAGGAAGAGAGAACAGGATTAGACTATGCTTAGGAATTAACTAGTTCTCTTACAAAGATTAAACATTATCATTTTATCCTTGTTGAATAGGACTATGAACTTTTGTGTAACTATATTGTTAGGAGATACTCCCTATAGACAGACTTGCTAATATCAAATGAAAGACTGGTAGATTTTTTTTTTCATTCTAACTCTATATAATTTTTATATTGTTTTGGTTATCAGAGTAGCATCTCTGAAAGGGTGATTATAATTAATCATGAAATAAAGAACACGACTAAAGGTAATGGCTTAATACGAAAAGAAAGAGGAAGAAAAATATATTGATAAAATGGCAGAACGAATCAGCATTAAATTACATTCCTCACAATGTGATAGGCCTTTTATCTTTTGTTTCCACAGAGTGAAGCAAGATTAAATCAGACACTGAACTCAGAAGGAAAGCTAAGCAGCTTAGTTTGAACATTTATGTCTTGTTAATTCTATTAAATTTCAGGATGTCATTAACCTATGTGCTTTAAAATACAGGGATCATTTCAGTTAGGATACATTATTTTTTTCAATATCTTGCTATACAAAATAACTTTTATTTCTGGTTAAGGTATAATCTACTAGGCTTAATAGTTAAATTGATAAGATTAGATATGTATTAATACCTGAATACCTTTACATTTAGTGAATAATTGATGTTATGTGGGAGCAAATAGGAAATTTGCACTGGAATCCAAAATCACAAGATGATACTTCTGCGTTGTGAACTTATATGGTGATTGCTTTGTTTCTGTTTTCTCAGACTGTTAATTACCTTTAAGAATTAATTATTCACAATTAGAGGCATTAGTGTGATTTTGAAATTTCCAACCGAGAAGAAAGAAGATTCTGTACATCATTGTGCAGACACTGGGAATCCCAAATGTTCATAGAATTAAATTGGCACTTAGTGTTCTATACCAAATTTTGCCTTTTTTTTAAATATAAAAAAAGAAAATTAAAAAAATGGCTGTAAAAAGTGAACTGATTTTTATGTGAGCTAAATGGTTTTGAAACCAGACTGTCTCAAAAGAATCACATAATATTTTGTTTTGCAAGCCACTTATTTTAATCAGAACCTTCATGAATGTGGGAAAGTGATTCATGGGGAGGAGTGATTGGGACTGGGAGAGAGATAAGAGAGGTTATGGGTGAAAATAACCATAGTGCATTAACTACATATATAGAATTGACAAAAATATGTTTAATCAAATCTTAAAGTCACTTGAAGTCCTTTACTGTAAAACACTGAGAGTACCATCTGATTCAGTTTCGTTTAAGAGTTAAGTTTAAGTAAATACACACAAATCACTGCATACACTCCTGAAGTACTATGCTATAAAACACACCAGCTGTTTCTGTTACTTGCTATATCTTTAGTTTTACTTATGATTACTTATCATGTTAGACAGCAGTTGAAGAATCATTTCATTAATTTATTGAAGATAAGTAACTATTTAAAATTTTTTTCTTATGTCACTGTTCCCATAATATAATTAAAAGGCTACTACAAAATATAAAAGTAAATTTGATTACTAAGGAAACCATAGTATTATCACAACCTCTAGAAAACCTTCAGTTAAGGAAGAAAATTGCAATATTTAGTTAATGGAAAATATAATTAACTGAAATATTTTTAGAACATACTAGAATTTAAATGCAAGAGAATGTATGTTTGGAGAAAATATCAACATATAGAATGTACATCTCTTGTAGATTCTTTATTATGTTGAAGTATGCTCTCCCCACTCCCAGTTTCTGCAATACTTTTATCATGAAGAGGTGCTGTGCTTGATAAAAAGGATTTTTTCTGTGTCTTCTGAGATAATTATTTGATTTCTGTCTTTGAGTTTTGTGATTTTATATTTGAGTTCAAGCAGAAGCCACACCTAGAAAATGGCTAGTGAGAGAGAAATCTCATACAAAGAGGGATCTAGTTGTTTACAGGTAAAACAGAGTACGAAAGTAAAATAATTTGAGGTGGAATTGCTTCCACAGGAATAAGAATAGAAAGATTCAGGCAACTTGGGAATAGAAAAGAGTAACCCCCCACCCCCACACCCAAAAAAGAAATGGATGGCCACCCGGCAGCCTATGCCCTCAACATCCTGCTAAATATAGAGTTGGAGTAATTAGTAGGACACATGGTTTAAAAGAAGTGAATATACTGGGAGTTGAAGTAATAAGATGGAGTGGGTCAGTGGAAGAGATAACTGAGAGATTAATCAAAAATGCCTGAAAAATCCTTATAGAAACCCTGTAGTTAATAAGCTAATTTGTGCCCAGCACTGGACCCTACCTGGTACAATATAGGCCTGTCAGGAAGGTTGAGTCCATTAGAGCCATAGGACCATGAGAGATATATGGTAACCAATATTTCAGGGTACTGGAGGCCTGGTACAAAATTCATAATTCATGCTTAGTATGGTAAACCTGGACAATAGCCCATGGTTGTGCAGGCTCTGGTCTCTAGTGTGGAATTAGCTGTTGTTATTTTGATAAGGATTGTCAAACATCCTTCTAAATTTTTATGTTTATATCTATATGTCTCAGCCACAGTCAATGAAGCTTCTTTCTGCAGTCGACAGTAGTCATTGCAGTGTTATAACTGCTCAAAGTGCTGAGAATTAATGACCATGAATACTCAGCTCAAAATGGGGTATCTGTATCAAACTCTCTCCACAACTTTCTGCCAGTGATCAGGGAACATAGCAGAAGCTCAGGCATAAGGAAAGTAAGAGGTAGAAACACAGGAAGTGTTACAATATGCTGTCTAATGGACATGACATGTCTATTACAAGCTTGAATTCACAGCAGCTGTGGTTACCTGCATAAGAACTGCACACAGTCACCTAGAATTCTAGTATGGTTAGAAATTGATCTCGTGAGGCTCCATCAATAACTGGGGATTTATTTGTAGTTGGTAATTACTGGGGGGAAAAAACATTATTCTTTAGAACTGTAGTCATTAGTAGGTTGCCCATGTTCCAGTGGATAGATCATATCTATTTATATATATATATATATATATATATATATATATATATATATATATATATAGCCACTGACTGGCCTAAGTGTGTTATTAAAAACAAAGGAGAATACACAAAGTTAAAAGATAGACATGGCATGAACCAAGCGATAATAGAAGGAAGGATATGTGACACAAATGTGATCATATTTTATTGCTTACGTGTATCAAATTATTGGAGAACATTTTTAATTTGAATGGAATGCACTTATACCAGATTTTTTATAATTGTAATAACTTTGATAGACAAAACTGAGTATTAATGATCTCCATTCAAAAGGTGTGAGTTCCTGTAATACAGAGTAGTGAGAATTTTTGAGTGTGTGTACATTAACCTAAGCCAAATGAAACAGAACACTAAGCCCAGGAAGGGATATTGGGCAGACTTTAAGGTTAATATGGAATAACAGTTTAAGGACCCTGGATGTGGAAGACAGTCATGAAGAAATCAGACAGGGTACATTAGCAAAACACACAAAAAGGCCATGATCAATGGAGTTGAGTTTCAAGTAGGATATAAGACTACTTTTCAAAGTCTAAGTTGGTGAATGATGAAGAACTGACAAGAATTATGAGACTAAGTAAACCGTATATTTGGATCAGAAATTACACACACACACACACACACACACACACACACACACACACACACGCACGCACGCACACACACATATAGACAGAGAGAGGAAAAAAAATCTCATTTTTTTCAGATTTGGAGATACTTTTATGCATATTATATTCCCTGAAGATTAATTTGTGGGCTTATTCAAATATGTTAAACTTAGAGAAGATGAAAATACATATGTTTTTGTCTCAAAATTAAAGTTTCAGATATAGTTAAAAGATGTAACAGTATTTCTTAATATCTGCTACTAGTAAAATACTATTTGCTACATACTTTAAGACTATCAATTTTCTTTATTTTGAAATAAGTATCAGTCTAACAAGAGCATTTATCCTAACAGATGGTACTTGTTAGACTCAATATCACCAGACAATGATTCATGAAAGATTTTATAATATTCAATGATTTAAATATTTGCATCTTAAATGTTAATGTATAGATTAGAAAAATACTCTTGAAAGGCAAAATGAAATAATTTACTGTCTGGCAAGTAGATAAATTCTATGAGGAATAGTATAATAGAACTTTAAGAGTCCAAAGATACTTTTTACATACATAAATTTATAAACAGTTCTTGCTTACTTATTAGTGAGAACCCATTAATAAAACTGTAACTATCATCTTACTCTCCAATAGTTTCTTCAGAATTGCAATGCTAAATTAAAGTTGCATTTCACCTAAAGAATGAAGCAACATAGGACATCCCTGGCATCACCTAGTAAGAATTCTTGTTGTTGTGGGATTGCTTTCAACCAGGAAACACTCAACAATGGAAGCACAGACGTTTACCAGATTTAATAATGCTGATAGGTTCTGTCTTGTCTGTTTCTATCGGACATGGCAATCTTTTTAAGTGACATTCACAAAACTAATCAAGAAGCGTTTAGATGAATGATGGTCTTTAGGTATTAAACTTCAAAACACAGATGTTCCAAGTGAGTTCATGGTATGGAATTAGAATCAGTACTTCTTCCTTATGTATCAAGAGGTAAATCATTAATAAGATAGGTAAATAACTAACAATTCAATAAAGCTTAAATGGAGAATTGTATCCCAATAGCATTTTGGGATATCTTTAAAATAGTCTAATCCTTTAGTTTTATAAGGCATGGAAACCCGTCTACTGTAGTGTGCCTACATGATGTAAAACCTACATGATGGAAACAGAAATGAACAGTGACTCATCATCTCAACTTTCGATCTCTGTGGAGTTTGAAAATTTTGTCAGACACTCAGCTAGAAAGAGGTTTTATTAGGAAAAGGCAACAATCCCTTTCATCAGAAATAATACGGAAGAGTTAAGCTTTGTAGCTAATTCAAATCGGCTGTAAAATCCCCCGAGGTATAGCCACCTGGCACAGAATACCCCTTCTTCAGCCCTTCTGTTTTAGTTGACATATATTTCCATTGAAGTAATAGCTATACAGCAGGTAAGAAACAACAAATGTGCCTAAAATCAGGAAAAGAATAGTACTCGACTAGTATAAAGTAATTGTCTATCTTTGCTTATAATCAAATTCAGTAAATTTTCAAGTCGTTCAATTTAATTGTACCTCATTAATTCTATCAAGAGTGAAAAAAAAATCCTACTTGCAAAATTTTAAATGACCTCATACAGTCACTAAAACAAATACACTGAAATTGAAGAATCTAAAGAATTGACCTTGGAAAACCTCCTTTGAAATTAAATTATCTCTTCTAATTGTTTACTTGCTGTTTAATTTCTTTACATTTTCTTTTATTTCTAATCACTTAGCTCACCTTTATCATAAAGTTTTCTTACAGGCTGGGGGAAAAGTGAGAACAGGCTTTCATCATAATGATACGCTGTTGACTCTGTGTCTAAAGTAATTGGAATTCTGGAAGTTGTGCAAAGGTTTAGTCGATGTTTGCCAGAATTTTAGTCTGTGTGAGCTAAGTACTTTTTGTTATATGGAGTGAAAAACACCATCTGCATAAAAATAGGTGTGTTCCCTTTCCTTATCTTAAGCTCAGTTCCAGAAGGGGAGGTCAAGATTATGCAATGCATGTCAATGTCCTGTTGGTCTCCCTTTTCACCAGGTGTTAGTAATGTGGTCTATTCATGCAACACTGAGTGGATGCTGTTGAGATAATCCAGTGAGTAAATACACATGCCTGAAATAATGAGCATGCTTTCCATAAGCCACTGACAAATAACAAGTTCATTACTTTGTGGTTATACTGTGCAAAGCAAGCAAAGGCAATCTCTCATCTTTGTACTCTGTAGTGGGTAGTTGTTCTGGCTTTGACCGGAAGTACTGCCCTTAGCGAGGTTTCTGGTAACTGTCACACACAAGGACCTGCCCAGGACAGAAGCTCTTAAGATCTGAGATCTGGATGTACCAGATCTCTTGGTTCCTTGTGATCCTGGAATAGATGGTAGCCCAAACAGAGTTCTCCGGAGAACACTGCTGGACTGTACTCCACCTCTCCCGGATCCTGTGGCCAACCCCTTTGCTAGCTGTAAGTTTACCCCCAAAAAAACCTCCTTTTTAACTATGTGGAGTTGCCTTAATAAATCCCCCCAATAATGCTCTCCTTAGAATCCTTTCTGTTTTCCAAGAAAGTTGTTAGTTTTATAATAAATATAAATATAAAATATTTTAAAGTCTTAAATGTGAACTCCTAAACATACCCATTGCTACTTCAAATTAATGTGCAAGAACTGTAAGGAAATTGGCAGATTATAAAGCTTGGCAATGTTCCTCTGTAATCTCATCACTAGCAAGACAGTGAGGACATCCCCAGGTACCCGGCCGGGTACATGATGAGGAGAACTTGTCTCAAAAAAGCACAACATAGAGAAAAGACCAACAAAATAAATGAATATAATTGTATGCTTTATATGCTCTTCTTCTGTGAGTGGTAATCAGTAAGTTAAAAAAGACAGGAATATTCAAGCAGTCTATACAAACATACTTACCAAGGGTGTTCTGTCTCCATACTAATTTTTATTTGAAATCAGAAACAAACAGAAATGCACACAGGGACAATGTTTTGTTGTGTGTTATCAGAAACAAATGCTTCAAGAGCAATGTTCTGCCTTGATTCCTTTGGCACCGTGCCCTCTCTTATGTGCTGCATTTCTAGAGCCCATGATTTTATGAATTGTTAACATGGTTCTGCTGCCCTCTCTGCTTGTGATTACCCCCATTTCAGCTCACTTTGCAGCAGCAATATAGTGTCCTGCTGTCTTCTATTTTCTGTATGTGTGTAGCTCAGTGGAACTGCACTATGATGAATATTGCTTCCATGTTACTGGACTAGCTTTTATTCAAGGACCGTGTCTCTGGTGGTTGTGTTTCTATCACTGATGTTCAACTGTGCTCAGAGGTAGGTTGATGAAAGAAACTGAAGCCATGTCTTGTGGATTATAGGAAGTTTCAGGGATGCTGATGGTGCAGTGGCTGCTCAGCACAGTTTTGCCTTGAGTCTGGAGTATTAGAATCCCTCTAGAAATCCCCATTAAGCTGAAACTTACTTGTGCTCCCAACGGTGTTTAAACTATGATCCATCTTTTGATCCACTGTATACATAATTTTTCTCTGTGTTTACCATGATACTGAGAGATGAACAAGTTTGGTTTATCAAGATATTGATAGGCCCAGTAAGACCTATATGTTAAGATGGAATGAGATAATATTTGTCCAAAATTAAGTAGTTTTATTGAAATTGACCTCTATTCTTCAGTAAATCCATTTCCTCACACAAATTAGGAGATTTCATTTTCTGTAGCAAAGGAAGAGGAACATATGTAATAGAGAGGAGAAGTCAGTGAGTGTATCAATAGCTTTGTTCAAATTTAAAAGTTGGGCAATACTTCAAGTGTCTAATTTTAAAAAATAAGTTTTGAAAAGCAAAATGAATTTCTTTAGTTACTTATTTCCTCCAACATATAAAGCATGATGTGGAACAGGATCACAACTTGTGCTTAAGAGGTATTTATGTATGCATATTGTGTGCATGTAAAGGAACATGTGCATGTGCATGCTTGTGTTGTATACAAGTTTAATGTATGTATGAATGTTTATGTGTATGTGTGCATGTGTGGATATGGGTGTATGTTTCTGTGTTCAAGATGGGGAACTGAGACAATTAAGTCATAGATGGATAGATAAATTGATGGTATGTAGATAGTTGATGTCTTAGTTAGGGTTTGAATTACTGTGAGGAAACATTATGACCACAGCAAGTCTTATAAAGAAAATACTTAATTGGGTTTGCTGAGTTTCAGAGCTTCAGTCCATTTTCATAATGGTGGGGAGCATAGCAGGGTACAGGCAGATGTGATTCTTGAGCTGAATTTCTCACATCTTGACTCAGGGACAACACATAGTTGACTAACTGTTACACTGAGTGTAGCCTGAGAAAAGAGACCTCAAAGCCTGTCCCCACAGTGACACACTTCCTCCAATAAAGCCACATCTCCTAATAGTGCAACTCATATTGGAGCCATGTTCTTTCAAACAACCACATTCCATTCCTTGGCCCCCAGAGATTAATAACCATTTCATAACACAAAATGCATTTAGTCCAACTTCAAAATCCCCCATTGTCTATCACAGTCTCAACAATGTTTAAAAGTCCAAAGTTCAAAGTCTTCTGAGATCTATGCCATCTCTTAACTGTAATTCCCTCTAAAATCAAAAACTAGATCACATGCTTCCAACATGTGACGGCACAGGATATACATTACCATTCCAGGATGTAGGCAAGGGAGCATAGTGAGGAATTACTTGACCAAAGCAAAACTGAAAATCAGCAGGGCAAATTCTAAACTTCGCATCCCCATGTCTGATATCCAAATACTCCTCAGATCCCAAACTCCATTCAGGTTTGACTGCAATACATTTCTTTCTCGTGGGCTAGTCCACTCCCTTTTAGAAGATCTCCTTGGCAGATATCCCAGAACCTTTGCATCACTAAAATCTTGGATTCTACAAGGCAATCTAGGCTTCAGCTTCACAGCTTCAAACAATGACCTCTCTACTAGGCCTCCCTTTAGGGACACCCTTGACACCGGTCTTGCCTCAGCAGCTTTTATTCTATAACTCCTTCCTTCTATCTTTAACTCTAAAACCAGGACCACTTGGTCAAAGGGGTCAAGTTCTACTGCTTCCTGGGGCTGGAAGAAGGCCCCCTCATTCAAGTATATCTTCACCATCTTTCTGTCTTTCACTGCCCAAGTTTGATTGTCCTAAAATTTGTTCTTTAGGCCAGGCTGGCATCAAACTCAGAGAAATGCCATCCTGTGCCTTCTATTTGCTGGGACTAAAGGCATGCCCCGCCACACTGAGCTCTAAGCTTTTCCTCAGTTGCTTTTCACAAGGTAGAAACTTAGCTGAGTGGGATCTTGCCCTGAGGTCACCATTCCCTTTATTCCATTTCTTAATTAACTTATCCCCTTAAAGAGAGAATTTAGCTCCATTCCACTTTCTAATGACTTTTTCTTCCTCAAATATTTTTCCTTGCTCAGTCAGCTTCCTTCTTTTGACTATATATCTTCCTTACAATTATCACTAATATCCACACAACAGAATCTATACTAGGCTAATTTACCAACAGAATTAATTCAAAACTCTTCACTTTAGCCTCTGTCAGACTCTTCAGACAAGGGCAAAGGCAGCCACTTTCTTCATTAAAATATAAAAGTGATTTCTAGGCAACATGATAAAAATTCTTCTCTGAAACCTCTTTAGCCAGCTCCTGACATTTCAAATCATTATCAGCACCATTGTCTTCCATGCTCCTACTAGAATGCCCCATTAAGCAATGCTTAAAGTATTCCAGGGCTCTCCTAACAAAAAAGTACCAAAGTCCATATTACTCCAAACAAAAGCATGGTCATGCCTATCACAGCAATACCTCACTATGCTGATACCAATTTGTCTTAGTTAGGGTACATAGTCCTGTGAGGAGACACCATGACCATGGCACCTCTTATAAAAAAAAAAACAAAAAACATTTAACGCTTGCTTGCAGTTTCAGAGGTACAGTCCATTCTCATCATGGTAGGGAGCATAACAGCATGCAGGCAGATATGGTGCTGGAGCTGAGAGTCCTTCATCTTGACTCAGAGGCAACAAGAAGTCAATTGACTGTTACACTGAGTGAAGCCTGAAAAAAAAGACCTCAAAACTCACCCCCACAGTGATACACTTCCTCCAACAAGGCCATATCTCCCAATAGTGCCATTCCCTTTGTGGGCCATTTTCTTTCAAACTACCAGAGATGAGGCATCCATGGCTTATATAAACTTGTTTTTAACTATGATGAGATTGGGCAGTTTTACTTGATAGATACACTAGAACACAATATGTGGAAAACTCTACAATAATAAAGAATTTCAATTTATATGACAAAGAGAATATTACAATAAAGAAATATTGTGTTTGTTTACAATTTTTCTGAGGTAGATTTTACTTCATCCCCTGGTGTTATTAAATTAGTGGAAAATTTTTCATATTTGTGAAGAACAGATATATCCCTAGGTGAGTCAAAGAAAGAGGAATAGACTCAGGTCAAATGAAGAAAGGAACTTGGTTGACTTGTGGGGTGTTTGTAGGACAACTGGCTGATATTCTTTCATTAATATCAATGTTGTGATCGTGAATGTTTGGGGAAATATGAGAGAAAGTGACAACTCAGAAAGGCATGATGAGGAAATGAATTTTAAATAGCAGAGAGAACTCACTGATTGAAATCAAAGGTCATAAGGAAGTATCAGTCACCATTTTCATTTATGCCTATTTTACATCTTTCTCTTAAATTCTTCCCTTAAATATTTATTATTCTTAATTGGACTACAAAATAGTATGTTTAATTAAGATATTTTCATATATGCATATACATATGTACATATATATCATATACAATTGTTCTCTGCTCATAATCCATGATCCACCTCTCTATACTCTTTTCATTGGTATATTTCTACTCCATAAATGGTTTCTTTTATGTCTTCATATGTCCTATGCATGTGTTTCATATATGTATATATGTATAATTCAAAAAATGTATGATTTCATTTACATGTTTATATGTATTTATATATGTGCATATGTATCATTAATATAGATTCTGCATATGAGAAAATACCATAAATGTTAATTTTTCCCCCATTATCCCTTTCCCAACCACCTTAGGCTCTGTCCTTCTAAAAAATAATTTCTCTTCTGTTTTAATGCTATATACATATATATTATTTCTGAATCTCATTTGCTAATATGAAGAAAAGTATGCAATATTTTCCCCACTGAGCATCACTGCTTTCCCTTAACACAATGATCTCTAGTTCTACTCATTTTCTTTGCAAATGACATAGTTTCAGTTTTCTTTATGGTTGGAAAAAACTACAGTATATATAAGTTTGTTTTTCTGTTGATGGGCAGCTGAGGTTATTCTGTATATTGATTACTGTGAATGCTGCTGCAATAAATAGGGTGCACAAGACTTTCTGTTGACTTACATTCACTTGGGAATAACACTCAGCAGTGCTACAGCTGGATCATACAGTAGTTCTACGTTTGGTTTTGTTAAAGAATCTACATCCTGTTTTCCACAGTGGCTGTGTAGCATCAGAGTGTATTAGTTCCTTTTCCCCCTTCCTCACCAAAACTTGTTATCAATTGTTTATTTGTTTTTATGATAGGGATTTGATTGGAGTGATATAGAATCTCAATGTAGTTTTATTTAGTCTTGTACTGATGCTAGGAGTGTTGTCAATTTTTCTTTACTTTTTCTATATACTGTCTCTTTGCTTTTCAGATTGTTTCCTTACTGCACATAATTGTTTCAATCAGAAGGATTTGGCTGATCAATTCCTTTAATTATATATTAATATTTATTTCATAAAATTTTGCCTATGCCTATGTTTTGAAATGGGTTCCCTTTTCTCCTCTAGACATTTTAGCATTAACATTTACAAGAAGATCTTTGGTTAATTTGAATTGACTTTTTCACTGATAAGTGCAATCTCTGATCAGTCTTCTACATGCCAGTTCCCCCAGTGACAGTTTTTGAAGAGACTATCTTTTCTCTAGTACATGCTTTGGCAACTCTACAACATATTAGGTGGCTACAGTAGTGTGAGCATTCTCCCCAGTCCCCTATTCTATTCAATTGCCTTCAATATTTTATGACAGATTAAAAGGGAAAAACATAAAATAGAAGAAATCTGAACTTATTGAAAATTGTGAGTTAGAATTCTATGCATATGTGTATGTCCATATGTATGCATACACATGTGTGTATGTAAACATACTCATGTCATGACAAGAAATGGACTATTGTATCTTCCTCAGACCTTCTTCCTCTTTCATTTTTGAGTCAAAGTCTTTTGACAAACCTATAACTCAGTGATAGGGCTAAACTGACTAGCCAGAAAATACACATTTACCAAGTAAGCCATCTTCTCAACACCCTGAATTAGGTGTCATGGAAATGAAACTTAATACTAATTATATATGGTTGTATTCAGTTATAATTATACTATTTTAATTTTGACACAGCTGTGGTACATCCTCAAAAATAATTTAAATAATACATATTCTTAATCACGTCTCAAGGCCTAGATCATTATTGGATGGCTATTCTAATGATCTAAGATGATTTTTTTAATGTTTTACATTCTCTGAAGTTTCCATGAATATATACAATATCCATCTGCTACTATCCCCCTCCAATTCCCCTATATCTCTACTCCATTTTTCTACTAACTAGCTGTCCTAATTTTATGTTTTTTTTTTTATATTAACTGCAAAATTCCAATTACTGCTCACCATACACACATGGGTTTGTGGTCACCCACTGACCCATGAGCAATCTATCAAGGGCCACATACTCAAAATAGAGGGACTCTATGTACTGTGTATCTGCCACAACCAAAGCAAGTAGAAAAGAAGGAAAGCTCTGTGCACCTCTCCCCTTCCATTCTGAGATTTTCATTGACTTTCTGATGTGAATGTCATGTACGGATAACCACAGCTGTGATGTGATTCTTTCAACAGATATGTTGCTTCCTGAATGACTTATGTACTCTTTTTTTCCCACCCATCAACTCTAACTTTCTTTCTGTTGCCTCTTACATAAAGTTCCCTGGGTCTTGGGTGGTAGAGATTCTTAGAGATGAACCACCCACAGCTAAACACTGAATTATGTATACTTAGTACTTTAACAAGTTATTAGTGTCTTCATTATCTACCACTTTCTGAAAAAAGAAGCTTATCTGAATAAAGTATAAAATAGTACAAATCTATGGTAATAAATACAAATGATTAGAATGACAGCATGGACATTTAGCCAAATAATAGAAAGTTATCTTTATGATAATGATAAAAGCTTGCAATCAATCTAGCCATGGACCTTTGACCAGAACTTGGGTACCCACCATGAATCCCTCCTATGAAATCAGCCTCAAAGCTTATGATAAAGTGGTTGGTTTTTCTCATAATCTTCATGCCACTATTCTACCAGGGAGCATATATTGCCCATAGGTTTGCATTATAATATGCAATGTCCGGCTCTGAGTAAGAATCATTTTTATAATGTTATCTTTCCCTTTGAATCCTAGCATGCCCATCAATTTTATGATTTTTAATACAAATTGTCTTTAAACTCAAATATATATTTTTTTTTTGGTTTTTCGAGACAGGGTTTCTCTGTGTAGCTTTGCGCCTCTCCTGGAACTCACTTGGTAGTCCAGGCTGGCCTCGAACTCACAGAGATCCGCCTGGCTCTGCCTCCTGAGTGCTGGGATTAAAGGCGTGCACCACCACCGCCCGGCCTAAACTCAAATATTTTAAAACTGTTCTGTAGCCCCCAAACAATGATATCACCTTGAAATGAGATATTGAATGATAATAAAATTCATTAAGTATTTGGTTTATCATATGTGAAAAGATTTAGTATTTAATATTTGATTTGAAATAATTAATAGTTCATTACCTTTATGGTTGCATATATATACATACATATATATATGCATATATGTGTGTGTGTGTGTGTTTGCACATAGGATCTGCATGTTTTCTACAACATATGAGAGTAGGTATTCCAGATATTCTCTATATTTACTCTTTTAAATTGTTCAGTTTGTAATTACTTACAATGAGAATATTTCATTATATGATTATAGTAGCAATATTAATCTAACAAATTTCAGCATAGTTTAATACTTTATTCTTACCCACATGATTTGGTATAATTTTATCCATGGCAAAAACTAACGTCCTCTGTATGACTTTTCACTATAGCATTCAGTCTAACTCATATAGAAAACAAAGTTAGATTGCCTTTGTTGTGTTCTTTTATCTGGGGCAGCTCCTCAACCTTTCTCTGACTTTTCTGACTTTGACATTGAACACAAGACAGTTATTGTATAGACAGCCCCTCAGTTTAAATTTGCCTGATGTTTCCTCATGATTAGATTCAGGTTACATATCATCTAGTCGTGTCTCCTGTAAAGTCCTGATTATTCCTTCTGAGTGTACTAAATGGAGGTCTATGCTGTCCCCATACAATATGTTGGTGATGCTAATTTTGATCAGTTAGTTAAAATGTTGTACATCTTATCCACTTCTTAATTACTACTCTACCTTTTTTTAATTAGTATCTAATTTGAGAAGTCTTTTGAGAATATGTAAATATTCTGTTTCTCATCAAACATCCTCCTCCTGTTGATTATTCATGTATTGATGATTCTTAAGAAAATCAAATTTAGTATGTTTTCTGTAAAGGTAATTAACTATGTTATTTTGTATATTTGTCAGGCAAAAGTTGAAATTAACAATTTCTTACTTCTCTTTCCTATTACCCTATTAATTTATTACATATACCAGTGTTCATTGATTTATTCTATGTAAACTCTCTTGGATTTATGTATTTTACATTATTGTTTGAAATTATTAACACTTTCACATGTTCTGATGCTAAGTAGCTCTAATAAGGCTACATGAAGTTCCATCCACTTGTCTCATTATGTTGTATGTATTTTCTGTTCCAAATTTTATTTTGAACTTTACTTACCATTGGAAAAATGTAGGAGGTGAATAATTAATTCAACTATGATGTGCTGGAGAGTACATTTGGAAGTGCTGTGAGTGAATATTGGGAGGTTTAGAGGGAGGGACAATCACACAAGAACGCACTAAGTACATACACAAGCTTGTTTCTTGAAATAGGATGTCCTCTAACACCTCAGTGCCCACCAGTAAGAAGGGGATCATCAGTTTTAAGATTTGCACCTCAAGAACTCTTAGCCACAGTCAGTCTCTTTGCCTTATAACTTATGAAATGGAATATTATGTTATTAGCAAAGGAAACATACAAAAGTGTACCTCTAACAATTTTTATACATCTCATCATTATGTCAAACACTCTACTTTGTGCATGGCAAATTTTTCAAGCTGATATTTTATTTTCTCTGCTCAGACATGAAATACTGCATTTTCCAATAGCTTCTAGTTTATTTTCACTTCTTGTTGTATATAGGACTAAATGCTGCAAAACTGACTTCTTTAAACTTCAGGGTCATTTAACAATTATTATGTCTTGCTATTGTTATGGTCAGGAATTTAGGAGTTTACTTAAATTTTTACCTTTTTTGTGAATTTCATTTATGAGTACTGTATTTACACCATCCTCACTTGTCTTTCTTACTCTGCTGTACAATTCTTCCCGTGCCCTCTCTTCCCTTTCAAATTCACAACCTCTTCCTCTATTACTATTAACTATACATAACATGTATGCATACATAACCTACTGATTCCAATTACTATTCTTATTATATGCATGTTTAGGGCTGACCACTTGGAATTAGATAATCTCTAAAAGAGCTGGTTCCTAGAAAAATAGATTCTTCCTCTCTTCAGCCATTAATAGTCTGTTCCTCCACATCTAAGAGTGGAGTCTTGTGAAAATTTCCCTATCCTTATTGACATGCTGACTGGTGTTGTCATTATTCAGGCATTGGTTATACAATCATAGTTTTGAGATTTAATGAGTGCATTTTCATGTTTGATCTAGAAGATATTATTGAGCTGGAATGCTTTTTGGAAAAGTCCTGGAAGATCTTCTCATTTCTTTTTTAGCCATGAGTCACTAGATCTTTAGTTAAGACTAGAGATCAGGAATGTTGATGGATCCAATATATGGTTGGCAGAACATTTATTTTGTTCTGGTCTGGACAGCAGTCTAGAATGGGATTCATATCTGATGAAAATGTGACTGGATAGAAATGTGAATGTCTAATATGTACACTTTTGGAAGTTATACAATTACTAGTGTCTCTAGTATCTTCTTAGTATCTCTTAGATCAATGTGAGAGTAAACTGCATAAGGTTAATAATACATCATGTGGATCATTAGGATTAATCATAGATGATATTTGCAAAAAGTCTTTTAAAAAATCAGTAACACAGGGTCTTCTGGTTTTATTATTTCTTCCTGGTTTTACAGTGAACATATACATACATATGGAGAAAGAGATGAAGAGAAAATATTTAAAGTTATGAAATTTGGTTTCAGTACAAGGTTTATGTGTGCTATATCCATGATTATGGAGAAAATGTTAAGATCTTTAAGTTTTTCTTCTTAAGTTTTTTGGTTGTTCTAATTTTTTTTTTCAGTTTTCAAATTCTTTATTACTGTGAACCCAAAGCCACTGATAACTAGAACAATCCAGTAAGACAGAGACAGCAGCAGTTAAAAGTAAAATACAGATTGTAAATCTAAATAAAAGCTTTAAAAACAACCCAGATGGGGACATCTGTTGTTAGGAAGTCCTCTTTGTCACCCGGGTACATTATGCAAAGCCACGGGTTTGCAAACTGGTACAAGGGCTGAGGGGAGACAGCTTGACTTTGGTGTGGGCCAGAGGGTGGCTTCATGCTGTGGAGCAGAGGCTGTGGGGAGGGACGGGGATAGGAACCTGATGGTCAGAAGCTGGCAACAGGGGCCCCAGTTTGGGCTGAGTCAGCTCTGCCTCTGCACTGGGGTCTTTTGTGGGTGCTACTGAGGCAGAAGGCAGTGACTGGGGCTCTGGGGAAGTGAAGGGGCAGCGATGAAATAGGAATCCAGGCTCCTCGACTGCAGCCATGACAGGTGGCCAGGACTTTCCAGGGTCAACTGCAGCACCAGCTAGAGTGTGGCCCCTTCCCAGGGCCACACAGGAGTGACTCTGCGGGGCTGGCTCCCGACTGAGGTGAGTTCAGGGGTTCACACAGCTCATTGACTGAGCTTACTTACAATGTGCCTAGTGAAGAGGAATGACCTCTCTTAATTAAGAGTTCTCCCAAAAAAATAGTAAATCTCAAGGTAACAAAACAATCGAATACACATGGCATCTGGGGCTCTGACTCAGGATTACCTGTACGTTATTAACAAAACTACATCGTTCATTATACATTTCTTGGAGTTTACATTTTTATTAATAGTAATTCATGTACAGGACAAATATCTCTATTTTCCATATTGCTAAGAAATATACCGTTTTTGCTGTGAACTTTCCCAATACATTTCTTTTGTGCCCATTTAGTCTTAGAATGTTATCTTGTGCGATTGTTAAAACCCTGTTTTACTCCCAGTATGTTTTTCATAAACCAAAACCAGGGCTTTTGTTAAAAAGTTAAATATTTTCTCTTATTAATTCTGTATCAGAATATTTACAGTTGAGGGAAAACTATTTTGCCTGAAGTGTAAAATGGGTAACAATGGTAAATGATACAGTTCACTTACAGTTTACAAAAAAAGACTTTACCAGATAGACAATAAATACAACAAGCACTTGGGAAAACCCTCTGAATGAAGGCCTAGGGCCATCATGTGCATCTGTTGCAAGGGTCTGGTTAAGAAAAGGCCAGATTTGAAAATGTACTCTGTCAAGAAGCAAGCAAACCAATGGCGGGCATTCTTGAGGAGAATTAGAGGGTATCCTTCTGGAGTGACTAAGAGCAGCAAAGCCCCTGCAGGAGTACTAATCCAAGTCCTTTACTCGGCCACAGATTTCTTCTGTGAAGTCAGAGCACTTTGCGTTGCCTCCCAGGTCTTTTGTTAAGCTCTTTCCATCCTTAATTGTAGCAAAACACGCAGCCTCGATTTTGGCTGCATGGTCAAAAAGTCCCATGTGGCGCAGCATCATCACGGCACTAAGCAGGAGGGCAGTGGGATTGGCCATGTCCTTGCCCGCAATGTCCGGGGCTGTTCCATGAACCGATTCAAAGATGGCGACACCATTGGCTCCAATATTGCCACTTGGAGTCACACCAAGACCTCCAATCAGACCTGCACACAGATCACTAAGGATGTCTCCATATAAATTTGGCATGACGAGAACATCAAATTGGGATGGGTCTTGTACCATATTTAAACATACGGTATCAAGGTACATCTCATTAAACTTAATATCTTTACAGTTCTCTGCAACTTCCCTGCATTTCTGCAGAAAAAGCCCATCTGACATCCGCATGATGTTGGCTTTGTGCACAGCCGTGACGTTGCTGCGGTGGTTGTTCCGAGCATACTAGAAGGCAAACTCAGCAATGCGCTTGCTTGCCTCTTCCATGATGAGCTTGATCCTGTACAATTCCATCAACAATCACATGCTGAATTCCACTGTATTCTCCTTCCGTGTTCTCTCGGATGGCGACAATATTTACATCCGTGTAAGGGGTTTTATAACCTTCGATTGAGATGCATGGCCGGACATTGGCATAAAGGTCAAATGTCTTACGGAGCAATAGGTTCATAGACGGATGGCCAGCTGCTATTGGGGTCTTGAGTGGGCCTTTCAAGCCCATCTTGTTCTTATCCATGGATTCTTTGGCTTCTGGAGGGATCATCCACTTCCCTCCTGGTCCTTGAATGGCAGTGACATTCCGCTCCTCCCACTGAATAAGGGCTTTTGCAGCATCAAAAATCTTCATAACTGAGGCCGAGATTTCTGGGCCAATTCCATCTCCTGGAATTAAAGTTACTGTCTGAACCTGTTTTGTATTGTGGAATGCACCCAGTAGCCGAGAGACCTTGGACACCCACACGGACCCAGCCATCGCGTCCACTTCCCTCCGGTTGTTCTAATTTTTTCTTTATTTTATACTACATAGTCATACTGACTCATGAAATTATGTAACATAAAAAAGAATGGTTGGTTTTAGTTTGAAAATGTCCATCTTCAAAGTGACCATTTTCTCCATTTCTAGCATTGAATGGTTAATTATGCTTGTATGGCCACTAAGCTTTTCTGTAAACTCTTTATTTTATTTTATTTTACAATACAATTCGGTTCTACATATCAGCCACGGATTCCTTTGTTCTCCTCCCTCCCGCCCCTCTCCCCTTCCCCCCAGCCCACCCCCCATTCCCACCTCCTCCAGGGCAAAGCCTCTCCCGCCACCCCCACCCCTGAGGACTGAGATCAACCTGGTAGACTCAGTCCAGGCAGGTCAAGTCCCCTTTTCCAGGTGGAGCTCCAGGAGTCTAATTAGCGAGAAAGAGGAGGGTTTATATGAGTGAGAATTGTTGAAACCAAGGTTGGATAAAGCACAGGGACAAATAGTCAAACGAATGGAAACATATGAACTATGAACCAATGGCTGAGGGGCCCCCAACTGGATAAGGCCCTCTGAATAGGTGAGACAGTTGATTGGCTTGATCTGTTTGGGAGACACCCAGGCAGTGGGACCGGGTCCTGTGCTCATTGCATGAGTTGGCTGTTTGAAACCTGGGGCTTATGCAGGGTAGCTTGGCTTTTCTGTAAACTCTTTCTAATAGGATATTGAAAACTAATTCAAATAGCATTAAACAGGAATTTGGATGAAAAGAAAGTATCATGATTCATATGCCTTCCTCAATCCATTTTTTTTTCCTTACTCATATATTTTCTGATTACTGCAAGACTAGTTGGTATCTTAGAAACATCATGAGAAGGTACAACTAGTACCCTAAGCCCAGTTGGCTTCCTCATTCATACACACTCTCAGAGACGATATGTGTTTATTATTATTTCCTAGGGCCAAGTAAAACTGAAACCAGCTGATCATAAGTGCAGCCACTAAACGTCATTAAAACTCAATGAAACCAAAACAAACAGGAGACATAACTGATTACTGGTTTGGTCCAGGAAGTTAAAAAGATAATGAGGAAAAAAGAATATGTGAGGGAAATGGAAGGGTGAATACGAACAAAGTACAAACTTTGTATGTATACATATGTCATAATGATTTTCATACTTAGTATATGTTATGATATATGAAACAGAAATGTCTTGATGTACTAGAAAATGAGTATTTAAAGGTAACTGTGTAAATCTATCTCAAAGCTAGAGCAACTGTATGAAGAAACAAGTTGAGCATCAATATGTGCTATTATCAAATTGTATGTTCATATGAGAAAACAATGAGTTCTTTTTTAAAAATGAAATTATGCTACTGAAAAATTTACCAAATGAATAATGGATTGATTACTAGAAAATTATTTTACGGTAATTTTATTTAAAACATAGACTAAATAATGGAGTTAATTATATTTTTACAACAAAACAGAGAACATCGATTCAGGTCAGAATCATTAAAAGATTTAACCAGCAAGAGAATCTTTTGGGGGATATGTACATATTCTGAAGGTATTGGTTTACAAACTAGTTACAAATTACATTGGGAAAGGTAATAATTATAAAATCAGTATATTTAATGGGATTTTAGCTTACTGACCAAAAGTAATATCATGAAGTACCCATTAATAGCCTTAGTTTTAATGTGCTATGGAAAACACAGGCTTACCTATCAAAGTACAAGAGGCAATACCACATCACTGTGTACTAAATAAGCAGATGCTCATTTTACTCCATTCCTCTGCTTTCTTTTCTTTTTTTTTAAAAACAGTTTGTAGCTAGAGTTTTCCTGCCTGGCCCACGGTCAGGGCAAATCTCTCTCACCCGCCAGTCCCACAGCCACTAAGACCAGACCAAGTAAACACAGAGACTTATATTAGTTATAAACTGTATGGCCGTGGCAGGCTTCTTGCTAACTGTTCTTATATCTTAAATTAATCCATTTCCATTAATCTATACCTTGCCACATGGCTCGTGGCTTACCGGGATCTTCCCATGCGGCTTGTCATGGTGGCGGCTGGCAGTGTCTCTCTCTCAGCCTTCCACTTCCCAGAATTCTTCTCCTTGTCCCGCCTATACTTCCTGCCTAGCCAATGGCCAATCAGTGATTTATTTACTGACCAATCAGCAACACACTTGACATACAGACCATCCCACAGCACTTCCCCTTTTCTTTTCTTAAAAAGGAAGGTTTTAACTTTAACATAGTAAAATTACATATAACAAAACAATTATCAAGCAAGAATTACAGTTACAATATTAAAGAAGAGATCCTATCTATCTTATATTTGTAAGTTTAAGGTTTTATATCTAACTTATCTTTTATTATAACTAAGGAAAATTGTAAGTATCTAGTCTTTAACCACATCAAAGACCTCAGAAGGATATATTACTACCTGAGAAATGGAGAAGGATATAAGCAACTTTTAGGAGTCTTGTAGGGTAGACAGAGACAGCTGGCAGCCTGGACAGTCATTCAAAGTTCTCTTGTAAAGTTGGGGCATCTGTCTTCAGCCCACAGGCCTAGAGTCTCTTATTCACTTTTCTCTGTGTCCTGTAGAATGTCTGGCAGTTTTCTCTGCAAAGCAGGAACCTGAAGGACCATTTTGTCAAGCAAAGTTCAGTGGTCACCTTTGTATGGGTCCTGCATGTCCAGTTGATCAGACAGTCCAGGCAAGAACAGTTTCTTGCCCAAATGGCTATTTTTGTCAAGGTGAAGATAAACTCCATATGGAGTGTCTTCGATGCCCATCCTCCTCTCTGAAGTAAATCGGTGCTGTCAGGAGCAGACATGTCTCACTGTCCAAAAAGTCTAAATTTTTAAAACATTTTAAATGCCATATTCTGTAGGTCTTTGAAGTGTTTGAAGACTACCTATCTATCTGCAATATATCTATGTATACCTAGAAGACTTAACTAACATGGCTACAAATATTATCATAGATGACTAACTATTAATCTATTTTTTAATTATCCATTACAATTTTAAATGAGTTACATAAACATAATACCTCAAACAAGAATAGAAATATATATACAGTATAACAAAATTAAGTTTAAATTTGTATCAATAAACTAAAATCTATAGCAATGTAAAACATTTTAAACAAGTTGTTACTCTTTAAAAGTAGGTTCATTAATCTACCCTTTCATCCTATCATATCTAAACTATCCCCCTTTTTGTTTTAGAAAGAGATTGTATTTATAATCAACCTGATTTAAATAAAAATATTGTTTTTTCTCTGTCCCACACCAGAGGGCTCTTCTGATTTGGGACACAAGAATCTCTTAACCATTTTTTTTTTTTTTGAGCAATATGTCTGGGTTTAGAGGGGGAGTGAGCCAATTCCATCTCTAAAGCCAGCTTGGTATATTTGGGAATTTGGGCGTAGCTTCTCTTACTACTTCCTGCTGGAGGGGGGCGCTGTATCTTCTGGAGACAGAAAGAAAATTTTAGGATCATGGAGTAGTCCGTGAGGCTGTATATCTGAGCCAGTTGACTTGAAACCATTCTGGATGTTGAATCATCTGGGCCATGGTGTCATTGGAGACCTTTCAGGGGGTCTTGGCTGGTCAAACCTGATGTATCTTAATCTGGAACAAATCCATAGTCTCTGGCTTTCTGTGGAAACAAGAGGAGAGACTCTTTTCCAAAGCAACATATCCTTATATCCAAATTTTGAAGTCAAGGTACCTTTAAAATATACATTTTGGCATAACTCAACAGCTTTTACAATCAAATATTTTTCTGCAGTTACGAATATCAAAGAGAACATAATCCAGATTCTCTGTGTGGTAGTCATCTTTACGTGGCTTATTTTTTTATATTAGCTTGAGCCTATTCCTTTTAAACTGCAGCCTTCTAAGCCTGAAACGTCGCAGTGGCTGCTGGCTCCGCCCACTTCAGCTTCCCAACATGGCGGTGGTCCGCTTTCTGCCAGCTCTGGGAGCCGTAACTCTCAGAAATAGTGGGTCTACACTTTTACCAAAGTAGCGTGTAGCCCAGAAACCTCTTTTTTTGTTTTGTACTAGCAAAGGCTAAATCCACCACACAGTTTAATGTGCTACTTGCAGAGGCCTCATTCCCACCATACTGCAGGTCGAGAGCGCACGCTAGGAACCCGCCAGTAGCTCAAACCTGCAACTGCCGCTTATTTGAGAGAGACAATTAGGAAGCTGTTTTTAGGTCCGTTTTAGAATCTTTTTTCTAAGTTTTTAGGTGGAAACTCTTGCCACCACGTTGGACGCCATTTGTAGCTAGAGTTTTCCTGCCTGGCCCACGGTCAGGGCAAATCTCTCTCACCCGCCAGTCCCACAGCCACTCAGACCAGACCAAGTAAACACAGAGACTTATATTAGTTATAAACTGTATGGCCGTGGCAGGCTTCTTGCTAACTGTTCTTATATCTTAAATTAATCCATTTCCATTAATCTATACCTTGCCACATGGCTCATGGCTTACCGGGATCTTCCCATGCGGCTTGTCATGGTGGCGGCTGGCAGTGTCTCTCTCTCAGCCTTCCACTTCCCAGAATTCTTCTCCTTGTCCCGCCTATACTTCCTGCCTAGTCAATGGCCAATCAGTGATTTATTTACTGACCAATCAGCAACACACTTGACATACAGACCATCCCACAGCAACAGTTTACTCCTGAAAAGGACTCTATATAAGTGAATGGAGATTTTGTTTCTGTTTTCATTCATTTTATTTAATTCTATGCAGCTATATTACATTCTCTTCTTCAAATGCTAAAAAGTATTTTAAATGGGTTTTGTTATTTAAGGTAGTTTACAATATTTTGAAAGTTGAATAAAATTATAGCATGTAGCCTTCTGCATTTTTGTTTTCTAAGTTTATCGTTGAAATATATTTCTAATTTTAAGGTTGTTGTATAGTTTTAAGTAACATCTTAATGTGTATGTACATTTCCTAGAAATTGGTAGGTTCTAATCTAGAATGGAAAGAGGTCAGTCCTATGAACTTGTATTCTCACAATAAGGTTAAGGAGTGCTTTTCCCCTATAATTTGTTTATAGCATGGAAGATTCTTTTTTTTTTTAATTTTATTTTTGACAGCTTCATATAGGAGAAATGGTATTTTGTTAAAGTTGCAAACTGGGAGAGTGAAGGAAGTGGTTGATGAGGGAGGAAATATGAGAAGGGACAACTAAAACTAAGAGCCATTTGAGGTTTTGAAAAGAAACTAATACAGTCCAGGTCTCCTAAAACACACATATATACGAAGGTGATCTAAATGAAATCACCACATTATGGGGGAAATGGAGCCCCAACTTGTCACCAAATAAACCCTCCAGTTTCACAAATGGGTTACATCAAATTAAGTGGCTGGCTAAAGTGGCCCCACGGGAACCCCCAGACAGACCAAGCCACTGCTAAGGTTATTTGTTGGCTGCTGTTGCTAGAGACAACACCTACACAAGTCATTGAGCATGGTGACGTAGAACTGGTGCTGATCCATACCTTCCCTTTTACTGACCAGTGTTCAGGATACCGGAGGGGACTCCGTTTGCCACCAAAGGAGAAAGGGAAATGGCAACCCAGCCTTAAAACCTGGAGTGTACAAAGGTGCCAGGTGTGCAGTATGCCCTCGTGCAATCGTGGCACAAAACGTGGCACTAACCAAGAAACATCTGATGGGATTTAAAGCCTACTCAGTTAGATTGGACCCATCCCTGACACTGCTCGGGTGGCCAAGAACCTGAGATTAGATAGACCAGGAATCTAAGAGAAAACCAAATACTACAGTTATGCTAAAAGAATATAGCCAAAAAGAAAAAAAAAAAATTCCTGGCAACATTCTGCTAAATGCATAGATAAGTACCTTGCTTGGTCAGTATTAGAGAAGCTTCTTCCTTCAGATTTAAGGTGGAAACTCGAGCCATTGGGCGCCATTTGTAGCTGGACAATTTTTCTCCAGCTCCCACCGCCAAGTCCCACCAGTCCCAGAGCCCATTTATAAAATAAACACACAGACTCTTACATTATTTAAACTGCTTGGCCATTAACTAAGGCCTACCATTGTCTAGCTCTCACTCTGATATTCAGCCCATTTCTATTAATCTTTACTTTGCCATGTGGCTCGTGGCTTACTGGTACTTTACATCTTCCTTGTCTTGGCAGTGGCTCCAGCCGGTCTCCCTTTCCTTCCTCCTTCTTCCTTTCTCCTCTCTTCTTGTCCTGCCTATACTTCCTGTCTGGTCACTGGCCAATCAGTGCTTTATTTATATAGAGTGATATCCACAGCAAGAAGGAAATACACAGACCCACAGCGAGGCAAATGTTCAGACAGTGAGAAACCTTAGAATACTGGTTAGTTTTTATTTATTTATTTATTTTTATTTTACATACCAACCGCATTTCCCTCTCCCTCCAGTCCTCCTACTACCCTTACCCCCACCCTCACCCCACCTCCATCCACTTCTCAGAGAGAGTAAGGCCTCCCATGAGGAATCAACAAAGTTTGACATACCAAGTTGGGCTTCCCTGCATCAAGGCTGAGCAAGGTATCTGTCCACAGGGGATATCCTCCAAAAAGCTAATTCATACACTAAGGATAAATCCTGGTCCCACTGCCAGGGGCCCCCCAAACTGCCCAAGCCACACAACTGTCACCCACATCTAGAGGTCCTAGTTTGGTCCCATGCAGGTTTTTCTCAGCTGTCAGTCCAGAGTCCATGAGCTCCCACTAGCTTGGGTCAGCTGTCTCTGTGGGTTTCTCCATCATGATCTTGACCCTTGCCTGCTCATTTAATCCCTCCTCCTTCTCTTTGACTGGACTTTAGGAGCTTGGCCCAGTGCTTAGTAGTGGATCTCTGCATTTGCTTCCATCAGTTAGTGGATGAAGATTCTATGATGACAATTAGGGGAGCCATCAATGGGAATCAATCTACCTCAAGACCCAGCAATATCACTCTTAGGCATATACCTGAATGATGCACAATCATACCACAAGCACACTTGCTCAACTATGTTCATATAACATTACTCATAATAGCCAGAACTGGAAACAACATAGATGTCCCCAACTGGAAAATGGATAAAGAAAATGTGGTACATTTATACAATGTAGTATTATTTAGTGGTTAAAAAAAAATAACATCATGAAATTTTGCAGACAAATGGATAGATCTAGAAAAAAAAACTATCCTGAGTGAGGTAACCCAGACCCAGAAAGACAAACACAGTATATACTCATTCATAAGTGGATATTAGATGTAAAGCAAAGGATAACTGGGCTACATTCCACAACCTCAGAGAAGCTCGATAACAAGGAAGACTCCAAGAGGGACATGCATGAATTGTCCTAGGAATGGCAAATAGATAAGATCTCCTGGGGAGGGAGGAAAGGGATGGGAGGTGAGCACATGAGGGAATGGGATGGTCAAGTTGGGAGGGGAACAGAGAGGGAGAGCAAGGAAAGAGATGTCTTGATAGAGGGAGCCATTATAGGGAGAAACCTTATGCAAGGAATTCCACAACGATGACCCCAGCTAAAAATACTAGTTCTTAAATGGGATGTTTCTATCAATTCCCTCTCTTTACAGATGAGAGAACCCTGTAGAAAAGGAGGTGGGAAGAATTTAAGAGGCAGAGCATGATGGGGTAAACCAAAGAAATTAGACCTAAACACAGCACTGCCAATGAACATATAAACTCAGAGACTGTGGTGGCATACACAGGGCCTGCACATATCTGGGCCTGATTGGGTCTCCGTACTGAAAGAAGAAGTGGACATAAGCCCATATTCATATCCCAGAATCTATCTCCAATTGATAAGCATTCATAAATGAAGCTTATTCCACTCATAGATACTTTATGCATTCTCATTGCCTCCTAGAATTCCTAAAGGTTCACCAATTATATCTTCCTCCAATTAGGATGAGAAAAAAAAGGGATGTACCTGTCAGGAATACCTGTTGGAATTCTCAGAGTGCTTTTATGTGAAAACAAAAATTAGCCAGAAGGTGACATTTTATAAAGGAAACTTATAATTTCACCTATATTCCCCATATAAGTGCAGCCAAAACTGCACACACACACACACACACACACACACACACACACACACACACAAATTATGTATATTGATACAAATTTGAGATTGTTAGAAAATACTATATATATATATATATATATATATATATATATATATATATTTCTACTCTTGTTCAAGGTATTGTACTTATACAGCTCATTTAACAATGTAATGAAAATTGCTAGTCCTTGAAAGTTATTATTACCAACTAATTAGGATATAAAGAAATGCAAGTTAGTATTTAGTCACCTATTACAATCAAACTTGTAGTCATACTAGGTGCAATTTCAAGGTCAAATAGAAATATATTTTAGATAAACAAGTGATCTTCAAACACTTCAGAGATCTATAGAATATGGCATTTAAGATATTTTAATAACAACATAGATTCTTTTTTATGACAATAAGATATGTCTTCTCCTGGCAGCACTAATATATTTCAGAGAAGATGATGAGCATTGAAGAATCTCCCTATGGAGTTTACTTTCATTGTGGCAAGTTAGCCACTGGGCAAGAAAATCCCCTTGCCTCAACTGCTGACAGCATGCTGTCTAAAATGGACAAGCAGCAAACAAAAGAAAGGACTTCCAAACCTTGCCAAGACAAGGTAGGAAGGCCCTTTAGAAAATTCTGCTTCAAAGATGAGTCTGTCAGATATGCTAGGCCTTTAGGCTGAAGATGGATATGCAAGTAGTGAACCACAATGGGTTATAGAAACATTGCTCTAACCACATTGTAAAATGCTAATTTGTAAACTGGGGTGTAATATGGATAATTTGAAACATAATGCCATAGTTTGCTTTTTACAAGTATAATGTTATAAAAGTTTGAGTGGAAATGTTAGAAGCCTACTGCATAATGAGAAGTGACTTGATTGTTCTGTGTATAAAATGGAGATCCTAGATTTTAAATATCTGTGAGAACTTGGGTTGACAGAGTATAGTAAAGAAGATTATGTATGTTTTTAGTAAGACTAGAAATAACCTTTCCCATATTCTGGGAAGTGCATAATAAAGACTTGAACTACATTAGCTGCTAGGAAGTTACAAAGAAGAGGTACAGATGTAAGGAAAAATAGATGTCATTGATAAAACTTCCAAAGTAATTAGATGTGATTGATCTGGGAGTTAGTAAAGCCAAGAGGCCAATTGTAGAATTCTACATGGAGTGACTGGCTGAATAACAATGAAGAGCATTGAGATGGAAATGCCTGTATGATATGATATTAGACTTAATGGATGCTATTACTAAAGATGAAGAATTGGTATGTGCTTTCCACTGAAGATGCACAGCATGAATGTCTTTTAGGATTGGAAAAAGAAATGAACAGAAGCCTTTTAGGGAACCTAAATGAATGATGATGCAAGAAATGGAGAGGCAGAGGCAGAGTCAAGAGTGCATGGGGCAGGGTTTTCCCTGAATAATGTGGAGAGGAGAAAATTCATTCTCAGAACCTGGATAAAAGCCAAGGTCTGACTTCATCACTTGTAAAAATGACACATTCTGTCTCTCAGCCATGTACTATAAATGATGAATCTCAAAGAAACTCTAAAAGTCAACTAATAATGATTAGACAGCACAGGAATCAGTCAATGTTTACATAATTTATCTGCATGTTCAACTTTCAGTAGCACATTGCAGCTATCTAAGCAATGTGAGGAAGGGAAGATAGTTCTTACACATTCAGAATTCATGGTAAACTATTTCAACACAGAATTAATTTGTTTAGCTATTCTTTACCAAAAATTCTCACCAAGCAACACCCTGCACTTTATCATCAATTACAAGAGACAATGTCATATCAGATACAGATGGGCTGTATCTTTTTTTTTTTTTTAAGGCAAAATGAGTCTCTCTGGGCTTCTGAAGTGCGAAAATGGAAATCCTATGTTACTAAATTGGAGTCATGATTCAAAATCCTGAAGGAGTTTGGAATGAACTAAAAGTAGTCAAGATTTGAACACAAAGGAAGAACATTTTCCTTGTTACAAGAAATCTAGTACGACTTGTACTGTCTAGTTTTTTGTCACCTTGCCACGTTAGACTTATCAGAAAGGAGTGAACCTCAATGGAGAAAATGTCTCCATAGTATCCAATAGTAGAGATTTTCTGAATTAGTGATTGATGTGGGAGGGTCCAGTCCATTGTGAAGGTTGCCATCCTTGGGTTGGTGGTCCTAGGTTCTATAACAAAGCAGACTAAGCAAGCTATGATGAGCAAGCTTTAAGCAATACTCTTATATTGCCTCTGCATTAACTCCTGCTTCCAGGTTTCTGTCCTGTTTGAGTTCCTATCCTGACTTCTTTCTTTGATAGACTATGATGTCCAACTGTAAGCCAAACAAACCCTTTCCTCTCCAAGTTGCTTTGGTCATGGATTTTCATCACAGTAAGTATACCTAACTAAGACAATGACAAAGGGCAAAGAGATCGTTCTGCTGTTTGTATTACTATGTCAGTGAGGTGAAATATGATAAGTGACAATATGTATAATAATTGGGGCCTTTTTGATTTTGAAAAAAAAACAATAGGAAGTGCTGAAGACAAAACTGAATAGAGTGAGTTTGAGGCAGGGAAGAAAATGGAATGTTGTAAGGGGCTTGCTACTCTGAATGCAAACACAACCAAGATAAATGCTGTTACAAAGGAAAGCACAGCATATGTGTGTAGTACCTGCAAAGATTAAGCTCAAGAGAAAGCTTTATTTGTTCAGTTGTATTTTCTTTATATTTTTAAAGTTAATTTTAAAAATAAAATATAATTAGATCACTTCTTTTTGAACTGTCCTCCACCCAAGTCCTCCTATGTCCCCCTTCCATCCTTCTCATATTGATTGCCTCTTTTTATTATGTGTGTGGTTACAAATATCTAAGTATATATGTATACATATGTATGCACAAATATATTAATGAAATCTGCTAATTTGTTCAGTGTGGTTTGTGTTAGAGTTCAAGATAGAAAAAATATTTGCATAATTCACTACAGTTTAGAATAATGAAATAAAGCCAGGCGGTGGTGGTGCACGCCTTTAATCCCAGCACTTAGGAGACAGAAGCAGGTGGACCTTTGTGAGTTTGAGGGCAGCCTGGTCTACAAATGAGGTCCAGGAAAGGCACAAAGCGACACAGAGAAACCCTGTCTCAAAGAAAAAGAATAATGAAATTAAAATTAAAAAGCAGGTATTACTGTAGTACTGGACTGGTTATCAAAAAGAAAATATAGGATGTTAGATATATGTAGATGGGTTAGCATTAGACAAAAACACAGAGAGCAAAACATATTAATACGTAAATCATAATAATAAGTAAAATATAGGAACATGGAGAAATGGCAAATGTGTTGGTAAGTTACATATTGATATTATTCTTCTGTTCTCAATATAGAAAAATGAAAGGGATGTACCCTTTGTATGTGGCTATAATACGAAGTTTTGAACCTTCCGTCAGGGAAAATTAAACATTCAGTGTTCTTATTGAAGCAAAATTAAGTGAGTGAGTGAGAGGAATATGTTATGGAAGTCAGGTAGCAATAAAGGTCCCACTGTGAATGCTGCTAGAAGCTGGCAATGACAGCAATACAAGAAAACTTGCCTATACAATTTGGAAGTCAGCAGATAGTTAGAGCTTAGATGCTTCCCATGGGTATATGATGAAGGAGAAATGGGCAAAGTTGGGTAGGTTATAAAATAAGCAGAAATGGTATTGCTGAAAGAATGTAGGCAGTCAATAAAGTGAGAATGCAAATGCGTGGGTTGTGAGCCCGTGAAGAGGAAAAAATAATGAACTAATTTTCCAGGTACTGTTTAGAGTTATTTGAATGATGTAGACAGACAGTCTTAGAGTCTGATATTATAGAAGGGATTCAGTTATGTTCTGGAGTTGGACTTGAAGAATGATGGACGTTACTTAGATAACTGGAGACAAGCCAAGAAAGAGAAGTGACAAGCCTGAGAGGCAGGGTGCAGAAAGGATATGGAGATACAAGCATTGTGAAGATGTCAAGAGTAAATGAGAGAGGAAGACTGTGTGTCAGCCAGAGTCTCAGTAAGGATAGGCTCTAGATTCTGGGTGGAAACAAATAAATGATTTTGGTTTAGCTGTTCTTCACTGAAGACTTTCACTAAACAACTTCCTGCACTTTATCAACAATAATAAGAAAAATAATGGCATATGAGGGTAAAGATGGGTTGTATATTTTTTATGGTTAGATGAGTGTTTCTGGATTTCTAATGTCCCATGTTATTAACTTAGAGTCATGATTCAGAACTCTTGAATCCTGTGTATATGATGTAGTCCTCAAACTTTTATGTCATGGCTGAATAATTTTTCATACTGAAGAGAAGCATTCTAAAAGTAGAAATGAGAACAAGAAGGATGCCCACCAGCCCTCTAAGTGATGTGAGATTTTCATAAAACCAAAAACTAATAGGCGCTCTGAGGCTTTGTAAGAAGCTAAGTTCTGCTAGGCTCAGCCAGATTAAATCAGAGACTCCAGGGAATTTTCAGGGAGATGGTACAGCTATATTGATGAATGTGTGTTCTAGTGGACATGTCTGAAGAGTTGGTGAGATGCACATAAAGGATTTAGTAAAATTCATATGCTTCTCAGGGCTTAAAATCTAGGCAATATAAATAAATAAATTAATAACCATGGTCTTCTGGTGATGAATGTTTTGTTTTTTTTTTGGAGGGTGGGGGTTTGAGACAGGGTTTCTCTATGTAGCTTTGCGCCTTTCCTGGAACTCACTCTGTAGACCAGGTTGGCCTCGAACTCACAGAGATCCACCTGCCTCTGCCTCCCGAGTGCTGGTATTAAAGCGTGCGCCACCACCACCTGGCTGATGAATGTTTTGAACAGGAAAAAGACACGAATAAGTTAGACTTCATGATATCTAGACTGAGAGGATTGGTATTCTTGTGCATTCAAGTGGGTCACAATAGGATACTCCATGATGAATGGATAGAGAGACCTCAACAGCAGCTGCATTAGAGAACACACCAAACTTCTACCGGTGTTGGACTTTACTGACATTTGAATTCACTGGTTTTGTTGTTGTTGTTGTTGTTGTTGCTGTTGTTGTTGTTTTAAGAGAATGCCCTTGGTGTAAACTATTGCAAACTCTTTTTTTTCGGTAATTTCTAAAATTCTTTAAAATATCTAAATTATTTGTCAACTTTTTCACGTTTTTGTTTGTAAGCCTATTATAGATTGTCAGTCTGTATTTTCCATGTTACTGGTACCTTTTAGAAATTTCTCATTTTATGTCTGGTGATGACAATAATACTTATATGAGTAGAAGGGAAAGCCAGAAAAATAAAATAAATGACCTATATTGTGGTGATGATTTTATATAAATAGACACACAATGTTATGTAGTTATAGTGCACACATATTATTCTTTACAAATGTTTTCATTGACGCTTTTATGAGAAAAAAATCTCTCTGGGGAAGGCAATACTAATATCCTATATTTTATACAGGGCATAATAAAAGAATTTAATTCTATAATAGATTTGAATGACCAACAACAGCACATAGAATATGCAAGCAAATGTCACAGCATTTTTACACAGAATACTGAAGGTTTGACGATTGCAGTGCATAGCGACTTCCCAGGAGAGTCCTTGCATTTAATTGAAGACACCTGCCTGTTTGTCTCAATTTTGGTGTTCTTCCTCGGTTTTAATCACAGAACATTTGGGAATTCTCACAGCAAATCCCTTGCCCTCTGTTAAATGTGTCTTAATGAAAAAGAGAGTATGGGTTCTCCTATAATTTCAATAAAAATATCATTCTATTTTTATTCTGTCATTTCATATCTATTCCACTATATGCTATACCAATGCAGACTATCAACCAAGCACTTACCTAATAAGTATAGATAATGATAATAGCTATTAGTGCATTTGGGAGTATCTAAAATATCAATAAAATATACATCTTGCAATGATTTTTAGACTATGTTGAAAGTGATCAAAAGCATTCTGCTCAGTTACAATGTTGCACAGATAGGGTATAAGCTCTCTGTAATATTAAGAAAAATGGCAGCACAGCTTCGTAGATACGAGTTTAGTCTTCACTATGGGACCCATTTTGGAACCTAGCTCTATTACTTACTTTATGGCTTTGAACCAGCTTTTTAAATTTTCTATCACAGAGTCCCCTTCTATAAAATTGTGATGATAAACAGACCTGCCTGATTCCAAAGTTTTCCTTCCGTTCTTGCTACAAATCTTCATGGTGGGTCAAGTGGTGGTCTAAGTGCAGATTAAATGTTTCAATTCTTCTAAATAACTTGCAGAGCATTGGCACCTACTGAGCTTTCAATACATTTATATTTATTTTCCTAATAAGTCATTGAGAAAAATTGCTTTATTATAGGCAAAAAAAAATCTCAGGAATAGAAATTCAGATTATGTATAATTTAAAAATATATCAGGCATAATTTAAAATTCTCTGAAGAAGTAGATCGAATGATTCCTATTTTTCATATGATCTTTTAAGGACAGAATATATCCATCACTATGAAAATACAAGCAGAAATATACCTGCTTTGCCCAATATCTTTACCTTATGTTAGAAACCAATTTTGAATAACACAAAATATGCAGAGATTTTAAAGTAACTTACAAAATATACTATTAATGCATAAACCATGACTCATATGAAGTACTTAAATATTAAGGAAAGTTAAAATCCTTTCTGACAGTGTCTGACCTTTATGCTTATCTATTCCTAAAATACATCTTGCCTATCAACCAAAGCTTTAATCACTTTCTCATTTCAGATATTGAAAGAGAGATTCCATTAAATCAAGTAAAGGTCATCTTTCTTTGAAATATAGATTATTCACCTGCACTTTTTAAAGAGGCACGGATTGAAGAGTAAACTCAATAGAGGCACCTTTCTTCCCACTCTTCAAAGTAATAAGCAAGCAGCCAAATGGATTAAGGATGATTATGCTTGGCTCTCAAGAGCTGAGTTCCAAACCAGATATGAAATGCAATTCCAATACTCAAGAGTAGCGTACATATGTCTAAAAAGAAAGGACACTTTCAGCTTTCCTGAGTTTCTTTTGAAGTACTTATGAAATGTGTTCAGGTTGAAGCTGCAGCAGAAGCAATACAAGATAAGTCTGACTGGGGAATTCATCTGAATGCTTTTTTATTTTTTCCACAGAGAAAAAAATTGTTATTGACAAAAAAAGCACTATTATGAAGTAAATATGTGACTTTTTTTGCTTTAAAAATCTGTGATCATTTGACTAAGTAGATTAGAAACTCCTTATAAATTTATTCTTCATATGTATTTCAATTTGTTTTGTTTCTTTCAAAATAAGCATCGATTCTAATCCCCTTTAAAGATCAAAGGTGGGTGCATTTTAGTCTTTTTAACTACTAATTATCCTCCTTGCTTGCTTTTTTTTTTTTTTTTCAAATGCTTCACAAACATGTAGCGTTCGTTAAACATTAACATGTGTATGCTGGCATAACAATCTAGTCAGAACAGGGCAGTTTCAAAAACATTTAGCAATTAACAAACTAAGGCCAATTTCTCATGGTGTATTTAAGTTCACCAGGTGTGAAATACATTTGATGAAGTCTTTTGGAGACCTTTCAACTAAATTGTTCTCCCTCGTATATCTCAATGCTCACTGTGTATTCTGTTTTCTTGCATAGCAGCCTCTTAAAATATACTGTCACGCTCTTTTATTTTTATCTTTTCAGGTAAGTAACTTGATCCTGTCTTACTCTTGTGCACAGTTTTGAAATCATCACCTCCATCCTTTTTCAGGATTACAAATCAGCAAGGTGGTGGTGGGCTGGAGAGTGACTAAGTGGTTGAAAAATGTGTACTGTGTTTGTAAAGGACTCAAGTTGTGTTCCCAATACTCACACTGGGTTGCTTACAATGGTCTGTAACTCAAGTTCAAGAGAAACTGATACATGTTTTTGCCTTCTTGGGCATTATTAAAGTTAAGAAGTAAAGAGAAATCTTATCTGCTAGGCTTAATTACTAAGTTATAGCAATATACGATTTAGAACACATTTCCTGTCAGATTCATTTGTTAAGTATTATTTGAAGTCAAAGATGAGTTCACCAACTGCTTTTATAAACTATCAATGAGCTTATGGTTTATAGCACATGAGTCATTAGTATTATACATCATCTCCTTCAAGAGGGCAATGAATATCATCAAAATACAGTTTATGACATTTGGAAAGATTGGTATAAATATTTTTAAAAAGAAATACACTTCAACTTTCAGAAACTCAGTAGGAGGTGATGGAGAACGGTGTGTTTTCTTGTAGGAACTCTGCATTTCAAAACATGTTATGTACAGCTGATCAGGCAATGAATGATAAAAACATTAGTATTCTCTGTTCCACTGAGTACAGCAACTTTAAACTGGAGAAAAAACCACTCTGGGGAAAGACCACTCAGATATCCTTTAAAGTCAGTGGAATGTAAACAGTTTGTTGCTTAATTATTTTCTTGGTTAATATGAAACTTTTTTGATAACTCCATTTTACTGTAGTGCAACATGGGTGTCTTTGCCTGAGTCATTATAGCTGAGCTATAGAATTATAAGTGGGAAAGCTCTAGGGTGTGTATGAAGATATGATTATTGACTAGTATTATGTTTTAAAATTGATTTCAGTATAAAGTCAAATATCTACTTTGAAATAACATCAATTTTCTCTTTAGTATTTATAATTAAAAATGGAAGAGGCTTCTCAAAGTCTTTAATATTTTTTAAATATTTAATGTAAGAAAGTAAATGTTTGTTGTATATGTTATTCTGAATATAGATTCTCAATTTTCAGCACCCAAGAAGTACAAGCAATATGCAAATATCTGGTAGACAGATTTGAATTATAGGGAGAAAAATCTTTTACACACTATGGGGCCAGAGAATTTATAGTTTGGAAGTCCCCAATGAATACTGATATTTTACCCTTAATCACTCATGGCAGGTAAAAGGAAAGCACTTTGGAAACCAAGTAGCAATGTATTTTTTTTTATATATAAAGTGTGTCCATTACTTTCATTCCATATATCAAAACTAATATATTTATAGAAGCTACTTTAGCATGCAGGAAGTTGACTTCATCACTGGTAAAATGAAGTTGGGAGAATCTCTGTGTTTCACAATTCAATCACTTATCTAGAATATGAAGCCTGGGACAAGAGTAAGCTAATGCAGTGTGGCTAAGAAGATAGGAACCGATTCTGCCAGCCCTCCTACTTCTCCCAGTGACAGGATGTTTGAAACACTGCCATGTACAGAGCCTTTCCTCCATGCCACTTCGCTCACTGAGATGAAAGACATGCCTAGCCTCGAGTTATAATGACTGCTAGGCATTTACATACAAGACAACATTTTTCTTCAACGTAACTGATTGAGTAATTAGCAAGTTGAAAGGTGCACCAATATGAGAAATGAGTTCTTTTTATTTTATAGTCTTAGCTAATTCTATGGTAGAAATTCTTTGAAATGTTTTAATGTTACTGTTCGAGGAGGAGTCTTTTTCCATAGGTAGGACTCTATAGCATTAGTACCCAAACTATCTTCTAGCAATAAGGAAGGAGAATTCAAATTACCAGAGCAGTGCAGAAAAACCACCCCCAAGACTCTGAATTAATATATTTTTTTTTTTACCAGTATTTTGGAAACATGTACTGGAGGTATGCCTGCTTGTACTCATTTTAAATTTTGATACACTGTCCTCTTTCCTAAATAGACAACTCCAGCTAAAACTGGATTTGGGTAAAATTATACAAGAGACAAATTTAAACTTATTTGCCACTTTCATACTCCATAGAATTAGAAGTTCACAAAGCAGGTTCTCAGAACACATTTTTAAAATCTCATGTTAAACGTAAAAACGATTTATATGTGTAAGGATTTCACCTGCATGTGTGTCTATACACCACCCATATGCCTGTTACATAAAAGGCCCAAAGGGTGTCAGGTAGCCTAGAAATACAATTACAGGCAGTTTTGAACCCTCATGTGAGTGCTGGCAATTGAACCTGGAACTGTTAGTTTCATGAATTTTGTACAATAGAGAATTCAAAAAAAAACAACAACAACAACTAATATCAATGCTAGCCACAAGGTCAAGCAAGTATTTTGTTGAAATTATTAAATGTTATATATTTATCTAACTAAATGCTACTTTGATGATTAATCTTGGTTTTCAACTTGGTGACATTTATAATCACCATGGAAACAAATCACTGGGAAAAGTTTCAGGGGCATTTCTAGATTAGAATTTCTAGATTATATTGCAGTGATTCATTGAGGTAAGAAAGTCCACCCTGAATGAGGGTATCATCATTCCATAGGCTAGGATCCTGTCCTGAAGAAAGATAGTTTACCATCAGTGTTTATCTCTTTCTGCTTTATGATTGTGTATGTAATATGACCAGCTGCCTAAAGCTCACGCTGCTCTGACTTACACTCCATAATATTCTGTGAACAAAAATAAGACTTTTCATTTCTGTTTTGTTTTGTCAAGTATTTTATCTCAGAAATTTATAAATTAATACAGCAATCAAGTAAAATGACTTAGTATTTTTTCTTTTTATTATTTTTATTGGAATTAGATTGTTCTGATATTTTTTTCTGATCATGGTTTACCATCCCCAACTCCTCCTAGGTCATCTCCAACTTACCACCTAACAAAAATCCACATGCTTTCTTGATCTCACTCATATTAAAAACAAAGAGGTAACTGAAAAATAATAATAAAATAATATAAAACAAATAAAAAAATTAGAACCCCCACCAAAAGAACCAAACACACAGTAAAAAGTCATTAAGAAAGCAGCAGAACACATACAGATGCAACAACACATACATTCACACATTTATAGAAGTCCAGTAAAAACACATTTTTCAGAAACCATAATATGTGTTCTGGTTATTATGAACATAGTTGAGCAAGCATCTTTGTGGTTTGATTGAGAATTCTTTGGGTATATGCCCAAGAGTGATATCACTGGGTCTTGAGGTAGATCTCTTTCCAATTGTTCTGATTTTCAAAGTGACTGTACAAGTTTGCACTTCCACCAGCAGTGGAGGGGTGTTCCTGTTATCAGGTTTTTTTTTATCTTAGCCATTCTGACACGTGTAAGATGGCATCTCAGTCTTTTTGATTTGCATTTCCCTGATAATTAAGGATGTTGAGCAATTCCTTAAATGTCTTTCAGCCATTTAAAGTTCTTCTGTTGTGAATTCTGTTTAGATAAGTACCCTATTTTTCAATTGGATTATTTGGTATTTTGATGTCCAGTTTCTTGAATTCTTTATATATTTTGGAGATCAGTTCTCTGTTAGATGTGAGGTAAATGAAGATCTTTTCCCATTCTGTAGGCTGTTGTTTTGTCTTATTTTCAGTTTTAGGAGGATCCATGTATTAATTGTTGTTCTCAGTGTCTATACTACTGGTGTTATATTTGGGAAGTGGCCACCTGTGCCAATGCATTCAAGGCTCCTTCTCATTTTCTCTTCTATTAGATTCAATGTAACTGGATTTATGTTGAGGTCTGTGATTCACTTGGAGCTGATTTTTGTGCAGGGCAACAGATATAGATCTATTTTCATTCTTTTTCATGTTGACATCCAGTTCTTCCAGCACCCTTTGTTGAAGATGCTTCCTTTTTTCCATGGTAGAGTTTTGGCTTATTTGTCAAAAATCAGGTGTTCACATGTGTGTGGATTAATGTCAGGGTCTTCAATTTGATTCCATTAATCCATGTGTCTAATTCTATGCAAATACCAAGCTGTTTTGGTAAGCAAAAGACCTGTAAGGTTTAAAAAAATGCCCAGACAAATCATTAAGATATTAAAAAATGCTTCCAAAAATGCCATTAAGCTTTTTTTAAGATTTTATTATTGAAAATAGAAATTTTTCTCATCTAATACATACTATTATAGTTTCCCTTTCCTCTATTCCTCACAGTCCTGCCCCATCTATTCTCCCACTGAGATCTGCCTCCTTTCTGTCTCTCATTAGAAAATTAGAAAACAAGCACACTTCTAAGGAATAATAATAAAATATAATAATATAATTCAATATGGTATAAAATGAAACAAAACCTAATACACTCCACTAGGATAAAAGAAACAGAAGGAAAGGAGTCAAAGAAAAGGCACAAGAAACAGATATAGATATGGAGATACCCACTCATTTACATAGTCATGAATCTCATAAAAACACAAAACTTGAAGTCATAGTTTACAAGGAAATAATCATGTTTGTTTTCTAAAGTGTTTTGCTCTCTATTGACAATGCAGGAATTGCAAAGTATTATGTAGATCCTTGGATACTTGGGTAGATACTTGGGACTTGTGATTAAATTCAATGAAACACCTCCCAATCAATTGTGAAGCTTTTAAAATTTTGCTTCTAAAATTGAAACTATTCTTCTATAATCATGGGGAATAAATTAGCGCATTCTCAATATATCACAGATACTGAAGTAATCACATAATTAACTGAAAACTGGTTTAATGTGTAGTTCTGATGTCTACAGTTGCATTTGGCTGGCTTCTCTGTTTCTTTTACTAAAATCCCCCTGGATGATGAAGCATGTCAGAGACTAGTCTTTGCCTAACACTGTTCACACTATATTAAAGAATGGATGATCAAGCCCATACTACTCCACATTTCATATTCTAGATGCAGTGACAGTTTCCTCTTTATTTCCTGAGTTTTCCCATCTACATTTTAAATACAAATTGTTTGTTTTGGTCAATTTCTCTACCATGTATGTATTTTTCTACTATGCCATAGCTTCTAGCTTCAGTCTCAAATTTTCCCTTTTGATATTAACAGAGCTGAAAGGAACTGAATATCTGAAGAGTGTTTTGACATCAGAGATGGTGATGCAGAGTTTGGAGTTTGCCCATCTGGTTTTTGTCTTGCTTTGGCCCAGTATTTCCTCATTATGCTCCCTTTCCTCCCTTTTGGAATGATATTTTATATTCTGTGCCACTGTGTGTTGAAAGTGCATGATCTGCTTTTTTCTTTTGATTTTATAAGGAATTACAGTTAAGAGATTGCCATGAGTTGCAGAAGAGACTTTGAACTTTGGACTTTACAGTGTTGAGACTGTTACAGACTATGGGGACTTTTGGAGTTGGACTCAATGCATTTTGCATTATGATATTACTATAAGACTATGGAGGCCAAGGAGTGGAATATGGTGGTTTGAATAAAAATGTCCCCATAGGATCATGTATTTGGATGCTTGGTTGTCAGGGAATGGCATTGCTTGAGAGGGGTTAGGAGGTGTGGAGTAAGTGTGGCCTTGTTTGAGGACATGTGTCACTGGTGGTGGCCTTTAGTTTTCAAAAGCCCAAGCCAGGGTTAGTGGCTCTCACTTATCCTGTTGCGTGAGGATCTGGATGTAAAGCTCCCAGTAACTTCTCCAGAACTATGTCCTCCTGCATGTTGCCATGCCCTCTATCATGAAGATAATGGACTAAACCTCTGAAACTGTGAGCAAACCCCAATTAAATTCTCTCCTTTATTACAAGAAAAAAAGAAAGAAATTCACTGTTATCTACAAATGTCCAACCCAATATCTCCTTACAGAAAATTTAACATCTTTCATTGCACTTCCTGGCATTTTAGAAGTATCTCATTTCATATAACATCAAAGAACTTTGTGGAATGGTGCATGTACTCCATTGGCAGAAGGACTGCAGAGACTTCTCAAATATGGTAACCACTAGCCATATGTGTCTATAAATTTTAATTATATACACTAACTGACATTAAAATATGCATTATCAGTTACATTAACCATTGTATATTTGTACCTCAGAAATAAGGACTACTTCCATCATTGTAGATAGCTGTATTGGACTGTAATGCTCTGGATAATCTCATGGCATGTGCTTTTCTTATATTCCATGGATAATTTTTTAGATTTTATTTATTGAAAATAATATATACTATTTTTCTCCTATAATATATACTATTGTAGTTTCCCTTTCCTATATTCCTCACAATCCTATATTTTAATATAGTTATTTCATTAAGGTAAAGCAAGTAAATGTTTCTTATTGAACAATGTTGATCTCATAGCCTCAAACTTCTAAAAACAAATCTATGTTGACTGCCAAAAATAATTACACCATATGATTATTTCTTTATGTAGATCATACATAAGCAAGCAAAAATCAGCTAGAAGGCTTCTTCAATTTCATTCTTTACATATGCCCTTAGAGTTTCTTGTTCACTAGGTCAGAACTGAAGGCTCAGGATTTTTAGGCTAACAAGTTCCTGGGAGATTTGTCTGAAGCCGATCTACAGAAGACATATGAAACCCACTGACTAAGACTGTTTTACTTTTTTCTATATTATTTGATAACTTGTCATTGTTTTATGAGATTTTTTTACTTTGTATTTGGCTAATCATTGACAGCATATGCAATTATTTGAAATTCAGTTGAATCAATTGCATTTAATGAGCTCTTAGAAGGTCTCAAATCTTATTTAAAAGTGCCTACATTAGTTTCCCATTAGTTTGTATATTATGGTGCAAAACCTTGAAGAAATTGGTGTTGAATTGGAGTTATATCATAAAAATATAAGAAAAAGATACAATATTGGAATAGTCTTGCCCATTATGACACTGACAAGCCTTTATACAAATTACCCAATAATGTCACTAACTCTGTCCTTGTTAGTAGATGAGGAGAGTTAGACTCAGGAACTACATGTACTAGGTAAACTCAAGGAATTTACCATCTTTGAGATGCTTTTAAAAACAAACATGGGTAAAACCTATGTAATAGTTTTTTCTTTCAAATAAATACGACCAAGTAAACTCAATTTTATTGGGATTCTACCAATAGTTTAGGGCAGAACATTGCTATAATATGTAGAACTTTTAATATGATATGACACCTTTGTATTAACTTTTATAATTAAATTAAGCTATATGTTCTTATAGCTTACCCAGAACATCTTGATTTCTTTCTAAACCAGAAAATCTAAGATACTGTTCAATTCAGTAAACATTGTACTAATCTAGAAATGACTTCAATTTCACTGGGTGAACAACTTAATTCTAAAATAGCAAGTATAGTGGTATGTTTAAATTTTTCCCTTATATTAAAAATAATTTTTTTTCTCACACAATATGTCTGGATTATGGTTTTCCCTCCCTCTGCTCTTAGTTCTTTCATTCCTCCCTTCCAATCTAGATTAATTCTACAAGCTATATTGCTTTTGCAGGGAACCCCACAGAAGAGGAAACAGAAAAAGTGGAAGAGCCAGAGTGGATCGAAGATATCAGAAGAACAAGGCCCAATAATTAACTGAAAGCACAGAAGCATTGAGTTCAGGGCCTACACAGGTCTGAACCAGGTCCTTTGTGTACATATTATAGCATTCAGTTCAGTGTTTTTGTAAGATACTTGCCAGTTTTATACAACAAAGAAGAACAATGCATTTGTAAGGATCTGAAAATCATTCTTTTAAAATATAAGGATGGAGGAAGAGAGTGTCTTTAAATTTCTGCCAAATCATAGAGCAAATTGATAAATTTCTTGTTCTTGTCATACTGACATGGGAAAAATTATTTTCTTTGCCAATTAGCAGATGTAGATGATGTAAGACTCCCATACTTCTGCCTTTGGGAATTGTTCTACTGTTGGTTTCATTGAACTTGAGTACAGAAAGAGTCCTAGAATCTTGGTAAAATTTCAGTAACCTTGAATAAGATCTCACTTGTGTAATTTGAACTGATACAATTTTTGCTTTATTAGCATTAATTTTATGCTTTTATATTTTGATACTCATTAAATTTCTCTAAAATACCTAAGTAGTTGTATTATAAACACAGTATTAGCCAACAGTTAGTTAAAGTTTTCAGTGGTATACAAAGTACCCACATTTAGATGTAAACCTTAGCCTAGTTGTAATATCTCCTTTTCTGTATCCATAGTTATTGTGGTTCTAATGAAGAAAATATGAATGATCAAATTCTTATAGTAACTGTTTTTTTTGGCAATTATAGCTATGGAAAATGTCAGTAACACTACTAATTTTTAAATCTGACATCAACATGAAGCTATAGGAAAATGTACTTTATGTTATACCAATGTTCACATTTCCTTACATGATAATAAAAGATTTTTTTATATTTCAAACAAATATTGTGAAAGATGTAGACTGAATAATTATTTGACAGTTAAATAATATGTAACATAAAAGAAAATAATAACATTAATGTCCTGTGAAAATAAAAATATTAAAAGATAATTACATCACTTTCCCCTTCCCTTTCTTCCCTCCAATCCCTTGTAGGTACTCTCCCACACCAATTCTCCAATGACACCTTGCTCCCTCTAAAATGATGGCTTTTTTTGTTATATATATGAATAACACACACATAAATATATACATGAAGGCTCTGGTTTCATTTAGTGTGACTAATATATATATATGAATTCAGGACTAACTACTCTGTATTGGATACCTAATTAGCAACCTCATCCCTCAAAGAGACTTATTCATCCTACCTCAGCAGTCATTAGTTGCCTACAGTTCTTTATCTAGGGGTGGGTCCTTGTGAGATTTTTCTTTTCAGCCTTAGCATGTCTATAAGTACTGCACTGTTAGGTTCATTTTTTAGGCTGTCATATTGTTATGATGTCATTTATTTCTAAGATACACAAGGGATAAAAACAACCATCTAGATTTAAAAATCTTTTAAAAAATTCAAGAAATTAGCACAATAACTATATCCATTTGATTCTTGACCAAATTGTCAGCAACATGTAATGGAGCAAGGCATCTATTTCTCTTTTGTCTCATGATATTTGTGTGGACTATTAGATAAGTTTCTATAATGTATTTTCATCGTATTCCCCCCATTCCCTAATTCCTCTTATATCTATTTTCCCTCTCTTCCCACTCATCTTCATGTTTCCCCCCACCCACTCCCTGCCACTAAAAACCCAATTGATTGAGTTTGTGTTAATTAATTATTCTTCAGTGTGGGGCTTGCCCTGGAGTGTGGTTAGTATGTCAGGTATTACAGCATTAAAAAATACTGCCAGTCCCTCTCTTAGCAACCATAAAATGCTAATTAGTCTTCATCTAGATGCAGGACTTCATGCCTAATTCCCTCTCTCCATGTTGGGATTTTGTCTGACTTGAGCTTGCACAGGACATATGCATACTGTCAAAACCCTCATGAGTTCAAAGGTGCAAGTGCCTTTCTTTTTTCTGAAAAGCACTCTTCTAGAGTCTTTACCTTTTAAAATCTTTTTATACTGTCTTCCACACAGATCCATGAACCAGAGGCAAATGCTGTGTTATAGACATCCTATTTTTTTGGAAGGGAGAATAGCAACTATATATGATCACATTCATTATATGCATGCATAAAATTCTTAAGATTAATAAATCATTTTGAACAAAATAAAAGTATTTACAAATATGATTGCAAATATACTTAAAATATTTCTATACAATGTAGTATATACATTATACATTGTAGTATATAGATGTATATAGATGCCTAGTATACATCATTAGAGGCAACTGGAAGGTGGAATAGGTTATGTATAGAATGGAGATAGATATGCAGTAAGTCATTAAACAGAGGTCTAATCTATGGAATGCATAAAGACCTAAAATGCATTGCAATTCCTCCAACTTAGAATGGCTACCACCAAGAAAATCAAAAATAGCAAACAGTGACTCAGGTCAGGGGAAAGAAGAGCCATTATTCACTACTAATTCAACTTTTGTCAGGATTCCATTCAAATCTGTATGGAGTTCCTTTCAAAATTCAAGATGGAATTTTCAAAAAATTCAGCCATACCATCTCTCAATCCTGAGAGAAAAAGAACTTGCCCAACATAATCAAGATACCTATACAATCATTTTTATCCTAGTACATTCAAAGTGGATAAATGAGGGAATCAGCCCAGGGGAACATTAACAGCTGTGCAAAAAAAAAAAAAAAGTGCTATATTTATTCAATGGGGTTTTATTTAGCCATAAAGAAGATTGAATTGATGGCATTTAGAAGAAAATGGTTGGAATTATAAAAGGTCCAGTTAAATGAAATGAGCTGGTCCCACAAAGACATATAACACACAGCCATAGGTGAAATTTGGTGGTAGGGGTGAGAAAAAGACATGAACATTGACAAAGGATTTACTAGGAATCTGAAAGCATAAGCGAGGAAAGAACAGCAGGAGCAAGGCAAGGGAGAATTTCACCATGACAGAGATACTTTCTCCCTATTTCAATAATCTTTAGTTGCCTACCGTTCTTTGTCATTGTGTGAGGTTCTATGGGATTCCTTCCTCCCACAAAGGCATTTTTGTTGGTGTTACACTAGTTCAGCTCTTGTTCAACCAGCAATATTTTTGACATATCATTGGTGAAGTTTCTCTGAAATTTCTCGATGATTCAGTCTCCAAGTAGATGTCCTATCCTGTTCCTCCAGCTCTGAAATATTTCTTCCCAACCTCCTGGAATGTTTAAGGTGTTTAAGGTTAAGAGCTTAAGGTGTATCAAATGGGGCTGGGCACCAGAGGCTTACTTGATATCTGCATTTTGGTAAATTATGGTTTCTAGAATGATGTTTGCCTTTTGCAAAAATAATTTTCTTTGTTGAGGGGTGAGAGTTACTCTGATTTTTGGTTATAAGTTAAAAATCATACTAATTTATAATGATGGAAATTATAGGTTCTCCTCCAATACCAATGTGTTTAATCCCTAAGCTAATTCTCTAATACCAGGCATGCTGGGGATGTCTTTCTGTATGCTGTGAATGTGTTGCTCTGATTGGTTGATAGATGAAATGCTGGTTGGCCAGTAGCCAGGCAGAAAATATAGGTGGGATAAACAGACATGGAGAATTCTGGGAAGAGGAAGGCTGAGTCAGGAGTCACCAGCCAAACACAGAGAAAGCAATATGTGAAGGCAGAACTGGGAAAAGTTAACAAACCACATGGCTAAACACAAATAAAAATTATTTGTTAATTTAAGTGTAAGAGCTAGTCAATAGTTAGCCTGAGCTAATGGCCAAGCAGTTTTAATTAATATAAACCTCTGTGTTTACTTGGGTCTAAGTGACTGCAGGACTGGCAAGTGAAACAGATTTGTCCTGACCATGGACCAGGTGGGACACAGGAAAACTTCAGCTACACAGGCACAATTTCTGTCTTCTTGAGAGGGTTTGAAATCCAACTAGAAAGCTTTTTGTTACCACTAAGATATGAGTGATTGCATTGCTTCCCTAGGATTATCTTGCCAAGCTGGTTATCCAATAGAAAGTAGTCATCCCTTTATCATATACACACAAGTAACTTTATATCAGAATACATATGTAACATCAATTAAAGAAAAAGAGGTCAGAGGTCATGAATTTGAGAAAAAGAATGTGGTGGTACATAGCAGTTCCTGTAGGGAGGGAAAGGAAAGAAGAAATGATATGTTTTATTTTCATTTCAAAAATAAAAACAATATAAAAGTATAAATTGTCAAGGCACATTAAATGCATGAGTCAAATTAGTATATTTACAATGAAAAATGGGAAGAAAGGAAATCAGAAGTATAGAAAAGTCAGGAAATGTACAGATGTCCTTTTATAATTAATGTGAAATGAAGTATTGCCATTTAATGGCATAGATTGCATTCTGGGTTCTCAATTCTCTTCTGCTCACTAGATAATCACACACTTGAAGACTAGGCATGCACACATGCTCAGAGTGTCTGCTGCAAGCCCTGAGCCATTTGAAGAGAACAGATGAGATCCTACTGTGTTCCTTTTGTCCCCAAGACAGTTATAATTAAATTAATCTTGCTGCCAAAACAAATGTAGCATACTGGGTCAAAAATCTTCATAAACCTTTAGCAATCTGACAATAAATTAACAAATTGACTAATGTCTCTGTAGTGGCTGTAACATCTGGGACTAAAGGAGGGACGAAGAGATGAGAGCAGCAGAACATGTTGTTCCTTAATTGCTCCGTGGACTTTTTCTATAGTGGATCCTCCTCCCTACTCAATTTAAGTAAATTATCCAGCATATGGTTTGCACTAAATTTAGAGCATCTGCGATTCTTACTGCTATGCATGTTTGCCACACAGGTGTCTGATTTTGGACTTGTCATGTGGACAGATGGGATTTTTTCCCTTTGTCTTTTTTATTGATAGTGAAGTAAGAAACTATTGCGAGCTATAGTTGAGACACCCTTGCTCACTTCACTTCCTTTGTTTTGATGCAAAGTGAAAGTTAGAGCTTTTACTTTTTCACTCAGGGTGAGTGATTTAGTTCATGTGTATTAAACATTTTAACTGGAAAAGTCAACTTTCAAGTCACAAGATAATTTTCATAGTATTTTAGAATTATTATTAAAGCATTTATTTATACTACTGGATACAAACTACCAAAATTATGTATTATAAGATAGTTTTATAGAAGTTTGGAGGGTTTTTTATTTTAATTTAACATTAACTTTTTTATGTGTAATTTTTTTTCGTGCATGTATGCCTCTGTATCACATGTGTACCTGGTGCTAGTAGAGGATAGAAGTTGGTGTCAGAGGTCCTGAAACAAGAGTTAATGATAGCTGTAAGCTGCCTTGTGCTCTTAGATTATGGGCCATCTCCTTAGACCCATAGAGATAATTTAATATTTCATGTTTATAGCACATCTTTAAAATGTTTATAATTATATTTTTATGACAGAAGTGAGGAAACTGAGGCACCAGAAACTTTTAAGGTAAAGCCTTAGTTAAGAACTAGGGAAGTGGGATTTGAATCCAGTGTCTGTGATCTGGAACCAATTGTTCTAAATATATTCTACTCTCACACTTGCAGGCAAAACCACCTTATTTATTATCATTTCTTGTATTCTCTGAAAATTCTTCATCAACGACCTTGCCAACATCTGTAATTATTTTTTGTTGATAATTTATCCTATATTTAATCAAGCATTCTATTTTCTTTCAGAGTGATGGCCATGCTAAACCAAACTCACTGAATGTCAGTAACTCCGTGATTAACTTTTAATGCATTAAGGCTATTTGGCTTTCCAAAACTACTTTCTTGCTTTATAGAGTTTGAGCTTCTGTAACAAAATCGCAGTAAGAGAGATTTATTTCTCATAGTTTGAGACATAAAGTCAAAGTAAATTCATGGTTGATACTTGACTCCTTGTTGCACATTCTCACATAATGGACATAGACACACACACAGAGGGAGAGATAGAGGTAGAGGTAGAGGTATATATCATATGAAACTATCTATATTTTTATATAAGAATATAAGTCTCATACTATGAGCTCTAGCATCATGACCTCATCTAAACCTAATTGACTCTTTTTTTTTTGTTTTTTTGTTTTTGTTTTTGTTTTTTTTTTTGGTTTTTCGAGACAGGGTTTCTCTGTGTAGCTTTGCGCCTTTCCTGGGACTCACTTGGTAGCCCAGGATGGCCTCGAACTCACAGAGATCCGCCTGGCTCTGCCTCCTGAGTGCTGGGATTAAAGGCGTGCGCCACCACCGCCCGGCCTAATTGACTCTTGAATGCCACATTTTCTAAGCTATTCCACTACTAAGTAGAATTTTAAACACATGTTTTTATGAGGAAAGCATATATTCAGTCTAGAAAACTATGAAAGCTTCCCAGTAGGGATTATGATTCCAGATTGATGCCAGCTTGATTTCTCCGTGTACAGTTCCTCAAGTATGCACTGTCATCAGCCATAAGATCTTTCAATCAAGTTGGGAGGTTAACCAAAAGCAATGACAATTGTCTGTAATGTTTTGAGGTAGATAGTATGTGGGACTTCACTGACAATCAACTTGACAAGAGATTGAATTCAAGAAGCTGAGCATGTCAGTCAAGCACTTTATCACTTGGTCACATTCCCTTCCATCCTTACTTTATTTGCTGTCAAATTTCAAAAGATGGTTTTGCAGGATAGTCTACCTACATGGCATGGCAAATGGAGTTAGGGTTCCCTGAATCTCCATGGATGGGAGCGTTATAGGAAGTCTTCAGTCTTATATCCATTGCTAATCAGAGACAGAAGGCAGAATAAGATTTGCTGGTCTCTTGGTTCTACTCTCTCTCTCTCTCTCTCTCTCTCTCTCTCTCTCTCTCTCTCTCTCTGTCTGTCTCTCTCTCTCTGTCTCTCTCTCTCTCTGTCTCTCTGTCTTTCTCTGTCTCTGTCTCTCTCTGTCTCTCTGTCTCTCTGTCTCTCTCTCTGTCCCTCCCTCTCTCTTTCTCCAGGTTATCTCATAGTCTTACCATTCTATCTTATCTCTGAAATGCTCTATTCATGACATCTCACTAGTAATAAAACCACACTTCTTTCTTACATGACACAATAGGACCCCAAATATTGAAAGCTGTGTAATACCAGGTTTTCTTAACATGTGTGCCCAAATCAATATATTCTCTATGTATAACTCTCTGATAGTGAAAGTAAGTCACTATCATTTCTTGTACTTCTCTGAAATTCAGCTTCATTGTGAAAGGAACAACCTTGATGTGATGAAATTGGGGATTGTGGTTTGGTTGAGATTTTTCTTTGGTGAGCAGCTGACAAGACTGGTGTGAGAATTAAACTGAGTGGCCAGAGAAGACCCTTGAAATCTTATAACATCAGGCCTGATGGCTGAGGAAGAAGTGATGTGGCAGAAGAAAGACCTGAGTAAAGAAAACTCAAGCCAAGGGAGAGATATGAAGACACACATGTTGCACTTGAAGAAAGATTGAAGAACAAATCAGCAAAACTGTGACAAACGTTCTGAAAGGCGTAACACAATGATGTTTAAAGGTGTGGAGACTTCCAGTGCCTTAATAAGAATAGACTGCAGGGGATGATAGAGGAAAGGCTCTTCCTGATTGTGGGTGATGCTATCTAGCATGGCTGGTGGCCTGATGGATGGAAAGAAGACAGAAAATGCAGGTGCTGTGCATTGATGGCCTCTATACTTACTGGGTGTATCTTTCTGTGCTGGCATATTATGTAGACATTAGACTCCAGTTCATTGCCTTTCAACCTAAACAGAGCATCATCTACACTTCCTGGGACTTCTGGGCCTTTGGTACCTTAACTGGATTGTTGAGACATCCGGGATGTGAGACTAAGAAGCTAACAGACATCTAGTCCCTAGATTGTGAGCATTTTCTGTTGAAATCCTCAGCCTCTAATCTATTACTTTTTAATAGTAGTAAAATACATGTAGTTTATTGTTTTTCTTCATCTGGGGAACTCTAAAATGTGACCGCACTTTCTTACAAACATTTTACTTAAACTCAAAATTAAAATAAATAGATTCTTCATTTATGTGAACAAGCTGGTTTTTTTTTCAAAGCATGAATTAATCCCAAATCTTTCATATACCTTGGGAGTGTAATATGTTAAATGTCCTGAAGGCCTTATGATCCCATTTCAACTCTGCCCAAAGAAAGACAAAACAGAATTTGGCTTAAAATTCTCACATATAAAGACTCCACTTCTACAAAATCGATTGAATGGTTTGGGCACACTCCTGCAAATCCAGCTACTGTGATTCTCTATGGTTAATCCAAGTGTCCTCTCATTTCTTTTCAAACCTTTTATATATAGGTTCTTGCACAAGTTAAACTTGGGAAGGCAAAAGAGATACTCTATGATTTAATTACTGAAAAGCAAGCAGCAAATATTTGAAATGATAGATTTATAGTTCACAAATGGGCATATATTGTACTGATGAAGAAAAAAAAGAAAGCCCAAGCAAATGAGAGTTTTGTTAGCACTTAAAGGTTTTCCTTTAACCACTTTCTAGAGTCTCTACTGTGACCAGTATCTTATTATAATCAATACTGGCATTCCTGAAACTGGAACATCAACAATTTGACAAAAAAAAATTCTTGCTTAACTTGAACAGCCACTAACTTATAATTTTTTATAGTACAAAATATATGTAATCATAAGAAAACATACTGATTGCTAAAGAAAAAAATGTAAAACCAGGTCAAGCAAAGTAAGATATGTGCACATTGGAACCACAATAAAGAAAAAAGAATTTAAAAATAAACCAGAAAATGTAAAAAAAAAAATCATGTTTTACATAGCAAGAAAAACAGCATTAAAATATTTGTTAATTAGACCAAGAACACATAATATTAAAGAGAGCTGTGATCTGCTTCTCCTTTTAAACTAAATCATTTTTTCCCTAGAATAATGATCAGGAGATTTATTTGATTTTGTGATTTTATTTTTAGATGCTCTCTTGCTAAGGCCAATTACCATCTAGAACAGTTTAAACACCAAACACATTCTGATCTAATCAGACAGAGATATACACTCAACTCTAAAATAATAAACACAAATTCAAGATGAATGGAGATGAGCAAGCACAGTCACTTCGAAAAAGACCTTGCAGTATAATAACCTATTAAACCCCTGCTTACATTTCACAGAGGCAATTAATAAAGTCAACAGAGAATTGAAAGAGTTCCCTACAACAGCAGAATATAAATCAAATATTGTAGTCATAAAGCACTTGATAGTATTCCTTTCTGTTGTTTGAGAGAGTACTTTTATATGTAGGCCAGACTGACCTGCAACATACTAAGTAGCCCAACCTGTTTTCAACCTTATAATCCTCTTTTATCTCCCTGGATAGTGTTGAGATTATATGTGTACACAACCATACTCAAGTAGCTAATATTCTTACATAAGACTCACCTATCTATATGTGCAAGGTTTTATGATTGAAACCTGAGTGAGGTCACCCAGACCCAGAAAGACAAACATGGTATGTATTCACTCATAAGTAGATATTAGGTATATAAGATAACCAGGGTACAGTCCAGAGAGGCTAGGTAACAAGGAGGGCCAAAAGAGGGACTCACGGATTTCTCTGGAAAGGGAAACTAGAAGACATATCCTGGGTAAACTGGGGTTGCAGGGTATGGGAACATGAGGGATCAGGTTGGGTAGATTGGGGGTAGAACTGAGAAGGAGAGTAATGAAAGAGACATCCTGATGGAGGAATGCATTTCAGGGTTATGGAGAAACCTGGTGCTAGGGAAACTCCCAGAAATCCATAATGATGACCCCATATAAGACACCTCCAATAGTGCAGAGGGTGCCTGAGCTGGCCATCTCCTGTAATTAGATTGATGACTACCTTAAATGTCATCAGAGAGCCTTCATTCAGAAACTGGTGGAAGCAGATACAGAGATCTACAGCCAAGCACTGTGCTAAGCTCTGGGTGTCCTCCTGAAAAAGGGAGGAGGGATTGTAAAAATTGGAGGTGTCAAGGTAATGATGTGGGAACCCACAGAGACAGCTGACCTGAGCTCCTATGAGCTCATGGACTTTAGATCAACAGCTATGGAGCCTGTATGGGATCGACTTAGGCCCTCTGCATGTGTGTGACAGTTGTGTATCTTGATCTGTTTGTAAGGCTCCTGGCCTCCTTTTTGAAGCTGTCCCCCATGCCAGATTACCTTGCCCAGCTCAAGGGGAGGAGCTCTGTCCTGCCTCAACTTAATGTGCCATGCTTTGTTGACTCCCATGGAAGAGGGAGGAGGAGTGGACTGGGAGGGGGTAGATGGGAGGCTGGGAATGGGAACAGGAGGAGAGAAGTGAGGGAAAACTGCTTTTGATATGTAAAATAGATGAAAAAAATAGTTAATAAAAAATTAAATGTTTTCACCTTAGGATTATTGCTTTTATTTTTTAACATTTCTTACTAAATTTGGGAATTCGTTGGGAATTTCACACCATGCAACCTAATCCCTCTCATTTGCCAGGCCCTACATATCAGCCCCTCACCCTTGTAGCCTTCCCCCAAAAGAAAATTTAAAATAATATTATTTAAAAACAAAACAAACAAAGAAAATACTTTTCTCCTCCATCTTTCCCACCTCTCCAACACCTCTTCATTCATCTAAATGGCATTGGAAGCCCATGTTGTTGTCCTAGGTCTGTTCTGTAGTGGGGCCATACTGATCTGCAAGGCCTGTGCTGCCACCATGGCCATGGTGACCTCTAGGACCAAGCTGCTGCAGAGGGCCATGTTTGGGTCCTTGGTCCTGCTGTAGTAGGAGTATGTGTTGGTCCCCATGACCTATGTTACCACAGGATGCCATAGGATCTATGCATGTTGAAATCCAAGGGCCACACTATGAATATTATTATAAATACTTTTCTGTGAACAATTGTTTGCAAGTGGAACTTCATAATTTAACACTTCATATAAACATCTGAAAGAGGGGTAATCATAAAGATTGTTTGAATTTCTAGTTGATCCTGTGTCACATTGTTTGGGGAACATCAACTGCATATTGTATCTGTTTACAAGATTAGATGACAAATTAAAGGTAGGATAAAAAGACACAGAACACATACATAGTAAATGCAAATCGAGTGAACACAGAGATAATGCCACAACAGCTGTATGAATCCAGAGAGGTGGTAGGAGTCAAAGGCCAAGTAAGTCTTACACTAGAATTTGTTCATGTTTCAACTTCAAACAGAGAACCTGGATGGCTAATTGTTGAAAGCAGAGACACTCCAAATAGCAGAATTCTGAGAGCAACCAGTCTCTCTTTCCTGACTTTTCAACCCTTCTATCAATAAGAACCCTTCTTTCTTCTCATTACCTTCATTTTCTTTATGTACCCACATTGTTGATAGCCCTCTCTTCTCTGTACTCACAGTGGTTTTGAATTGTGGCTGCAAGAATATAAAGGAATGTTTGCATAAAAAAGTATCAAAGAAATAAAATCCATGACACAGTCACTCAATGCATACTTTTATTGCTACCTTATAATTAAAGCTTATGTTATATAACAAACACAAATAGTATAGATAACAAAAATTAAAATTACATACAATAAAAATTATTACAGGAAGATTTCTAAAACTATATTTTATGTAGTAATTAACAATATAATTTATTTTAATGTAGATAAGAAGTTAAAGTCTCAGAAAATTAAAGGAAGATTCAGGAAGCTATAGGCCCTGACATATATGAACTATTATTGTGTCTCCATCCATCTTCTTCCTTTAATAAGGTGTCCTAATTACAGAATGAATTTTATAATTTCATTATTTGTAAGAGTTCATAAATAAAGGAAATACTTCTTTATTGTTGCAAGGAGTTAAAATTGGTGCTGCCACTAGAAAGATAAGTACCACATTTTTTCATATTTGTGGATGTAAGATTTGAATCTCCATATTTGTGTGTTTTAGTTAGAATATTCATAGGATTCACGAAATTACTAAGGAGTCATGGAGAGGAGAGTTCAATGGAGGAAAGATATAATGCACCAGTATAATGTATTAAAAAGGAATGATGAAGAGTTGTAGCTGAAGTTTTCCTGTGTTCCACCAGGTCCTGCAGCTGCTTGAACCCAGTTAAATACACAGAGGCTTATATTACTTACAAACTGTATGGTCTAAGGCAGGCCTCTTGCTAGCTAGCTCTTATATCTTAAATTAACCCATTTCTATAAATCTATACTTTGCCACATGGCTTGTGGCTTACCAGTAACTTTCATCTTACTTTTCCTAGGCAGCTCGCAGCGTCTGCCTTGCCTCTCCTTTCTCCTCCTGTCCGTTTGGATTCCCTGCCTGCCTCTAAGCTGCTTTGTCATAGGCCAAATGGCTTTATTTATCAACCAATCAGAGCAACACATATTCACAGCCTACAGAAAGACATCCACAGCAAAGAGTTCAACTGCTATGGGCGAGCGGAAGGCAGGGTAGAGGGGAATGTGTGAGAAGGGATAATAACAACCAATACCTTTTAAAAAAGACATAGAAATCTACAACTGTAGAAGCTTCTTAACACACACACACACAAAGATATACACACACGCAAACATACACACTCACATACACACAAACACATAAACACACAAACACACACATAAACATTTACACACACACATGGCGTTGTCCTATAAGACAAGCAAGGTCCCTACTGGATGCCATAGACTAAAAATAAAAAGGCTAGTGCTGGAAATTGGTTATATATTTTAGAGTTGCTGGCTAGTGTGGTCTCACAGACTCTCAAACATTATAGGTTATTACCATTGCTCTTAGTTACCCTCCAGAACTTGATGATAATACCCTACGGCTAAACCCATCACACACTTGAATCATACAACACAGCAAAATCAAGCTTGTATGGACTTGAAGTTTCATCCATGCTAGATAATTTTCATAATGCTGGATGGTGCTTTACAAGCTACCAGAGAAGAAAAGTCATCTTCAGTCATGCCCAGCTATCATACTGCTGGGCTATAATGATAATGGGCCCATTAAGACACACACACACTGTTGCAAGGATGGAATATACAATATGGGAAAAACCAAACACTCTCTATTTGGATTTAAGTCCCATTCTAGAGATGAATCCCATACCTGGAACCATTATTAAACTAATAAACTATGACCAGACAGGGTACAAAACCAAAGGAAGAACATACAAATATTATACTGCTAAATATACATAGAGTTAAACCAACAACTTATGTCTCATAGTTATACCCAAGGATCAATGTTTTTCTCAGCTATCATCTGTGAGTCTTCTATTTGCTTCTATGTGTGAAATGGATGGTGATTAACACAGTGACCCACAACTGGCCAAACTGTAGAGAATATGATATGCAAAAATTTCAGCCCTAAAGGGAACATATATACTACACACTCCCTCCCATAATTCAAGCATCACTGTGGAATATAGGAGCCAGAGGTGAAGGGTCAGAAACATCGTGTGGACACCACAAATTAGCTGTGAATATGAATCTAGGGTGTGTGTGTCTGTGAAGCGAAGAAGTCTGAAAGACATATAAGAAAAAAAATCTTAACAAAACTTTTAAAATCAGTAAGTTTTTATGTATACTAAACTTTATTATATTAAGTTAAAGTAGAATTGATTAATTTACCCATGATTTTCTCTCCTCTTTTCCTCCCTCCCTTCCTCCTTTCCTTCTTTCCTTCCTTCCATCCTTCCTTTCTTTTTTGCTTCTTCTCTTCCTCTTAACAATTTAGTTATTTTAAAGAAAATATGTGCTTGTATTAAGAAGAAGCTAGGAAAGGATTCATTAAGTCCTGAACTGTGTCTTACTCATAATATTTGAGGTCAAATATTGTCAGGCAGTGCAAGAAATTTCAATCATTAATGTGTACATGGACCTTAACTACTTGAGTGTTTGATTTTTTTAATGTAAAAAATTTAATATCTTTTTTCATTTCCTTGGTAACCTATATTTAATGATTTTTTTGTGAAAAGGATAATGGAAATTAATATATTCCATATTATAAATTAATTTTACCAAAATGTTAAAGTATTTTGTTACAAATAATCATAAACATTATAATGGAAATTCAAAAGAAGATAATTATTTTGAATCGAACTACATTATATCTTTTCTATATCTTTCCCATATACATAAAAATTTTTAAGTAACTTTTAGAAGAAATGGTAAGATTTATTAATGCATTTTTACCTTTGAGGATTTTTTTTTTGCTGTTGTGCCTATTTGTAGAGAAATATAATGGAATTTATAAGTCAGTTTTAGGCAATGGAAATTGTAGTTTGTATTCTTTGTGCCAATTTCACATAGTTTGAACACTCTTGCTATGTTTTTGCAATAAATACTGTGTTTATTAGAATGTGAAGGTTAAGAATGGAACCACACAAGAGATCACTCCAAGACTTCTTCTTATTTAAACCCAGGTCTCTTCACTGTCACATGTCATACCTATATAGATCTTCATAATCATATGAGTTACGTGATTCTTTTCAAGGAAAACTTATTCTAGATGCTTATAGTGAAAAATCAACTGAAGGGCTCACACAATGAAACTAAGCTCCCTTCTCTGGATATCTAGTACTTACATTCATAGCACAGAGCCTAGCTGCTTGAAATACTGAACATTTGTTTTTGTAAAACAAGACAGGACAAGTAAGTCTTTAAGAAGGAAAACGTAAGTCTGTAACTCCTTTTTATTTTTATGAATGACTTTAATCATCTCACTTATTTAAAAGTCCCACAATTTTGAATCTTGATTTCCAAATTAGTTCAGATGCCTTGTGCTGTTACAAAATCATTTCATTCCTTTTAAATATCTGTGGAAAGGAAGAGATGGGCTTTCTGTTTCTTATCTTCAACTCCTAACCTCCCAGAGACATTCCTGGAGTAGGAAAACAATTTTATACATAAAGTATATAATTTTCTACATATGAGATTTGTTCTGAGACAAAATTCTCAGCTTTTACCAGGTTTCCATGGATACTGGTGGTCTAGATGAGTTGAGAATCCAGAGCTTCATAAGGACCATTAAGTGACTGGATCTGTTTTAAAAGTTGGATTTGTTAAATCTAGGAGACAGATGATTTTTTGTATATATTTAACACAGCCCATAACTAGGTGTAATGTAATATAAAATGAGAATATCTTAGAAGGAAACAAAATAAATACAGTTTTCTTTGAGTCAAAACAATTTGTCAGTGTCTCCAGGTTAGGAGGTGTTAATACATCAAGATAATTGACCAGATAGGCAGACATGAGTGAAGAAGCACATTCTAAAATAACTCAGATTTTGTTTAAACCTTTCCTGGAATATGGAGAGAACTGGAGAAGGAAGAACTGTATTTGTTATAGAAGAGCTGTTACTAACTCCCTGAGTCATTGGCTGAGACCACCAGCATCTCTGAGTGGTTGTCTTCCTCAGGGTAAAGCAGTTGTTCCAAAGCCAGTGTCAACTGAGTCCCAGAACCCTATTTGATGTGAGCATGGGATGCTGGGTCCTTAATTTTGAATTACCCTACTTGCTTTGCTAAGTTTACTGTTAAGTAGGCCCTTCCAAGATGCTTTAGCTAAAGGGAAAAATGGCTCACTTGGGCCCAATTTTTTTTTGCATTTTTTTCAAGGCATGCTTTGGTTCTGTATTTAGAAACAGCCATTATAGACATAAGTCAGAGCCAGCACTAAATCCCATTACCATTGGAAGTTTTCTGTAATGACTGCTATGGAGTAAATTTAATTGTTTCTATTAGATGATATATTTGTATTAATTATTTGAGAATTTCATATTGCTTTTATCATATTTACTCCCATTGCTGTCCTCACTAAACCACGTTCCAACCCTCCTCATTTCTCCTCCCCCTCCCTGCCATTTTATGACCTCCTTTTTTCTCCTTTTATTAAAAATATTTTTTTACCATATAATGTATCTTGATTACAGTTTCCCCTCCCTCTATTCCTTCAAGTTCCTCCTCATATCTTCTTCCATCCAGATCCATTCCCTTTCTGTTTTGTTTCTATCTTTTTTTTTTTTTTTTAGAAAACAACAGCTTTCTAAGAGAAATCAACAGAGATAAACAAAAAATACAACACAATATAGCAGAGGGGATCATATCAAAGTTGGACAAGGCAAACAAGTAGAAGGAAAATAACCCCAAGAGAAAGCACAAGAATCAGAAACCCACTCATTCGTGCAATAAGGATCTCATAAAATTATACAGAACTTGGTGCAGATGTCAGTCAACTCTGTTCTTGCTGCTCTGAGATTGTTTGTGCTTTGCTCGGTTGATTTAGAAGGCCTTGTTCTCCTGTTGTTCTCCAACCCCCTCAACACTTACATTCTTTCCACTTTCTCTTCTGAGGACAGGGACTTGGCAGAGACATCCGTTTAAGAGCTGTGCGTTCCAAGGTCTTTCTGGGTAATATCTGGCTGTGCGTCTCTGTATTTGTTCCCATATGCTGACAGAAGAAGCTTTTTTGATGATGGTTGAATATGGCAGTAATCTATGAATATAGCAGAATATCATTAGGAGTAATTTTATCAATACTTTTTTAAAATTTTTTTTCCACCAAGAGTGTTTGGGTTTACCCTAGGTCTCTAGGTAGTCTAATCTCTCGTTTTTACTCACCAAAGTAGTTTTGAGTATGGATTCCATCTTGTGGAGAGGGTTTTAAGACAAACTGGACAGTTTGTTTACTCCCACAAGCTATGTGCCACAATTGTCCAAGCATATTTTGTAGGCAGAACAGATTGTAGATCAAAGGTTTTGTAGCTGATGTAGTGCTTATGTTTCTGTTTTTGTAGCCTGCAGAGTACTTTTCTATATCAAGAAACTAGAACACAGGAGTGAAGGTTCTATGCAGGCACCAGCACAACCTTTCCATGTTCAATGAGTTATATGAGTGTCGTCTTCATCAATAGGGCCTTACATGTAAGTTTGTGAAGAGCAACCATTTATCTTGGCAATAGCTTGGGTTGTTTACAGATTTCCATGGGAACCCTTTGAGCAACAACTCAATTGGATATAACAAAGTCCCAGTACCAGAAACTTCATTTGGTGATAAGAGATGGCAAGTTGACACTCAGTATTTCTTGTTATTTGGAGACATCAATAGGATCACCTTTTTATGTATGTTAAGAAAGTTCCATTGCACTAGGTGTCCATACCATCCCACTAATGCCCCTCAATTCTAGCTCTCTTTCCCCACATTCCATCTCTCAATCCCATTTCCTCTTCAACTCCCCACCTGATCCTTATATTCACATGCTGCTTGTCCCCAGTCTACTCATAAAGTCTATTTCATTTCCCCCTCTCAGGGAGATCCATTTGTGCCCCATAGTCCCTTCCTCTATACCTAACCTCTCTGGATCTATGGACTACAGCTTAGTTATAATTTATTTCCTGGCTAATATCAACATATAAGCAAATACATACTGTATTTATCTTTCTGGGTCTGAGTTACTTTATTCAAGATGACTTTTTCTAGTTTCTCCATTTGCCTGCAGATTTTATGATGTTATTTTTCTGATGTCTGAGTAATATTCCAGTGTATAAATATACTATATTTTGTAAATCTATTCTTTTGTTGAGGGATATTTAGATTTTTTTTCCAGTTTCTGGCTATTATGAATAAAGTTGCTATGAACATGACTGAGAAAGTGTCCTTGTGGTAGGAAAAAGCATCCTTTGGGTATATGCCCAAGAATGGTATAGTTGGATATTGAGGTATACTGATTTCCATCCTTCTGAGGATGATTTCTAAATATATTTCTAAATATGGTTTCTAAATACAAACATGGTGATTTCTAAAGTGGTTATATAAGGTTTCACTCTGACCAGAATGGGGGAGTGTTCCCCTTATTCCACTTTATTGCCAGCATAAGTTGTAACTTGTGTTTTTGATCTTAGTCATTCTAACAGGAGTAAGAAGGAAACTAAAGGAAGTCTGAATTTGCATTTCCTTGATGACTAAGGATGTTGAACATGTCTTTAACTGTTTCTTAAGCAGTAGAGTTTTCTTGACTGAGAATTTTTTGTTGAGGTCCATACCCCATTTAAAAGTTGGATTATTTGGGGTTTTGATATCTAGTTTCTTGAATTCTTTATATATTTTGGATATTTGTCTTCTATAGGATATGGAGTTTCTCAAAATCTTTTTCTAGTCTATACGCTGCCACTTTTTCTTAATTATGGTACTTTCATCTTACAGAAGCTTGACAGTTTCATGAGGTCCCACTTACTAATTTTTGCTTGCAGTTCCTGAACTGTGTTCTGTTCAGAAAGGCTTCTACCTGTGGCAATAAGTTCAATTCTATTCCCCACTTTCTCTTTTACAAAAGGTTAGAAGATCTGGTTTTATTCTGAGATATCTGATATATTTGGAGCTGAGTTTTGTGCAGTGTGTGGATGGACTGATATGTGTTATTCTACATGTATGTAGTATGACTCAGTCCTAACAGGCTTGAGGCCCAGCTGGCCCAACAAGCAATAAGATACTTCCTGTGAGCCAACCTGCATTTGCCTAAAGGCCTTAGCAACATCAGCTGACATGATCTGAGATGACCTGGACCAATGAGAGGCAGCCATGTCACACCAGCAGATACATATTCATCAGATCTTCCCCTGGTTTAGAGTAGAGGGTATACAAGGCTTTCTTCTTCCTGAATAAACTGAGCTTGTTGTTTCAACATTCACTCAGAGTCTGTGTACCTACTCACCCCCTCCCACAAAGGGAACAACAAAGGACCCTGCCATACATGGAAGCATAGAGCTTGACTAGCACAGTTTGTGGAAGATGCTGTCTTTTCTTCCAGTGTGCATCTGTGGTTTCTTTATCAAAAATCGTGTCCATGTGTATGTATATAATGTGGGCATTCCAATCGAATCCCTGATGAATGTGTCTGTTTTTAGGCCAATACCATGCAGTTTTTATATTTATAGCTTTATATCACAACTTGAAATTGGGAATAATGAGACCTGCACTGCTTCTCTTATTGTTTAGGATAGTTTTAGCTATCCTGGTTTGGTGTTTTTGGTTGTTTTGTTTTTGTGTTTTTCCATATAAGCTGAGAATTGTCCTTTTAATATCTGTAGATAATTGCATAACTAAAACAAAAAATCTGAAAACATCTTTTCAAAAACCATTAAAGTACTTCAAACCAAAATTAACAAAAATGCTAAATGCTATTCTACTTTTTAAAAATATGTGTATGAGTGTTTTACATGCATGCATATATAAACTATATATATGTGCAGCTTCTATATAGGTTGGGAGAGGGCAGAAGATCCACTGGAGTGATAAATGGTTGTAAGCCACAAATGGGGTGCTGGGAGCTGAACACATTCCTTGGAAAGAGGATCAAATGCTGTTAACCACAGGTTCATCTCCCAGTATTTGACTTTACCTGTGAGATATTTAGGTATGTTCTTAGTAATTCAATTAACCATTTCATTTCCTATTTTCAAATTTATTTATTTAACAGAATTATGAAAGCACAGCTTAAGATTTAAAGTTATGTATCAATTTTTAAATTATGTGTATTTAAAAATCATATATACTTTCTAATCATTTTTATTAGAAAATATATTTGAAAGAGTAAAAGAAAGGACAAACTGTCTTTATTAATGAGTTCCTGAAGAACTGAGTGAGCGTATACAAAATCAACTCCTAACGTACAAAAGTCATAGTTCACTTTAACTCCAGTGATTTAAGAGAACAATTATATTTCATACATATGAGGGCTTAAAATATGTTTACTTTGCTGAAAGTAGATATCTTCTTTATAAATAATATAAGCACAAATATAATGACTACTTTTGTTTTGAACCTTATTATCAAGTCATTCTTGTTATTAGAGATAAGAAAGAGTACAAAATAAATCTATTAAGCATCCAATTATGACAAAATGAACTATGAATTGCCTTACTAAAATTAATCTAATCTTTCCTCTTAAAGGTTTATATGGTTCATTCAAATATACAAAGTCTTTGATTGATCTAAACGGAAAATACAATGATAAGCAAAGAGACAATTTTGTTTTTTGAAAGATTAATCGGTAACTTGATTGTAATAGGAGTTGGTATCATGGCTGTTTTGAATATATTATAAGTATTTGCATATTGGTATTGAGATAGAATGAAGTAAATATACATGTATAAAATAAGAAGCAAATATAGAATTATTAGAGGAAATTACTATACTTGATGTCAATATCTGTCCCCAAAAGTATATTCTTTAGCCTGAAGAAATAAGGTAAGCTTTGAGTCTGAAAATAAATTAATACAGTGAAATAAAATTACAAGTTAACTAAACAGAAAATAATTGTCTGCAATTACATTTTAATAGCATGTTTTAAAAAGGAAAAGAAGTAAGCATCTTCTTTATTTGACAGAATGTATGCCAGATGTTAATAAGAGATGTTTCTTAATATTTGAGTTCTCTTTTATAGCAAAATTTTTCCTCGCTAATACACTGTCTGAAGAACTATAATGCATTGCTATTATTAAAAAAACTGTTCATATTTAACCAATAAAATCTGCATATTTACATCATGTGTCCCAATAACTTCATCCTCATAGAGACAGGAAAAGCTGTTGCCTGCGTCTATCATTATATGTGATTTGGAGTATTCACAGTAATATGCTCACTCTGTCCCAAATAGAGTACCACACAATGCTTATAAAATAAGCCAGATATTTAGGTGTGTAGTCCCATGCCTCTTATTCTAACACTCGGGGGGAAGGAGAGTGAGAGGACGCCATGATTTGACAATGGCTTGACCTTCAGTGGGCGACTCTGTCTTAAACAAACACAAAATAATGAAAGGTTGATAAACAAAACCTAGATGAATACAAATTAAAATCATATAGTAACAATAATGAATAAATTTAAAACTTGACAGTATGGACATATTAGGTGGAAAATGCAAGGAATAGAGTATGTACATTATATGGCTCTGGTTATGTAAATCAAAATGAAAATGCAATGGTTAGCTGTGCAGTCATAGGGAGTACAGCTACATGTGGATGCTTTGAGTTGGAGATCACAAAGTAGGAAGAGCAGGAGGTGCTCCAGGGAGGACAGATCTGGAGATGAGTAAAGGATCTGCGAGTCTGAGTAAGAGTGTGCTCCTTCATGACCTACGTGGTATCTTGAGCATTTGGTTCATAATCACAGATGCCACATGGGCACAGGAACACATTTGCATATCCATTTTCTGTGTCATGATACATTTCATGATTTCAAAAGTGTATTAAAGTATAGTACAGAATTAATGGACTTATCCAACTGCTTATTTCAGGACATGGAAACTGTTTTTTGGCAAAATTTCCTTTCCATATTAGGAAATTTTAGACATATATGACACGTTACACTCAAATTACTGTTTTCATAAATAGTAATAAATTCAGTCAATGAGAATTTTCATTGCCAAAATCAAATTTGGAGTATCATATGGACTCTAAGCGCTTCCTACATTAATGTAAATCTTCAACTTCTTGTTTTTTACCTAGTTGTAGACTCAGGAAGAGTGGTGCTCAAGTTCATTGTGTAGTGCCTTTCCCATAGCATCTGTTGTAATTCTTGATATCTTACTTACAAGATGCTCATGTCCTCTGCTTTGGACACTAAGTTTTGCTAGAGAGTTTTTGCTTATATAGTTACCTTATTAAATTTCTTTAGTAGTTCCTGTTCAGAAGCCTCTAAGGTCTGTGACTGAAGTACATGCTGTCTTTGGCAATAGGAGCTGTCACCTCTGGGGAGCAATCAAAGGCATCAGGAATAGTTTGTGATGTTGTAGAGTCCTTTGGTCAACCCCATCAAACTCATAAGACTGTCTCTCGTGATTGGTGCTAGGATTTTTTTAGATGGTCTATAGCTTGTGGAAAGAGTATTACCAGCCCAGATGGAAAATTTTTCATTTAAATTATATATCAATATTTACACTGACTTATGTGTATTACATCTATTTTTAGGTAGTTAACGGTATGATTCATTTTAACTTTTTGAGACATCCTTACTATTATTTGACCATCCATGCAAGCTTCCAAATGATAAAGGCACTATTAGATTGCCCCAGGTATGAGGTCTATGCACCACAATGACTGACATTGCACAATAACCATAAGGAAACAGTAGTGGTACTCATAACTTGGAGGTAACCAATGGCTGGATAGTAGAAAATAATGCCTGATACAGGAAACATGACCAGCTACCCAGAACAGGTGAAATCATGAACCTGTAAGGACAATCTACTTTATTAAGCCAGTATAATCCTAACTACATTGGTTGTTCAAATCTTAGATGGTCTTTTAATAAAAAACCTGGAGGCAGATATCAGGGTGAAAGCTGAAAGATCCAAAAAGCAAAGCAGCCAACCACTAGTTCTTGCCTCTATGAAATCCTCAGCCTAAAGAGAATGAGTCACCGTTTCCTTGTGCCTTATACACCTTTCTCTGCCCAGACATCACTTCCTGGGTTTAAAGAAAAGTGTGCTTCCCAGCACTGGGATTAAAGGTGTGTGCCACCACTGCCTGGCTTCGTTTCCAGTGTGGCCATGAACTCAGAGATTCATACAGATCTCTGCCTCCTGAGTGATAGGATTAAGGGTCTGTGCCACCACTGCCTGACCTCTATGTCTAATTTAGTGACTGGCTCTGTCCTCTGATACTCAGGCAAGTTTATTAGGACACACAATATATCACCACATACATTAAACATTTGTCTTTAAACCTACCAAAAAGAATAGTCTTCATCCTTCATCAGAGAAACTTCTCTTTTTAAACAGATGAGGATCATTACAGAAAACTACATCCATTCAAAACACATACATTTAGAAGCATGTCCCAGCTGATATACCTGCAATACAATTCCTAGAACCTGAGACTCAGGGATCATTGTAATATAGAGACTTGAAAAATTGTAAGACCCGGAGGAATAGAGGAACAGGAAGTTTCCTGTGAGACTGTGTAAAGTCTCACAACATGACTACCTAAATACGATCTGAGCAAGAACAACAGCATTGATTGGCTGAAGAGTCCATTAGACCTCAACACTACACAAAGAACTGTAGGCAACTAGGGAATGATGAGAGTAAAATAAGCACATCAATTGTTTACCAAGTGCCAAATGGTCAGCCCTGAAAACAAAATTGTCAGTCCTGAGAACATACATGTGTGAGTGTGTGTATGTGTGTGTGTGTGTGTGTGTGTGTGTGTGTGTGTGTCTGTGTCTGTATGTATGATTAACAACAAGTAAGAAAAAGTGGGCTATAAATATGAAGGAGCAAGAACGGGATACATGGGGGGAGTAAATGGAAGTAAGAAATAATTATAATCTCAAAAATAAGAAAATACAAAAGAGGATTTTTTTCTATTGAAACACACTGATACAATTTAATGTAACTCATCAGAATTTTACTACAGTATTTTCACAAAATTTCTATAGAATTCTTAAAAGAACATTATAAGTATGACATAAATATTTTGATTTTGTATTTGAATACATTATATATATTTTAAATTTTCTCCTAAAAATTATATGACAGATAATTGCTTTAATTCTGCCTTGAATAATGCTACTCTTTTATTTAATATGAGTCTTGCATATGACTCACAAACCATGACACTTTCTGAATTTTAGTTGGGGATTTTCTTTTCAAAGTCTCAAAACAGTAGACAGCTAAGTAGCTATTCAAATCTCAATATGTATTGTATATAAAATATGTATCTGTAAAATAACTAACACCTTTGGAGTATTAATGAATATAATGTGTATATATACATATAGAATATACATATGTACTACATACACAATATTATTTTTAATATATTATATAACCGCTTTTGAGTACTCACATATAAACAAGAACACACACAAGAAGTGCTATTTCATAGATAAGCTTAAAAAAATAACTTACAAAAGCAGTAAGTTTCCCTCATCAGTATCCAGATCAGATTTTGATGAAATGTGGCACATGTGATCCTGAGTGACCCTCTAAGTGATAGCATGTAATTAGAAGAAGGATTTGATTTTTAAACTCATGTTTCTAAATGGAAGGGCGGCCTTATTAAAAATTGTGCATAGTCAATATGGTTGAAAGCATCAATAGTCCAGTTTGACACACAATAAAAAATCCTTGTCTAGTAATGTTGTTTAGAGGAAATTATCTTGACACACCACTTGTCTTCTGCAGTATGGTACACTCTGTAATGAGATCATTGTATTTCAGTGAGATAAGAATATTTCTATCTTCCCTAAATTAAATCAATTTTTGTCATCTGATATCCACAGAGTTTCTATTGCTTATGAATCTTAGAATGCTGTAATTGATTTTTCAAAATTCCAACACATCTAAATCTTATCAAAGCTGAGTTATTTTTTCTCAATGTTTTTTTGGTCCATATAATCTAATGCTCTATAATTTTCAAGTACATCAAGGATAACATCTAAAGAGAATAGGTGCTTTTGTTATCATGAAGACAAGCAAAGTGAATTGTGTATCCATAGTTCCTTCACAAAGTTGTCCAAGTTGCTTGGACAAACCACTAAATTTTGCCATATCATGAATAAATTAGAATTTCTAGTGACAAAATATTTTATTATATATCGTTTTGTTAAAAATCTGTCATTTAACACACTTCTTTGCTTTATATTAGTATTTTGAGTAATTAATAAAAGCTTGACTTTTCTACATATATACATTATCTCCCTATAATTACCATCATACCAACTGCAAAATCATTATTCTGGTTTCTTATCATGAAACTATTTTGGAATAAATACTTCCTTTTATTGCTGATAAAGTTTTAAGATTGGAAATTTTTCGGTGTGACCAAATTGTTCAATTTGTTCAATATCATAATAATGAGTTTATCACAACCTTTAAAATTGGCTTTATATTCTCCCAAAGACTAAGATCCTGATTCCATGCCTCATTTTATGAATACCAGTAGGAAGTTGTTAACATGAAGCTCTGTACTGTGAGAGGCATTTGACAATGCTAACGCTAAAAAATTCCTTTTATGCTTCTCTCTTCTTCACATGTTAGATGTATTCGTTCTCTTCATAATATACTTGTGAATGTGTTTAAATGTTTATAGATGTTTGACTTTTATTACTTTTATTTCAGATATTTAAAAAAGTCAGTCTTGAAATTATCATTCATAATGAAAAGCCAGCCTTAGAAAATAAGAGTTCTTATCGAGTTGTTAAAATTGCAAATTGATTCATTCATATGTTAATCATTCCACTCACAGGTTTATTATATCCTGAGTATGTATCTGCCAATAACCATGGAACTTGCTGATGAAAAACAACAGTATCTCAAACTCTTATTACTATTACTTTTTATTTACAAAAAAGGAAAAACCGATTAAGAAAGCAAATGGATAGTTAAGAGAGAAACAATTAAGGGATGCTTTTCTTGTTGATGTGTTCTTCAAGACCGCATAGGTACTGTTATTTTACAACTTTTATTTCACATTCCATGTTCTTTTTTCAAGGAAAATGCTAGAAGTTCCATAAAGTGTGCTTTTATTCACAGGAGATATAGCAGAATATGCTGTTTCCTCTAAGTAAAACATAGAACTCTCTTCTCTACTTTTGGCATTGTGCTACTGTATATAAAATTTGGCCCTTCTATATACTATTTATAAAATATACAAAATATAAATTACTTCAAACAATTTAAAAGACATATGCGAAATAGTTTGTGTGATATTTAGTAGCAAGTCTCAATCGATTAGGTTTCTGTACCCTCATTGTTTTCCTTGGCTTCTATTTACATTTAGCACATAAAAATTTTATTATTTTATTAAGAATTATTTTATTCATTTTACATACCCATCGCAGATCTCCCTCTTCCCTCCCCCGCCCTTCCCCAGCTCTCTCTCCCCTGCAAACTACCTCCCATTCTCTCCTCTGAAAAAGTAAGACCTCCCATGGGGAGTCAGCAGAGCCTGGTATATTCAGTTGAGGCAGGTCCAAGCCTCTCCCAATGAAAAACTTTAAAGCTTAAGCTATGGAGGCAAAGTGTATTTTTTTGAAAAAGAATGAAATGTATGTTAAATTAAAGTTCCAAGAATAATTACTGGCTAGGTTTTCCAAGTTTGAACTCCTAGAAACAACAACAATGTATTATTCTCAACTATAAAACTTAGAAGAGTCCTGGTCTGTATATATTCTTATACTTTAGTTTGTCCTTGGTTGTGATATGAATTTGGTAACAATTTTTATTTACATACAATTTATTATTTTATTATAGACATTCTTATGAATGGACTGACTCCTTGTAGAATCAGGGTATAAGTAAATGTATAAATTAATTTTGCTAATATGGTCTGAGAATGCTGAATATTCCACAGCTAGGGTTCAAACTGTATTTCACTAATATTGCATAATTTCTATTCTTAGGGTTTAAGGTGAATCTAATATCAAATCTCTTATTCCTCCTATGTTTAGTATTTTGTTTTAGCATTCTCAGTGAATTCAAGTCAGTGATATAAAATCAGTATTTAGACAGGTATGTTCCTCATAGTTCATATTAAAGTGTGCAGCAGATAACTTCCTCAAAAAGAGATAATGTTTTCTTTAATAATGAAATAAAATAAAGGATCAAAATGATGGGCTGGAGAGATGGCTCAGTGTGTAAATGTGCTTATTGCAGAAAAATGAGGACCTCAGTTCAATTTTCAGCACTTGGGGAAAAAATCATTTCAAATGAGGTTGCATCAGCACTGTGATATATTTAGAGAAGAAAATCATTGGGGATCACTGGTCATCAGATCAGCACAAATGAAAAGACCAGTTGAATCAGAAACTCCATTTAAAGGGAAAACAGGAAAGATTGTTAGAGCAGGACATACAACATCCTCCTCTAGCCTCTGTATGTGTGTGTTTATCTGGGTACATATATACAGATGTGTATGCACATACCAAATAACACAAACACAGAGACAGATAGACAGACAGATAGATAGATAGAGACATATATAAAGGTAGACAGGCAGGCAGACAGACAGACAGATAGATGATAGAATGATATATAGTCTGTGAGCATTTACAATCATGGAGGAAATTCAAAACAAAATGTTAGACATTTTCCCTTTTCTGGTCACTTATGTCCATTTCTTTTTTAACCACAGTCTTCAATTTCTCCTTTAGCTTCTTCCTTAGAGACACAGAGCTTATCAAATTCTCCAGTTACCATGAAGTAAACATACCTAACACATGCTACTTTTTTTCATTTTTAATGAGATCTTTTTTCTGTTATTTGTTAAATGTGTTATTAACTGCATGTTAGCCATGAGGTCTGCTCACAGTGGATCACATACAATATAAAGATCTACCTCCTGGAAGTCCTGGCAGTCTTCCTATTGACACTCTCTACCTCTTACCTTAAGTACATAAAATATTTTTAGAAAATGCTTGTTAAAACGTGTAACACTATAGGCACTTTGAATGAAGAATTAAGAAAACCAGGAAACTTTACCAGGGGAAGGTGAGGGAAAAAGAAGGAGGGAGGAGAGACAAATATAGACAAGCTATAGGGAAGTATTTATTTTTTCTTAAAAATAGGTATATTATAGAAACAGCTGTATTTAGATACATGTATGAATACAGTTCCAGTGAAATGATGCTACTGGAGTGACAATGCTCCCCTGTTGATGAGCCGTAGGCTGTTCAAAAACCCCAGAATCAGGCATGGGAAACTTCCCTTTGAATTGTTGGTCAAGGGATATCCAGAAAATCTCAAAACAAAACAAGCTATTTCCATCACACTTGGTTGCCTCATATAACTTGAATGCAAGAACATACTGGTTAAGACACTACACCCTTCAGATAGGAATCAAAGCTGGGAATTACCTGGAAGTCTTCTCTCTGAAGATTGGTGTTCATAATATATGAGTTATCTATACAAGCTACTGAAGGAGAAAAGTGAACAACAGTTCTATCCATCCTGAAGGTTTATGAAGGAAAACAATGACAAGTCTGGCAAGATACTCACAATGATGCAATGATGTCATTCATATCTTCTGGGTAGGCAGGGTCTCTAATTGTGTTTAAGGTCTATTGCAGGATGAAGAAGCTCATATATGGTACTGTAAACTGAGACACCTACCCATGGCTATTGAAGTCACAGACCTTGAAGGGGAGCGTACCTCTTCTGCTTTCCTAAACTATTATGATTTCTGACCAAATTGTAAATTCTTATCCTTATACCCACATGTATGTGTAGTTTTCATCCCTTATCAACAAAATGCTCTTTTTGTAACAGATGAAGACAATTACAGAAATTCAAAACTGGTCGGAATGCAAAAATAATGATTATATGTGGTGCCTGATACCATCTGGATCGCCTACAACACGATTCACACACCTAAGGGTCAAGGAACATTGGAAGAAAGGGGGTAGAAACATTGTGGGAGGAGCAGACCATGATGATCATGTGTTTTGGGATAGTGTCTTCCATATATTACAAAGATGCTTGTCCCATGAATCTCAACAGTATGATGAGCTAAACAATGCCAACATAATCACTTTCCTGGATGAGAAGTTGACACAGATGAGGGAAATCTCACAAGGTTCCAACCATACAGGAAAAACTACAGGAAACCAATGGCTTCTGAGAGAGGGAGAATCAGTCTTCCCCAAGCATGAAACAATCCCCAGTGTTTAGTGTATGCATGTACATATCCATGTGGCAAGGATAATTGAAGGTGAATTTTGGGTCATGAATTAAAGAATGGGTGGCTTTGCATAGGGTACACAGGAAGAGTTTGATGAAGGAGTGGAACAAGAGGGAAAAATATTGTATGTATAGTACTCATGTATGAAAAACTCAAAATAATTTTAAAAATAATACAAATAAGCTGTCCTGAAAAAAAAAATCTACCTAGTTCTGGACTTCTCTTTAGTAATCAACCCCTTGGTAGCTCTCAACTCACATTTCCTTTTTTATATCTATATTCTCGTTCTTACCTCTTAGTTTTTATTACCCATTAATATGAACTAAAGCACAAAAAACAAGCAATAAAAACACAATGGATAAATTATACAAATATTAAGCAATAGCTTTTTCTCCTGTGTATTGTCTGTGTCAGCATGGAGATACATGTAGAGTGCACATACATGTATATATAGACACATTCATGTGGGGGATTTAAGACAGGTTTCTTATAAGTAATAGTTATTACATTCTTAACCACTACAAAACACTGAAAAACACACAATTTAAAATGATACTTACATTAATGTAATATGACTAGACATTATAAATGATTAGCATTGGGTATCCAAATGAATATGCAAAATAAATTAAAAAATAAATGAATAAACAAAACTTCTTGTGCCTGTCCCATTTCTTTGGTTTCTCCATAATGAGTAACGAGTTTTAGCAACTTTAGCTGAGTCTTGCCAGCTAAGTCATCGATGTAGTCCTGACTCTAAATGATGTGCTTGCAATGTCCATGCATCAGCAATAATGTCCTTAAGCTGCATCCTCCAGTGCACACGAAAATCACCTCTCAATAATACCTGAACAAACCTGTGATCAGCATAATTTTAGTATATACAGGTTGTTTATGGCCCCTAAAATCAATTTTACTGTAATTTAATAAGCTTAACATCTAAAAAAGTAGTCCAGGGAAATTCTGTCTTCCCTCACTTCATTAATACTCTGGGATGAATGGACTGATGCCCTAGGATGACATTGGCATTGAAAACATTAAAATCCAAAAGTCAACAACTCAAACTTCTGTTTTCAAGTACTGTTTAGAAGCAAATGAGAGACAAGATAACGATCAAGGACCAGTTATTCAGTAAATATTTAATCCCAAGAACACAGGGTCTCATGAATGATGCAACTGGTAGTCAGAAACTCAATTTTGGGAGCAGTATGTTTGTAAATTACCCTTCAAGGTTCAATTTCATTTTCAGAATTTTAGACTCACCTAAGGGAAGCTGCAAGAAGCAGACCAATTAAAAACAGTACTTTCTTTTATTTACTTGTTATCCTAAGAGTGATGCTTGATAGTTTATTATTTATTCCTTGAAAACTACATGGAAAGTAATTGGCTAATAATATTTCCTTCCCCCAACTCCTCTCAAATACTCTTCCACCTCCATTCCTAGCCAATTTCATATTCTTTCTTGTCTTAAAAGAATTATTCTAATCAGAGTCTCACTCCTTACCAAGAGAATATTGGGAATTGATGGAGGAATGTCTTTCTGTATGCTGTGAATATGTGTTTCTCTGATTGGTTGATTAAATAAAGCCATTTGGCCTATGGAAAGGCATTTTAGAGGCAGGTGGAAAATACAAACAGATAGACAGGAAGAGAAGGGAGAGGCAAAGGAGAAACTGCCAGGAGAAGCAAGACGTAAAGATATAGTTAAGCCTCTTACCATGTGGCAACTTATACATTAATAGAAATGGGTTAATTTAAGATTTAAGAGCTAGCTAGCAAGAAGCCTGCCATGGCCATGCAACTTGTAATGGATATATGCCTCTGTGTGTTCACTTGGGTCTGAGTGGCTACCTGCCAGGCGGGAAATAGGAAAACTTCCAGCAACAGGGAATAGAATTTGTTTTCCCCAATGGACTGTCACTGGATTTAGCAACCACAATTCAGATCAAATTCCATGACCTGGAGTCCTTAGCAATGCATCTACTGCTACTACTACTACTACTACTACTACTACTACTACTACTACCACTACTACTACCACTACTACTACTCCAACAACAACAACAACAACAACAACAATAATAATACAGACTCCATGGCGGATTTTTCCTTTGCCTTATTTTTCTTAGTTTTATTTTTTATTTAATTTTATGTGTGTGTATCTATCTGTGTCTGTCTGTCTGTGTGCACTTGACTTTATTTTTTCTTTCAATTTGTTTGACTTTTGTTTTTCTTATTTATTCATTAATTGATTGACTGATTGATTTTAGAAAAAGAGAGAAAAATGACATTGAGTGGGTATAGGGGAATAGGAGATCTGGGAAGAGTATGGGGTGTAGAAGTGTTGTAGTAAAATGTTTAATAAGGTTATATATACATATATATATGTGTGTGTGTGTATGTGTGTGTGTGTGTGTGTGTGTGTGTGTGTGTGTGTATCTTCAGGTTGCATTGGCCATCTACTCCTATGACAGATCTTATCCTGGAGTGTGGTTGTTATACCCAGTCTCACTTCATTGAAATAAATTAATTTTCCCTTTCCTTGGAGCTATCAGTTGTGAATAGCTTCATGTTTAGGGGTAGGAATTTTGGCTCACTTTCCCTCCTCCATGCTACTTTTTATCTGGTGTGATCTTGAGCAGGTATTGTCCTTGTTATCTCAGTCCTGGGATTCTCACGTGCAACTTTCCTTTTGTTTTTTGCTCTTTTTTTTTGGGTGGGGGAGGAAATCAAAGAAACTGTTTCCTTGAAGTAACTCTCCATTCTGAGTCTCACAGTCTTTCTGTGCTTTCTTCCCTATAGAGATCACTTAGCCTTACTGGAAGGTGTGTGATTTGGCCATTCTGTTGAAGGCTGAGTACTCCAAAAGCTTTCACTCTGTACATTGCCCTATGGTGGGTCTCTGCTATTTATGCGGTTGCTGACTGCTTTCGTTGTTGTTGTTATTTTTGTTTGGTTTGGTTTTTCTTAAAAAGTATATTTATTTTTAATTAGTTTCAAAAAATAGATTCTTTTCCCATACAATATATCTTTATTGCTGTTGCCCTTCCTCTAATCCTCCCTCTTCTTTTCCACCTCCAACCCTTTCTGGATCCACTTCTTTTCCATCTCTCATTAGAAAAGACCAGGCTCCTAAGAGATAAATCATAATAAAATAATGTATAATGGCATATAACAAAATTGTCACATTGAAATTGGACAACACAAAGCAATAGAAGGAAAAGAACCCAAGAAAGGATATAATTTTGGGGATCCACTTGTTCATGTATTTGGAAGTACCATAAAAACACTAAACTAAAAGCCATAATATATCCTTAGAGGATATTGCACAGACCTGTGTGGGCACTGTGCAGTGTACACTGTTTCAATCTCTGTGAGTTCATATGAGCTTTGTTCATAATGACTTAAAGGGCTTGTTCTCCTAGTCCTCCATCCCCTCTGGCTCGTACACTCTTTCTGTTTCCTCTTCTGCTAGATTCCCTGAGCTCTGACATGAGGGATTTGACAGGGACAACTGTTTAAATTACCATCTTCTTCTTTGATTGCATACCAATATTTCTTCTAAGGTCCTATTTTAAAACCAATTTTAGGTGGTTCTTGGTGTTGTCTTAGAGTGATTAATGAAACATGCAACTATCCAAAATTTTCATTTTCTAGTTAATATTTTTTAGATATAATAAATATTAACTAAACTTCATGTTTATATTACATTGTGTACAATATGCTTTTCTTCCACAATCAATTATTTTATAAGTTACTGAAAACCAATCTAAGTTACTGTAATTCTAGGTTAAATCAGACAGATAATGCTACTAATAAAGATTTTTATTTTGTGTTGGTAGTTTCATATTCTCATCACCCAGGGAATAAAAGAGGAGGAAAAATTCTCAGCCAGTGTTTATTAGTGACATCTCTGGCAGTCTCCTTAACATTACTTTGAGTCCTTTATTGTAAGGTGAATAAGTTCATGTTAACCTTTTATACAAGTTCTCAGTGAGTACTTACCAATGTGCAATTATTCAACGTGTTGAAACTGTAACTGTTATTATGGGCAGACAGTACTGAAGGAAATTAAAGCTGGATAGCTGTACTAAAATCGTATGTTAAGTACTATGAAGAAATCTGTCTTAAATGTAATACCATTACCAACTATACCTTTCAGTTTCAATACATCAGTTTTTGACATTTCTATGGTGACATAGCAAGTGTTTTCACATTTTGAAGAGGCTCTCAATGGTACATGTTTTGGTTTAACCATTAGAACCTATGGGAAACTCACCCACTGATGAACTTTAAAGTATTCCAACTCTCCGTACCTTGAAAGATAAATATTTCTGCTCAAAGGTTACAATTATAAAACTTACGTATAGTAAGGTGCAGCTTGCTGACTTGTTAATAACATTATACTGTGGACCAGAAGTTTGTCAAAATAGATTTGAATTGCCCTTGTCACACCCGCAAAAGCAATATGCTGAACATAGTGTACTAAACTTGTCAGCCCACCTGGGTGTGTAAGTCAATGCATCACTATTTAAGTGTGTGTCACATAGCCTCCTTTGACTGGATGCTATTTTTTGTGAACTAAGAGAGACTCAGTGAAGTGGTTGGAGCTCATTTTTTTCTCATGACAAAAACTAGAAGGGATTATATGGTTTGTTGTGATAGGGATATGAATGAAACTGATGACAACACCCTTCTCCAGAAGTCTCTTCCAGGCCTGAACAACAGGGAAGCCACATTCTCCCATGGTAATAAATGTAAGACAGTTCTAGAGAAAAAAAAAAGAGAGAGGCAGAGTATTATATTGATATCAAATGCCAACAATAAAGCAGTGTAGAAACAGGCTAGATAAAGGCATGAATAAGAGAAGACAGAGGTTAGTGGTGAATTCTGGGTATAAATTTCTGTTGTTCCTATATGAATTTTATTTAAAGAAGCATCACAATCTTTATATTTGGATAAAGTCAACCAAGTGAAATAAAAATACACAATTTAAATAAACATAAGAATTTACTAATCCCAAAGAAAGAAATAGAATTTTATATTTAATTATTAGATAGCCCTTGAATCAATGGATTTTGACTCACTGGAAGTCTTGTACATGCAACAAATACTTATTGATTGATAAGGAAAAATTCAGACAATAGTGTGTCATTTATTAGTGTTTTATAATATGATTAATTCAGATGATTCTTGTAATTTGTTTCAAATTCATACTTATAAATGCTGTAATAATAGTACCTTATTACACAAATCTATAGAAAGCATTTTAAATGATGAAAACATGCATCTTTTAGAGAACAATTTCTTACCATTTGCCCTTCATTGTTACCTTTAGCTTTTAATGTTTTAATAATATTAGTTAGCATTTTTTCCCAAAATTTCTACCTGAAACATGAGCATTTCTCTTTTATACTTATATGATATAGTAGGCTGTAGTAAATGAAGTTAGGAAATATTTCCTCCCAGTCTTTTGGATGTCATTAAACTGATTTATGAACAATTTCAAAAAATTATTAGTTTACGTTTGTGTGTGTGTGTGTGTGTGTGTGTGTGTGTGTGTGTGTGTGTGTTTCTCTGGGAAGGCATGTCTTGCATATGGTGGTACCTGCAGAAACCAGAAAAGACCATCAAATCACCTGAGACTGTAGTTCAAGACAGTTTTGAGTCACCTAATATGGGTGTTAGTAGATGAATCTTAACCACTGACTCATCACTCTAACCCCTTTTATAAGCAGGGTTTTTTTTGTTGTTGTTGTTGTTTTTTTTTTTTTTTTTTTTTTTGGTTTTTCGAGATAGGGTTTCTCTGTGTAGCTTTGCGCCTTTCCTGGAACTCACTTGGTAGCCCAGGCTGGCCTCGAACTCACAGAGATCCGCAGTTTTTAATAAGACTGTTCTTAGTGCGTTTTAATGTCTTGTCATTCTTTTCCTCTGTTTGGCTTTAATGTTTAATTGTATTCATATTACTTTGAGTGTATATGTACTAAATAAGGATTCAGGTATGTATAGCTACTCATATCCTGATTTTTTTTGCATCTGAAGACATACATTCCTTTACTTATGAAAAATTAAAGCCTGAATATATATGTATACGTATTCATATATGTATATGTATGTATCTGTATCTGTATATGTATCTGTATGATTCCATGTAATATGCATGTACACAAGTATACATATCTGTATTTTTCTATTCAATATGTATACACATACACATGAATAAGCACATATGAATATATGTATAGAGAGCTTCATTATGCATATTTTATTACTTATTACTTAAATTTCATTTATTATTTGCATGTGTGCATGCAAGGTAATGTGTATTTGTGAGTGCATGCATGTTATAGTGTTTGTATAAATAATTTCAAGTATTACTTATTATCTTCTGTCTAGTTTTAGGTGGTTTCTCTTGCTTTTCTACAACATATGCCATACTTGATGACCCACAGGCTCCTGTGGATACTCTTGATTCTGCTTCTTGTCTTAGGAGCACTTGGATAACAGATGCATACTCCTATATTTGTGTAATCCAAAGCAGGTCTTCACATGTACACAATAAATGATACTCACCAATCCATCATCTAAGCCTATTTTCACATTTTTAAGGTCTTTTTCCTACATTCTCAGTAACTCCTTGGAAGCAGTTTCCCACCTCATTAATATTTTTCTACACATTTTAAATTGCTGTTTGACGTGTCCATTGTTTTTGAAGATTTATTTTTAAAATTCATTGATTTATAGAGGTATAATTTACATGTAATTAGCCTATTGTGTTATATGGTTTAATTCACTTGACACTTGTGTGTAGTTGTGTAACCAGCACTGAATTAGAATCCTTTCATGTTCTTGTAGTCAAACCTCCCTCACAATGAATGAATCTGCCACTACAATGTCAATTTCTCTAAAATTGTATATGCTTTAAATAATAAAGGATTTCTTGTATCATCTCAAGTAATCACTTTAGGATTTATCTGTATAATTGTTGTGTTTCTGAGTTTATAAAAATATCTTTTTTAACTATTGTGAAGAAGTATGCCAAAACAAGAATGGAACATAATTTGTTCACTGACTTAGTACTGAACTTTTATTCCATTTTGTCTGCTTTGCATATCTATAGATGCTGCTTTTGTTGTAATACAAATTATTTTCCTTATGTAAACAAAAAAACTAGAAGATGCTAGCATATTCATTGTGCATATAAGTCCATGCTTTGAAAAACATATTATAGTGTTTAACTGAAACACTAGATTTTGTAATTTACTGCAGTCCAGCTTTTTTCTTTTTTATGGTTTGATGAAGGGTGTATAGTAAGCTGATGTTTTTAATGTATGGTAATTTTTTCCCAGCAACATTGGGAAAGCTGTCCTGTTACATTAGAATGATGTTGACAGCCTTTGAGAAGCAGTCACAATCTTTCAAAAGTTTTATTTCTATGGATTTGCAGACCTGTCCTTATATCAGAATCTTTCTGAGTGAAGTATTCAGATTTTAAACTAAGTCTCCCTAGTTTGGTAATGTGAAATCTGTAAACAACATTCGAACTTTTTTGATCCTTCTATGCTTCACAGTTTTCCATATGTGTTTTCTAATTTTCTGAATTGTTTCTTAAGCGTGTAAGATTTCACTGGCAGAAGCATTATGGTTTAGATGTATTTGCTGGAATTTCTTCTACCTTTAAACTATTTGATCTTAGTATCCAGTGTCATGGCACATATGTGACTTATTTTATTGTTTGTTTGGCTTTTGTTGTTGTTTGGGTTTGAATGAAAGAGTTTATTAACCTTGTAGTGATACATCAAAAAGAAAAAAAAAAAAAAAAACAAGAAACAGATCATTCAAAGCACCTGATAAAAAGTTATTATCAAATGAAACTTTTAAAATACCTAGCATAGACAACTCTAGGTGTTTGATTGAGAAGGCAAAGACTAACATCAAAACAATCATCAATCAGCCAGAAAAAAAAAAATTGATGCCAGAAGTTGAAGCAATCAGGTGGCATCATCTTTGATTGAGATTTCTGTCTTGAGCTTAACTTGGATGAACTTCTAGCTTTCAGTTCCAACTATAAATATATATATATATATATATATATATATATATATATATATATATAATTAATTTTTTTGAGAATTTCATGTTTGGGAGATTCTTAACAAAGTACAGTGATGTTGGTGGAGCAGGGCCTGAGCTCTTCCCCAATACCCACATTCAAGAATTGTGATTTCTTCAACTTTTGTTTCCTTAAAATCCAACTTAAAAGTGGTTACACAAAACATGAACTGAATTCATATGGTATTTACATGTACTTACAAGTATAAAATCACATCTCCGTGAAAATTCTGGAGCCATGTCTGAGATAAATGGCTCAATTAAAAGCAAATAATATTTTTAAACTTTGTTTGAGGAAGTGCAGTCTTGCCTATCCTCTTCATTCCTAACCTGAAACTGCTCTTCCTATCATTGATTCATGTGTTTAAATTGAGTGAATTTATTCATAATTTATATTTGATTTTAAGAAAAATATATAAATTTGTGCAAGTGTTATGCAATTACCTTTATGATTTTTACATAGAAGTCATAATGTATAGTTAACACATCAGACTCTAAAGTTGTAAAAATATACTAATCATGATGAATATATCTATTAGTGAATATTATACAGAGTCTAATATGAACATATGTTTGCTACTGTACAACACTTATTCTGTAGTCAATTTTTACATTTTCCTATATAAAGAAAAACTTACATATATAATAAGCACATCATACTTTGCCTAGTTACATACACTTCATAAATTATTTAAAATGCTCCTCAAATGTTCTTCTAGTAAAGATAACTCTAATGAAAAATAAAGAAACTGATATTTAAAGAATTTTGGTTCTTGTCACACTTACTTTAAAATAGTACTGCTTGTTAGTCCAACTTTCATTTTTTATTAAAATTAAATCCTGAACAACTTGCCTGAATTTTGGTAGCTACTTCCTGAGTAAATAATTACTGTGATCCATTTATGGAGTAATTTCGTTGTTATCTCTTACTGCTCACAAGTTTATGTTTGGTTGCATTGTCCCCAAAGATCAGATTCCATGAATCAGGCTTAGAGAATTAAATATATTGTGACAGAAACTAGTGTAGCAATTGTAAATATACTTACTCCTATGCTTTGTGACTCTGCCATGATTACAAGTGAAACAAGTTCTGCTTTTATGTGGCTATTAGGACGAGCAATATATTATTCTACAAAATAAATAAGTCAAGGCGAGACTTCAATATTTACAATATTTGGTTGCAAATGTTAAGTGCCTATAAACAAATTCAGGAATAGAAGTTGGCATTTTGTTGTTGTTTTTTTTTTTTTTTTTTTTTTTTGGTTTTTTGGTTTTTCAAGACAGGGTTTCTCTGTGTAGCTTTGTGCCTTTCCAGGAACTCGCTTTTGTAGACCAGTCTGGTCTCGAACTCACAGAGATCTGCCTGCCTCTGCCACCCAGAGTGCTGGGATCAAAGGTCTGCACCACCACTGCCCAGCTGGAGTATTTTCTTTAATTAAGTATCTACTGTGTGTATTTCAATCACTCATAATAATAGACATCAATAAGAAATAAACTGTATGTAGTGATTTTTATTAAAAATCCACTGAAATGTTTATACTGTCACACTTTGATTAAAATATGGTATAAATACATTACAATATTATAAGCAAAACACACAAAAATAGGTGCTAACTTTTCAAGTAAATTCAATTAATAAAACATAATTTCAAATTTAGGAGACAAATATTTAAGGATGAATTGGGAAGAAATTTGTCATTTATAACAGGATAATGGGATGGGGAAATAGCTGAGATTTTACAGAGGATTTTCTCCACTTATATAAAAGTTTCTGACTGTTAAGTGCCTGAATTTTAAAAGTAATACAATGAGCTAGTGTTTCTCATCTGAAATAATTTAAGTTGAAATTTCTTGTAAAGTTTCTCCTAGTATTTTCTTTCAGATTCGGAACCTGATCATTTGTACTAGAGTTCATTCCTGAATCCCATATTTAATATTCTCCATAAGTCCCCATGATGAGACAAAATGTATAACGGGAGGGTAATAATCACCTGTCACACCACACAGGGATTTAATAAGTGGCACGATTCTAGAGGAAAAGTGAGACATTTCCATATTTATTTTGAAATAGCCACGGAAATTTGAGCTAGAGTAGTGAGTCAAAATTTCAGTTTCTGTATATAAATTTTTCTTAATATTAAATTTAGAATTACTAAACATTGACTTTCAGAGTCTGGAAAGATTTTAATTAATACACAATTTCCATTTCTTCCTGTATTACTTGTTTCTGTTTATTGATGCTGATTTTTCATTAGATTAAAATATAACAACTGCTGCCCCCTCCATAAATATCTTTCTCCTTTATTCCATTTTCCTTTTCTTAAGACTGATGCATTACCCTTATTCCTCTTAGGCAATTTAAGAAATGATTAGTCTATATCCAAGGTTTCCACTTAATTTTCATATACATTTGTCTTTTCAAATCATAATATCTGTTGCTGCCTTAGTATCTCACCTACTGTTCCTGCTAATAGCTTATCATGTTATTTGGGTAGTGTTTGCCTTTGTTTATCATTTGTACTTCCCTTTAACTTCAGTTAACATGTGTTATTCCCCTTACTTCTCATAATTCTAATGAACCTAATATTAATATTTCTCGGGCTTGGCTCTCAAGACCTTGCTCTGAGTGACCTCTTGTTGGCATTCCCCTTGAAAGAATCAAGGCAACACTGGACAAGACACTGATGAGAAGCCAAATAAGTGGTTCCACCCTAGTCTAGCTTACTGAACTGATGGATCATTAGAGGTTCTTACAGAAGTACAGGTGAGGAGTTACTGCAAGTCAGCTGAAGCAACATAGAGCACACCATTGATGGAAGCTACTTCTCCCACAAGTCCTACATCCCTTACTGGTAGCTTGCAGGTAGGAGGATCTCTTTTCCCCAGCAACTGGTACTGCTTGTAAAATGTTTGGGAGGTGCCTTGTAAATTTTGTGAGTTTTAGAAACTCCTGAGATTTGCGTTTCACATACTTCCCAAGCCTTGTAACTCTTGCTCTTTCCTGAGTCTTAACAAGTGTTCCTGCTGGAGACAGTTTACTTTCAGAGAAAATGGTTGCCCTGCCTCTTTGATTCAACATCATTTAATTATCATATGATGCTCAGTAATACTGCTATTCTCAATCCTCCAAGACTCTCTTTAGCTTTAAATCCATCAGAGAGAGAGAGAAGGAGAGAGAGACAGAGTGACAGAGAGATAGAGACAGAGAAACAGAGACAGTGACAGACAGAAAGAAGAGAGAGAAATTTAGCAAAATGATTAGATATTCCAACAACTATACTTATTGAACTCTAATTGTGTGACTGACTCTGAAAGAAGCTGTTCTATTTTGGCTAGTTGTTTTATTTTGTTGTGGTTTCGTTTTGCTGTTCTTTTCTTTTCTTCTATCACTCAAAACTACACTGTGCACTTCCTCAGGTGTTGGAATGGGCAGCATTCTGCACCAGAGAGCTGACTTTTGGCTGTACCTAGACAGCAAAATTTCAGTACATATAATTGAACATCAGGAACTTTTGATTTCATCCATTTAATAAGCCACTTGGGATCTGTTTTGCAGCCCATTCTTGGGGCCCTGCCCTCCCTTAGTTGAAGTGCTCCCTGCTCTTACTTTCTCTTACAGCCCTATTCCCTTTACTCTTCTCCTGTTTCCCACTGAGATCAGCACTCAATCAATTCTGCCGTTATCACAGAGCTTTTTGGGTACAAATTTGATTTTTGAACACCTCAGCTAAATCATTTAATGTCTATCCACTGATTAAAAGGAAATGTCCACAGAAATCTTGAGAAAAATCTGTGATTATCTAAGATCTTACGCTTTGCTTTTGCCTTCCAAAACTAAACTCTAATTACAAGACATGTCAATATCCACTTCAGTGCTGGAGTTGGGCACATTGCCATTCCTTTGCCATGTCTGCTACCTCCTTCAAAACCACTTTTCCTCCCTGCCGTTATGTCCAGAATGGATATGCACATTTTTCCACTATAACTCACTTGCTGTTCACTTATTATTCAAACTCTTTACAAACACTGCATTTTCATGCCATGATGACACTTGCATTGAAAAACAACTTTGCATTTCCACTACTTATCCACACTATTTTCTACTCTATCTCCCATGACAAATAGTTCCCTAACTGATGCCAATTGCAGCTGTTTTGATTTGTTTTGTTTTTTTTTGCACCTGGTTGACTCTTTCAGAAGCATTGCTTTTCTTGAGTGAATTAAACTCAGCATCTCCATAGCCTGGAGCTGTTAGGGACCCTCTGCTGTTACCCTACCTTACTTGTGACATCATTTTCCATTCATTCAATCTCTGTAACTCTCCATCTCATTCACTGTCTTGATGAAGTCCCATTCTGGTCACTTTCAACACATATTGGAAACATTTCAATTTTACAATTGTTTTATTTTGCTGCGTCTCTCAGACTTTGGATTTGTTTTTCAGTGCCAGTGATATAAAACTGCTATTGTCATACCATAAAACAATATCAAGCTTAATACATTCTGTTAACATGTGTAATGATTTTCCCATTTTAAAACATGGAATTCATAATGAATTTTCAGGAATTAGCTCTGTCCTCTTCCTCGGCTTCTGTGTACTTTCCTTTTCACTTGCCTTTCTTTCTTTTGACTTTTTTTTTCAAGAGTGAGCTCTCCATAAAGGATCACTGAGCATGTGCATTCTGTCAGAGATATCAGCATTTTAGATGATTCACTGCACCTTTGGGATGCAGTGATGCCATTGATACATAAAGTAGCTGACCCAAAAGGTCCTGAAAACATCCTGGGAGACCAAATGACCAGTAGTGACTCTAAGGCTGCTTGCATTTATATATCTTCCTACTAAGATCTAACCACACGGGACTAGATAAGGGCATCAGGAGACTCCTAGCAGTGAAGATTCAGTGCTTGCTTTCATCAAGGCTGCTTGAAAAAGGAATGGAATTCCCAGTCCAATGAGGAAACGGCAAATCTGATAAAAATCAGAAAGGGGATAGATAACAACAAAAAAAAAAAAAACTTAGAAGTTTTGTTATTCTATTTTAACCTCATTCATTGCAGTATCTTCTCTTTGCTGAAGGTACCGTTATTCAAATCTTGTCTAATGATTCTGTCATAAGAGCTCAATAAAATACATAATTCCACTTTAGATCATTAATTTTATTAACCCACTAGGCAGCATTGCATTTCATCAGAATCATACATGAATGTTTTAAAAAGTTGTATATAAGGTGTACTTTAATATAATATAGAATATGGTAACAAAATACTCTCCTAGTATATCCACAGGAACTGGAAAGCTTATGTACCTGATTTTTCATTTTTACTAAATAAGTGTGCTTTGCCTTATGGAGAAAAGGAAAGAAGTCTCCCTTCATTCTCTGTTGAGAATTTGTTCAACCCACAGCAACAAAACATCAGTTGTCTCTCCCAAAGTGTATTAGTGATAAGATTGCTTCAAGTTGTCCCTATTTTAAAATCAAAATTTAAATATTGCATTCTGTATGATGTTGTACCCAAACTCATCAGCTAATCTAATCTCATCCACTCTAATAGTCCCATAACACTTGATTTACATATATATTTAAAAGGTGTCAAATTCTTTCTTCAGTTACGTTGAGTTCAATCCATGTGGTGGGTCATTTCAATTTCCTAGCCGAGGTTCAGTTGGAAACATTCAACCCTGTATCTCTGGGTCTTCTATATGTATTTTATGAAGCATGATATAGAATCTGTACTCTTTCTACTCTGCTTAAACTCATTGCTCTAAGGCTCATTGGGTGAGATTGACAAGTCAACACTTTTCTAGCTGTGCAAATTCATTGTTGTTTTTTTTTTAATTCTTTCTTTATGTCTAAAATACAGAAGAACAAGATACATTGAATAACAATGGTGCAGATTTTAAAGGGAGACAGTAAATGAGTATTAATACTGAGTTTTGTTACTTGAGCTGTTCCAAATATTACCCACTTTTCTCCAAAGCAAAAGAACACCTAACAAAAACCCAAACACCAGGCATGAAAAACCCACTTTAGAGATTTGGTCAAGGTTGCTCAAGAGCAGCAGTTCTCAGCTTGTAGGTCATGTTCCCTTTGGGAGTCAAGTGACCCTTTCATGGGGGTCACATATCAGATATCCCGCATATCAGATATTACATTGTGATTCATAATAGTAGTAAAGTAACCATTATGAAGTAGCAAGGAAATAATTTTACACTTGGGGGTCACCACAACATGAGGAACTGTATTAAAGGGCCGCAGCATTAGGAAGGTTGAGAACCATTCTTCAAGAGTCTCCTAAATATTATATGCTATTGTTACTGCTCTTAGGTGCAACCCAGTAGTATAAGACAAGTTCACATGCTGAAGACACCATGTGCTTTAGGCACAGGGCACAGAGTCTCCTGAGTTGGACATAACCCGAAAGTTTTCTCTCTCAAGGCACTAGAATACAGGTTTCTAAAGGAGAAACGCAACCAACTTTTCTATCCAGCTAGGATGCCTGTGAAGTACAACAATGACCCTTATGATATGAAAGCACTAAGGGGGCAGTAGTGATACTCATATGAATAGCTCTGTATTATTCACAGCCCTTCAAGAAGACATGGTTTTGCAAAAAGGGAGACCACAGCTAAACAAAACAAAACAAACAAACTCCACCCTGTCCAATCAGAATGCATAGTTTTGAAGCCCAGTCTAAACCGATATATTTACAATGTAAATCCTGTGCCCACAGCTCAGAAATAATTGTGATAATGGGGACAGAAAGATTATAAAAGCCAAAGGACCATTGTGGTGTGGAATTGTATCTCTTAGGGTTGTCAAAATCTACACCTGTAAAGTCTCACCAACATGAAGCAATCAAGGACAAAACATATCTGTTTGTGTGTATAGCAACAACTACTAAAAAAGAAGACTTGAATAAAAAAAAAGAGCAAGGGGTCTATATGGAAGGGTTTGAATGGTGGAAGGGGAAGTGAGAAATGGTATAATTATAATTTCAAGTATATATATGATTAAATATATATCATACATACATATATGATTTAAAAAGGCATGAGAAGAAAAGTGGGTCTGGCTGGAGGGTAAATGTAGAGGATATGGTGATATTTTATTTTGCTGAAATGTGATTTTATTTGTATGTTAATAAACAAAGTTGCCTGGGTATCAGAGGTAAAAGTGAGCCATTAAGCAGAAGTCCAGTAGTGGTAACACATGCCCTACCTAGTCCGATCACATGGCAAGCAGAGTCTCTGTGTGGTCAAGGACACAGCCAAGCATGGTGACCTGAACCTTTAATCCCAGTACCAAACATAGGGACCTGGAGGTCTGTATAGACAGGCAGTGACGAGGAAGTCATGTGGTTGTATTTAGAGCCAATGAGAAGGCAGAACAGAAAGGCAGCAAAAAGATAAGTCACACAGGAAGAAGGTCTCTCTCTTGGGAGAAGTGAAGGCAGCAAGGTAGTCAGATAAGGTAGTTGTGGCTCTTGCTCTGATCTCTTTGGCTTTAACTCTGTATTTGGCTCTGTGTTTCTTATTTACTAAGACTGTTTAGAATTTCATCTACAAGAGGACATGTAGTTAATGGCAAGCAAATATGATCAAAGTACCCTATGTCATATATGAAAATGTCTTCATGAAACACACTCATTTGTACAATTAATATACATTAATCAAAATTATTTAAAAGTAAACAGAAAAATATCAGCCAAAACAAAAAATAATGTTATCCATTCTATTACACACTTGATGATTAGATACAGTTTGGGACATTTGCCTTTCTGTATGCCTTCTCCTTAGTCTTTAGAATGAATATTAGGCTTATTCTATTTTCCAATGTTTCTTAACGATTCTACTAAATATTTCTCTTAGTTGCCACAACTTTTTTCCTGTCCATAGATTAAGTCATAAAGCTAAAAACATTTGCTTGTTGTCTGCTTTGCCCTAGATACTAATTTCTTATTGGTTAAAGACTGTGGTCCATATTTGTGGCAAAATATGTATTCCTCTATCAACACGGGTACGCTGAGGATGATCCAAGCCAAATACTATTGATGCCTATCAAATTAACAGAAATAAAACAAAATGAGAAAATATGGCTCTTGATACTTTTCTATTTCTTCCCTTTTCTTACACATATTCTGTATCCACAGAACTATAAATTCCTATGACTTCCAGCTCTGGAGATGTTTAGTATCAACCTGATTAGTCAAGTATAGTGGTACACGCCTTCAACCACAGCTCTCTGGAGGCTGTGCTCAGGATCACTTTGATTTTGATGTCTCTGGAACACAATGCTGCCTCCCTCCTTGCATAAGCATTGGTAAATCACCACTTAAGTAAAATTTTATGTTCTAAGAGAACAATATTCTCTATGCCTAACATGATTAAGATGACGTAACATAAGAATATGTGTCTTCATTGTTTGGGGATTCTTTTTCCAAAAAGGCCTTGGATGCTTTGTTATGGGCTTTATTTCTCTTGTTTTATACCTTTGTCATTTAGTAATAAATATCAAGTTTATAATTTTATCATTTAGTCAAAAACATCAACTTTAAAATCACAATGTTAGATTGTTTCTCTAATTGCACTATATCTCCACTACTATATTTTTAGAAAACTTAAGGCTTAACATAATTGGGTTTTTTGTGTGGTTTTTTTTTTTGGTTTTTGTTGTTTTATTTTATTTTTTGTTGTTTTTTGGGGGGGTTGAGTTTTTTAGGATTTTTTTTTTTTTCAAACAGTTTTCACATTGGCTAGGACTTTGGGCTAGTGTGGCCTAATAGTCAGGCTCTGCAAGGCTATTTTATATGAATGAATTTGCTTTTAGGTGAGCTGATATTGGGCTGGTCCAGCATAGCACTGTCACAATTCAGGCAGTTACTAGGTTATTGGCCATTAGATCTAGATGCTTTTGGATCTCTTGTTTGTAATAGGTTTCACTTTAAAGTCAAGGAACTTGGACAACAGAAAGAGTGAATGTTGCCCTGCCTTTTGAAGTCTGGTCAGATATCCCATTAGATTATTTTCTTCATATTTACTAAGTCAGAGCAAATAGTTCTAATCTCTTTCAAAAGTGGGATCCTTTGGCTGATCTTTGATGGAGAGACCCATAGATCAAAGTTCTTATGAAAAAAATAATCATACTTTCATCTTAAGTTCTATAAATATTTAAGGTGCTTAGAATAAAAATTAGAATTTTAGTAAGTTAAGAGTAATCATTATTATTAAAACTACAGCCAAGTTGGTGGAAGAATTCAGACTTTCCAGCTGTAATAATTTTTTCCTAAATTCTTTCTAAATATCCACCAGGAACTGTTCTCAGCCCTCATAGGTTATTATCAGTATTAGCTCACCTTTCATAGATGCTTCAGAGTAGTGGTAATTACTTCCTCAGGAACAGCAAAATAAATCTTAAACTCTGAACCCCTTCCTTTAAGGAGGGTCAATTCTTTCAAAAGCTCTTTTGACTCAATCATGGTCACTCAGATTAATCTCTGTCCTAAAGTCTCAACACCTTGATTCTTCTTTTAAAGCAAAAGAATGCATTAGGGACAGACAATAAATGTTAGCAAGGCAGATCCTCCATGGAGCCATACACATCTAATACCAGCACATGACAGGCAGAGTTAGGAAGATCTCTGTGAGTTAAGAGCCAGACTAGTACTTGAACTTGTACATAGCAAGTTCTAGTACAGACAGGGCTACACAGACATATTATGTCTCAAAAATAAATGAATGAATGAAAAAGTAAATAAACAAATATGTATCTTGACCCTTATTCGAGCAACTCCTGCATTCAGTAGTGAGATCTCACTGAGATTTCTTTGTCTGATTTTTTGTTCATTAAGTGAAGATTTCTTGTTTTCAAGATTGTTTAATCCATGTTCTTGCATCTAAATAGATTTCTTTATAATCTATAATGCAATACTTTCTTTGCTTTCCACATAGCACTGCTCTGCATGAGTACTTCTTAAATCTTATGATTATTGATTGGTTGTAAGAATAGTAGTCTAAAACTTTTATGCAATTATTGCAGACAGTCCTAATTTTGCCTAATAAAATATTATACTGCAAAAAAAATCTACATTCATTTATTTATTTCCTGTACCCTGGAACTCTGTACATTAAAATTCAATTTCCTCTTGACATTCATTTATTACTTTTCCAAATTATAAATGATATTGCCCTTGCTGTGAATATGTACCACCACCTTTGGCCACTGGATGATTCAAACCACCCAGAAACCCTCTCCCTTATGTAGAAACACTTGAAATATTAGAAAGACACTAACTCTTCCTTGCTGTCATTTCTCACATCACTAAAAGTATCTTTTGCCCTCAGAACTTTTTTTAGTCTGTTTTGGTTTTGAGCAGATCTGAATTCTTTATCACATTTTATACTACTGACCTTTACTTCACGAATTTCTGTTTTCATGTCTTGAAGGAAACCCTCATTTGCATTATGACTAGGTTCACATTTTCTATGGGAGGTTTCTTTTTCTTTGGCTATCTCTTTTGATTGAATATCAATATTTTTACTCTTTACATAATAGATGTATTGTTTAACCCCATACCCACAATTACCACCTCCATGCTGATGAACATTAATGCCTTACTCAAGATTTTTCTCCAGAGCTTCTGGAACATTTGTTTCCCTGAATGGAATGTACACATTAATCCAATGCCCAATCCCTATCTCTGCAGTAGCAAGTACTCTACTTACAGTTTGGTTCTGGTCATTATTTTCAGTTAAACTCCCACTCTTTTATTCCCTTAACTAATCATGTATTTATAAAATAGTTTGTTTTTACTCTCTGTGACCAAATATATAATAGGATCACTTATAGGAAGAAAGATTCATTTTTTGTTTCAGAGTTTCAGAAGAACTTAATTCACAGCACAACCAAGAAAGCTTTTTGGACTGGTTCTGTCCATTGCAATGGGAATAGGCAGCAGCCACTTGTCCACATGAGGACTAACCAGTTAGCGGAGCAATCGAGACCAGAAACAGAGGTGAGTATAACTTCCAAAATCTACCTCTACTTGTCACTTTCTACCAGCCAGCCTCTACCTTCTAAAGGCTCTAAAAATTTCAAAATAGTACTCAAAACAGGAGACCAAGCATTAGACATTTGAACTTGTCAGGAATATTTCATATTCAAATTATATCAATGAACTTGACAGGAATATTTCATATTCAAATTATAACAAAAATAAATGTGATTTTAACTTTATAATCATCATATATTATCTGAACAAAAACATATATAAGCTGTCAAATTTTTATTTTCAAGTCAAGTATTTTCTAGGACATCATCTCAGCTGCAGCCAGAGTTACTTTTATGAAATAAACATGATTATGTGTCAATTTTCTTTAAAGTATATGATGTTCTGCAGTTAAAATAAAATACAGATTCTTGCCGGGGGTTGGTGGCGCACGCCTTTAATCCCAGCACTCGGGTGGCAGAGGCAGGCGGATCTCTGTGAGTTCTAGGCCAGCCTGGGCTACCAAGTGAGTTCCAGGAAAGGCACAAAGCTACACAGAGAAACCCTGTCTCGAAAAACCAAAAAAAAAAAAAAAAAAAAAATACAGATTCTTTAGTACCATCTGTTGTCTCTTAAGAAATGACTAGTGTCCAGTAGCCTAATTTATCTCTTGAACTCTTTTACCAGTCAAATTTTTCTGTTCTTAAAATCAAGCCTAAAAGAATGTTAATATGCATAATTTTATATACTCCATTTTCATATGTTTCACTTTCCATAGATATTTGTCTAACTCATTGCAACTTCAGAGCTTTACTTGCTTCACTCTTTTTTATCTATTTGATATTTTTGGGTTTTTTTTCTATGAAACTATGTTAATTCCAATAAACTTAACCATGGAATTCCTGTACTTGTCCTTGCACAAAGATTGAATATATGGTTTTCAATGTCATGAACACGCTTCTTAAACAGAAAAGATAAAATTAAGTCTCTCAGGCCTCTAATATGAATTCCTTTCTATGTAGCCCATGTAGTTTTTTCATATATATTGTTGCCCTTTCTAATCTAATCTTAATCTTGTGTACCTTTGATTGTAATCTGGTTGTCTTTGACCTCATCATCCTTTTGACTCAGCCTCATAAACATTGAAATCGCATGTTGTATACTACTACACATAATTGTATTTTTTTTTTAATGTCAAACTATCTGGAAAGGAAAAGAATACAGGTAACAACTTGGACTACTTTGTTTGAATGCACCAAATTCTGGTCTGTGGTGAGTTACATACTGTGACAATGTGCATGTCTGGGAATATGCTTCTCCACATGTAGCGCTACATATATGCCAAATAATAATACTCTGTGGCATTCAAATTTCAACGTTATCTTTGAGGACACATGATCTGTTTGGTAGCATTTTCTTAGTACATTTATGAATCCTACAAATTCAATAATAACTCGACCATTTTTCCCTTATGTCACAAAATTAGTTTGTTTGGTTGTTGTTACTTTTTTATTGCTAAGGTAAAACACCATGACCAAGGAAACTCACAAAAGGAAGAGCTTATTTGCGGCTTACAGTTCCAGAAAGATGAGTCCATCTCCATCACAATGGCAAAGTGCTGCAGCAAGCAGGAGTCACATTGACAAAACGGCTGATGCCTCAGAGTTCTCACTTCAAACATGAAAGAGAAAGGGTCTTGGCAACGGCACAAAGGTTTTGAAACATCAAATTGTGCTTATGCTGACATACCCCAGGACAAGCCCACCACCTTGAACTCCCACAAGCAACCAAGAACTGGGACCAAATATTCAAATGTCTGATATTTATGGATGGCATCTCATTCAAACCAGCACAATTTAGAGATATAAATAAAGTCACTGTATCCTAGGCTCTGAGGTAACCAAACTGAGAATGATCCAGGAGTCTGGGAGACTAAATATCAGCCATGAGCCCTTAAGATGGGAATTCTTCATGTTGATAGGACAAGATGCCATGGTTCACAAAGCTGGGAACTTTGTATGACCTCTGAGAACACAGAAACAGCAAATTTCTTGAGAAATAGTATTCTTTAGAAACAGCAAACAAGAAAACTGAGCATCGTCTCACACCTTCAGTGAAAATGAACTTGCCAGCAAGCTGCATGCATTTGGATGAGGTAGTAAAAGGTCAGATGGATTTGCAGCTCTAGTGGATAACTTAATTTCTCCCTGAGCAGAAGGTTGCAAATTCCTGAACAGAACTCTGACTCACTGATAATGAGAATATTCCAGGAATATCATGTTTGTGTTCTACCCCTGAATATATGTTGATATTCCTACTCTTAAGAATAGAATTAGGAGGCTAGGGATTTGGGATGCTATTATTACTTAAAATGAGACCATGAGGATGAGAAAACATTAATGGGACTGGTGCACTCATAAAGGGATCACAAAAAAAATTTTCAGATAGTATCTATCTATAAAGAAGGATCAGAGTCCTCTCGAAGTACCAGGTTGGTTAGAAACTTGATTTTCAACAGCACAGCCTCCAAAACTATAAGAAGTAAATTCTTAAAAAAAAAAAAGAAAGAAAAGAGTCAAGAAGTCTCTAGTATTTTTATTCTCACAGCTTCAAAATTATCAACACAGTTAAATAATATATTTTATAGTTGTAAGTATCTACAATGTAATGCTTTGCTGCACAACAGTAGAAAATCAATTTAGATATTTTATATGAAATTATGACATGCCATTTTCTTATTGGCACATAATGTACCCTACTTACTTTTAACAGCTTAGTTGAAAACCTGAGCCCATTCCATAGACATGCTTTATAAAACAAAACACACCTGTGAGGCATGGCTGAGGAGTCCAAGTGAAGCTCTACATTAGGATTTTGCAAAGCCCCTTTGGATATCCCCATAGAACAGGCTCCAAAGAAAAAGAGAGTGTCATGTGTATGTTTTGTTTTTATTTTTTTCCTCAAGATATGCAACTCATACTCTTATTTCAATAAGACTATGTTCCCTGTTCTAATGGCATCATGCTGAAGAGAGAAAATAATCATGCAAATTCTCTCTACCCCAAGAAGAATTAAATAGGCTACCTATATTTATCTCTGTTCTCCCCACAAAAATACCTTGAAGTGACACAATAGAGTGTTCAGCTTAGGCTAACTGAAGAGTGACAGTTTTCTCCTTCTGCAGGAAAAGGATAATCAGCTTCATTAATCCATTCAGACCTCTAGGGTATCATTTATTAAATTGCTCCCAATGTGCCTTGTTCACTCCCAGGAAATAATTTACATACTAGGGAAATTTGATTCACTATCAAGCATATCCCATTTTAAACAATTCTCATTTTCATTCCTTGGTGGAAGGTAATAACTTATGCAAAATATGTGCAGGCATAGATTATGCCATGCTGGGAAATTATTTAAGTATTGCTTTCAGGATACCAATATCCCCCATGAAAATATCTGCAATACACAATTCAGTGAATTTAATGAGAATTTTCTTCCCCTAAGTTTTTCTTGCCCTACTCCACCCTACCCTTCAAAAGAGAATTGAAAGCAATTTTTTTGTAAAGTATTAAAAACCAGTAGTGCAAGCTAATTGTCCAACAAAAGTGCAATTAACTTATTTATTTGCCTCCATCTTTAAAAGGATTCACAGCTGAGACGACATCAGCCATATTATTAATGTATGAAATCCACTGAATTTTGTGTCTCATTAGTAATACCATGTTTCAATGCGTCAAGTTTACGCCATTTTACAGAACAAGATGTGTATAGTATTAACACATATGCATGCTTATCGTGAGCCTGCGTGTAGTTATCATTTGTTATATGTATCTTCATTATAAAATTCATTTAGATAAAACTTTGGGGTTGCTACTACTATATCAGTTGAAGATGAAGTTGAGGTGACTTGACTAAATACAACCCAAACTGGCAAAGTAACATTTAACGTTAAGTAAGACGAATATGATTGTTTTTAAATTTAAAAACAATTGTAAATATTGAACTCCTTCAGAGACAGTTGATAAACTTCATACTGTCCATGTGTTGACTAAAAAGACATTTCAATTAACAACAACAAAAAAAAAACAACTTTTTTTTCATTTCTCGGCTACTCTCTCTTGCTTTGGATTGATAATGAATGATTTCAGCTGAGAAAAATTAAATCTGTTTCAGAACTTCTACTAACCAGCTTTTTGGCCCTGAACCTTAGTTATATTCCCTGAAAATAACTTGATGGAGATTATTCTACTTCCCTTCCACAAAATATTTATCATTTCATTATAAATTACCTAGGATTTGAGTGGGAATATGACAAGATAAAAATGCCTCTCTAACCTGTCCTTTCCAAAAGAAATCATATTCCGTAATTATCGTTGGGAACATATTTTATAAAGCATTGGATGGATTAAATCTAACATACTGAATATGTCCCCCAAACCTGTCAAATATCGCACTTCATCTGTAATTCCAAAATATTGCTTTATCAACATATAAAATCAGAGCTTGAGTTGTCAATATGGTAGACAGCTGCAGATTGAATGCCATTTCCCCCAAAACATAATTCTTCCCTGTTGTAACAGAATCTTTAGATCAAATTAATAAAGACTGAGCATCCATCTCTATCTCTAGCCTTAGAATAGCAATTTCTCCAGTGCTATGAAGCTTACAGCACTCCCCCTGCTGAAACCAGCAATGTATTTAAGTCTAAATTTTTATACTATTTAAGCATGAATACCTTAGAGAACTGAGTTTGTGCAAAGAAGAAGTATTTTAGACTCTTTTCTGAAAGCACAAATATACAGCCATGCTGAGATTTTAGTAACTGGGAAGTTGGGAAATGAGAGTGTCAACAACGTGACTCAAGGAGCATTTCCGTTCTTGTGGTGATGGTTATCAGAGCTATTCTGTTATCATTTTCTCCCTTGACTGGTAATTTTTTTTAATTATATCTGTTATTATTAGGAGTGGTGAGAGGCCACTTTCCTTTGTGTGTAGAGGTCAAAGAACTACTTGTGGAGTCTATTCTCCACTTTGACCTTTATGGGGATTCTTGAAATCAAACATTTCATTGGCTGTGTAGCAAAGGTCTTTACCTGCTGAGCCATCTTTCAGGTAAACTAGTCTACAGTTTCACACCTAAAGTGCCTTTTTAAGATGTGTGTGTGTGTGTGTGTGTGTGTGTGCACACACGTGCGCGCATGCACATGCATATATGTGTGACTGAAACATTTACTCTTCCAAATGTAAGTAAATAACTGTTTAATATTAGCTACATTTGCCAAACAATGATGTAAGATAAGTAGCCTTCCACAGGTTTGAAGAGGGTTCAAAGCAAATGAGAACACAAATGTTGCCATGTCAAAGCTGAGGATCTGAAGGCAATGGCGGATGCTCATGCAAGATGTAGAAACCATACCCTTTCAAAAACCAAAGCTCATAAATGGACCTGTTTAGAAAAGGTAAACTAAGTACTTAAGGTGATGTCAATAAAATCACAAGAAAAAGAGATCCTCATGCACATCTTGTCTGTCAACCATGAAGACCAATTTAGTAGATGAAAAGTATTTGTAGATAAAAGTGTTTTTTTTTTAAATCCCAGGAACAAGTAGAAAGATGATATATAATACATATTTTTCTGTTGTGTGGAAAATACCTACTACTTCAGTGCTTGGTTTTAAAAATTTATCTGTTTATATAAACTGTGCAAGAAAAGGATATGAAAATATTAACACTTCTTGAAAAACAAAATTATGACTTATAATTATTTTGTTTTCACTGTAATCTAGTTCCAAAAGGGATACAAGATAGTCAATGGCTGTCTTGTTATAATCTTCAAAGGAGATAGAGATTTTTTTGGGGGGGGACCAGAATGGGACAGAGGATTCACTTTTGTGGTACTCAGTCTATGGTGACAAGAAGATATGCTATACATCATTTTAAAGGGAATTGGAAAGATACAATGTTTAATTTGATTTCACCTTCCTAGAGAAGTGGTTTGAAGGAAATGCTACAGAATGAATGATAAGAAGCATGAAAGACTAGTAGTCAATGAAAAAGATATTATTCCATATTTCTCCTGTATTTTAGTTAGCACTCAGCTGAAGGCATAGTAAGCCAAATAACTCAAGAAACTATGGAATCATAGAATATAGAGTTTTTGAATATGTTATATAGTGACAGATATTCCATAATCTTATTATTGAAAAAGGCAGTAAATAATTACTCCATACTTCTGAATAAAATTTGCACATTTTCAGGTATTTGGAACAGTATTAGGTTAATTTATAATTCTATGAATAATGGCCAAGGAATAAATGAGTTAAATACGTAAGTTTCTTTTAAGTGAATTGTATTTGACAAATTGCTTTTATGACAAATGTGTTTTCTGTGTTTAATATCTTGAAATGGAAATTGAGTTCTCTTGCTGTTTATTCTGGTGATCATCCTATAAGCATGTTAGATACTTCTAGGGGTTTTATAAAATAACTTTTAAATCTACTGTTCTATCTTGGATTATCCAAGAATCAGTCATTAGTCTTCATTTGCTGCCTCTGCTGGGCCTCTACTATTCCTTTATTTACCCCAAAAGCCTAGAATTATCCAGGATGCTTTCTCGTACTTATTCAGGTCATGCACAAATGTAGTATTTAAAATTCTGAAAACACTCTCAAGTTTTGTTGGAGATTCAGGTTAAGTACTAGAAAACACAGTTCATATCAAGTCCTTCATTATACCACCTTTTAATATACAGTGGTCACCGACACTTGATAATCCTTTATAGCAATAAAACTCAGTCTAGTATTCTATATGCAAAAGAAGCAAAATACCATTCAAGTCCTAAGCTACTGTGTAGCTAGAGTTTTCCTGCCTGGCCCACAGTCAGGACAAATCTTTGTCACCCGCCAGTCCCACAGCTGCTCAGACCCAACCAAGTAAACACAGAGACTTATATTGGTTACAAATTGTATGGCCGTGGCAGGCTTCTTGCTGACTGTTCTTACAGCTTAAATTAATCCATTTACATTAATCTATAACTTGCCACATGGCTCGTGGCTTACCGGCATCTTCACATGCTGTTTCTCATCATGGCAGCTGGCAGTGTCTCTCTCTCAGCCTTCCACTTCCCAGCTTTATTCTCCTCCTTGTCCCGCCTATACTTCCTGCCTAGCCAGTGGCCAACCAGTGTTTTATTTATTGACCAATCAGCAACACATTTGACATACAGACCATCCCACAGCACTACTGTCTGCCTGTTCTCCCCCTCAACCCCCATAACATACATTTACATAAAGCCCTTTCAGAGAACACTGTTATATAGTCTTCTCAAAGCCTGTGTCGTTCTAGTAAGAGTAACATCAATAGTAAACAACAAACACTAACAAGCTAGCCAAAATCTTAAATGAGTGAAAAATATTGAAGCAACAGTTCATATCCATTGAGTGTTCATTCTCAGAACAAACCAATTTACATTTCTCAACAGAACACTTATTGTTTAGGCTTGAAGCTTTTGCAATTAAATAGAGAATAGATACATTTTTATTAAAAAAAATAGATCGGATCCTCATTTTGTTATTTATTTTATTTGATGATTGCTCTGGGATAATGCTTTTGTACACTGATTTAATAAAACACTGATTGGCCAGTAGCCAGGAAGTATAAACAGGGTGAGCAGACTAAAGGAATGCTAGGAAGAGGAAGAGCCAAGTCAGGAATCACCAGCCAGACACAGAGGAAGCAAGATGACAAGGCAGAACTGAGGAAAGGTACCAAGCCACGTGGCTAAGCATAGATAAGAATTATGGATTAAATTAAGTGTAAAAGCTAGTCAGTATTAAGCCTGAGCAAATATCCGAGAAGTTATAAATAATATTAAGCCTCTGTGTGATTATTTTATAAAAGGCTGCAGGACTATGAGTGAGAGATTTGTCCCGACCTTGGGTCAGGCAGGACACAGGAAATGTTCTGACTATAGATGATGCCCATGGCCCATGTTAGCATCAGGGTCATTGGAAACACGCAGTTCTGAGCCCAGCCCTGCTCTTCACTGGCCCTGGTATGGCTGGCCCTGCCCCTTGCTGGATACTCCAGCAGGTGAATTGGTCCTACCCATCAGGGGACAACTCAACACCCCCACACCCTGACACCCAAACTTGTACTTGGGAAAGATGGCTCCATCCCCACCACAGGCATGCACCTCACCTAGCAGCACTCTAGAGCTGACCCTGTATTAGGGATGGAGATGAACAAACACTGAGGGAGTAAAAACAGTAGCACTGACCCTACCCCTCTCAACTGCCATTGCAGGGGTGAAGGAATGATGCTCTCCCCCTCTGCCCCTTGCCATCTGTGGCAGGCAAGAGAGCTGGCCCAGGAGTCATGAGAGTGAGGGAATTAACCCTGTCCCACATCAGATGCAGCACACAGGAGAGCAGGCCCCCACCCTGACTGGTCAACACACTAGAGCTGACCCTGTTGTAGGGCAGGAGAGCTTTCCCCTCCACTTCCCTTATATTCCCCCTACAATAATCTAGAGAGAGGACCCTGTACCTTGTGGTGATATTTTATTTGTGTTCTTACAAATAAAACTTTTTTGGGAGTCAGAGAACAGAACAGTCACTAAATTAGACATAGAGGTCAGACAGTGGTGTCACACACCTTTAATCCTATCACTGGGGAGACAGGGATCTGTCTGGATCTCTGTGAGTTCAAGGCCACATTGGAAACAGAGCCAGGTATGGTGGCACATACCTTTAATCTCAGCACTTGAGATCTCCTATCTTCGTTTGCGAAGGATGCATGCCTTTTATCCCAGGATGTGATGGCAGGAAGCAGAACGGTATATAAGACATGAGGACCAGGAACTAGAAGCGTGTTAGCAGCAGTTCAGCAGAGACCCATTGGGATGAGGACTCAGAGGCTTTCAGTCTGATGAAACAAGATCAGCTGAAGAGTTGGTGAGGTGAGGTTGGCTGTGGCTTGTTCTGTCTCTCAGATCTTTCAGAATTTACCCTAATATCTGGCTCTGGGTTTTTTTTTTTTTTTATTAATAAGACCTTTTAAGATTCATGTTACATGGGGGCTCCTCAGCTATTGGTTCACAGTTCGTGTGTTTTGGAAGCCACCAGGCAGTGGAACCGGGACCTATTCTTGGTGCATGAGTAGGCTTTTTGGAACCTAGGGCCTATGCTGAGACACTTTGCTCAGCCTTGGTGTAGGGAGAAGGGGACTGGACCTGCCTCAACTGAATCTACCAGGCTGGGCTGACTCCCCAGGGGAGACCTTGCCTTGGAGGAGGTGGGAATGGGGGTTGGATTTGGGGGGAAAGCTGGGGGGTGGAAGGAGGAAGGACATGGGAATCCGTGGCTGATATGTAAAATTAAATTAATTATAAAATAAAAATACTTTTAAAAAAGATTTATGTTACAGTACCTTGCCTGGGCAAAACAGTAGAGCTGGCTCCCCCATGGTGTGAGGGAGAGGGACCTGGATCTGAGAACCTAAGAGCAGGAGAACTGGCCAACTCCTTGCTACAGGCTGCAGTGGGTGAGCTAGCCGGGTACCTACAATGAGGGAAAGCTGGCAGGATGACCAACCACCCGGGCCCAGAACCAGGGCTATGTGTTGACTCACCCCAGCGTCTACACCAAATCCGTGAGCTATAGGAGCATGTGAAGAGGACAAACCTACAGATCCAAACAGCGGGACTACCATGACAGGACAACAATAACATACCCAAGAGGAGTCCCAGTGAGAGCCTATTATTGGTGGTGTATCAGAAACCAGATGCCTTGGGCCAGACAGATGACTTATGGCAATGAACACTTGCAAGTTACAAAGATGAATAGACGAAAGTGTAAACTACATGACTCAAAGGACCACAGGACAGATTCCATGACAAAATTCTTTTCTTCTTCTTCTTCTTTTTTTTTTTTTTTTTTACTTTTTGTTTTTGTCTTTCGTTTGGTTTGGTTTCGTTTTCAGGTTTTCTTTTAAATTTGGTTTTGATTTGTGGGGAGGTTTCAAGGTCAGAGGGCAGATTCAAGGAGACAGGGAGATAAGCAGGACTGGGATGCATGATGTGAAATCCACAACGAATAAATAAAAGTTAAAAAACATATTTTTTAGAAAAATTGAATATTCATATCAAATATTCCAGAAAAAAATATTTTATTTATTGGAAAACACTGTACATTTACATAATATATTTTAAAACTTTTATTTTGATATTGTAACCATACATTTTTAGATTATAAAAGAGTTACATTTCTCCCTTCAATATCTTTTCTCAAAACCCTTTCATATACTCCTCTCCATTCTGTGTGCCTGTAGATAGATAGATAAATAGATAGATAGAAAAATAGATAGATAGATAGATAGACAGATGATAGATAGAAGATAGGTAAATAGATAGACAGACAGACAGATAGATAGAAAGAAGATAGGCAGATAGAGAGAAGATAGGTAGATAGGTAGATAGAGAGAAGATAGATAAACATGTAAGTAGAAGATAGATGATAGATAGATAGAGGTAGGGGGAGGTCTCTGAGATAAGTTGAGAGCCATACACATCTATGGGTATAAACACAAATCTTTTGAAGTCAGTTTGACATCATGGCTTATGATCTCTTCAGTCATGGGCTTTTGACTAATTTAACCATTCCAGGTATGACATTCATTCAGTGGGTCATGCCTCATATCCAATCAGAATGCATCTGGTTATCTTTAAAATCACCTTTGACACTATTGTCCCAGTGATTGGAATATGTAGAGTCCAGAACTGGGAGAGATTACTGAAATATTTTAACCACTGAAGCTGCATAGCACTTTCAGACATTATGAAAGCTTGACAGTAGGAAGAGTTTACTGCTCCATTGAAGTTAATTTCTTTATGCTTTGTCTTCCAATAGAGAGGTATTTTCAGCAATATAGTCTGACCATCTAGTTATGATAGGCAAACAAGAGCAATAGCCATGCCTTGTGTGGCTCTGGGTGTCTCTGACATCTCCTTGCCAAATACTTTACTGAGAAGTATTCTTTGCCTGGTACTGAGATTTTCCTCTAATAACTAATGTCTTCTGGTAGAAGCATTCCTCATCTATGCAAGGTGTTTCTGTTCAAACTCTTTTTGTATATTTGTATTTAAACATATTTAAATAGAATGTAGTAGATTTCTATAAGGCTCCTTCATGTGTTCTTAGTTTGACTTAGCACAACCTGTAACTGCTCCTCTCTCTAACCCCTCTAGCTTCATTTCAGGTTTAATAAAGCTAATTTCCTTCATTTTCCTTTCATGTTGCCTATGTGCTACTATCCCCTAAAAATTAAAATCTATTTCTAGCTCCTGCTTGCTCTCTTTCTGCCACCATCTTGGCTCCTTGTTCTCCACAAAAATTGCCTGGTGAAGCCACTGAGACTGTCCCTGCTACAGAGAAGGAGGTGCCACAGCCTCAGGCTGAGACAGGGTCAGGAACAGAATCTGACAGTGATGAATCAGTACCAGAGCTCAAGGAACAAGACTCCACACAGACAGTTCAGCTGGTGGCCACTGAAATCAATGAAGAACCAGTCAGGAAAGCCAAGCAGAGACGGAGCGAAAAGAAAGCAAAGGAAGACTATGTCTAAACTGGGTCTTCGACAGGTTACAGGGATTACTTAGAGTCGCTGTCCAGAAATCTAAATATATCCTCTTTGTCATCACAAAACCAGATGTCCACAAGGGCCCAGCTTCAGACACCGACATAGCTTTTGGAGAAGCCAAGATTGAAGATTTGTCTCAGTTATCAGCTGAGCACAGTTATCAGCTGCTGAGGAATTCAAAGTTCAAGGAGAAGCTGTTTCAAACATTCAAGAAAATACTCAGACTACCACCATACAAGAGGAGAGTGGGGAGGAAGAGGTTGATGAAACAGGTGTGGAGGTTAAGGATGTAGAATTCGTCATGTCACAAGCAAATGTGTCAAGAGCAAAGGCAGTCTGAGTCCTGAATAACAGTAACGATATTGTAAATGCTATTATGGAATTAATAATGTAACTATTTGACAGCAAAGACACTTCCCTTCTCCTCCCCCTTCCCTGTTTTTCGGTGTTTTGAAAGTGGAATTATAGCTTGGTTTGACATTTGTACTGTCTTTATCACTGATAAAGTTATGGCTTCTTGTTGGATTAAAAAAAAAATCTATTTCTATGCTCATGAGCTCCAGATATTTATTCACCTTGTAGATATTGAAAAGTGAGTTAAGTGGTATTAATTTTTTAGTAATTGCTTATTATTACACAAATAATTCATAATATAATTAATTATTTAGAAAATCATGGAATGAAAATCACAATTCCATGAAATGAATGTGGCATGCATTTATGCATATAACTATTAATAACTAAAGAATGTGCTATATGGAAGTACATTCATAAGGATTGTTTTATTAGATCATATAATTAAATGATTTTAGTAATGGTGCTAGTTCTTTATGTGGTCATAATGGCTTTTGAGTTACCTATAGTTGAGCATTGGCTGATAAATCCAAAGCAGCAATGGTCAACTTCTTACCATCCACCTAGTATCAGGAGGTAAAAAGATGAGCTAGATTGTAACATGTGCTTCTTTCTCAAGGCAATATGAACTATAAAACTTAGATGACCTTGAAATCAGGAGTGAATAGCCTACTTAGGACTATAAGATTATAAGTATTTTATAAAATTATAATATCTTTAAAATATGGAATGCTTTTTTACCTTCTGGCAAGATTTCTAAGTGGCCTGATAAAAGCTATACAATATTTTGGTGGTAGTGGTAGGGTTCTGGGTAAATGGATATAATTCATTAACTGCTTCAGATAACTTTTAAAAAAGAATTTTAAAAGTAATGAGGAAGTATTATTTATTTACTTAGGAGTACATTTACTGAATGAAGAACTCATGCTTTTAACTAAGAAACTGCCATATCTACTTAAGAAAATGTACTCACTATGTAACATTTGTTAACAAAACCAACAGACAAATACATTTTGTGCCTCACTGATTTTTCTAAGTGATCTATTCAAATCGACGATGAGATCTGAATGAAAGAGAGAATGAATACAAGCTAAAAATAAAATTAAAACATGGATTTTGACAAGAAGCTACACATTCAGGTGCACATAAACAATTTCATAAAATATTTCTATAGTATTTTCTGAAATAATTTCTTAATTGTTCATTATCTTGGACATAAATGAGATTTCTTTGATTATTTTTCTGTAATATGTTATGATATTAAAAATTACAACACATTCCTACATCAGTCCACAACTGTTGTTAATGTTTTATAAGGTTGGCTTTTACAATGTTGATTATTACTCATTGATTAGGAACACCACAGTAGTATAAGACAACAGTGTTCTTTAAGGAACAGAATTTGAAATAGATTCAAGAAATTTAAATATAAACTTATGATAGATAAAATAGGTTAATGTGTAGCTAGCATGTTCACAGTCTTGTGGCTTGCATAGTGTTACCAGATTTGGCACAGCAAAACACAGAATGTCAACATAAATTTTAAATTCAGATGAACAATGGAAGGTTATATAGATGAATGACATGTATTTATTCTAATTAAATAGTCTTTGTTTATTTTAACATTCAAATACCTAACCAGGTTTAAGGTTGTTTGCCAACTCTCAGCACACAGCTATGTAACATGATATAGAAAACAGTATTCCTAAGAAATATTGTTTTTTCAGAAAAGTATTAAAGTTAAATTTTAGAGCAACTAGTATGAATTCATTAAAGTTATTGTAAAATTAGCATTCCTAATTACAAGTCAGAGTGTCTATTTGCATTAAAAACAAATATTTGTATGTATTTATTTCCTTTTCAAAATTTACTTTTGTTCTTATTAGACAATAAGACTATTAGGTTCTATAGAAGATACTTTATTTAATTATGGTTTAATATCACAAAGATAAAATATGTTGGTAATTACTTGTTTGTTTTAATGAATAAAACAATATTGTGTATCTACATTGATTCTTGCATTACAAATTTAAATCTCCGTAGTCCAAGATGTAAGTCTTGTCAACACATAAATGTTATCAAACAGCTATGTATTTATTCAACAATATATTAATAAAACATTTTAGAGAGTCTATGAATACTTTATACTCTTCCCTTCTCCTAAATATTAAGCAGATATTGCTTTATCTTTCAGCTTCAAGATTAAATTGATAACTTTGATATTACATCTATTTACATTTGCAAACTTGATAAAAGTATTGCCGTAAAATTTTTTCTCTAGGTTTTTTTTTAATTTGTGAAAGTCTCTACCTAAGTACATGAAATAAGAGGCAGCTTTCTGTTTTGCATTCTTAAGTTTAAATTGATGGAATTCATTTTCCACAGAAATAAAGGTCAATGAAATGTAATTAAAATGCATCCATGTACTTGTGCTCTCTTTGATGTGTGGCATTGTTAGGGACAAGAGTGTCAAAACAAGATTGCCTTGGTTTAGTTCATAAGATGCTGTTTACTAGATGAGCAAATCTGGACAGAATATGTATGTGCGTATGCTGCCATTATTTCATCTGGAAACTGGAAATATTAATAATTATACTTAATATGTCCATGGTATATCTTTTTTATAAATATTTAAATTTTTATTTAAGAAATTTTTATTCATTTTACATACCAACCACAGATCTCCTCTGATAATATTTTTATTTAATTTTTTTCATTTTACATACCAACCCCTGTTCCCCTTCTCCTTTCCCCCACCTCCCCTCAATCCCACCCCCATTTACTCCTAACAGGGGGCAAGGCCTCCCTTAGGTAGTTAAACCTGGTTGGGGTGTTACACCCATGTCACAAAACTCCCAGAGACCACCAAGGAACTGATTTCTGATGCAAGCACATAAGGGTCATTTTATTGTCAGGTTTGAACCTAGACCACCACTCAGCAGATGGAGGGAAAGGCAGTGGCAGTGGCAGGCTCAGGGGTAGGAGGGTTTTTAAAGGAAAAAAATGTAAGCCAGGAATTTCATGCCTTGACATTTTTGGGATTGGGTAGAAGGGATAGGGGGCAAGCTGATTTTCTGAAACTATTGGTCTAGACTTTCAGCAGGAAACTACATTTGAAACTATTTTTTTTTTTTTTTTTTTTTTGGTTTTTCGAGACAGGGTTTCTCTGTGTAGCTTTGCGCCTTTCCTGGAACTCACTTGGTAGCCCAGGCTGGCCTCGAACTCACAGAGATCCGCCTGGCTCTGCCTCCCGAGTGCTGGGATTAAAGGCGTGCGCCACCACCGCCCAGCTATTGGGTTAGACTTTTTGTGTGAATCCACAACCTGCTGACAGGATATCTGGATATCTGCAAGAGCCATAGATCACCATGGAATATATTAAATAGTGTATTTCTAAAGTATATTCATACAATTTAAAAATCAATATTAGCCGGGCGGTGGTGGCACACGCCTTTAATCCCAGCACTCGGGAGGCAGAGCCAGGCGGATCTCTGTGAGTTCGAGGCCAGCCTGGGCTACCAAGTGAGTTCCAGGAAAGGCGCAAAACTACACAGAGAAACCCTGCCTCGAAAAACCGAAAAAAAAAAATCAATTTTAATTCACTGATGTAAACCCTCTAGTTTGGCTCAAGATATTCGGGTTTACATAGTGAGATACAGCTTCTATATTTATTGTTTCTGAAACTAGAAAGTATATACATACATACTTACCTCTCTACAATATATGTGTTGCCAAAGCACTCATTAATCATAACTTCAAACTGCTACCGAATTCTAGTCATCCTGCCTTGTAGCTGAACCTTGTTCCATAACACCTAAGAGCTTCAATTTCTAAAAAAAAAAAAAAAAAAAAAAAAAAAAAAAAAAAAAAAACCTTGATAGGAATAAACCTAGTCAAGAGATGTAATTGTTCTGGGTCTGAATCCACATTTTACATTGACACACATTTTAGATATTGAGGGAAAATGATTTAAAAATTAAACTTCATATTATAACATAAAACGATATTACATAATGTACTTTTTATGAAGTTATAAGAGTATCATATTTCTTTTTAAAACTTTTTAATTGAAAATAATTCTTCTCTCAAACAATGATTCTTATCCCCAGTTTCCCTTCCCTCCACTCCTTCTAGCTCCCCCACCTTCCCACTTCCCATGTCCACTCACCTTAGGTTTTCTCTTCACAAAAAAGCAGGCCTCAAGAGTCCACAACAAACCACAACAAAATAAAAAACAGGAAAAGGCTAAATCCTCTTATCGAGGCTGGACAATGCAACTCAATAGGACGCAAAGAGTCTCAAGAGCAGGCAAAAGAATCAGTTATACCTGCTCCCACTATTAGGAGTCCCACACAAACATCAAGCAAACAGCCATAACATACACTCAGGGGACCTTGTTCAGACCCATATGGGCCATGTGCTTGCCTTTCAGGCTTTGTGAACCCATGTGATCCCAGTCTAGTTGATTTGGTAAGACATGTTCTCCTGATGTCCTCCATCCCCTCACACTCCAAAAGTATAGTGTTTCCTCCCCATCTCTGAGGGGAGGGACTCTATGGATTCTAATCTAGACTTTCTCTCTCTCTCTCTCTCTCTCTCTCTCTCTCTCTCTCTCTCTCTCTCTCTCTCTCTCTCTCTCTCTGCCTAACAACTGGTTGTGGATCTCTGCACCAGCTCCCATTTATTGCCAGAGAAAGGCTCTCTGATGATGATTGGACACAGCACTGATCTATAGGTATAGCAGGATATAATTAGGAATCATTTTTGTTGTTTTGTTTTTTGACAGTCATGTTTGGTTCAACCTTATGTCTCTGGGCTAACCAGGCTCTTGTTCCTGGCCATCCAGGCAATGTAGGACGTTGGCTCCCTTTAGTGGCATGGACATCAAGTTAATCCAAACATTGTTTGGCCTCTCCCACATATTCTTTGTCACCATTTCCCCAGCACATCTTGCAGAACAGAATCTAGGTGGATGGCTTTGTGGCTGGGTTGATGCCCAGGTTTATCTTTACATAGCCTTCAGAATACATTCTCCTGCCAAAAAGACTTGAATGCAGGGATGAATCTCCAAGCCCACATGAGGTTGATCTCTCATTATTCAATGCGCTGTGTGGAAGTTATCCTTGATGATGGGGCTCCACTGACAGTTTCCAGGTAGAGACCTTCTGTCCTAGTATCCAAATCCACAGCTGATAGAGTTATAATGTTCAAAAATATATAAATAACTCAAGAAACTAGATATCAAAGAATCAAATAATCCTATTAAAAATTCAGTACAGATCTAAACAGAGAATTCTCAATAGAGGAATATCAAATGGCTGAGAAACACTTAAAGAAATATTTAACATCTTTGCCATTGGGAAAATACAAATCAAAAAGACTCTGAAATTCCATTTTAAAGCAATCAGGATTGCTGAGATCAAAAACAATGCTCATGTTGGCAAGATTATGGAGCAAGGGGAACACTCCTCCGTTGTGGTAGGAGTGCAAACTTGTATAGCCACTTTGGAAATCATATTTGTTAATTCACATCAAAATTATAATAATCTAGGTTCAAATTACATGACATCCAAATACCATTATACCATTATTTTAAAACTCTTGATGTTTTGAAGTTGTTTATACTTTGTGTTTGTGTCACTTTATGTGTTTTACAGAGTATGTTAAGAAGGCAGATTCGTCATGATATTTCTTTATTTTCTTTACATATTTATTTATTATGGTGATACATATGTTACTTAATGTATCTTGTACTGTGCACATGAAGGAGGCTACAGAAGTAAAAAGAAGGCATCAGATCCTCTGGAACTGGAGTTACAGAAAGCTGTAAGCTGCAATTTTGGTTCTGGGAAACAACTCCAGGCTTCTGCAAGAAGGAACAATGTTCTGAACCATGGAGCAAATTATCAAGCCCCAAAAGAAATATTCTTAAATCTAAGTGACAAGGTAAACAAACATCTTTGTTACTTTTATATCAATATTAACATATTGAAATATATGACATATATTTACTAAACATATCTTACCTGGTTTTATTGTTACTTTTGTCATTGTTATTTTGATTTCCTTTTAAAATATTGTATATTTAGGTGTACTGCAAATCTCTTCAGGCCTGTAAATAACAAGAATATAATTATCATTGGATAGCGCAACAAATAGCCAGTGTTTGGCATGAAAGAAAAAAAAAAGGATGTGACATACTAATATACTACTGATATTACATTTATGTCAATGAATGCTAGATATCATAAAAACATTAAAAAGAAATCACCAGGTGGAATAAAGCTTAAATACTTCTCTAAGTGTCTCATTACTTATTCAATTCTTCTTGACATCAGTCTTCCTACATTTTAAAAAATTCATCCAAGTTACTCCAATATCCTCAGTTCATCCATAGAGTCTATATCTCTTTATATGACATAAACCTACTTATTTTATTTTTGAACATAGCCATACTTGGTTTATCCATCTATCACTCTTCACCTGTCATCAGAAGACATCTCCAAATTCTTTGATCCTTATCATCCTTTTTACAACTATTTGTACTTTATCTTAGGAGGATAGCATTTTTTTCATTCTTAAATGGTTATAAATTTAAAATAATAATCATTGTACACTTCAGAATCCTTCATACAATGTGTTAAGGTCTCTTGTCCACTCTGTGGCTTACTTTTCCCAACTTTCCAAATCATTTAAGCTGTCAAATGGTTTTCTCTAGGTTCAGTGACACTTATCTTCTTAAGATTCTGCCCAGTCTACCATTTGGAGATAGTTTCTGGCTTAGAGATGGAGTCTTGACCTTTGTAGGTCTTGAGTGTGTGTCGGATATCTGCAAGGAGCTGGGGGAATGGAAACCATAATCATAATATATTGTATGAAAAATACATTTTTCAATTTAAATTTGTGGGAAAAAAGATTATTTAAGAAAAGAATTCTGTCCAGGCTGCCAAGTCATTTTTTCATATTCATTGATCAGTTGCTGAATCTTTATTCATCATAAAATTTTAAAACTCTTTTATGCCATGATATGACGCATTTAATAACTAGTTCTCTCAGTACCTAGGTATTTCCTCTATTTTTTTTCAGTTTCTCTCACATCACAAACCAGAACTAGATATGTCCAACAAACCCACCATGTTCTTTTCTACCACTTAAGAAAATACTATCTCTTCTAGTTTTCTACATCACTTTTTTGTAGAATCATAATCTTAGCAGCATTTTTTACCAGCTTATATTCTCTATACTTCTACCAAACACAAAGTTTTTCACTGTGGTTCTTACTTTCTTGTTTTCTACCTACATGGAAATTGTTTGAGAAGAAAACATTGAACCAATCCATCCATCCACATTGTTGAAGTATGCTTTTCATGGACTGCTTTAAGCTTAAATTTAAAACAGTCAATCTACATTAGGAAATTTTATTTGGTGTACCATTTTGTCTCCATTAAGTTAGTTACATTTTGCTCTCCAATATCTTCATTATACTTTTACATTTCCTCTGCCACATTTTCTTCTATCTTCATTTGTAATGAAGGTTTTTTAATCTCAAAAACATAAAATGGAATTCAAAAATTCTGTAGTCTGTTATTTTTGCCACTTTGGTCAGTTGTGGGTCTTTACGCTAAATAAAATTTCTTCCAAATGGAAGATTCTCTGATGAGAGTTAAAATATTAATTAATCTATGAATATAACAATGAGTCATTAAAAATTGCTTTATGACTTTATCCATTTGGCCAAATAAGAGCAAATTTCTCCTATGGTCTCTTACCTGTCTACAGGCTCGTGGTGCAGTAATGATACCAGACATGCGTTTAATCTCATAGGGTAGTACCACTGTGGAAGAAGAGGTGGGAAGAGAATAGAGAGTTAATGGATAACTATGAAGAAACAGTGTAATCTTTACACAGTAGGACAGCTGTATACACAGACTCACAGGGAATATAACAGCGTACACAAAACTGTGCAAGCCTAAGGTAGACAAAAATCCCACTGTGGAGAGCGGAGCTTCTGAGAAAGGAAGACTCAGTTTTCTCTAAGAGTCTAAGCTTGTAGCCCTTAGCAAGCCAATCACATCCCAGTGGAAGACTGGAAACTAAAGGTTTGTGTGGCAACAAAAATTGACCTGTACTTGGGAAAACGGCACAAAGTTAGGTGTCTGGAAAATGAGGTGTTAATCGGGGAAAATTTTCAAAAGGCAGGGCAAGTATGAACCTAGCATATTATATAAAACTGTCAAAAAACTTTTTATTTTTTTTTAAAGTATCATTTCATTGATCACATGGAGTATGAGCTTTATCATTCTGTCATGACCAACATTCCAGCCATGTTCAGACTCACTGCATACTCTTCATTTGTTTGAGACAGTGTCTCATGGAACATAGTCTGGCCTCAAGTAGCCATGGAAGAGAGGCTGGCTTTTAATATCTCACTCTCTTGCCTCAACCCTTTAAGTGCTAAGATGACATGCATGTAAGCCAAACCTGGATTTGCCTCACATAGTTCATAGAACTTTACTTTGTGAGATTGTTTCCTGCCAATAATTATCAAAGGATATTTCTTCCATATTTTCCTTGCAATTTACCCTCCTTATATTGCTCATAAGCCACACTCCAAAAGTAGACACATACCTCTCTCTTTGCCTTCTGTCTTTTCTTTTTCCATTTATTTCACACACACAATATAACATTTCACATGATAAAGTGCTGAGACATTCTCTTCTGCCAATGACATTTTAAGATACTTAATCCAATTTCCAGCATACCCTTTAGAATCCTTGTCAAGGGCACCTGGAGCATGCTCTATGCCAAAATCAATGGAAGTTGCTTTGTCTTCATTTTTGAGTCCTTCTCTGCAATGTTGAATTCATTTGATCTCCTCTAAATATCTCTGATATTTTTCACTCATTGCTACTATGTATTTTCTAATAGTCTCTTTTTCTGAGTATTCTTGAAATTCTGGACTATTCTTGAATAAGTCTCTGGAGCCTGTCTGTTTGATTCTTCTACATTTAAGTTGCTTCTTTACAATAGGTCACTCATCTACATTTAATTTCTACCAAAACACCAATTATGCAGCTTCCTATTGCTCCTTAAAATCCAACTTTGTGAAATTTAAGACATATTGTAATTACACTAAGATATTACTAACTAATGTTTTATTATTTTATAGTTTTTTTTAAAGAGAAGATTGAATGCACTACAGGTTTATTTATTGAGTAGTTAGAATGCCTACCCATAGATGATTACCAATCATATGTAATTGCATTTCATTAATCCCCTTGCCCATGCCTTGACATCCCAGGTATCTCATTCTTATTAGATTATAAAGGAGTTTTCTGATACTCTAGAATAAATTTACAAATACACCGTGCCTTATTGATACTACTTAGAGTTGTCCTTGGGATTTCTTATCCAGTTGAGTTAGCTCATATAAAATGCAGATTCTTTGTAATTATCACATGAAACATGTGTATCTATGTTTCTGTAGTTAAGAACCACTGAGTTCTGGTAGTAACTTGCCCACCACTGTAAAATTTATAAACTTTGTTATCCCATGTTTGGTTTCAGTGTTGTTATCAATACTGTTTGCTATGTTACATATCTGACTGAAGGACAAAGTGTGACTAATGGTACCATTATAAACTACAATCTAGGAAGTATAAGATTGCTCTTGTAAACAGCTTTTTCTGTGAAATCATAAGGAACTGAGTTCAAAACTACATAGCACTCATATAGAATGTCACCTAAATTCATCCACATGCTTGTAACCCTATTAATGTGAAGAGAAGAGACATGAGAATTTCTGAGGCTGACTGGATAAAAGCTTAACTCCAGTTTTAGTGAGAAATACTTTCTTAAAGGGACAAGGTAGAGATTAACAGAGTAGAGAATTCAATGTCTTGTGTCATCTTCAAATAAACATGTGTGTTTACCACATGCATATACAGCACACACATGCAGTCACACAAACACACATACATAAATATAAGAAAAATTTATTTAAAATGTTGTTAGGAACGTCTCCTAACATAACAGACTGTAATACACATTCACATTGTGCCATGCCACTAATTTTTAGTAAAAGTACACATGTATTGTATTTAACATACTGATATTAGTATACCTTTGCTTAAATACAAATATTAATTTCTGTTACATAAAAATACAAATCTGATATAATTTTTGTATTTCATCTGAAAATCTTTTATTTACCCAAATTGTGAAGAAGAAAATAATTATAATTCATATATCCTGAATGCTTTTTCAAGACCCTTATATTTCATGAAAAATTTATTGCCCAAGTAGGTCTAACTGTGACATTCATGAAGAATTTTTTTTAAAAATCCTCTTCTATTATAATTCTTTTTCACAGAATATCTTAAAGCTGTGATGAGAATAAATCTTAGGAACAGCAAAAGCTATAACTAATCAGATTAAAGTAATATGTATTATTGTATATAATGCCTTAGTAAAATATTGTGTTATCATGCAAGCAAGAATCTTAATACTCAGAGAATTTTATTTCGCTAAGGTCCTAAGCATTCTAGTACACTCACCAGATGTATGCAACTATCTGATGGAAAACTGCTAATGCTATCACACAGAGAATTTCACACATCAGAGTGGTAAAAAAAGGTCATTTTATTGTCATGCAAACCACTAATTTAGACAACATACATAATTTAGAGAAGTTTCTGCCTCTACTACTATGCTGAATCTCATATGATTGGCTTTCCAGGGGCTAGAGCCATTTAATGGTGACAAGGGGTATCTTGTGGCCAACATCTTCTTCCCATAAGATTTCCACAAAAGCAAACAGAAAAGAAATCTCAGTGTACAGACAAGAAATATTCAGAAACAGAGAAGACTGTGAATGATGCTACTAAAGCCATAGACTCTCTGTGCCTGTGTGTGTGAATGATTCTACTAAAGCCACACACACTCTGTGTTTCTGATTTTCTTCTGTCATGGAGGTTTTTAAATTATGTTTTTGTTTTAATGTATAATTACGTCATTCTCAATGATGATCTGCCTACAAGAAACACTGATGCAATAATGGCACAGAATTTTGAAATTGCCAACCAGGATCTAACTTGATTGAAGTCTCATTCAGTGAGACCCAGAGTGAACAACATTGGGTGGCCAAGAACCAGAGATTAAACAGCACAAGGACATAGAAGAAACCAAAATACTGCTGCTCTACTAAAGGAATACAGAAACAAAATAACTCTTAGGAACATTCTGCTATACTCATAGATCATTTCTCAGCCTCCATCAGAGAAATTTCCTCCTGCAGTACATGAGAACAAATACAGAATCCCACAGCCATACAATGTGCAGAGAGTGAGAGGCCATGGGACACTCAGCCCTAAATGGGATGTCCCCAGCAAATCCATCCCCTTTGGACTCAGGAAACTCTGGAGAAGAGGAGGCAGAAGCAGTGTAAGACTCTGAGTGGGTGAATGGCAGCAAGGGAACAAGGCTCTCTAAACACATTGATTGTTTTAATTGATTGTATCTAAATGATTGATAACACGTAGGAAGTCACAGAGAGTTTGGCAGCATCACACTAAGGGACTGCCAGGGTATGCATTAGGTGGGATCCTATAGCTGAGCAAAGATGGGGACATAAGCCCCCACCTCTAACCCAGATGTTATTTCCAACCCATAAACAACTGTAAATGAAATATTAATTTTCTTCAAGGGAGTCTCACTAGAAAACAAAGGACTCTGAAGCGATGCCAACAGCCAACAGTAGATGGTCAACACAATACTAGCCCAAAGGCATCTTTGTAGCTTCTGTCTCCTAATGTTGTGTCTGGCATTTTCATATTGGTTTCCTTATGAATCTTTTGCAAATATATTGTGGCTTCTGGTTTGGGGATTTTAAGGGAATCCTGTGTGATAGAAAAAGTTTTTCTGCTTCTATATGACTTCCTTGTGATTTTCTTGGAATTGCATTCTTTCCATTTGTTTACTGTTAGTTTGATTTGCTTTCCGTTATATTTCTTTTATTATTATTCATGAGATGCCTCATTGTTTTCTACCTAGAGGAAGAAAGGATCTGGAAGGAAAATAAGGTGGGGAGGAACTAGGAGGATTTGGAGGAGTAGAAACCATAATCAGCATGTATTACAAATATAGTATGAAAAAGTAGAATGAAGTATGGTTTGAAATATAGACTATACAGAATATAGTATGGAAAAATATATTTCTAATAAAAGAAAAATTGCAGTATAATTACAGGATTCTTCTCTTACCTTTAGTGTTCCTTTTATATAGATGATTTCAGGGCTTACCACTTTGTAATGGATAACCAAATAACCAAAGAAATGGCTCATTCATGGTAAAGACTATTTTTCCCACTCTACTGTCTGACAAATATAGTCATTTTGGGTGAGTTTTCTTCCTAATCCAGAACAGAGTATAAAAGATTCCCAGTTTACTCTTCTTGGAGAATGCTTGTGAATAAGCTCTTTTTAAAGCTTTTATTAATTTTTTTGTGGATTTCACATTATGCATTGTGATCCCACTTATCTCCCCATCCCCTGGCATCTGCCCTCTGCCCTTGCAACCACCCACACAAGACAAAACCAAATTTAAAGGAGAAGCCAAGCTCATAAACATTTAACAACAATTTTAAAGTAAACCAAGAGATTAAAGAGAACAGATAATTTCTTTCCTGAACCATGATGAAATCCCATGATGAATTATGTTTTATGTTAAAAATGAAAATTTGAGGAAATTCTAAATTTTAATAATAAAACATAGCTCATTTTGTATTTAGCAAAAAAAATTTTGTCAAATGTTTTCTATTTTTAATAATCTGTGATTAAATACTTATTAAATATTCACATAGGTTAATCCCTTCCCATGTGTAAAATAAGCTATATATTGATTTAACAGGGAATAATACCTCAGTCATTGTGTCCTCTTTAGCCACTTATCTCATAAATAGAGTTACAACTTGCTTATGTAAAAAATACACTATTGTAACCATGCTTTCACATTGATAATAAGTAAAAATCTTATTTTTCCCAAAATACTGAAATGAGTCTATTTGTAGTTTAGCTTAAAAAAAGACAGCCAGGAAGGAAAATACATGCTTTAGTTTTTCAGTTCAAAATTATTAAAACAATTTCATGACAGTCTTAGAGAAAAGATCTAACTTTCATAAATGACTATTATAATATATAATTAGAATATTTATGTATGATATTAAAAATGACATTTTTACTTTGTTTCTAAATACTCTAAGTATAAAGGTTGAAAATTGAATATCTAATGAGGGTGAAGTTTCACAAAACATTTTCCATACTTTTAAAGATACAAGAAATTTCATGGTAGTCTACATTTGCTTTTCTATTAACTACTAAAATGTGATGAGGGTCATTGTCTTTCAGATCACATACTCAAAGCATTAATTTATTGCTCCATTTTTCTTTTATTTCAAGAAGTAAAATAACTCCTGGCCTTGATTAAACTTGGTTATTTAAATAACAATGGCATAAACTTCCAACCATGGAATATCAACTGCTTGTTAATGTGAAATACGTTTATCTTGATTATAAGAAAATTTTATCTCCCTCATCTCTTCAAACACAGAGATTTCAACATGCATCTCATTGATAATATAAGGGTTGACCTAGAACATTCCCTTTTATTAGTTATCTTTGAAACCAAGTATTTTTAACATATTTGCACATCTGTGTACTGTGTTCTTATCTAAGCATAAATTTAAACAATCATGTATCTTGACACATCTTTACAACAGGTCTGTGAGATGTTTTTCTTTGGAGAATGCAATGATTAAGTAGTAGGCTCGTGCATGGCTTAACAGATACTTTTGAAAATAGCTTTAAGATTATCTTTAATGGGTTGATACTTTCACATAGGAGTTGCAAATACAATATTTCTTTATGCCAAAATCTTAAAGAATCAGAATATGATTTCTCAAACCTAATTATCCCTAGAACTTGCCTCTGCAAGTGTTATGAAAGCAGCATTAAACAGCAAACAAAACACGATTTCTTTTTCACTTTTATAAATGCATCAATTTATAAAGAATTCGTATTCATGAATTATACCAACTTTTAAAAGCATAGAAGAAAATAATAATGATTGAAGTAGAAAATGTGATTCAAGAGCATACAGAAAGCAAATGAGTCCACCTGGGTAATGATATATCAGTTTGGAAATATTTTCAATGACTGTGTGTTACCTTGGAGTTCTGTAGAGTGGTATGCATTACCTAAAGCTGTTATTTAATTTTTTTCATAGATACAGCATATATTGTAACATAGATTTTGGGTGGAGGAGAGGCATTGGCTTGTAGTTGTTGTTTAAATAACTAAAAACCCCAAACTGAAAATGCTGAACTGTAAAGGTATTTCCTGTTTGGCTGCACAAGTATCTCTGTCTTGGATCTGTCACCAGGACCTCCAGTGGGTTCCACCTTTGCAGCATGTGCTACAGCATGTTTGATGGTTCAGTTTGGGGCCGTCGACTGCTTCAGCATCTATAAGCATCACTCCATGTCTACCACTGCTCAGAAGTGAACGCTGCTTTACAACTTTAACTGGTACATATTTTATAGTGTTTCATTTTACAGTTGTTTATGGAAATTGGTATTTTTTTAATTTAAAATTGATCAAAAAGGCATATTAAAGACATAACACATCTGAGCAAGAAGTGTAGGAACTTACACTCAAGCTGATATTCTCTTAGTGACTTTGATGACTTCCATAGTTTGAATTTAATTAATAATTTGAAATTTAAATTAATCACTTTTCAATTTCTTTTTCTCTCTTAAAAGTTTTGAATTTAAAGTGTAATTACTTCTTTTCCTCACTTACTTTTCCTCCCTTCATTTCTTCTTACATATCTCTTGTTTCTCCCATTAAAAATCATAGGGTTTCTCTGTGTAGCTTTAGTGCCTGTCCTGGATCGATCTCACTCTATAGATCAGGCTGGCCTAGAACTCACAGAGATCCACCTGCCTCTGCCTCCCGAGTGCTGGGATTAAAGGCGTGCACCACCACCGCCCAGCTCGGCCTCTCATTTCTTTAGTTGTTGTTCTCATCACTAAAACTATCTCTAAAACCCTAAATACATAAATATTACCTGGGAGTCTGTTTAGTACCATTTGTATGAATATTAATCTGTAGTCAAAAGTTTCTCTGGTCCGAGTTCATCTAGTCCTGCCCAGCCCTGAAGTCCTGTGACCGCTTATAAATTAATCACTCACAGGCTTAATATTATTTACAAACTGTATAGCCTATGGCAGGCTTCTTGCTAGCTAGCTCTTATAACTTAACTCAACCCATAAGTATTAATCTATGTATCACCACATGTTCCGTGGCTTTACCTGTATCCCATTACATATTGCTCCTTTGGCAGTTGCCTTATATCTCTCCCCAGACACTGTCTTTCTCTTTCTTGTCTATCTCCTTGGATTTCTCATCTGCCTCTAAGCTGCCTTGCCATAGGCCAAAGCAGCTTTTTTATTAACCAATAGAAGCAACATATATTAATAGCATACAAAAAGACATCCCTCAGCATTAATTCAGGGTTGGACACTTAGTATTGGAGAGAAAGTTAGGTGGCTCATGACTGGGAGTGGCGAATCCCCACCTCTGTCAGCATTCCTTAGTTGCCTGTAGTTCTTTTTCTATGAGTGGGACCCTGAGAGATTTCTTCCTTACATGTTAGCCTATCTATCTATTAGTGTGCTTCTTCAGGGTTTGGTTAAGATATATACTAATATGGCTATTTTGTAGTTATATAATGGGTGGGATTTACATATCACTTATAGGAAATCTAATGTCACAGCAGACAGAGTCCTGGTCCTCTGGTGCTTATAATCTTTATGCCACCCCACCCATAATGCTCCCTAATTCTTAGGTTCATGAGTCATGTTTTAGGTGTACTAATTGCTACTGGCAACCATACAATCATGGTCCTCTGGGTGCCTGTGTCTGAAGTGCATGGTATCTTCATCAATAGCAAATTAAAATCAATGTCTGGGCGGCAATCAAGGCAACAAAAATAAAATAATATTATTATTTATAAACCAAAAATTACATAGAAAAGATATGATTCCATATATATATATATATATATATATATATATATATATATATATAAAACATACATACATACATAGTTTAAATCAAAATATCCCACTTGGGCTGACAATGCTCTCATGAACAACCATATTACTAACTAAGAAAACCCCACTTGCATTTATGAGAAAGTCCTTTCGAATTGCCATTGGTGGGGATGTTCAAGAGACACCAAAACCAATATAAACTAATCATAAATTTTTGAGAGGCAAAAATCAGTTGTTTAATTTCTTTATTCTTTAAATATACATTATTTTTCTCACAAAAGAATTGTCTTAGTTAAATTTTCTTCAATTGGTTTAATCACTTGACTTGAAGAAACTTTAATTCTAAGAACTTATAGATACTAAAACTGTCAATTTCTATGTATGTACAACTTTTCTTTAATACTGTCTTTCTATAGTAAAGGTGACTTTTGACAGGTAAAAGGATCACTGGCATGAAAACACCATACTTTTATTTAGAGGATGAGGATGCCATTGAAGGCTGATTAAAAGCAATTAGAAAACAGTTCCTAGGATTATTTTATCAAAGTAGGTAAAATTCTCTTGAATGCACATGTCATACTAATTAATTCATTTATAAGTAAAAGTATTCTATGGAAATTAGACATATTGAGGCTACAGGATAAAAATATAATGACTTTAAAACAGGTTTATGACAAACCCAACAATAATAAAACAGTTCCTTATATCAACTGTTCAGCAAATATTGATTATTAATAGCTGAAGTCTAAAAATTTGTCTTTGAATACATTCAAAAAGTGATACCAAATTGTAGTCTTTTGTCAATATTGAGATTTGCTAAGGAGAGTATTATATTAAACTAATCAATTTTATAATGATCAGTTAATTACTTAATATGAGCATAGCTGAGTACGGCCCACTAATTATTCAGTTTCCTTTACACCATTGTCCTATAAGCTATACACAAATATTTTATAGTGTAATTAAAAACTCATAAAAAGTTAGTTTGGCAAACTCAGATAAATTAAATACTATGGAATAGAATCTAAGAGTTAAGGACCACAAGAGCTCAAATAATTATGTTTTTAATTTGCTTTATAAAAGTGTAATTTCTGAAATTCTCTTGAGATTTATTCAATTGATCTCTCTTTACATGAGAGGAGAGATATGATGGCAGGGTCACTAAGGCAAGGTCCACTTCTACTCAGCTATGTAGCTCAAGTTATTTCAGCCTGAAAAAGTGTTGTTTTTTTTTATTTTTCTTCAACAAACAAGCAAGCCTTACTCTTGCCAGGGTCTAGAACCTTTTTGTAATAAACATTAATTATTTCCTTACTTGAAAATAATATTTCATATACAAACAAAGAAAATCAAATTTTGGGAATAAATATGCTTACTAGTTATTTGGGACATCAAGTGTGCCAACTAGAAATTCCTTTTTCAAACGAAATTTGTGTTTTATGGTGTTCATGTGTGTGTGTGTGTATGTATGTGTGTGTGTGTGTGTGTGTGTGTGTGTGTGTGTGTGTGATGTATAGTACATGCACCTGTGTGCACATGCATAAGCAGGAAACAAGTCTTCCTCAAGTGCCTTTTCTCAGGTACGATGCACCTGTTGTTTGGTAGGTTTTGAGACAAAATCTTTCATTGGTCTGGAACTTTCCATGAAAGATATGTTAGTTGATCACCATGACCCAGGACCCACATATCTCCAACTTTCCAGAATTGGGATTAGAAACATTTGTTACCACCATGATATATTATATTGGTTTTTGGAGATCAAACTAAGAGTGTCAAGCCTGAATGGTAAGCATTTTGCAACCTGGACGATTGCCCCAGATGCTAGCGTGTGTGTGTGTGTGTGTGTGTGTGTGTGTGTGTGTGTGTGTGTGTGTGTGTGTGCTCATGCATGTCCACGTGTGCATATGTGCATGTGTGTTCCTTCACCCTTAAGATGACAAAGAGGTTTACATCTATGGTTTGTCTATTATAAACATCATTGCAATAACCATTTTAAATTCCTTTGGGTTTTTAATCTCACATGGGATTTCTGGATCACTGGAAATTTGCATTTAGCTTTTTAAGAGAATGAAATGTGTCTTCATGCAATGACTATATAAATGTTCATTTTCTACAGTGGCTTATGTTTATACACACAGATGCACATTTACATATACATATACACATCATTTCTTTGAATGCTGTTCCTGCACTTACCTCATTTATGTGATGATATAAGACTGGTTTTTGTTTAGAATTTTACTGATAATCAGTAATTTTAAGCACCATGTCATACATCAATTGCTCTTCTATATATATTCTTTGTAATGATGTATATTTTAGGTCACAGAAACAGAAAGTTTTTACGTTGGTTATTTATGGATTTGTTACCTAGAAGATGAAGATTCTCCCTCTATGTTTTTGGACGTTAAACACAACATCCATATAGCTTAAAACATTTTCCTCTAGTTGAGTAAATTCAATTTGTTGAGTTATCCCATACAAAACCATTTGTCTAAATCTCTTTTGTTTTCATGCCCAAGAAATAATTGCCAACACTAATGCCTAGTTTTCTCCTATGTACTTTTTTCTGTTTTTTCTTTTGAATTGCAATTTAATTTAATTATTATAATATAGTCTTGCTTTTTGGCTGTTTGGTATGCATGCTCCAAGGTGTTAAAAAATATCTCTATTTTCTGGGTATAATTGTTATGTGATAACCATAGTGTTTTATCCTATAGAACACAAGTGTGACCTGTGCTATATGACAGAAATTTTAGTATATTTACTCCGAGATGAATTTTGTCTGTGAATAGCTTCTACTTTTTATCCTTCTCTTTCTCTATCTTTCTAAAATAGCTTGAGAGCAATAAAGACCCACCAATATTCACACCGCTGAGTGTCAATGCATTTTTCAACCTAAATATATTCTTGAACTGAATGCAGAACATGATGACAGTTCTGTAACATCTTGAGACACCATATACAGGAATACTTCAAAGAGCTGATTTATTATAAAGCTGTCCTATAAACAAAAATCTTGAGATAAAATGTGTTTTTAAAAACCTACATGAGGGCAGTTTATTAGTTACCTAGTGACAAATAATCCCAAAACAATATGGTGTAGACATAATGTACCCACTCTCCACGAATAATACCAATTTTAGCGACTATCTACAAGCTTTGATCAAAAGCTAAGGAAAATACGTGGGAAATTGCAACATATAACATGTTCCAAATATATTGGTTATATTAATTTTAATCAAGTATACTTTTTGTCAAATCCCTCTTAAAATCCATATTATCATTTTTTATTGTAGTTTTCTATTGTGATGGTCAAAGTTGACAAGTTGAGATTAGGGAACACCATTTCACTGCGATCTCAGAGAAAAACAGAAAGTTAACTGAGCAAAGCATACACTGCTTTCTCCTTTCCGGCTATGTGATTAAAATAACCAGTCACTGCAAGCTCCTCTCACCACGGTTACTCTGCCATGATAAAATTTGCCTTGGAACTGTGAGCCGAAATGAACCTTCTTCTACCTTATGTTGCTTTGGATCAGTGTTTTCTCAGAACAACAGGGCAATTTAACTAACATGCCAATCATATAATGAGGGGTGGAAGTAAGTAAAGCACTTACATACAACCATAAAATTTTCTTCATAGTTAATAAAATATATATGAATATACATATATTGAAAGTAGTAAATACTTAGAGAGTCAATTAGAAATTTTATCAAATATATATGTTTGCTATGTGTAGAGATATTATTGTAATAATTCTTCACTTATGAAATTAAAACATCTATGGAAGATTCTAATTTTTCTTTTTTCTTAGAGTGAAAGAGTGTTTTAACTTTGAAGTCATGCTGTTAGCATTATTTAGTGGTGTCAATAGCACTGCTTTATAAACATCTAAAAACAATACCACATTTAGCAAAAACAGTATTTTTTGTTAGTTCCAGTATTGTGAATGTCCTCTCCACGTCTCCCACCAAACTGAGTTATCATTATTATTGTGTCAGAAGAACAGGTCTTTCAGAAATGTTTCAGTCAGAAGAGCTCATGATGTATACAGTCTATTTCTGGAGAGGGGATAACTAGTTACTGTGAGCTCAGATTATTACACTAGCCATTTCAGCTTCCATCTCTCTCCCCACTTTCTCAACAAGTTTGATCACTTGAGAAAACTCTCCATCATGTTGTGGCTCAGCAGCAATTCTCGTATATTATGCTAGTACCTTGATAATGATCTTCACAGCCTCCATGTTGTAAGAAATAAATTTCTACAACACTAATTACTTGATATGTGGTGTGCTCTTGCAGAAAATGAACTAAGACTTTAGTTTTACTGTCTTCAGAATTAAGCTTCATACTTCTGCAATTAAGGATTATGTTTTCCCTTTATTTAATATATATAATTCTTGTTAAAGCACCAATTATACTATTGCCTCAATCAAATACTTAGGAACTAGTTGGATGAAACAAGAGGTGTTTGATGAAACCAATGGTTATTGAATAAAATACATTTTGCTCCTTCAATTTTGCTATATATTACAAAGTATTTTCAAAATTGTAAATGCAGTCATCCTTTGAAGATGTTATAATACACTGTCATATTTCTAGGTTAAGATCTGTACATTTCTTATTCCAGCATTTAAGAGAATATCATTGTGTACAAATCATTAATTCAGAAACAAAGCCAACCTTTTAAAATGTATTTTCTTTTTCAAATATGCTTCCATTTAAAGAGAACTTTAAGTTGTAATGCCACATTAAGGAAATAACTATCACACCTTCTACCTATTACATATGTCTAAACTATTTCACATACAAAAGTAATAGATAGAATCTTAAAAGGTTTCAAATCACAGCTGATTTAGTATCACAAAAGTGAAACTGCAGTTCCTATGTATTATTTAATAAATAGATGTCTGTACCTCATTGAATAAATAAGGATAAAACCAGAGCTTAGAGAATCTTTTGTATTTTAAAAAAGACTGTTCTATCTTCTTTCTTCATTAATTTCCTAATTATATAACTGTTTTATTCTTCCACTAGGTATTTACTTGTTTATAGACTGTGGAAATGATTAGAAGGCTTCTCTTTACAGTTCATGAATTTTGTTTCTCCAAAATTATGCACAGCTATATCTCTCCTGTCGAACACATATGCAAGCATTTGAAATGATAAAAAAAATCTTCCCCAATCCTTTGTACTCACACGCATAGCCTTAGTGCACTGAGTAAGAAGGAGTCCCACAGATTCTGTTTTGTTTTTTTCTTGGTAGCACTGGAGATGTACTAGGCAGACATTTTAGCATAAAGTCATATTTCCACTTCTTAATGAATTTTCTAAGTAATGATGTTAAGCAATCAACTTTATGTTAGTATAGTCAACTATCTTGAGTGAATCTTTTCCTCAAAATACTTATAATCATATATAAGTTTTTACAATTAATACAATCCAGCTTGCAAAGAAAAGGAGTTTCCTGTTAATGTTAATATGATGATAAAGATTGGAAGGCTAGTAATCTAATACTTATTTCTTGGTAATAACTAAATTTTAATAAGTTATTTTTCTATTCATTTTTATGGAATTTAGAATCACTTGACAGATACCAGAAAACATTGTAAAACTGCTAGTATTGGCACAGTTCTAGTATACGTATATGGTCCAAGGTATCAATTATGATGTAACCCCCCAAAATAAGACATGTTGTGATATTGAAAACGGCCAAGTAGACAGCTCCATACTTTGTATCTTTTGCAATTTATATGATTAATAGTTTTCAAATAATATCATGCTTATTAATAATCATATGAATAAAGAACATTTTCTCCTTTTTACTATTTTAATAATTTTTTTCTGTATCTCTTATTGTCCTCACTTTAACCAGTTAGCAGTCTCTATATTCACCGTCACCTACAGCAATTAGAATTCCCTGATGAAGATGAAAGCAGTATAAATCAATGGCAATAAACACGAATGTTTTAGAAGGCAGCTTGACAACATGACCACAGTAATGCTTCCTGCAATGAGGGCCTGTGGTCACCCCAGACCCAGGATTTTGACTCAGTCTACAGTATCACACTTTACGTGCAACAGTTCTGAAGATAGAGTTTAGTGTGGCTCACAATTAGTGGATATAGTGTTTCATGGTGAGGAAGTTCTGGCATCATGAATTTGAAGCAGCTGGTCACACTGCATTCAAAGCCAGGTTGCAGAGACCTATAAATGATGGTGCTAAACTCTCCTCTGCCTTTATCTCTCTATCAAGTTAATGCAGGTTATCCCACCTATATCAGTCTCCCAGAATAATGACCAGTGAGTAAACTAATCTAGGTTATCCTTCACAGAAATACCCAGTGGCTTGTCTCTTAGGTGATTATAGATGATGATAATGTGTCAATCAATAAAAATTATGCTGATGACAATGGCTCTTTTTTTAGTATGATGATATACAGTTCTAACTATTTTAGTGAAAATGGCAACATTTCATGACTATCAATAGAAGAATGGGTAAAGAATATGTGCTCTACAGATCCAATTGTATATTCATTAGTCAATAGGACAACCACAGTGAGAGTGTAACACAGAAAAGAAAGTTTTATTTAGTGTGGCCACCTGGGTAAGAGAAGCAAATAAAGAGGCCAAGTGATCCCAAGAATCAATCTTCAGTTATCTATACTTTCTAAGTTTTAGATCTCACTTTAGGATTTTTGGTCCATTTTGAACTTAATTTAGGACACAATGGAAGATAGTATCTACTTATCAGTATTATCATACTGATATGATGGTATCACTATCAGCGGCATCTACTATCAGTGTCTTGCATAGGATTTCTGTTTTCAAAGTACTGTTTGCTAAAGAGGCTGTCGTTTATCCAATGTGCATTTTTATACCTTTGTCAAGAATCAAATGACTCTAGCTACATGGATTTATTTCTGGGCCCTATGTTCTATTCCTTTGGTTCATACCCCTAGTTTGTTCCAGCATCATGTTAGTTGGCATACACTGGCTCTGTAGTGTAATTTGAATTTTGTATTTTTGCTCAATATTGGTTTTCCTCTTCAAGGATTTTTTGTGCTTTTATGTGAATTGAGGAACATTCTAGTTCTGCAAAGAAATATCATTTTCAATTTTAATTGGCATTTCACTGAATCTGTGTATCACTTGCAAAAATATGGCCATTTAAAAACAATAATCCATAAGATCTATGAAGCAGAAGGTCTTTTCATCATCTAGTTTTTGAATTTCTTTCTTAGGTTAAAATATATTTCAATGGAGGGGTTTTACTCCACTCTGATTAAGTGAGCTTTTCCAATTTATATCCTTATCTAACATTGATAAGATCCTATGTAATTTTTAGGTTTATGTGGCTAGACTTATTTTCTTGTTCTTGTTCTTAAGTTACATTTTAGTAAACAAAAATATCAGCGAATTTCTGTTTAAAAGTTAGAAACTACAGTCCTGTGATGAAATCTATTTTATTATACAGTCTATACTTTGTAATTTTGTATCAGGTCTTGTTGTTGTTGATAGTGACTGTGTTGTGTGAAAATATAACATATTTTATTATATGTTATATAAAATTATATATATAATATAACATGAAACATAACAATATCATTGATATGAATTTTTCAGGTGTGGAGGCATTGTTGTAGGTGGTAGGAGCAAGAAGCTAAGAGAGCACATCTCAACTGAAAACAAAAAAAAAAAAGAAAGGAAATGAACAAGTTGGTTAGACTATTAACTCTCAAACCTACCCTGGATGACATATTTCCTGCAACAAGCCTTCATGTCCTAAATATCCCATAACCTTCCCAAACAGATCCACCAACTAGGTAGGGATCAAATGTTCAAATGCATAAGCCTATTTCTCATTCAAACCACCATAGAACCTGAAAGTTGATGAACATTTTGTTGAAAATTCCTTGTCTTGGAATATTTCAAAGACTCAATGATCTTCGAGAAGTACACAGTTCATTCTCCATGTATTTACATATTTTCTGTAGTTTTTATATTGGGAAAGAATGCCTATTTTTATTATTTTTTTTAGATAATGTTCTACCAGGACACAATAAAAAATTTCAAATTTCTATTTGTTAAGATTTGATTTATGACCTGAAATATGATCTGTACTGGAGGATATATCATGAGCTATTGATAAGAATATATATTATATCCTTTGTAATGGAATGTTTTGTGAATATCTATTGGTATTTTTAATTTATAATGGAGTTTAGTTCCCACAATCCTTCATTTATTTATTTTCTGATGGACTACATTGCAGTAGGTGGGATGGCATTAAATTCAGTCACTATCATTGTATCTGAAATTCTCTGCACTTTTATGTCCAGTACTGCTTAGGTAATAAAAAGATATATGAATACTATGTCTTCTTGCCAGGTTATTCCCCCTCTTAATATACAGTAACTGTCTTAATTTTGTCTCAGAATGCCTTTGTTATGTGTATTCCTACTACTGTTTGGTTTTATGTTTCCTTTGCAAAAAACAGAATTTTTTGTTCTGTAACTTTTGCTTGCATTTCATTTCTAGAGAGAAGTGTTTATTGCAGACAACAAATAGTCAGACCTTGATTTTTAATCCAAACAGGATTTTTAATCCACGTTTGTAATTATGGGGGAGGGAGTTATAACTACTCACATTTATGATCATTGCTGAAAGGTATCTAACATTTTATGATATTTAATTGTTTTTGCTGATTGTATTGTTCATCATGTTTTTTTTTTATTCTCCCCTCTTCATCCGTTGCACATGCTTGCTGAATTTCTCAATAAATATTGCTTGATGCGTTCTTAATTTTCATTTACCTATTTCATAGAGAATTGTTTGTTTGTAAGCTTTCATCATTCCATATGTACTTTCTTGTCTTTGTTTAGGGATTTTCTAAGGGAATGATGGAAGTCTGTGTTTGTGTGCATTCAGAAGGAATTAAAGCCTGACCATCAGTTCAGGACATGATTAAAAGAAAGAATGGAAGATGGGGTGCTACAAATGGCCAGCACAATGGTTCCTGCAATGGAGAAAGTAGATTTCCTTGGTTAAGAACCACCTCATCACTGCAAGACACTCAGGGTGCCTGCATGAGTCTGACCTAGACCCTCTACGTATATGTTATGATTGAGTAGCTTGGTGTCCTTGTGGGACTCCTAACAGAGGAAATGAGTGGAGTGTCTCTGACTCTTTTGACAGCTCTTTAGATCCAATTCATCCTGCTAGATTGCCTGGTACATCCTTGATATGAGGATATGTGCCTAGTCTTATTGTACCTTGCTATACTATGTTTGGTTGATATCCCAAGGAAGCCTGCTTTTTTATGAAGGGAAATGGAGAAGTAGATCTGGAGGAAAGAGGGGAGGTGGGAGGTATTGTTGGTTGTTTTTGGTCTTTTGAGGGGCCCACTACCCAGCTCCTAAATAAATTACACACAGAGGCTTATGCTTAATAATAAATATCTGGCTTAGCTTGGCTTGTTGCTAGCTAGCTTTACTTAAATTATCACCTTTTGCCTTTGGGCTTTTACCTTTCTCTATTTCTGTATACATGTCATTATTTCTTACTCCTTGGCTGGCTGTGTAGCTGGGTGGCTGATCTCTGATATCTTCTTCATTCTCTGGCTCTTTCCTCCTCCTAGATTTCTCCTTCTATATATTCTCTCTATCTGGCAGCCCAGCCTATCCTGTCTCCTGCCTCACTATTGGCCATTCAGCTCTTTATTAGACAATCAGGTGTTTTAGACTGACACAGTAACATAGCTTCACAGAATTAAACAAATACAACATAAATAAAAGTAACACACCTTAAAATAATATTCCCCAACAGGGATGTAGGGAATGGAAGGACAGGAGTGAGGGGAAACTGTGGTCAGGATGTAATATATGAGAATAATAAATAAATAAAAATTTTAAAATAACAAAGAAAGATTAAAACACAAACAAACAAGAAAATCAACAACAGGAAGAAAAGGAACCACTTCACCCATCTGTCCAACATTGTGGAAGGATGCCTACTTACAAGAGTCATATACAGTAACTGGAGGCTCCATGTTGAATTCTGGATTTATTGTTCATTTCATAACATGCAAGCTATTTTGATTTTCGTCAATATTGGAACTGAATATATCTTAATTCATGGTAACTCCTAAAAGCACAAGGGTTAATAGGCAGCACTGGATAGATATTGGCCTAGAATGCTAAAGGTCATAGCAACTAAGTTTTCTCTAAGTGTGATCAATTATTAACCTAGCAGTAAACCATGTACATTTCTCCATGTCAAGAGAATATTTTGATTGAGCAAAGTATAAATATTCTAATGGGTCATTTAGTCTTGAGAGTATAAACTTTAAACATAGTTAATACCGTTGTTAGTTTTCTAAATTTTGAATAAGACATCAAATTAAGTAGTTTCCCATTCATGCAGATATATATTGATTTCATTTTTTACTCATTTCAATTCAAACAATAAGAACTTCTCATGTCATATTTGACCTTGGTAATATTTTCAAATACTTGCAGTTTCTGTATTCCTAATCTAATTTATATTCACTTGAACTGGTCAGTAGTGGACCTTCTGAGAAATTTCCCAAGTTTACATTGACAGTCCCACTAAATTTTTAAAGGATCAGGAACAAGTACTTTGCATTGTCTTTTTGGATAATCTGTGTCAAAATTTTTCTTTACGTGAATCATATACTGCAACCACTGAGTCTTTCGTAAGTTCAGAAGCCTGAGAGACTAAAATGTGTACCTAAAGGAGTGAAGATTTCAGGACAGTCACATAAAGTATAAGGTCCATGTAAAGTCGTAACATTCCTATGATTGGGAAATTCCTGTTTAGATACCTAAAATTAATAAAAATCCTGCAACATCTTGGGTTGTGCCTATGAAGGTAAGTGGGATATTTGAAAATTTCTATACTCCATCTAATGTATAACTTTATAAAGAGTGGTAGCATGTATAGATGGAACAAAAGAACCACAAAATTTTGAGTAGGCTAAAATCCTTGACGAATAGGCTAAAGCCAGGGTTGCTGAAAAGAAAAATGTAGCTGGGAACTTTGGAATATTAACCTAGCAAAGGGTTCCAATAGGGTTTTCATCACAATTATGGGAGGAGGCAAAAGTTTAGCACATAGGATTTTAACACTCTGGTTAACTGCATGCAAAACATTTCAAGAGGTGGAATTCATTACTGTTGTATATTTTGTTTGTATTCTGAAAAATAAAGCTTGGGGGAGATCAGAGGGTGGAGCTAGCCACTAACTAGCCATAAAGGCTAGGCAGTGGTGGCACACACCTTTAATCCAAGCACTTGCGAAGAGGAAGCAGGAAGATTGGGAGTTCAAGGCCATCCTGGGCTATACGAGATTGATTTAGTCTAAAAGAGAAACAGTTCCTGGTGGTAATGGTACATGCCTTTAATCCCAGCACTAGGGAGGTGGAGACAGGCATATAAGGAGGGTAGAGACCGAATCTTGAGTCCATTCAGTCTGAGGATTCAAAGAGACAGGATTTCCACCATTTGGTCTGAGATTCTGTAGAGGTAAGAAGTCTCTGGTGTTGAGGTCCTTGATCCACTTGGACTTAAGTTTTGTGCACGGTGATAGATATAGATCTATTTGCAGCCTTCTACATGTTGATATCCAGTTTTGCCAGCACCATTTGTTGAAGATGCTTTCTTTTTTCCATTGTGCACTTTTGGCTTCTTTGTCAAAAATTATATGTTCATAGGTGTGTGGATTAATGTCAGGGTCTTCAATTTGATTCCATTGGTCCTCATGTCAGTTTTTATGCCAGTACCAAGCTGTTTTTATTACTGTAGCTCCATAGTAGAGCTTGAAGTCAGGGATCATGATGCCTCCAGAGGTTGTGTTATTGTACAGGATTCTTTTGGCTATCCTGGGTTTTTTGTTTTTCCATATAAAGTTGAGTCACAGGTCTGTGAAGAATTGTGTTGGTATTTTGATGGGGATTGCACTGAATCTGTAGATTGCTTTTGGTAAGATTGCCATTTTTACTATGTTAGTCCTGCCTATCCATGAGCATGGGAGATAGGAAGAAGCAAAGTGCTAGAGAGGCCCACAGAAATCCACAAAGATACCCCCACAACAGACTGCTGGCAATGGTCAAGATACAGCCCGAACTGACCTACTCTGGTGATGGGATGGCCAAACACCCTAATTGTCGTGCTAGAAACCCCATCCAACTACTGAGGGATCTGAATGCAGAGATCCATGGCTAGGCCCCTGGTGGATCTCTGGGAGTCCAATTAGCGAGAATGAGGAGGGTTTATATGAGCGAGAATTGTTGAGACCAAGGTTGGATAAAGCACAGGGACAAATAGCCAAACGAATGGAAACACATGAACTATGAACCAATGGCTGAGGGGTCCCCAACTGGATCAGGCCATCTGAATGGGTGAGACAGTTGATTGGCTTGATCTGTTTGGAGGCATCCAGGCAGTGGGACCGGGTCCTGTGCTCATTGCATGAGTTGGCTGTTTGAAACCTGGGGCCTATGCAGGATCGCTTGGCTCGGCCTGGGAGGAGGGGACTCGACCTACCTGGACTGAGTCTACCAGGTTGATCTCAGTCCTTGGGGGAGGCTTTGCCCTGGAGGAGGTGGGAATGGGGGGTGGGCTGAGGGGAAGGTGAAGGGGGCAGGAGGGGAAAAACAAGGGAATCTGTGGCTGATATGTAGAACTGAATTGTATTGCAAAATAAAATTTAAAAAATTAAAAAAAAAAGAAGTCTCTGGTGACTGGCTGCTCTGCTTCTCTGCTCTTTCAGCTTTCACCCTTGATATCTGACTCCAGGTTTTTATTGTTAAAATTAGTTAAGATCGCAGTTTACATTACTGGTTCCACTTTAGTAAGGTTAAAATAAGCCTACCCTATAAAGAGTTTCACTGAATATCTTTTTGCCAATACTTGTTCTAGGGTGGCACAGAGAGACTCTGAAAAGGTGACTGTACACACACACACACACACACACACACACACACAAATATATATATGTATATATACATATATATGTATATATACAGTAACATGATATGTTGTCTGCACTATCAATGATCAAAACTATGCAAGCTATGTTGGGACAAGTATCAAGCCTCCATCAGTAATTGAACCAATGGCTAAGCAAAGAGAGTGTTCTAAGCAATACAACAAACCCCTGTATATGACTGGTACACAAATGGCAGGAATATAAATATGGTAGTTTGAATAGGTATGACCCCCATAGACTCATGTGTTGAAATGCTTAGCGCATAAGAAGAGTCACCATCAGGAGGTGTGGTCTTGTTGGAGCAGGTGCGGCTTTCTTGGAGTAAGTGTGTCACTGTGGGGGTAGGCTTTGAAGTCTCATATGCTCAAGCTAGCCCAGTGTGGATCACAGTCTCCTTCTGCTGCCTGCAGATCAAGATGTAGAATGCTGAGCTTGTTCTCTAGCACCATGTCTGGACTTGCATGCCTCCATATTTCCCACCATGAAAATAATGAACTAAACCTATGAATCTATCTGTAAACTAGTGCCCAATTAAATATTTCCTTTGTAAGAGTTGCTGTGGAAGACTAGACAACTAGCAATAGTGGTGATGGTGCCTGAACTGGCATACCCTGGTTATCATATTAGTGAATACACTAACTGTCATCATAGAGCCTTCATCCAGTAACTGATGGAAGTAGATGCAGAGATTCACAGCCAAGCACCAGGCCGAGCTCCAGGAGTATAGTGGAAGAGATGGAAGAGGGATTATATGAGCAAGGGGGTTCAAAATCATGATGGGGAAATCTACAGAGACAACTGAACCAAGCTCAAAGGAACTCACGAGCTTTAGACCAACAGCTATGGAACTTACATGGGACCAGACTAGACTCTTGGCATAGAGGAGACAGTTACGTAGCTAGGTCTGTTTGAGGGGCCCCTGGCAGTGTGATCATGATCTATTCCTGGTGCATGAGCTGGCTCTCTGGATCCCATTACCTATGGGGGACATCTTGCTCACCCTTGATGCAGAGAGGAGGGGCTTAGTCTTGTCTCAACTGAATGTACCAGGCTTAGCTGTCCCCCCATGGGAGAACTTACCCTGTTGGAGGAGAGGATGAGGGGTGTGTCAGGGGGTGGGTGGGAACGGGAGGAGGGATGAGAGGGGAATCTGTGGTTGGTGTGTAAAATTAATAAAAAAGAGTTGCTGTGGCCATGGTGTCTCTTCACAGCAATAAAACCTTAACTAATACAAGAAAACAAAACAAAATTGATTATCAAAAGTAATGAAAATGAAAGACTATATGTGAACAGAGAATGGAGAAGGAAATAATAGAATGAAAGTTGGAATGTACAATCTTAAAGTGTATTTGAGCTGTAGTCAGAGACTATATTTTAAGAATGAACCCAATATGAATTTGGAGAATAGGCAGGTCTTAGGTCAACAACTATGGAGACAATAGGTGTGGAAGGACATATATAATTTATTTGAAAAATAACAATGATACCCACAATTTTGTATATAGCAGAATATCCCATTGAGTCCTTCCAAAAGCCAGGAGGAAGAGAGCCTTAAATAAATGCAGGCTATCTTTCCATAGGTAACCCTGGAGGCAGGTGACTGAGAGAATGTAATGTCTGGCCACATGGGAGCCTCCACAACCTGCCATTTTTGTGAAATTGCTCAATATTGTGTTTGTTCTAGAATCAAGTGTGGTCTATTTATGTTACAGTCTTGACAGATAGATGATCTGATAAGAAAAGTACCTATACAACCTATTACCTGGGAGATAAACAGGCTGACCTTATGAATCTTATATCTATAATTGAACGATATAAACATGATCTCTTTAGTGTAGACTTTGCTTCCAACCAGCAAGTGAGCAACAGGAGAAGCCACAATGAATGATCTCCCCAATTCAGTATTATTTATAAGTACTCAGCTACAGAGGCAGAGACACTCAGCCTACAAATACTGTTACATAGAACTGGACTGAGAACATCAACACTCAATAATGTTTCCTTTTACCTCATAAGAAAGAAGAAATGAGTTATTAAAATAACAGCTACAATGTTTAAACCCAGAATTCACCCTGCTCTGATAGAAAAGTATACTCTCAGAAACCAAAAAGTTGTGAAATAAAATTCACAGAATTAGGTTGGGGGTACTTTCCTATGCATTGCTGGGTAGAGAAGACCATGAACCTCCACAAACTATGAAGGTTTTGTGTCTTCTTTCAGTTGCATGCATGACAAGAAGCCAAGACCATGGTGTTAGCCTCCATGCTTTGGGTGCATATCATGAAGACTTCCCATATGGAGTATGGTAATCCAGTGCAAAATTCCATGGTTGGAGAAGTCACAGGTCCCAATGGAAGCAATTGCTGTTCTTTTGGTAAATGGGTGTGATACATCTGTCTTATTGGCTTCTGAGGATTTGATTGCAACTACAGATTACTTCTGCTCTCTGTCTTTTTCTATCATGAATGGAGACTTATCTTTTACAATGGGTAATGTACTACAGACATATATCTGGTCTTGTTCCTGCATATAAGTGGATGTTTCTATGGCATAGTGGCCCCACGCCACTGTTGAAGGAAAATAATAAAACATATGCCTCATAATTTCCAAGGCTTGGAAAACATCTCAGAAGAGGAGGCAGAATGAATACAATAATTGGATGAATGGTTGAAATATTATGTGTATATTATTTCCAAGTTGAAACACTTCATTTTGGAGCTAGAATCACAAAACTCAGGAAGTAATTGAAACATACAAGACTCAGAAAGAGAAGAAATCTTATAAGACCCTACATGTTCCTGAATCTTATAAATGTCACAAGGTTAGAAAAGCGGAAAAGAGTTGCTCAGAAGAGATCCTCTGATCTATCAAGGTGCCTGAACATTCGTCAGAGAGCTCTGGAGTTAAATCATTTCTCATTTGTCTCTCATGCTATGGTGTGTTTTCAGTGACACCATGATCTTTTTGTCCCATGTGTCTTAGAAAAAAAACGTTTTACTCGTATTTCTATAAGACACAAAGTATGTCAATTTTTTACTCTCAGAAGACCTAGTATTCTTGAAGTCAAACTTGAGTACTATAGTTTTACATTTAACTTTATCTACCAAAATATGGTTTTCAGATGATTCTAAGAAAAGAAAATAAACAAACAACCACAAAATCAAACAAAAAGCAGGTTTTTTTATGGCCACATCACTGCATCTGTATAAACATAATTGTACTTGATCTCAGATATTAAATAAGTTGGGGCTGGTTAGTACTTGTATGGGAGGAAAAATAAATTGTTTTAAAGATCACTGGAATGTGAAGAGTTTTACTGGTATCTAATTAAAGCAGTTTGTAAAATCCAGAAACTATAAAGCATGAAATGTAGTTGCTGATCAATAAATAATATTTGAAAGAATAATTTATGATTCTCAAGATGAAATATACTATATGCACATTCAGAATTTAAGAAGATAATTCATTGCTGGATTTATTAATTGCTGAAAGTCTTTTAATTAATAAACCTAAAAATTAGATGATCATTGTTCTTAATTAAATAAAAAGACAATGTTTTAAGATTTTTAAAATATCATTAATATTTTGAAATAAAAATTCATCTCAAGTATCTGGCTTTGGAGGAACAAACCATAAGATTAAAGACAATGAGCTGCCCTTCAGAGAAGATTCGTTTAGATAACATGTGGATTGGGAGATTCAAGTTGAAAGGTAATCAAATTGAATAATCAAAGTGTTCCTTGGAGACACTTAATTCAGCTTAGTTATGTCTTGATTCCTAAAGTGCTTGTCTTGTCAATTCAATGTTTGTGTCCCCTGAAGTACAGAGATGAAAATAAAAGGCATATCTCAAAAATATACATTATAGTATATTTTGAAAATTTGCAGAGTAAGACTCCTTTCTAGATCAACTCATGGGTTCACAAGGAAAAGTTTAAAAAAAATATACTGAAAGATAGCAAATGATTCATATAGGTATTAAAATTTTATTTAAAATGTTTGATTCATACTAATTAGTTCATCTTATCCATTCATTGCAGTCATCATCAAATCATCAAGAGTATTAACTCACCAGACAGAGAGGTAACAGGAGAGTAAAGTAAATGAATGAAGTACTAAAACTCTTAAATTACATACATGAATAACAGTATGAATTGTAAAATGGAGAAATCAGTTGAGCCATTTAAAAGATTTCCTAATAACAACATCATGCTCCTACAATACAGGCATATTGTACTTGTATCATTTTAAAAACTACTGACATCTATTTAAAACCATTGTTGTATACTAGCAGAAGTCTATATTTATTTAAGATTATTAAAATTTGTATTTATTTATTGAAGAGATTATTTGAAGTCCCCTCTTAAACAAAAGTGTCAAAAAAATTACAAGATTAATTCTAAATATCCAAATGAAACCACAAACTTGAATTACTTTAAATATTTCCATTTTTATAAATATTTTTATTTTATAATTAATTTAATTTTACATATCAGCCACGGACTCCCCTGTCCTCCCTTCTCCCATTACCCAGCCTTCCCCCCCAATCCAACCCCCATTCCCACCTCCTCCAGGGCAAGGTCTCCCCTAGAGAGTCAACCCAGCCTGGTAGATTCAGTTGAGGCAGGTCCAGTCCTCTCCTCCCTGCACCAAGGCTGCCCTAGGTCCCCAAAAGTCAGCTCATGCAACAAGGACAGAACTCGGTCTCACTGCCTGAGGGCCTTGTAAACAGTTCAGGCTCATGAACTGTCTCCCTTATCCAGAGGACCCGGTCCAGTTCCATGGGGGCTCCTCAGCTATTGATTCACAGTTCATGTGTTTCCACTAGTTTGGCTACTTGTCCCTGTGCTTTTTTCAATCATGATCTCGATATCTCTTGCTCATATTATCCCTCCTCTCTCTCACAGGTTGGACTCCTGGAGCTCCACCTGGGGTTTGGCCATGGATCTCTGCATCTGCTTCCACTTCCATCAGTCACTGAATGAGAGTTCTATCATGACAGTTAGGTTGTTCAGACACCGGATCACCAGAGTAGGTCAGCTCAGGCACTCTCTCAACCACTGCCTGTAGTCTATAGAGGAGGTATCTTTGTGGATTTTTGGGGACCTCTCTAGCACTCCACTTTTTCCTATTCCCATGGGGTTTTCCTAATCACAACTAACTGTAGCTTTTAAATAGTGTAAGGTGTTAGTTAGTGAATGGATGGTATGTGTTGATAGTGTCTAAGGTGGCAGGAGTTCATGACTATGTGCTTTGAAAGCACCAGAGGTAGTAAAATAATAGGAAAGCAGCAAACAGTTCACAGATTACAGTTGTATAACCCGATCTTGTCCCTTATTTAGTACAATCATTCTTTAGAATAGGCTTACAAATGAAGCTCTGTCATTTCACTTTATACTATTTTCCTCATTGCATCTTCTTAAATCACCACAGGCAACCATAAAAGGCACATATACAAAGAATTCAGAATTCTGAAACAACTGTTACTGCTGTTTAAATTGATTTAAAGAAAATAAATCTGGAATGCACACTGTAATCCTTGCATGGTCTGAAGCTTTAGGTTCTACATAGAAATGTTTGGTATGCAAGGCAGTTTTATAACTATTGAAGTAATTCATGTGAATTTAAGTTACACTGCTTTTTCCCAAAGGCAACACACTTTTCATAAATGCTATTCCAAAAAACAGACTAGCATTAAGCATCCTTAATTAGTGGCATGTATTAAGGTTCATTTCACCCTTTAAGTTTTCAGGCTTTTTACCCAAGGCAGGCATTTGTGAAAGAAATGTATATTAAATGTCATTACTCTATCAAAAGTTTATGTGGAGGAAAAGACAAACTACTTTTGCTAAGTAAGCAGCCTTGAAGACTTACATATAAAACTTTTTATTTTCTTGGAATACAACAGTGCTTATTTTATTTAAATCTTTGTTTAATTTTGTATTAGTTTATAGGCTTACTTATGTAAGTGAAGGCAATTAAGTGTCCGATTTTCTCCTATGGTGAAACTTCCAATGTAGATAAGACATGTTACATATTTGTATTACTTTTTCTATATTAATTCTGGTTCTTGTATTTTGTTTGTTTGTTTGTTTTTTGAGACGGGGTTTCTCTATGTAGCTTTGGAGCCTTTCCTGGAACTCACTCTGTAGCCCAGGCTGACCTGGAACTCACAGAGATCCACCTACCTCTGCCTCCCAAGTGCTGGGATTAAAGGCGTGCACCACCACCCAGCGGTTTTTGCATTTTTGACTCCTTGCATTTTCACTTCATTTAGACTCTAAGCCCCAGTTCTCCTTTTAACGAAGAACACAGTTGATGCCATTCTTCATAAAAGCAGCAAATTATTTTAATGGTGTTTTTAACTTTTGGAAAGACATGATTATATTTTAACTTTTCTTACATTAAATTAGAGTGACAAAATAACCCAGATTAAAAATAATTTTCTTGTAAACACAATTTTGTTTAATGTGCCTGTTCTTATCATATACATCTGAATTATGTAAATGTTTGGAACTTTCTAGTTCACAAGTAATAAAGTTATTATATGATAAGGTTATTGATACTATAGTTTATTCTAAGTGAGAAAACTTTTTTCTTCTTTACTCCATTACTTTTTCCCCCCTAACATATTTTCTCTAATGGTTACTTGGGAATTTCATACAATGTACCCTGACCTCACTCACTTCTCATTCCTCCCAGTTACAGCCTCCCATCCTTGTACCCACCCAAAGAGAAAAAATACACCATGTCCAATTTGTGTTGTCCATATACTCATTAGAGCATGGTCAAACTGTCAGTGGCCAGCCTCTTAAAGACAACTGAGTCCTTCCCACAAACACACCCCCAGCTCCTTCCAGAAATTATCAACTATGAAGAGCTACAACTGAGCATATTTGTCACAATTTTTAAGGACTCTCTACCATAGTTTCCTATCTACACTGTTTCCTTTTTTAGGAGAAGGGGGATAGGGGTAAGCTATCATGTAGCCTTCAATGTTTCTCATTCACAATCATGAGTCTGTAGTCATCCATACTAGTACAAAAAGAAGCTTCCTTGCCCAAAATAGTTCATGGATCATGAATTTCCACATGGTTTCCACCAGCAGCATGGACCATAGACACTAGCATTGTATCTTGCAGCAGCATGTGTAGCTGAAGAGCTATTCTCTCTGGGCCCCGCCAAGATCCGCAGCCCACTTATAAAATAAACACACAGATACTTACATTATTTAAACTGTTTGGACATTAGCTCAGGCCTATCATTGTCTAGCTCTTACTCTTATATTTAGCCCATTTTTATTAATCTATACTTTGCCATGTGGTTCGTGGCTTACTGGTACCTTACATCTTGCTTGTCCTGGCGGCAGCTCCAGGTAGTCTCCTGCTCCACCTTTCTGTTCCCTCAATTCTCCTCTCTGTTAGTCCCACCTATACTTCCTGTCTGGCTACTGGCCAGTCAGTGTTTATTTACATAGAGCAATATCCACAGCAAGCATGGACCATGAACATCAACTTGCCCTAGTATAATACAGTTTACAATTGAATGTATTCAAACTAGTAAGGAATATTACATAGACTCATACATTTCTGTTGGTATAACTGACGCATGTATGCTGTATGAAAGTGTTTCCAGACCCAATTAGTATAAGTAATCTAATCAAACAATTAAAATATTAGAATTTGTATGCCTTTCAATCATGTTGATACTTGTAGTGGTTAGTTTCTGTCAATACAAACATAGACATAATTGGGAAGAGGGATCTCAATTGAGAAGTTGCCCAGACTTCATTGGTTTATGGGCAAATTTGTGAGGAATTTTCTTGAATGCAATTAGGTGGGATTACCCAGCAGAAAATGAGTTGTTTCATCTCTTTCAAGTTGTCCTAGGCTGTATAACAAAGGTAGCTGATCTAGCCAGAGGAAGCAAGCCAAAAACCAACGTTAATTCACAGTCTCTACTTAAGGTCCTGACTCCAGGTTCACGACTTGAGTTCCAGCCTTGGTTTATTTCATTGATGTACAACTTTTGACAGGGTTTCTCTGTGTAGCTTTGTGCCTTTCCTGGATCTCACTCTGTAGACCAGGCTGGCCTCGAACTCACAAAGATCCACCACCGCCCTGCTTGATGTATAACTTTGTGATGGCTATTCTTGGTTGTCATCTTGACTACACCTGGAATGAACTTTAATCCAGAAATGAAGAGCACACCCATGAGAGATTTTTGCTTGATTTGGAGTGTGTGAATCCACTTCTATTCTGGACCTTTAAGGTAGGAAGACATATATATTTGATCTGGATCTTAAGGCAGGTAAAAACAAGTCTTAGTTTTGGATCTTGAGGCAGGAAGATACACCTTTAATCTGGGCCACAGCTTCTGCTGTATGAGGAAATAGAAGAAGAGAGCTTTTGGTCTTTGCTTGCTTGCTTTCACCTTGCTAGGAAGTCCTTACTTCACTGACATCAGAGTCCACTTCTTTAGAACTCCAGCTGAAGACCAGCTGAGACTTCCAGCCTTGTAGACTGAGCAACTTCTGGATTCTTGGACTTACTTTTCATAACTCACCAGTGTTGGAGTTGGAACATAGCCTGTAAGTGATTCTAATAAATCATCAATCTTTCATTCGTATCTATATCTATCTATCTCTCTATCTCTCTATATGTATCGATCTATCTATCTATATCATCTATCATCTATCTCTATCTGTATCTATATATGTGTATGTAGATACATATATATATAGAGAGATCCATATCCATTCTATAAATTCTACTTTTCTATAAAACCCTGACTAATACAAAACTGTAAGATACAATGCACCTTTTCTCCACAAGTTGGTTTTGATTGGTGTTTTATCACACAACAGGAAACAAACTAGGATTGTAACTAGGTACCAGGAACATGGTATGTTGTTGTGCTAGGTCTGACTGTGTGGTTTTTATACTTTGAACTACTTTTTACAATGACGGTTTAGGGTTTGGAAGCTTTTGGCTGAAAAAGCCACTGAGTGATCAGATTTTAGTGAGCCTTTTGGAGAACTTGGAAGTAAAGCTGAAAGCAATACAGACTATGGAGGTCTGGCTTGTGAAGTTTGAGAGGTGTTAAAACTGTGGCCATTGGTGTAATACTAAAAATCTCTAACTTCTGGTCATCTAGGATTGAGAAGTTAGTTACAATTAACAAGGTACTAACATAACAATTTAGTTTAAAAATACATTTCACATCTCATTAGAAAGATAATTTTGGCTCATATACTAAATTTCACTCTATTTTTTTTTTTTTTTTTTTGGTTTTTTTGAGACAGGGTTTCTCTGTGTAGCTTTGCGCCTTTCCTGGATCTCACTTGGTAGACCAGGTTGGCCTCGAACTCACAAAGATCCACCTGGCTCTGCCTCCCGAGTGCTGGGATTAAAGGCGTGCGCCACCACCGCCTGGCAAATTTCACTCTATTTTTTAACTAATACCGTAAACAGATACCTTAGACATCTGTTGTTATAAATTTGTCTAGAACAGAGTGCCAAAGTGATCAAGTACTAATAATAATGTATGGATGAAGTATAGAATAAAATTTCAATTTAATTCACATGTTTTTCTTATAATATCTATTGAAAATAACTGTAAGCTATTATTGAGGATTCTGAGGCTAGCAGATTGTGAGTTTTAAGGAGACACAAGGTTCTATGAGACCTTATATTAAGACAAAAAAATTCCTTACAAACACACACACACACACACACACACACACACACACACACACACATACACATATGTGTACGTATATATCCTAAAATTTCTGTCCTATGGTATAGTTACAGTGACCTATTTCAGTTTTTATTAGGTATAAATGTGCATATCAGGTAAGGGAAAATATTCTTCAGTTATTACCCAATGAATTTTACTTTGCAAATCCATGATTCCCAACTTTTACTTTAAACCCCATCTTTTATTTATTAGCTAATTATTAAAATATTTTTTTATTTTCTATGGTAAAGGGATTTATTCATTTGTATAGCAGGTCTTTTTTAACTTGGCCAAAACCCCTTTAATGATGAAAGGAAAGACACTAATGTCTCCCCTCTCTGCTCTTACACATGTCACTGCTTTAGGTAGCTCTGCTATTTTAAAACTCTGAAAATCTGATACCTGAAAGAAGATGCATTTTCTCACTTATGAGAGCCCTAAGACTGAAACTCAGGGTGTTTCCAGGGTTTCCATGTTTCTTGTCTCCAAGTTCTTTTTATTGGGTTTGTAGCTGGACACATTTCAGTGTGTTCTCCTATAGACTCCTATTAGCTTCTATTATTTATTTCATAATTTCGTCCCATCAGGACAGCAGTGGCTTTAAATTATGGTAGTACCCACATGATATCATTTGTTTGAATCATGTTTTTGAGATCCTAATATAATAACAACATTTGTGCCTTTTCTTTCCTACTTCTGCTCTCATATATTCCTCTCTATTTTTCTTCAAATTCAAAGCTACTTCTTTCACTTATTGTTTTTGCATGTATAGATGTATATATATGTCTAAATATAACCTTATCAGTCTATGTAATATTGTTTGTATGTATGTTACCAAGGCTGACTGTTTGACACTGGAAACCCCCACACACACCTTGTACTGTATATAATATATGCACTAGGTTTCTTGGTTACTTAATAGGTGCCCTCCATCAGCGCAAGGACATTCCATCTGATCCTGTTTTTTCTTTGTGTGTGTGTGCGTGTGTGTGTGCGTGTGTGTGTGTGTGTGTGTGTGTGTGTGTGTATGTGTATGTGTGTGTCTGCATGTGCATGCAAGCATTGTACTGTTCTTCATTCCCACATCATGCTAATTGGGTTTCCGGGATATATATATATATATATATATATATATATATATATATATATATGCGAGAAAGAGCAATGTGCTAGGGAGTTAACACAATATATGCAAACTCTTCTTATAAAGTTGTATATATAGCCTAGAACCTTGGTGAGATTTATCCTGTAGTTTTATATTGCCTTAACCATCATCATTTAGTTAGTATTCATTTTATCCTTCAAAGTGTATTTTTATTAATTCATGATAAAAAGTATTCATCTCTCACATTTTTGTTACTAAAAGTGAAATATGTTCCTTCTTTATTTTATGGATGTTTCTTATTTTGGAAATAATTTGTAACATAGTAATCATGTATTTGCATTCAGCCATATATTGGAAGGACTGTAAAAGGATATTTAGACAAATTACTCTTAAACCACTGGTTTTCTTCATATTTCTCTGTGTAGCTGGCATCAGAGCTAGGAACCAGTATAAATGATGATATGGTATCTTTTACTAATATCTGAATTTTTATACACAGGCTTTGAGGATATCTCCTTTGCAGTGGAAGTAGACTCAAATATTTCTAAAACTTGTTTTCAATTTCAATATGATTTCCATACATATATATACACATATATTATATGAATTTAATTTCATGCAAATGGATAATAATAACATTGATTAAAACTGTACATTTTAAAAATGTTCTTTCTTCCATTGCCTTAATATGTAAGTTAAATTTATTTCAGTTTCTAGTAACATAAATGATTTAACATTTCTGCATTTTATCTTCACTTTTAATTTTCAATTAGCAACCCTGCATGAATAAGCCGTGTCACTGCCCTCAGCTAATAATTTCAGCGAACAGGGAGATGGCACAGGAGCCTCTCTCTTCTCCGTGTGATTGATTATCCTTAACATCTTGAGTAAGACAATAGCCAGTTTCAGTGTCACAGAAAGAAACTTAATTGAGTAAGGAAGTAAGAGAGCAAGATGCAGAGCAAGAAGGAGAACCCCCTTTTAATGATAATCCGCTGGTTACCTTTAAAATTATATAATGTAACATGAAGAGGTCATCTTTCCCTGTTATTTCCTATGAGAATGGGAAAGGCAATATCATATCCAAATTTGTGTGATTTGAAAGGTCTAGTCTCTCTCTCTCTCTCTCTCTCTCTCTCTATATATATATATATATATATATATATATATGTGTGTGTGTGTGTGTGTGTGTGTGTGTGTGTGTGTGTGTATTTGTACTAGCTTTTTATTTTTCTTCACATGGCATGCTAACATTAGGCATCGAACCTCAAACATTCTAAGTACACACTTGACCATGGGACACTTTATAAGTTCCCTCCATTTGCCATTCATATATTAAATGCAGTCTTTTTACTTATTTTACTTATTTTTAAATCTGCAACAAATACAAAAATAAAATTTTAGTCTGTATGTAAACAATTGTTAATTGACAGCTATATAACCTTATTTCTCATATTTCTAAGGCAATATTGTTTATTCCATGCTTAGTAGCCATTTAAATAAATGAAATATTTCTTCATTTCCACTTAGTTAATGATATGTCTCTAAAATCATGTTTTTGTCATTTTAATGTCCTTAAAATGTTCAAAAATTCTAAATTTATGGGGTGAGATAGAGCATCTTGTCCACATATGTATGCCTACTCACCCAGAGAAACACTCATGCCCCCAAACATGCACACAGAAGGACAATTCTGTTCTTGACCTCACAAAATATCAATTTCTTCTATATTATAATATCACACTTTTCTCAATATCCCTATATTGTCAACTGATAAATTTGGAAACAGCTGCCACCTGGGATGGTTTACAAAATTTTTCACATTTTTTTTGCATTGTCTCTGCAATAGTTCTCTTATCATCTGCCTATTCTGCATTCGAAAGTGCTAAACAATTTAAACACATCGTTCTTTCTGAAATATACACATCATGTTTGTCCCACATTATGACTTGAAGCCTAGGTCTTGCTAATACCACCCCTATCCATTGTGTCAAGCAGCATACTCTACTCTTTATTCTTTGTTATTGTTTACTTTCTTTTTTATCTTGACCTCTTGAGTAAAGGAACCATATCTTATTCCCTTTTAAGTACTCAGTATTCATTACAGAATCCAGACAAAGGCTGTATTAGTGTAACATTTTACAGAAAAACTTATTGAAATTAGGTTTAAGTAGTCTGAGTCTAGTAAAATATCAAACTAACTGTTAAGAGATGCAAAACAAATATGATTCATAAGCACACAAATACTTGATTTTTGCATTCTAAAGTAATAACCTTTGGACCAATGGGTAAAACCATATGTACAATATTTGGACAAAATTGAAATATAATTTAAAGTTCTGAATATCCATCATGGCAGTAGATTCTTCATGGATGAAACCGTTTGGGAAAAATGCAGATGGATCACTGATATTAGTTGATTGAGATCAAACTTGGCATTGGAAAGAATTATTACACTCTATGCTGCCTAAGAGAGTGTTTTATACTCAATTTTTAAAAACTTCTCTCATCACTGAGTCCATAAAATAACTCAACTCTCTACCATAAATTCTATGAGGAACTCTCTCCAAAGAATATTCTTTAGATTGACCAGCATCAATATGTTTCAATTTCAAGGATTATTTTCATTTCATTTTAAGATTGATTATATCTGCATGAAAACATACAGAGCAGAGGTGACAAATTAGCAGACCACTGGGAAAGGCGGTGTGCATTTGTGCCACAGCTGCCTGTGCTGAGAAGCCCTAAAACACAGTCCAATAACAACAAATCAAAAGTGACACAGCTAATTCAAGGAAAGGAGCCAACATACACTATGTAATCCCCCGTTTTGCTGACTTGCACAGGAATGAGCATCAGTTTGTAATGATGCATTATGACACAAAATAGCAGGGGTAAGGGGCAAGCACAGACTGAAATCTTTTCAGTCGCATTTATGAAAGATTCAGAGGCACTTACTGCTCTTTTTTTTTTTTTGCTGGTGTAAGCATGAATCAGTTTAACAGCTCAATTTACAAAGCTATTGCTCAAGGAAGGAATGAAAAAAAAAGAGATCAAATGTTCTAAGAAATCCACATAAGTGAGAAATTAGCAATTTTCAATTTTATGTAAGTGAGGATGTTTGTTTCTCCAACGCAATTCAGTGTCTTTTGAGAAAATGAATAAAAATGTATTCTTCGTAAACAGACAAAAGAATTGCTAGCTAAATGTTCTTGGGTGTAAAAAATGGAGTAGTCACTCACAGTACTGAACTATATAATATGTGGATATACTTATTTTTCTTTAATTTATTTTCTTTTAGTAACAGAAAATGATCTGAAAAGTTCAGTGCAATTTGTGTATGTGTGTGTGTGGTATCTTAAGACAGTGAAATTATTGTCAAGCAATAATAAATCAATACCACTTAATAATCAAACACTACATGGATGGATAACATTCAAATAACCTCAAAACAAAGTTCAGCATGGCTGAAACCATAAGAAATTTATAAATTTAAGTTGCTTTAGTTCAGAAGTATATAAACACAAAGAATCCAATTCAAAGTTACTGTTTAAATTCTCCAGTTAGATTGGATTCATTATTTTAAGATCACTACAACACAATTAATTTGATGTGATATCTTCAAACTTGTTCAGGACTATGAAGAGAATGTAAAAGAGCTCTTCAATTATAGAATTACATGGAACACCATATTTTTTTAAGGTAAATGTTTTAAGAACTAGATTTCTTTTAACTTAAAAAATGAGTAGATCTGTGGCAAAGGGAGGTGTAGAGGATAGCGGAAAGGAGTGGAGGGAGGGGAAATTGTGGTCAAGATGTATTTTATGAGAGAAGAATCTATTTTCAATTAAAAATAGAAAACAATTAGATTGTAATCTAAGTTGCATCATTTCTCCCTTCCCTTTCCTCCTTCCAAACCCTCTATGCATGCTGCCCACCCACATTATCTTTTCAATTTCAAATTCATTTTCTTGAATTCTTGTTACATATATATGTCCATAAATACCACACATTCATTGTATATAGATGATAATAATCTCTGTTGTTTATATTGCCCTGTAAAGAGATCATGACCAAGGTCACTTATAAAAAAAACATTTAAATAGGATTGTTTGAAGTTTCAGAGGGTTAGTCATTGACCATCATGGTGGGAAGCATGGCAATAGACAGGCTGACAAGGTTCCTGGAATAGTACCTAAGAGTTTTCATCCTGATCTGAAGCAGAGAGAACCTTGGCCTGACATTGATTTCTGAAACCTCAAAGTCCCACTTTAATGACATGCCTCTTTCAACAAGGCCATACCTCTTAGCACTTCCTGAATCAGAAATAAACTTTCAAATTACATACATATATACATAAATGTGCATATAATTATACACATACATACACACACACACACACACACACACACACACACACACACACACACACACATACACCTGACCATTTGGTATCAGATAACCAATTGGAATGCTTTTCCCTGCAGAAGACAATTTCTCCTATTCTCAGTATTTCTTACTTGCCTGTACTTCTTTGTCTAGGTCTGAGGACTCAGGATCTTTCATCCACACATGTTAGCAGATCTATTGGTGTTATACATGTTCAGGTCATAAATAGGCAATCATGATGTTGAGAGTTTATGGTTGTTGCTTCTGGTATTTCTAGGAGACACAATCTAAAAGCAAATCTGTTTTTCTGCCTTTTGCAATCTTTCTGCCATGTCTTCTACTGCGATCCCTCAAGACTAGATGCAGGAGTTATAATTATAGCTATTGTTTCCATTAATGCTGTTGTTAAATATTATTGAAACCTGCACCTTTTGTGTGTGCTGTCACATCCTCTATGGATTCATCGGTGTATCAGTCCTGTTGTGTCTAGAAGAACCTATTTCTTTAGAGTCATTCTTCAGCTCTGGCTTTTACAATCTTTCTGTCTACTCTTCCACATAGATACCTCATCCTTGAAATAAGGAATTTGATAAAACACATTCCAGTTATGGCTTAATGCTCCAAAATCTCTTACTCATGAACATTTTCTGGTTGTTGGTCTGTTTTCATTACCATCTGCTTCATGAAGCAGCTTCTCTGATGAGGGGTGGGTTTTTAATGCTTTGATATGTAGATATAGCAATATATCATTAGGAATGATTTTATTGCTATGCTTCTTTAGAAAAATAATATTAATAGGTTTTCTTCTAGGGCCATAACCTATTGAATCTCAGGTTCTTGGGCTTTTTAGACTTGCCAGTTGTCTTGTCCATCACATATTGTGGGCCTTTAATCCAATAATAAAGTGAGTGGTCACTCCAATAATATTTGAAGCTATTTGCAATTGGTATCTTTGGGGAAATGGAAAATAAGTTTTCTCCAATGGAGTGTCACTGTATCAATTGCATTACAGCACAGACACCATGTCCAGTGGTAGTTGGCCAACTCAAAATGCTTTACATTTATTTTTGTGCACTTTGTTTGATATTTTTGTCTTTTCTGTCTTTTGTTTTAATTATTTCTCTTTGTTTGATTATTTTTGAGAGTAAGAGAGGAAAAGAGAGGACATGAAATTCTGAAGGTGGGTGAATAAGGAGGTTTGGGAGGTCTTGGAGGAGTTTGGGTAAGGGAGAGAATAAGATAATAATATATTGTTTAAATTTTTAATAGAAGATTAAAACCAAGAGTTGGTAGAATTTAAAGAACATTATATAACATCCTGAGATGGAGATATAATTATGTTTTCAGAACAAATTAGATCCAATATATTTCAGATCTAAGATTTTGGACCTCTGTAGTATAACTTCATGATAAAGCATTGTTTCAGCAGATGAAAAGAACATGCATTTTAATTGTTGTCTGTAAAAATGTGTGGGAAGGGATCAATAGAGGCTTTAATTTCTGTTTTTGTAAACTTGTACATAGATAAGAGCTTAAGAAGACAAAAAAAAAATGCTTGACATTTCCTGGATGAGTGATCACAATCCAAATCTTTTAAAAAGCATCTCGATCCGGGCAGTGGTGGCACACACCTTTGATGCCAGCACTTGGGAGGCAGAGCCAAGTGGATCTCTGTGAGTTTGAGGCCAGCCTGGTCTACAGAGCAAGATCTAGGACAGGCACCAAAACTACACAGAGAAACACCCTGTCTCAAAGAAAGAGAGAGAGAGAGAGAGAGAGAGAGAGAGAGAGAGAGAGAGAGAGAGAGAGAGAGAGAGGTAAAGAAAGAAAGAAAGAAAGAAAGAAAGAAAGAAAGAAAGAAAGAAAGAAAGAAAGAAAGAAAGAAAGAAAAAAGAACCTTGAAACTGCAGAAGGATGGAGAATGATACCATCCACTCCTTATTAACAGTTGATTCAGTAACTTACACAGACAATCATGTTCAGACTTACATAATGTTAAATGCCCAGTACCCAAAGGTGTTTGTTAAATGTCAATTATTCCTTTTTGTTTGCAGTCTTCACCAGGCTTCTACAGTATTTGTTGACTTGCATATTTAATAGTAATTTGATGAAAATATTTCAACGTGCTAGAAAGTAGAAACGGCTTTTTCTTATTTCAACTTAACAAGCTCTTTATTTCAGAGCAGATTCAGGCAAACCTGTATTTAACAACTTGAAGGTAAGTGCACTGTGAACAAATTGAAGCAAAAGAAAGAGCATCTCCTTCAAAGAGCTCGTAAAGCCACATCTCGGTGCCTGCCGTGGACTCAGCTAATCACTGTGAGTAAAAGCAGTACATGTTAATTGCACACAGGATTTGTATCCACTGGAACAATGAGACATAATTTTGGAAACCAGAGGCAGTTCATTTTGCTGATACTGACAAGTGGCATTACTGGAGAAAATGCAGCACTATCTTTATGCTAGAGAAAGTAGAAAAATAAATGTCAGAGTTAAACACTACATGGTTTCTGTGATTCTATGAATTGCTTGTGTTTGTATCTTGATGTACTGAAATATGTCTCTGTCAACATTTCTAATTCTTTTATCCCATCCTCCAATTATATTTTGAACCATCATGTAATAAAAGAAAACTAATGCACATTGAAGAGAAATTAGAGAATTAAAATATTTACTAAGTATACATAACACCTAGTACTACTAATATATGACCTGAGTAATAGTAAAATTGTTTTGCTTTGCAATTTTAAAATTTTACTTTGGATTTAGCTTCCAAGTGACACAGTCATTGACCATTTGTGTTTATAGCTAAGCAGTGTACTGGAAAGAAGACAACTCAGCATATTCACGGAATTGACGTGACTCAAAATGCTGAACATTCAACACTAAACTCTGGTCAGCATTTCAATCATTTTAATTTGTGTCATCCAAGTAGTGACTACTTATTAGAAATGACATATGTCAACATTGTTTTTAAAAAACAAAACTCTTAATGACAGAATAGTAAATTAAATATTTCCCTAAAGTTTGCTTTTTCTCTAAGAATGAGAGTATCTCTATGTAGCACAGCATGCTGACAAATCTTGTGACGTTCCTGGCTCAGCATTCCAAGTGCTGTGATTACTGGCAAGTGCCACCATGACTAGCTTGACTGTCATCTTTTATATGATGATTCTATTGTAAGCTTCTCCATATCACTAAATGTAAAACAAATGTAATATATGCACATATCACCTATATATTATATATCTATGATATAAATATATACAAGCTAAAAAACAAAAAAAAAAATGGATCTTAGGAACAGAAGATTAAAGAACCAGTGTGTGAAACACTGTAAAGAGAGGCAAAGAGATTGAGTTACAACCCATAATAATGCACCAACAGAGGATCCACAATCAGGAGGGAATGTAAGTCTACTACAAGCAACTCACACCATGGAGCCCACAACTACATATCATCAACATACCCAGGAATGAGAAATTTGGGATAACTTAAGGAAGGTGGTACTGCATACTATTCTCTTTAAGTATGCCTCTAATAAAAACAGTGTACTAAACTAAACTAGTGGGAAAAAAGAATATGTATTAAAAATGGAATGAGCATTGAGACTTTGTTTTTCAGTCTCATTCATCTGAAATAAATGATACAAATATCATTGTGATAAGAAAATTTCAGCCTAAAATACAAACAAAAGTGTTTCTAGAACGCAGAGATAACTCGATGCACAATTACACCTATTCTAATCTATAGGAGCTGCCGGCGTCCAGCCTCGGCTCGGGTTCAGGTCCTGAGGCAGGGAAGGGGCATCGGCACAAGGAAAAATTCTGATCACAAGGTAGAATGCACTCAAGTGGCAAATAGCTGGATCTGGCTTTATTTATACTTAAACAGAGTTTTTCTTACCAGGGTTGCAAGAACAGCTTTATTACTGGCTCCTATTTTTGACTTTTAAGAAGGACATAGTATTTTAAGGACACTGTAATCATTATGAGAGCCCCATTGTTCACCTTTATGCTTCCTCAAATACACTTTCCCAACCCCTACATAACCTTATTCTAGACATAGAGATCAGCATTTTTGCAGACTTAACTAAATATGGAGCCAGACACATCCTGTTCTGCAGCACTTATGTCAACTGGCAGCTACCTGCCGTTACAAAGTTAAAAAGTAATAGGCATGGGTACAATGCTTTAAGAACAGCAATATTCAAACCTAGACCATTCTTTCACATCTGCAAGATATGCTTTAATACAGTTCCCTTTTCTACAAGAGGGTCCCATGTCTCAATTACTCTGTAAAAGATAGACTTTAATAAAGCACTTTTTCCCATCTTACTATAGCTATACTTCTTCCACTAACATAAGCTCCCATTTTAATAAAGATGGACCTACTCATCCTGTATTTCATATTGCATTTTTCCCATTGGATCATACTAGATCCTATCATTGATTCTATATACTTGATGTCCAAGAAACTAATTCTCAACAGTTGACACTATGTGTCCTCCTGAGGCTTTTTCCCTATTCTGTGTATGCATGCCTTACTCTCCTCAACAGAAATGTGAGACACGATTGATGTTCCAAGTGTTGTTTTCTCATATGTACCCAATTGTCTCTATTGGGTCAGAAAAAGCTCTCAGGATTAGGAGTTGTACTTAGTAATTCCAGGTAAGAGATTTGAGAAACAGTTGTTGCAACTGTCACTGACAAAGTAAAAGTAAAAACCATCCAAAGAATCACCAATATAATGAAAAAGAAAAGAGCCTGCAAGCTGCACGAAGTTTGCAAATTCCTACACTGTCCTGTGAACTAACTATTGGTCCTTGCCAAGTGAGAGTCTGTTTCCACAGGTGACTTGCCCAGAGGAAACCAGTTGGGCAGGTAGTCATAGGCTGTTCCGAGACTAGGTGCATGGCTCCTGACAAGGTGCAAAGATAAGAATTTAGTGAGAAGTTTGTTTATATGTATATTTAGGAGCATGAGTATTAGGTTCTCCTGAGGATGTATGACCTAGCCAGCCACGTGCTTTTGGCTCAATTGATGTTACCTGCCCTTTTGTGAAGCAGTTCAGAAAAGGATTACTTCTGTAAAATTTGTGTCACTGCTGCAACTGTGGGCATACACTGCCAGGAAAATCCTTATGTCGTCTTTCAGAGCTCACAGCTGATTCAGGCCGGTGATGACTTTTCTCTTCTAGCAGAGGTTAGAGCACTTTATAGCACTAAGAATTTGAGGGCGTGTGGATTATGATTTCAGGTAAGTATGAGTTTGATTTCTCTATGTTCTGTGACACACATATGTGGTAGCAGCAGCAATAGGTTCTTACTATCAAGTTTAAGAGGGTAAACAAGAACAATGACAATAGCCTATAATGTTTGTTGGGTACATGGGAGTCCACTGTCCAAACTCCAAAAGAGTTAATCCAGATCTGACATTAGAATTTTTATTTGATATTCTATGGTGTCTTTAGAGGCACTGCTCCATTGCTCATCCGTTATGTAGGGACTCCATTTATATAATACACCACACACACACACACACACACACACACACAGGAGAGAGAAAGAGAGACAGAGAGACAGAGAGAGAGACAGAGAGAGGAAAATCTTTTACAGTAGAAGGCTTCCATATATCGTTTTAAAGGATCATTACTGTTATTTATACCTATTCATATTTCGTCTCTACCTTGCCCTTTTATTTTTAGCCTTAAATAACCTTTCTTGTTTTGTTATTCCCATTCCCCCTTCATATCAACTGTGTTCTATTCTCCTTCTCTTAGACTCTCCCCATGTTACCTTACTAGTCTCTTAACTTCTAAAGGTGCTACAATTTAAACATAGATGTCACAGATTTGAAATAGCCATCCACATATAAGAATGAACAAACAGCATTTAAATTCTGTCTCTGAGGTATCTCATTCAGAAAGGTTATTTAAAATTGTATCTAATTACTTAAAAAAATATTTCTTTAATGTTCCCTTAAAGCTGAATATTCCATTGTGTAAATGTAAATTTTCATCCATTCATCATTTGCTGGTCATATGAGCCATCATTTCATCTCTCAAATATTGTCAAGTTAGCAGCAACGAACATGGATGAGCAAGTATACCTGTAGTAGGAGTGATATGGCAGTGTCAATTGTAAATATGTTTCTAGCTTTTTAAGAATCTTCCCACTGATTTCCATAGTGGCTGCAACAATTTGAATTCCCACTAGAAGCTATGTCAGTATTTATTTTGATTTATTGTCATGAGCATAACCATTCTGACTGGGGTCAGATGAAATATTTAAGTAGTTTTTATTTGCAAGGCTATGATGGTTAAGAATATTGAACACTTTTAGTATTTCTTCATTCAAGACTATCTTGTTTAAGTGCCACCATTTTTTTATTATTTTTTTAAGAGAACTTTTCTCTGTGTAGCATTGGATATCCTAAAACTAGCTCTGTAGATAAGAGTGGACTGAAACTTGGGGATCAGCCTGCCTCTGCCTGCTGAGTGCTGGGATAACTATGTACACTACTGCTTCCATCTCCATGCCCCAATTTTCAATCAGATTGATTGTTTTTCTTGTTTGTCTTTTTTGTTGGTTTCTTTTGTTTACTTTTTATTTTATGTATTTTAAACACAAACTCTATGTCAAATGTATAGCTGGTAATGGTTTTTCTACAACCACCTTATATATAACATATATTTCATGTACATATATTTACTCATATAAATGGAACATGAGAGGAATTGAGAGACTTGTACAGTAAAAAACATTAAGACAACAAAGAAAGAAATTAAAGATACCAGAAAATGTTGTGACCTCCCATATGAGTGGATTTATAGATCAATATTATGAAAATGGCCCTTCTACCTAAACAATCTGCAGATTCAGTGCAATTCCCATCAAAATGTACACTAGTTACACTTTTTTTTTTTGCAGTGATAAAACACCATGACCAGGATATGGAAGAGAGAATGTATCTTGCTTTATGTTTCCAGAGTGTTACTCTCCTTAATGGTGGCAGGCATTGGAGCAGGAATCATTGGAGCTGAGAGATCACATCTTGAAACACAAGCACAAAGCAGAAAGAGAAGTAAAAGTAATCAGATTTTTTACTCTCAAAGCTTTACTCCAGTCACATATTTCTTCCAGAGAAAAGACCGCACCACGTAAAACTTACCAAACAGAGTCCCTAACAAAGGACAAAGTGTTCAAATACCCAGGATTATAGAGGGACATTTCTCATTCAAACTACCACCAAATTACAATGCAGTTTTTTATAGAGAGTAAAAAATAATTGATTTAGAAAGACAAAAGACTCAGGATGGCAAAAATAAAATTAAAAATTAAAAAAAAAGAGTCCTGACCAACAACAGCACTGCTGTATCATCACTATTCCAGACTCCAAGTTATACTACAGAGCTAAAATAACAAACAGCACAGAACTCACATGAAAACAGAGTCAACAAACAAAAGAATAGAATTAGGCATGCAGAACAAAGTTCATGCTCTTAACAGCCACTTGATTTTGTTTTTTTACAAAGAAGCTAGTAATACACAGTTGAGAAAAGAAAAGCATTCTGGTCCAATTGGATAGATACATTTAGAATAATGAGTATATTTCATTGCCTAACCCTGAAATTCTGCTCTAAATAGATCAGGTCTTCAACCTATGATTGAAGACTCTGAATAAAATAGAGGAGGAAGCAGAGAATGTGCCTTAATTTATAAGACACTAACAGATTTTCTTAAAAGGACCCCAGTAATGCAGGCATGAAGAGCAATGATTAATGAATGGGACCTCATGAACTAAAATAGCTTCTGTACAACAAAGGACACAATTATTCAAGCCAAAATTCACCCTACAGAACAGGAAGAAAAACATTAGCTGGCTCCACTCATCTCTCCAGCCTCATCTCACTGAAGAAAGCTCCACAGAAACCGTATTCCTTGCTGCTCTATTTATTCATAATATCCAGAAACTAGAAACAACTAAGATGTCCCTCAGCAGAAGAGAAGAGAAAGAAGCTGTAGTACATTTACACAGTGAAGTTTTATACAGCAGTTAAAAACACAACATCATGAAATTTTCAGACAAGTGGATGGAACTACAAGTATCATCTTAGGTGAGGTATCCCAGAGCCAGAAAGACAAAATACGGTTAAGTATTCACCTCTATCTACACCTTTGGAGCTTCCTTTGTGAAGTGTGTATTGGTGATTATACTTTCTAAGTTGCTAATATTCAACCTCTTCATGATTCTGAACCATTCTTGCTCACCTATTTATTGTACCCCATTTTAACTATCTATCATCTATCTGTCTGTCTGCTTGCCTGCCTGCCTGCCTATTTATCTATCTATCTATGTATCTATGTATCTATGTATCTATCTCTCTTCCTTCCTTCCTTCCTTCCTTTCTTTCTTTCTTTCTTTCTTTCTTTCTTTCTTTCTTTCTTTCTTTCTTTCTTTCTTTCTTTCTTTTTATCTTTCTATCATCTACCTATTTATTTTATTGAAAATAATTTTTCCTCATATAATCTATACTGATTACTGTTTCCCCTCACTCTACTTCTTTCAGTTCATCTCCAACTTCTCTCCCATGTGGATCCACTCCCGTTTTGTCCCTCAATAGAAAGTAAGCACACTTCTAAGGGATAATGGTATGATATAGTATGATACGATATATGATAAAAAAATATCTAAGACATATGAATAAGACAAAACAAACAAAGAGAAACAAAGAAGCTGAAGAAAAGATACAAGAAAAAAATACAGACACAAAGACTTACTCATTTGCACACTCTGGAGTACCTTAAAAATTTTAAACTGAAAGCCATAATATATATGCAGGTAAAATCCCTATTATATATGCAGGTACAAAACCATAGTATATATGTAGGTAAAAAGGGAGAGAAAAAGAGAAAAAGTATTATTTTTTACATACATATGTGTGGTGGTATTTTATGTTAATAAATAAAGTTGCCTGGGGTCAGAGCTATTAGAGCCATAGCAAGTGCGTGGCAGTGGTGGTGTACGCCTTTAAGGACCTGGAGGGCGGTACATACAGGCAGTGAAGAGGCAGTCACATGATTGGGTTTACAACCAATCAGAAGCCAGAACAGAGAGACTATAGAGACAGACACACAGGAAGGAGGGCTCCTTTTTCGGAGAGCTCTCTTGGCTGAGGAGGATCCCTGAATCAGGAAGGGTGAGGCTCTTGGTTCTGAACTCTTGGCTTTCTTCTCTGAATCGGCTCTGTGTTTTCTGTCTGATAAAACCGTTGGCTACATCTACACTGAATTACATCTACATTTGGCGCCCAACGTGACAAGAAACCGTTAAAAACCGTTTAACTGCTAAGCTGGATTCACACCTCGGACACTAGGTGGCTGTTTTGAAATTCCCTCAGATTTGTACTGTTCTACGAGGACTTGGTTATCCAATATTTTAAAGGAAACTATTTAAAGAGAAATTTTTTCCACATTTAAAAAAAAAAAAGAGAGAATGGGTTTTCTGTGTTCATTAGAAGAAAATTGGGCTTTGTTTGCAACTTTAGACAGTCTAACAATGGAACAGTTATATGAGAAGATTAATGTTGATAGAATTATGCATTTTATTACTATATTTATTCTTATTTTACTATTTAAGAAGATAGTCAATTTAAGTGCCAGGGTGACAGCTTTAGAAAAACTTGATACACTTGTAAAAACTCAGACAGAAGAAACTAACAGTGAAGTTGCTTCAAGATTGGATCATAGGGTTACAGAAAGAAAGCCTGTTTTCACACAGTCACCCTTAGTTTGTTCAGTAACCGTACAGCAGTTGTCTGATCAAATGACTATACAAAATATTTGGGCTCCAATGGAAATGTTAGATTTACGAAGGTTTAAGGAGGCAATAGTATCTTATGGCATGCATTCCCCATATGTAAAGCAAATGTTAAACTCTTGGTCAACATATAATAGGATTGTACCACAGGATTGGCGGGAGCTGGCACAAGCTGTTCTGGAACCCAGTCAAAGGCTTCAGTGGCTAACTTGGTTCAAGGATGAAGCGAAAAACAGAAAAACAGTGGAGGGATAAAGGAATACAAGTCTGCCAGGATCAGCTTATTGGAGAAGGTCAATATGCTTCAGCACCAGCACAATGTTTATATGGTGTCCAAACCCTAATTTTATGTCGAACAGCAGCCTTGAATGCATGGGACAGAGTTGAGGAACCAGGAAAAAAAACTGAGTCATTTACAAAGGTTGTACAAGGCCCAAAAGAATCTTACACAGATTTTTTACAAAGACTGGCTTCAGCAGTAAAGAGAATGGTCCCGGATTCAGAAGCTGGTAAGATAATAATTGAATCTTTGGCCTTTGAGAATGCGAATGCAGCATGCAAAACAATAATCAGGCCGTTAAAGGCAAGATCTGCACCTTTGGAAGATTGGATTAGAGACACGGTTAATGTTGAAACTCATGGGCATGATGATACATGGGTAGGAGAAGCAATTTCAAGAGGTTTGAGGAATGTTAGATGTTTTGGATGTGGAAGGCAAGGACATTTGAAAAGGGACTGTAAACAGGTCATTCCTAGAAACAGTGTTTCCTCAAGGAACAATGGCAACAGAATGCCCCTTCCTTCTGGAGTATGCAGAAGGTGTGGTAAGGGAAAACACTGGACCAATGAATATAGATCAACAAGGGACAGACAGGGTAATCCTTTGTCTCAGTCTTCAGGAAACTCCCAGAGGGGCCTCATGCAGGCCCCAATAGCAAATCCAGTTCAAACCTTTCCTGCAGTCATAGAGGAAACCCCTACTCAGAGCAATTAAATAACCAAATGCCTATTGAAATAAGTCATGCTGGTCAGGATGATGAAACAGAGAGAATAGAAAATTCAGGAGAAAACATAAAGAAAATTTTTTGGCAAACTTCTATTAATGAACAAAGACCAAAATTATCGAAGTTTTTTGCTTATTACAATATAAAGCATATTACAGGCATACCACATAATCCTACAGGTCAAGCAGTTATAGAAAGATCAAACAGAACTCTAAAGGATATGCTAAATAAACAGAAAGGAGTAACAAAAACCCCCAGAAACAAACTGCATAATGCTCTATTAGCTTTGAATTTTCTTAATGCCAATGAGAAAGGAACAACAGTTGCAGAGAGACATTGGATAATAGAAAAAAACTACAGAATTAAATCAGCCTATATACTTTAAGGATGTGCTGACCTCAGAATGGAAACCAGGATATGTGTTACGTTGGGGACGAGGTTTTGCTTTTGTTTCTACAGGAGAAGATAAGTTGTGGGTACCATCAAAATTGATAAAGGTTCGATTTGAACAAGAGAAACCTTTTAATTAGAGGAGGTGATAGTTCATCAACCAACATGAACATCCAATTTAAACTAACTTATACCAGTAACACATGTCTTTTCATTTAATCAGATAGTAACTTGCCAAAAAGGAACATCCCCAAAATTAGTCTTGGGGAAACGTTTTTGTTTTTGTCTTTTAGGAGAATGGAGGTTAAGGAATCTGAAGAACACTGGACAAATGAGACAACTGATCAGCTTTGAACTACAAGGTGCTCAGAGTAATTTTGAGATGACTAGCTGAGATGATCCAGTCTCAAAGACTACTTGAATAAGGACTTGAGATAAACCCTGAACTTTGGCATTATACACAGACTGGATAATGAAGGATATGGTTACCTTTCCTAGAATTTGACAATTAACCTAAAATTTTTCTTTCAGGATAAAGATAACTTCGCCCATACCCAGTAGGAAGCAATTTTAAGAATACGACGCCCACATTCCAAAAGAGGTGGTGTGGGGCAGGTGGTTTTTTTATCTTTTTAATGGGTTTTGGGTCTGGGATAATTTTCGTTGTTTAGGGGGTTGGTTACAAGTTGTTGTCAAGGGTTAGGAAAAAGGCTAAGCAAAGGAGATTAAATTTAAGGTTCTTATTTTAAAAAAAAGAAAGAAAGAAGAAGACAATTACTAGTTTTAAGTATTTTACATTGGATTGGATTGTTTTATACTGTATACAAGTTATATATATTGGAATTGATATTGTTAGAAAATGCTATATGTATATTTCTAATTGTACTTATACCGTTCATTTAACAATGCAATTTTCTGATCCTTGAATGTTATTATTACCAACTATTAGGATATAAAGAAATGAAAGTTAGTTAGTTATAGTTGAAGATTAATTAGGATAGAAAGTGAATTAGATACATTTTGGACTTAACAAAATAAGATAAATAATGAAATTATTTTCTCTGAATTTGTCAAATACAAATTGACTAGAAATTATTTAGACATTGTATATAGTTATTGTACTTTTGTATGCAGTTTTTCTTTTGTTAGTTATAACCTTTTTCTTTTTTTTCTTTTATTTAAATTAGAAAAGGGGAAATGTGGTGGTATTTTATGTTAATAAATAAAGTTGCCTGGGGTCAGAGCTATTAGAGCCATAGCAAGTGCGTGGCAGTGGTGGTGTACGCCTTTAAGGACCTGGAGGGCGGTACATACAGGCAGTGAAGAGGCAGTCACATGATTGGGTTTACAACCAATCAGAAGCCAGAACAGAGAGACTATAGAGACAGACACACAGGAAGGAGGGCTCCTTTTTCGGAGAGCTCTCTTGGCTGAGGAGGACCCCTGAATCAGGAAGGGTGAGGCTCTTGGTTCTGAACTCTTGGCTTTCTTCTCTGAATCGGCTCTGTGTTTTCTGTCTGATAAAACCGTTGGCTACATCTACACTGAATTACATCTATACATATATATATATATATATATATATATATATATATATATATATATATATATATAACAAAATAAGATAAAATTTAAAAATCCCAAAAAAACAAACAAACAAAAACAAGCAAAGGAACAAATCTGAGGTGACACTTTGAAAAAAGTAAGCCCCAAAGACACCATTAAGTTCATTTTCTGTTGGCCATCTACTGTTGGACTAGCAGTCTACCCTTAAGAATAGTTGGAATCCCCAGTGCAACTCCCTTAATAGAACTCAGTTTTTATTTGCAAGTGGTTGTCAGTTGGAGATAGCTTCTGGGTTAGGTGTAGGAAAATGTGTTCACTCTTTCAGCTCTAGTGCACCATCTGCAGATATGCGCAGACCAGTGCAAAATGCTTCAGTGCCTGTGTGGATTCTGCTGATTTCCAGGGCCTTGTTTCCGAGGTGTCCTTCATCCCATCCACGTTGTTTGATTCTCTCTGCCTATGTCCCCCTATATTGAAAATTTTGTCTTTCTGATCCAAAGTGAAAGCTACACAGAGAAACCCTGTCTCAAAAAACAAAACAAAACAATGAAAAAAAATCTAATTTCACTAAGAATACTAACATTCTCCTTATTGTCAGAGTTTGCATGATTCAAATGACTCTTGAGTTTGCTTACCCTAAGATGGGTATTTGTCTTTTTATTCTTGGTCATTGACTACTCAGAACATCTGTGTATGGTGATATTTTATTTGTACTGAAATGTGATTTTATTTGCATGTTAATAAATAAAGTTGCCTGGGGGTCAGAGCTAATAGCAAGCCATAGCAGAAGCCAGGTGGTGGTGGTGGTGGTGGTGGTGGTGGTGCACACCTTTAATCTCAATCACATGACAAACAGATCTTTGTGTGTTCAAGGATACAGCCAGCATGAAGACACACACCTTTAATCTCAATACCAACCATAGAAGACCTGGAGGTCTGTACAGACAGGCAGTGATGAGGAGGTCATGTGGTTGGGTTTACAACCAATGAGAAGGCAGAACAGAAAGTCTATAAAAGGACAGGCACACAGGAAGTAGGCCTCTTGCTGAGAGGAAAAACAGCAGTGGCAGTAGGGTAAGAAAGAGTTTTTAGCTCTCAGCTATTGCTCTGACCTCTTGGGCTTTTAACTCTGCAACTGGCTTTATGTTTCTTATTCAATAAGACGGTTACATCTAGGTCTGTGCATTCTGTTTTCTTTTCTTTTTTTTTTTGTTATTTTGCTGTTGTTTGTTTTTGTTCCATTCTTGTTTGTTTGTTTGTTTGTTTTTCATTACCATGACTACCTTCAGGTTCAGACAAAGCTCAGTGTACACTGAATTTTGAGAATGAGAATAATGCAATGAATCCCAGAAACTTTGTAAAGATGGTTCTAGCTCCCAAAACTTTTTTGGGGAGTGTTGTTTTGTTTTGTTTTTATATCGATGGGACATGATTCGATATCATTCATTAATTTTCAAACATTTCTTCTCATCCTATATACCCAAACAAAATAAAATAGAATTTGCAACTATATTATACTGCATTAGTGTTAGAAGTTAAAGCTTTAAGCCTGAAGATATGGCCTGGTGGCCATATCTTGCAAGTGTGACACCACAAGATGCACCTCCGGACAAAAAAAAAAAAAAAATCAAGCTTGAGTTTGGACATTATACTTTCATCATTTACTTTATTTTCCTACATAGGCCTCTTTTCATAATTTCTAAGCTCTAATATTCAGATACATGAATGAAATGTTTACTCTAAATCAGGTTAGTGTAATTTATTCCTTTGTAAATTTGTAAAATGTTAGCTAGATTTGTTTCCTTCTAAAATACTGATGTTCCAGTATACTCTTCAAGTAACAAATGTCCATATTTGTATCAAATGACACATTCCTCATTACTACTTTATGATCTATTGGATTAAAGGATCCATGAGTTTTATTAGGTAACCAAACGCTAATGACAGCTTTTTCATTACTTATTCTATACAGATTGCATTCCTGGCTTTTGAAATATGGCAGTTATGTTTGAACTGACTTTCACTTCTCCTTATACCTCATGTAGCCAGTGACATCTTCTAAAATACACATTAATACAGCTAATGGCATCAATTGTTGGTACTGAACTCATAAACCACCTTTTATATCAGACAACATCAAATACCTTGTCCTTGATACCTCAGCACAAAAATGCAGTTTCATTAGACTTGTGAAATTTCTCCTGAATAAGTTGATAATACTCTTATATGAAATGCTGTATTGTGAGAAGAAAAGTTCTTTATTCTTGTCTCCTTGGCATGGCACTTTTTGAGTATCTTCCCATTGCTTGCTCTCCAGTTTTTCACCCCTGTTTCTATTCTACTTAGAGCTAAATATTTAATGGCTAACACTTATCTTCCAAAATGTAGCCTGGTGAGGATGCACATCAATGTAGATTAACCTACTACTGACTAAGGCTCAGTTTGAAGAAGGGTCGTATATAGACACATACCAAGTGGCTTTATAGCCCTTGTCTTATTTAAGAAGACACTTTAGAACATCAGCATCAACTGGATGACTGTACAGCTCCACTCAGGCCTGAAGTGTCATAACAGGAGACAGAATAGGACTTTGACTTTCAGAAAGAGATCTTTTCTCCCTCTTGACACTTTATGTCACATGGAGCAGCTTCTCACAGAATACACCTCAATGACTGATCATTATCCATTAACCACAAGTTTACCTTCATTAGAGAAATTATAGAGACAAGTTCTCTCATTATCCATAAAACAATCTGTTCCTTCTCCCCCTCTACCTCTTCCTTTTCTTACCAATAGAGGCATCTGCTTTTTCAGTCAGTGCACAAATCCTTTTACACTACTCTAGTGCAGTTATGAAGGGCCAACCATCTATGGAAAAGCTTAGCTAGTTTACCTAGACCATAGGTATGTTAGTTAAACCTGTAATTATCAGCCATGCCTTCAAACAACCATAGCAAAAATAGAAAACTATTGATACAATAGTTTACCTTTATCCCATTCACAATAAAATCGACTGTGTTCACCCTGGTCTGATGAAGGTCCTATCTGCTAGAATTTCCTAAGATTTGTACATTCTAATCACCTTCTCTGGCCTGACATATTTTAACACTTTCTTTTTCTAATTGGTCTGAAAACATGTAAAAAATTTGCTTACTTTCTGCCTCTCCAGGTATTTTTCTCTGCTAGGTAGATCTTTCCTAATAGTTCAGCTTTAAATAAGTACCACCGGAAGTCGCTTACACATTCTGATAACTCAGTATTTCATCCATTGGCTTCCCTGCTGCACTCTGTACTTGTTTATTTTAGGATCTGCCAAGATATAAAATACACTTTACTGCTTGTGTTTATTCTTCATTGCATCTCTCTGTGGTGGTATTGTGCTCCCCAAAATATTGTGCACCCTAATAAACCTGGGTTAGAGAACAGAACAGCCACTAGATACAAAGGCTAGAAAATGGTGGCACTCACACCTTTAATCCTAGCATTCCAGAGGTAGAAATCCCTCTGGATCTCTATGAGTTCAAGGCCACATTGGAAACAGCCAGGCGTGGTGACACATGCCTTTAATCCCAAGAAGTGAGCCTTTAATCCCAGGGAGTGATGGCAAAAACAGAAAGATATATAAGGCATGAAGACCAGAAACTAGAAGCATTTGGATGGCTAAGCATTTAGGCATTCAAGCAACAGTTCAGCTGAGAACAATTGGGATGAGGACACAGAAGCTTCCAGTCTAAGGAAACAGGATCAGCTGAGGAAATGTTGAGGTGAGGAAGCTGAGGCTTATTCTGCTTCTCTGATCTTCCAGCATTCACCCCACTAACTGGCCTCAAGTTTGTTTTTATTAGTAAGTACTTTTAAGATTCCTGATACATCTCTCACAATTGGAAGTTTCCCTACAGTGGCAATATTTGTGTCTTCTGCTTCATAATATATTCCAAGTACCTAGAACAGTTCCTGGCACAACACTCAGTCCACATGGGAGGAATTGAAATTTGGATGGAGACTAAGATAATTATCCTAGTTCCCCAATGGAGAACTAGTTGAAGCATAATGAGAATAAAATAAATGATATCTTTTACCAATTTTAATCCATTTCTGCCTTTTCTGGTGTTAAAAAGCTGCACTTCTTAAGCAAAAACTTCACCACTTACATTTTTCTATAACTTAATTTTTTTTTTAATATGACTACATGCTACAGGTCTTTCCACTGTGTGACAGTTTTGTGTGTGTTGAATTGCCAATATATTTGCAACAATTAAATCTACACATTTATATGGTATAGAATGAATAATTGAAGCTCTCAAAGTCTACTGCTCTGATGAATGTTATTTTTTATTTCTAGACAGTGAACCGAAGAGCTGAAATATTGCATGCTATCACCAACTGCTGTGGACACAAAAGTTTTCCTGCAAGAGAATAACTAATAGCATATATATATAGAATACTAATATTATTTTATATAAAGAACAATGTATATATAATTATGTTTGAAATATATACAACACCTTTTTAGTATTCATAAACATTCTGAAATTTATGTAAAATAAGACAGTGATAAATACAGTATACTAATATTTTATGTCAATAGCATGCTGTGGTATTAAGTTAAAGAATATATAGTGTATGAAATATATACATATTTATATATATTTGAGACTCTATCTCACCATTGGATTTACTATGTAGTCAATTCATGCCTTGAATTCCTCATTTTCCTTCCCCTGTGTCCCAAGTCCTGGCATAAGAGGGGTGCACCAACTTGCCCCATATATTTTCATATCTAAACTCATTATAAAGAGCAGCAATGATATCGTTTGCTTTTGATTAAACAGCATAAATATGCTATTTATGAAATACATAGATAGATGATAGATGATAGATAGATAGATAGATAGATAGATAGATAGATATTTTCTTAAATTAACAAGGAATATATTAATGTTAGAACCAAATTTGTTAAAGCTATATACATATCAAATAGCTAGAAACCTAATCACAAAGAAATTCCATGGCAATGATTCCTATTATCTTGTAGCAATATGAGCAGAAGGAAGTCTTAGGTCATTCATTCACATACATTCCTGGTTGTTTACACTGTTACTTATCTTCTTACCCTGCTCATACCATCCTTATTTTTTAGATATTTTAGCAAATACATTTAATTTACATGTTTTTGCAGCCTCTATTTAACTGAATGTTTCCTAAAAGATTAATGGGTTTACAGCTAATTCTTGTGACTTTTTATGTCCTTTTCTTTTGTACATAGTATCAAGTAGGATAAAAATTAAATATTGAACTAAAATAGGTATTAAAGACAGAAGTCTGCCTACAAACCTTAATTGATGTCTATTGGGGCAAGAATTCCAATGAGTCAACATTAATTATGATATCATATAAACCTTCTAGTGTGAAGCTGTGTAGATAATCTTCAGAGTGAAATATTAAAAATATTAAATATACCTAACTCAGTCTGTAGCCAAAGAAACAAGAGCATAAATTAACATTTGAGAAATGAGGTAAAGCTGGACATAAAGTCACAAATTCCCAAGTGGATTTACTGACAAAAAATATTTCAAATCGAGAAAATATAGAAGAGAAAGTCGCAGTAATATGTTAAAATTAAGTAGACTGGAGCAGCCTGCTCCTTGGTTCCCTCACCAACCATCCCCAGTGGCACTAGTGACCACCAGAGCCATATGCCCCCCCCCCCACAATGATTGAGAAGAGGTAAGGCCCTGATCTCCCCACTGGGCAACACAGTTCTCTAGCCCCTAGGCCCTGGGGTTACATTCGGTGCACCTCCTCCCTAGCCATTGCAGCCACAGAGACCAGGCAACAGCCTCCACCTGTGCCCTCTTACCAACCATCCCCTGTAGCATCAGTGACCATTGGAGCCATACAGCCCCCCTGCATGCAGTGAGAAGAGGTAAAGCCCTGATCTTCCCAACAAACAGCCCAGTTCTTTAGCCCCTAGGCCCTGGAGGCATCTTCTGTGCCCCTTCACCCCCAGCCATTGCAGCATGAAGCATGATCCCTGGCTCCCTCGCCAACTATCCCCTGAGGCACCAAAGACCACTGGAGCCATACCCCCCCCACCCCACACCCCTGCGCACTGATTGGGAAGAGTGACCATTGAAGCCATGTGCCCCTCCTGCACCTCCTTCACTAATTGGGAAGAAGAGCAACCACTGGAACCACAAGTCCCATCTACACCAATCAGAAGAAAATCGACCCAGAGCTCCAGCTGTACAGATTAAAGGAAATGGTAAACAGCAGTGTAAGAACACATTCAACAACATAAAGAGCCATACAGCACCACCAGAATATAGTGATCCTACAAGAGTGAGACCTGAACATCCCAATGCAAATGATACAGAAGAAAATGACCTATAAAACAACTTTATGAAGACGACAGAGGCTCTAAAATATAAAATTCCTCTTAAAAAATGGGAGAAAAGACAAATAAAATGTTGGAGGAAATCAATAAGTCCCTAAAAAAAAAAAGCCAAGAAACCCAAGGGGGGTGGGCATCAAACAGGTGAACAAAATAGTTCGTTCAAGAGTTGAAAATTGAAATAGAGGCAATAAAGAAAACACAAACTGAGGGAACTCAAGAAGAGGAAAATCTGAGAAAACAAACAGGAATTACAGAGGCAAGTACAACCCACAGAGTACAAGAGATGGAAGAAAGAATCTCAAGTGTTGAGGATATGATAGAGGAAATAGATTCATCAGTCAAAGAAAATGTTAAAAACAGCAAAATTTTAATGTAAAACATCCAGGAAATCTGGGACACCATGAAAAAAACCAAACCTAAGAATAATAGGGATAGAAGAAGGAGAAGAATTCCACCTCAAAAGCACAGAAATTATATTCAATAAAAATCATAGAAAAAACTTTCCCAACCTAAAGAAAGACATGCATATGAAAGTACAAGAAACATACAGAACACAAAATAGACCAGACCAAAAAAAAAAAAAGTCCCCTGCCACACAATTGTCAAAACACTAAACATACAGAATAAAGAATTAATATTAAGAGCAACAAAGGAAAAATGTCAAGTATCATATAAAGACAGACCTCTCAGAATTACACCTAACTTCTCAATGGAAACTCTGAAAGCCAGAAGGTCCTGGAAAGACATTCTGCAGGTATTAAGAGACCATGGATGCCAGACCAAACTATTATACCCAGCAAAACTTTCATCCAACATAGATGGAGAAAATAAGATATTTCATGACAAAACCAGATTTAAACATTGCATATCCACAAATCCAGTCCTATAGAAAGTTCTTGAAGGAAAACTCCAACCCAAGGAAGTTAGCTGCAACCACCAACACACAGGCAATAGATAACCTCACACCAGTAAATTACAAAGAAGAGAAACACACACACACACACACACACACACACACACACATACATACACACATATACTACCACCACCAACAACAACAAAATCAAAAATAACAAGAATTACCAATCACTGGTCATTATTTCCTAATACCAATAAACTCAATTCACCTATAAAAACACATAGACTAACAGAATGAATACAAAAACAGGATCCATCCTACTGCTGCATATAAGAAACACACCTCAATCACAAAGACAGACATTACCTCAGAGAAAAGGGTTGGGAAAGGATTCTCCAGTCAAATGGACCTAAGAAACAAGCTGGTGTAGCTGTCCTAGTACCTAACAAAATACACTTCAAGCTAAAATTAATCAAAAATGATGGAGAAGGACATTTCATATTCATCACAGAAAAAATCCATCAAGATGAAGTCTCAGAATCTGAACATTTATGCCCCAAGCACAAATTTAGCCATATATGTAAAAGAAACATTGCCAAAGCTCAAATCACACATCAAACCCTACACACTAATAGTGGGAGATTTCAACACTCCACTCTAACCACTGGAGAGGTCTAACAAACAGAAACTTAACAGAGAAATAAGGTAACTAACAGATGCCGTGACTCAAATGGACCTAACAGACATACAAAGAACATTTCACCTAAACACAAAAGAATATACACTCTCCTCAGCACCTCATGGAACCTTCTCCAAAATTGACCACATAGTCGGTAACAATACAAATCTCAACAGATACAAAAAAAAAAAAAAAAAAACCAATGGAATAACTCCCTGTATCTTATTGGACCACCATGGCTTAAAAATAGAATTCAACCACAACACAAATTGCAGAAAGCCTTCAAATGCATGAAAACTGGATAATGCTCAACTGAACCATCATTGGATCAAGGAAGAAATAAAAAAAATAAAGACTTCCTAGAACTCAACAAAAGTGAATGTACAACATACCCAAACTTATAGGACACTATGAAAGCAGCGCTAAGAGGAAAGTATATAGCACTAAATGCCCACATAAAGAAGTTGGAAAACTCTCACATTAGCAACTTAACAGCACATCTGAAAAAGAAGAAAAAGAAGCAAACTCACCTAGGAGGAGTAGATGACAGGAAATAATCAAATTGAGGGCTGCAATCAATAAAATAGAAACAAAGAGAACAATACAAAGAATCAATGAAACAAAGAGTTGGTTCTTTGAGAAAATCAAGAAGGTAGACAAACTTTTATCCAAACTAACCAAAAAGAAGAAAGACAATATCCAAATTGAAAAAAATCAGAAATGAAAAGGGGGACATAATGTGGAGACCCAAATTACTCAGGGTCTTAGAATCTGAGCTGGCTTTACTCAGCAGAGCTGCATAAGGGGAGTAAGGAGATCGTTTGACCATGAGTGTGGTTACCAGTTGTTTGTAAGGGTCTACACTTGGCTGTATGGTGTGCTTTTGATCTTGTAAGGAGGAGGTCTTTTGCCCCACCCCTTGATATTGTTATAAAAAGCCCTTTTGAATAAATGGAAAAGGCCTTTGGATATTGACCAAGGCCTTCCAGAAGCTATTCTGTGTTTCTGTCTTTCCTCTCATCATCTACCTAATATTTCTTATCCCTTTCTCAACCTCATAGGATCCCCTGATAAGGTGGGAGCTGGCCTCCCACAGATACTGCCCAAACAGGGATTTGGGTGCAGAGAAAGTAAGAGAAAGTAGGGGGCACTCTGGAAGCAGTTGGACATGTCTGGCTCACCGGTTTTCCAGCCTTCTTCTTACCCAGAGACAATCAGAGGCAGCGGGGAGTCAAGTCAAGCAAGAATTCATTTATTGTTAGGCAGTAAACCTCCTTCATAGCAAAAACCTCAGAACCCTAGGAGGGGGTGAAGGAACCAACCAATCATTTGAAAGATCACCCTATTTACAAATTGTTTATGCACTGATATCATCTCCTGATCTTAGTATCTTATCTTGTAAACAACTTGAGCTAACTTCCTTCAGCACCATTTGTATCTAATCTCCACACAAACAACCCAAGCTAACTTCCCCTTAGCCATCCTTTGTATCTATTCTATGCATAAACAGCTTAAACTAACTTCCTCTGGCACCATTTGTATCTACTCTCTTCAAAAACAGCTTAAGCTCTATTTGTCTAACTTTCAGCACCCTCTTTGCAGCCCATGTATGCCTCACAGATTTCCCCTTTTTGTTTTTAAATAAGCCTACCTTATTTTAGGGTTTAGGTTTAGGGCACCTCTTTATGAAGTTTTACCCATTTGGCGTTAGGCAAATGACAGGCAGCAGCAGTTGCATCAGCTTGGAGTGGAGAACCAAGAGCCAGAGTTCCTGGCAGTGAGTACCCAGCAGAGATGCCACCACCAGAGAGGCAGAGAGCTGAACAGGCAGCCAGAGAGTGAGAGCACAGGCTGCTGTGGCATCTGTGTGAAAGACAAAGCCTTCAGAGAAAGGTGCCCACAGGGTATATACCAGGAAGGCCAGGGAACAGGTGCCTTTGAGTTTGAGTGTGTTCTGGGGACACTGAGTTCCCTGAGGAGTCCAGGCAGCATTCTCAAGGGCAAAACTGCAGCAGAGGTGGTGCAGGGCCTCTGGGGAAAGTTGCTGGTTGACAGTATGCCCAGTGGGATGAGCCCTGGCATGGTGAGAGCAGCAGATGTTTTTAAATCCTTGCAATGAAAAGAGCAGGGTCTAAGTCCCTAGCGGCAGCTGCAATGGCAGTGCTGGAGCTGCTGAGGTGAGGCATCCCCATACTCCAATCTGAATAGCTGAGACATGCTGGAACTCAGGCCAGCCTGGGCTTCCAGCAGCAGAGTGAAGTGGAGCCTTTTGACTGGGGTGTTCAGCCACACAAACAGCACAGCCAGTGGAGGAGAGTACCCCAGCAAAGCAGGTCAGGGAGCTGGGTGCAATAGCCATGACTGGCCACAGCTGGGTTTCCTCCCAGACCCAGATTGCTGAATGACAGCTGTAGCTCATAGCAGGAGGGAGGAACTCTGAGACCCTGGGATGAGAAGGCCTTGAGAGCCCTCAGCCCCAGGACTGGGAGTATAAAAAAGCCATGCATCTTCTGTTTGCTGGCTGTGCAGAGAGCTTTTTCAAGAGGTCTGTGCAGTGGCTCAGCTGTGTGAGGGTGATGCAAGTTTCACTCTGAGGCAGGCAGAGTTCCTCTGGTAAGACTGCCCTAAGATGCTGCTGTAACTGAGAAAGAAACTTTCAGATGCTTGTTTGCACTGAATTGTTGTATTCAGGGGAACTACAAAAAGGTTTTGGTTGTGGGTTTCTTTGTATTTGGAACTCTCAGACCAGTATCAGAAAATTTTAAATGGAACTGTAAGACTGGTATCAGGACTGTCTTTTTCAACATTTCAGACTTAAGAAATGAGACAATTTTGATTTCACCTATACACTCTATCAACTGTGATGATTTATGAATTGTTTTGTGTGTACATATATGCTTTATTAATTGTGGTGAGTCATAAATTATTTATGTTAAAAATGAAACTGTTTAAATGGAAAAGTTTGCATTTTTTTTTCTACTCAGGCTCAAGATGCAGTTTAAAGAATTATGAAGAAAAGAGGAACTTAATATTACTATCTCTTTAATTAAAAAAAATATTTTCTTGTTGCTTGAATGGACTAATGTTAATTTGTGTTAATATACCCTATGTTTTGTTAGAAGAAAATGTAAAGAATTCTGTTAAGAAATTGCTTTTGCATATTTGCTGAATTTTGTAAAGTGTAAATAGTTCTATTGAGAATTTGCTTTTGGATGTAACTTTGTAAGAATTGTAATTATGTGTATTAATATTTATGCTAGACTTATGTTAACCTGTTGATATTGATGAACCATAGTTTGGTGAAGCTAAGGGACCCTTTAGGTTTGATGTGGTTGCATCAAGAGTTTATTGATTTCAAAAGGTACCTGGTACAGCTAAGACTGTTATAGACATCTTAGACCCATTCCAAAAGGCCATTCTATCTTTATCATCCTCCATTCCTTTACTAGGAGGTATGTCAGCCATGAGAAATGGGTATATTGCTATGGTATTCCAGCTCCTTGCAAGCTCTTAGTGGAAAAACAGATTCAGAGCTAAATAGAGTGTACCTCTGTACCCTCACTTTATATTATTATTAAGAATGGGGAATTTGTAGAGGTCCAAATTATGCAGGGTGTGAGAATCTGAGCTTGCTTTACCCAACAGGGCTGCTTAAGGGGATGATTTGACCTCAGGCATGGTTAGCAAGTGTTTGAAAATGTCTACCCTTGGCTGTGTGGTGTGCTTTGATCTAACAAGGAGAAGGACTTTTGACTGGTCCCTTGGCATTGTTATAAAAAGCCCTTTTGAATAAACAGAAAAAGCCATTGGATATTGACCCAAGTCCTCTTGAAGCTATCCTGTGTTTCTGTATTTCCTCTCATTGTCTATGTTTCTCTTTCTACCTAATATTTCTTAACCCTATCTCTTCCTCATAGTAACCCTTGAAAAGGTGGAAGCTGGCCTCCCACAATATAATAACAGACACTGAGGAAATCCAGAGAATCATATGGTCATACTTTGAAATCCTATACTCCACAAAATTGGAAAATCTAAAAGAAATGGACAATTTTCTGGATAGGTATCACATACCAAAATTAAATCAAAATCAATAAACAATTTAAACAGAACTATAACTCATAAGGAAATAGAAGTAGTCATCAAAAGTCTCCCAAACAAAAAAATGCCCAGAGCCAGAAGGTTCCAGCACAAAATTCTACCAGAATTTCAAAGAAGAACTAATACCAATACTCTTCAAATTATTCTGAACAATAGAAGCAGAAAGAACATTGCCAAACTCTTGAGGCTACAGTAACCCTGACACCTAAGCCACACAAAGATGCAACAAAGAAAGAGAATTATAGACCAATCTCCTTCATGGACTTAGATGCAAAAATAGTCATTAAAATACTAGCAAACCAAATCCAAGAGCACACCAAGAAAATCATACATCATGATCAAGTAGGCTTCACCCCAGAGATGCAGAGACGGTTCAACATATGAAAATCTGTCTGTAGCATGAATCTTAAATGGTACTTATTAATAAAATCAAACCTGAAGCCAGTTATTGGGGTGAATGCTGGAAGATCAGAGAAGAAGAACAAGACACAGCTACCTCATCTGTCAATGTAATCTACCATATAAATAAACTGATATAAAAAACCACATGATCATCTCATTAGATGCTGAAAAAGCCTGAGACAAAATCCAACAGCCCTTCATAATAAAGGTCTTAGAGAGATCAGATATATAAGGAATATACCTAAATATAATAAAGGCAATATACAGCAAGCCTACAGCCAACATCAAACTAAATGGAGAAAAACTCAAAGAGATTTCACTAAAATCAGGAACAAGATCAGGATGTCCTTCCACTCTCTCCACACCTATTCAATATAATATTTGAAGTTATAGCAAGAACAATAAGACAACAAAAGGAGATCAAGGGGATACAAATTGGAAAGGAAGAAGTCAAACTATTTTTTTTCACTATTTGAAGATGATGTGACCCCAAAATTCTTCCAGGGAACTCTTACAGCTGATACACACATTCAGTAATGTGGCAGGATACAAGATTAGCTCAAAAAAATCAGTACCTGTCTGATATACAAATGATAAATAGGCTGGAAAAAAATTCAGAGAAATGTCACACTTTACAATAGCCAAAAATAATATAAAATACCTTGGGTTAACTCTAACTAAGCAAGTGGAAGATATGTATGACAAGAACTTTAAGTCCCTGAAGAAAGAAAGTGAAGAAGATATCAGAAAATGGAAAGATCTCTCATGCTCATGGATAGGTAGGATTAACATAGTAAATCTTACCAAAAGCAGTCTATAGATTCAATGCAATCCCCATTAAAATCCCAACACAATTCTTCACAGACCTGGAAGGAGCAATACTCAACTTCATTTGGAAAAACAGAAAACCCAAGATAGCTAAAAGAATCCTGTACAACAAAGAAACCTCTGGAGGCATCACCATCCCTGATATCAAACTCTACTATAGAGCTACAATAATAAAAACAGCATGGTATTGGCATAAAAACTGACATGTAGACCAATGGAATCAAATTGAAGACTCTGACATTAACCTACACACCTATGAACACCTGATTTTCTTTTCCTCTGAGACAGAGTTTCTCTGTGTAGCTTTGCACCTTTCCTGGAACTCACTCTGTAGCCCAGATTGGCCTTGAACTCACAGAGATCTACCTGCCTCTGCCTCCCGAGTGCTGGGATTAAAGCCGTGCGCTACCACTGCCCGGCTTAAACACCTGAATTTTAATAAAAAACCAAAACTGTACAATGGAAAAAAGAAAGTGTCTTCAACAAATGGTGCTGGTATAACTGGATATCAACATGTAGAAGATTGCAAATAGATCCATATCTATCGCTATGCACAAAACTCAAGTTCAAGTGGATCAAAGACCAGTTACACCGAGTCTGATAGAAGAGAAAGTAGGAAGTAATCTTGAACACATTGGCATAGGACACCACTTCCTAAAGATAACACCAGTAGCACAGACACTGAGAGTAAAAATTAGTAAATGGGACCTCCTGAAACTGAGAAGCTTCTGTAAGGCAAAGGACACAGTAAACAAGACAAAATGACAGCCTACAGAATGGGAAAAGGTTTTCACCAATCCCTTATCTGATAGAGAACTGATCTCCAAAATATATAAAGAACTCAAAAACTAGAAATCAAAATAACGAATAATCTTGTACAGCCACTCTGGAGATCAGTATGGTGGTAACTCAGAAAATTGGTAGTCAACTTACCTCAGTACCCAGCAATATCACTCTTGGGTATATACCCAAAATATGCTCAAACACATCACAAGGACATAGGCGCTACTATTTTCATGGCAGAATTATTTGTAATAACCAGAACCTGGAAACAACCTAGATGCTGCTGTGGAATGTTGTTCTGTATGCTGTAAATATGTGTTACTCTGATTTGTTGATAAATAAAACACTGATTGGCCAGTAGCCAGGTAGAAAATATAAGCAGGGCAAGCATATGAGGAGAATTCTGGGAAGAGGAAGGCTGAGTCAGGAGTCACCAGACAGACACAGAGGAAGCAAGATGACAAGGCAGAACTGAGACAAGGTATCAAGCCATGTGGCTAAACATAAATAAGAGTTATGGGTTAATTTAAGTGTCAGTAATAAGTCTGAGCTAATGGCCGAGCAGTTATAAATAATATAAGCTTCTGATTGATTATTTTATAATTGGCTGTGGGACCACAGGGCTGGGCAGGACCGGAGAAATCCTCCAACTGCAAGATGCCCCTTAACCAAAGAATAGATGAAGAAAATGTGGTGCATTATCACAATGGAGTGTTACACAGCAGAAAAAAAAAAAAGTCATCATGAAATTTGTAGGCAAATGGATGGAACTGGCAAAAATCATCCCAAGTGAGGTAACCCAGACCCAGGAAGACAAACATGGTATGTACTCACTCATAAGTGAATATTAGATGCAAAGCAAAAGGATAACCAGGCTACAATCCACAATCCCAGAGAAGCGAGGTAAGAGGAAGACCCTAAGAAGGAGATGCATGGGTTGCCCCAGGAAGGGGAAAGGGTTAAGATCTCTTGGGTAAATTGGGTTTGGGGAGTAGAGAGAAAAGAATGGGAGGTGGGAACATTGGAGTTCAAGATAGCCAAGTTGGGGAGGGACGGAGAAGGAGAGCAATGAAAGTGATGTTTTAACAGAGTGAACCATTAAGGGGTTACGGAGAAATCTAGAACTAGGTAAATCCCCAGAAACTCACAAGATTGTCCCCAGCTAAGACTCATAGCAATGGTGGACAAGGTGTTTGAACTAGTCTTGCACTATACTCAGATTGGTGTCTACTCTAGTTGTCATCATAGAACCTACATCCAGTGACTGGTGGAAGCAGATGAAGAGACCCACAGCCAAGCGCTTGGCCAAATTCCTGGAGTTCAGTTGAAGAGAGGAAGCATGGATTATAACAGCAAGAGGGGTCAGGATCATGATGGGCAAAACCACAGAGATACCTGATCCAAGTTATTGGGAGCTCATAGACTATGGACTGACAGCTGGGGAACCTGCATGGGACTGCACTAGGCCTTCTGAATATGGGTGACAGTTGCAAGGCTTGATGTGTTTATGAGTCCCCCAGCATTGGGACCAGGACTTATCCCAGGTACACAAACTGGCTTTTTAGAGCCCATTCTCTATGGTGAAATGTCTCACTCAGCCTTAATGCAGGGGGCGAGGGGCTTGGTCCTGCCCCAACTTGGTATGCCAGTCTGTGTTGATTACCAAAGGGAGGTCTTATCCTCTATGAGGAGGGGATGGGGGTGGGATGAAGGGAAGGTGGAGAGGAGTGGGAAAAGGGGATGGAGGGGGGACAGGGGTTGGTATGTAAAATGAAAAAAAATAATTAAAAAAAAGAACCACAAATTTAAAGAAAAACTAAAAATTATTAAGTAAACTAATTCTGGTTTTTTGTTTTTTTTTTTTTTTTTCATATTCTCTATATCGTATCTGATTTCTGGAGCCTTTGTAAAAGAACTTCTCTTCTTTCAAACGTATGTGAGTGTTACCTAGAGCCACCTCAGAAAGTAAAAAATAGCCTTTTCACTCAGCATTAATTCTAAATAGTGATACCACAAACATAGCCTCAGATTATCCTTTGGTCCTCCTGGTACATTTTTTAAGAGTCACCAACACCAATTGAGTGTTTCCTTTTGTACTAGAGATCCAATTATTTCTATTCTACTGTGGTTTTCTGCAATTTCTACATCTACTTGAAATATTTTTACCCTTCTGTGGCTCCTTTATTTTATTTTTAATTAGTCCATTGTAGCAGAAAATCCGATAAATTTGTGTCCAAAAAATTTAAAATGACCCAAGCCCTTATGGAACTCATGGTATATCAGAGAAGATACGCTGATGAACAAGCTCACTAGTGTCACACAAAGACAAACTGTTGCCTATTTTGAGAGCCTAATTATTTGTAAAGATCAGAATGTGACAACATGGGCTCTTTGGCTCACTGTCATGCATGGCATTCTCAACATTCTGAGAAATTCAAGGGGTATACAAATATTTTCAGGGTTACACAGAATGCTAAATCCTCATAGGCTCTTATCTGAGAAAGCTATATCTAGTCCATAACCACAAGGGAAATTACCTAATCTTTTCAATCACCAGAAGCAGATAGCTGTAGTACATACTATATGCTCATACAGTTTTTTCCTAATAAGCTGCGTATGATTATGAGCTTTATTACTCATAATAAGTTGTAGCAGAGGGAACTGACTCAGCAAGAAGTTAAGTCAACTTGCTGAAGGTAGTTTAGTTAACAAATGGCAGAGACTTGAAGACTTGATTCAAACACAGGAATGTCTTCCTGGCAGGAGACATGGAACTGAATTTCAGAAAAGAGCTACCTTACTCAGAAAGATTTCTAGGGATCCTCTGAAATCTAACTGTAAGCATACACACACACATACATACACACACACACACACACACACACACACACACACACACACACCATAAAAAACAAAACAAACAAAGAACACTCCCCCCAAAAAACCACATGTGTGTATATACATATACATATATATATATATATATATATATATATATATATATATATGTATATCATGTGGGTATACATATATGTAATAATTACACAGCACTTAAGAGCTCAAAATATTCTCAAATGTATGTTACTATCAACCACCACTACCCATTTAAAAATTAAATATCATCGGAACACAGACAAAGTAGATTTCACTTTCTGAGAAACAGCATTCTAATTAATACTAGTTGAAAGAGATGCCACCAAATCTTCTGTTGTTCTGTTTATAATCTTTTCTCATCACTGCATCAATATCCCTGCAAAGAAGTGACATAAAGTACAAATCAGATCTGGCTAGAGACAGCTGGGACCAATACATTTTATGGATAGACTTTATGTGTTATGATTGAGAAAACTTGTCAGTTTCTTTCTTCTCATCTAAGTGGTGCAAATGATTTATGGTAAATTATCTCAATTGAAACCAATTAAAATTTGAAGGTATTGTGGTTGAAATGATAAGCACACTGTGCCACAAATTGGAAAAGCAAAGTGCATTTAGAATTACCATAGTACAGAAGAGAAAGTTTATACACCACAGTTGAGAATAGAAAGCCTATACTAGGTAAACACTTTTTGATACAGTTTCTTTCTAAATAATTCATACAAGAAAGTGTTTCTTTTTCTTTTCATAAATGTTTTGATTTACAACATTTCTAGTATATAATATTTTTTTAAGATTATAATTTCCACATTGGTTGCTTCCCTTTCCTCCCTTCAACCCCTCTGCTGTGTCTTCCCGTTCTCTTTCAAATTCTTCTTTTTTCATTGTCATTATATGCACAAATGTGTATATGTATACATACATATTCCTAAATATAACCCTTTGAGTTATTTATTATTACTTGTATGAATGTTTTCAGAATGGATCATTTGTCCCTGGGGAATACTACTTCTCTGGTTCCTGCTTTCCTCACAGACATGGAAGGTAATTCTTACCTCAGTATCAGGGTTTGTTGTTGTTATTGTTTTGATTTGGTTTTGAATTTGAGTCACTTGTCTTTGGTTTGTTGGTTGGTTCGTAGTTTTTGGTCTTTATTTGTTTTATAAAAGTGCTGTTAACTGAACCCAGTGCCTTGATAATCTAAGGAAGTTCTTTATCATTGAGCAACATCTCTGGTCTTATCTTTATAATTAATCAAACCATTCTTAATCTAAAACCTAGTAGATTATTTGAGAGAAGTGAAGCATTCAGCAAGGGCTTTATCTCATTATGTAGTTGAAGATGACTTTGATTTTATCTCTGGATTTTTACTGTAAGTACTGAGATGGCAGTAGCATGCCACCGTGCTCAGGATTTACAGCAGTGGGGACTGAGTCACTAGCTTTGGGCATGCTAGGGGGCGCTGTTATCCATTGAGCTATATGAGGTTCATTTTCTCAAATCCAGAGCCCTTCTTTTCCTTGTGTGGCTAGCCTCTTTTATTCCAAGTGGTGAAGTAATATTCTGTGTATTTTTATTATATTGTTTCTTATTGCAATATAGTGATAGATTTTTTTCTTATTTGGAGAAATAAATTATTTTATAAGATATTTTAATATCTACTTATGAAGCATATTGAAAACCAAAGCCTAAAATCTTGACCTGGTGTTAAAAGCTTTGGAGTGAACTGACATCAGGTAATTTTGTAGTCAGTTTTCTGAAAACTTTGTAACACACTGCATAATCTGCCTCGCCCTTCCCACGGACAGAGCACTTCAGCTATTTGACTCTCCCCTCCACACATTCAGTTTTCAGTTCAATGCTCTTTTCCTCTTCTCCTTCTTGCTGTTTATTACATTGCTTTGTTTTGTTTTCCATAAGACTATCTTTTGAAATCATTTGTTTTAGATCACAGCGTGCATTCTGTAAGTCCCACTTTTGAACTTCTTATGTCATTCAGCATCAACCATTTATTACTGTATGAATACTTGTCTTCCCTACCCTCAGCTGAAATGTATAAACTAAAGTGGATGGATAATTAGCTACTTTTTTTTGGCAACTATACAATCGAGAAAGATGTCAACATTATTTTAAGTTTCTTATTTATGTATGTATATATTAAGTTAGGTAGGTAGATATATATGTATGTATGCCTACATCTACTGAAATACCCATCCATCTATCTGACTATGTAAGAGGGGCAGGCGAGCTGGGGGCAAAACAGCTTGACCACAGAGATGCCATGACAGGCTTACAAACACAGGCACAGCTTCTGGCAGGCAATACCTGGACCCAGGAAAAGCCATAAGCTGACCCCACCTGGGGAGGCTAGCATCTCAAAGGAAATGTCTGACATTCCAAACATTCCCTATACCCCTAGACAAATGTCAGCGAATCAGGGCCCTGAACCCTGGAAATCCCCTCACCCAAACTTCTGCTATGATAAAAACCCCATCCTGCCTGGGATTGGGGCTCTCTGCTCTTTTTGCTGCCTTGGATAGAGTCCAAGCTCTGAGCTTGAAATAAAGGCTCTGTGCTTTTACATACGAGATTCACTCTCCGTGGTGGTCTTTTGGGGATCCCTGAGGTCTGGACATAACAACTCTTGTCAATCTATGCTGATTTATTAACAGAAAGAGTATTTATTCATCTACATCCTGTACAACAAACATTAGAAAGATCTACATGAGTCATGTTGGTGTGTTTCTTTATTTCCATGGTCAATATATATTGAATGACTATTTACACCAAATGATACAATGTTATTTCTTTCAGACTCATACTATAATGTTATAAATAATAATAAAAACAATACAACATTTTCACTGCATATTCTTGCTACACTTCTCTCACTGTAGCTAATTTAGTCCTCACATCCACTCTGTGAGATAGTAATTATTATACAGTCCTTATTTTGATAAGACCATGGAGGTGCTGATAACTGTAGATCAAAATGAATAATTCAGGACTAAAGAGATGGCTCAGCAGTTAAGAGCACTTTCTGTTCTTGCAGAGAATTGGAGTTGAATTTCCAGGTCCCATATTAGTATGCTACAACTACTTTGTACCTGCAGCTCCAGGGATTGTGACAATATTCCTGCCTTTGGAAGTACTACCTTCACCTACACATACACAGAAATGTAGACACATAATTAAAAATCAATCTTAAGCTAGCGTTTTATTTGAGAGATATTTTGGTGCATTACAGTGAAATCAGTAATGCTTTAGGTAATGCTGAAATTTGTAACATCTATCATGGACATATTGTCATCAAATCACTATTACCATAACCAAGTCACTGTATTTTCTTACATTCCATAACTCATCTCAAATTTTAAATATAGTACTGCCAATGATTAGAACAATTTTGCTACTTAGATTAGTACCTAAAACATTTTTTATGCTTGAAATTATTTTTTTACAGCTTTGAAAAGGAATTTAAGTATATTTTGAACAAAAGGAGTTGTGCTACACAAGTAAGACAGAAAAAATGGCCAACAATCACTGGAAAGAAATAACACAAATTTATATTGGTTTTTTTTCACTAGACTACAAATTCATGTATGAAAAATTATAGTCAGAGCATTCATTAAAAACATAAGAAGAACGTTATATACATGGAAGTTACGGATGTACTGCATGCTTCATAAAGTTTATGTTTTATGTCTATTCAGCTGTTACTCTAAGGGAATTATACATTAGAAACACAGAGAGGACTTTCAGATCATTGAAAATCCATTAAAGCTGAGATACTTTCACAATTAATTTTCCACTGAGATGAGACTTCAGAATCTTGAAATAACTTGCACATGGGCACTGTCATGAAGAAGAGAACCTCTGTGGCATTGACTCAGAATAATTTTAATCTGTGTTAGGAATTCAGGGTTCATTTATGTCTCACATTCTAGATTGGAAAGGCTGGTTCTTAGAAGGGAGATGGCTGAGTGCCAATGGGCCCCTTAAATTCTGTGCTATTTGTTGAACTTCAAATGCTTTTCCTTGGAAGGTCTCCTTTGTAACGGAAATTCTCCTTGGAATGAGAGATTTGCAAATTCAGGTTTTCCTGCCTGGGCTCCTTTCCTGACTCTTGCAAAGATGATGTAGTTGCAAAGGTAACAAAGGGAGAGAAATACTGCCAACAGAATTAGGAAATAGAGTCTTAACTGTTGTTGCAGGAATTACAAAGTTACAGTCATAAAACAGTAGACCTTTATCACATTTTCTGAGTCAAGCGTGTGCCCAGCTGGCTGTAGTTATCACTGAACCTGATTGGATCCACTTCCCAATTTACTTAGCTAATTACTGGCAAGGCTCTGTTTCTGCCATATTTTTGGACTGAGACCTCAGCTCCACACAAGCTGTACAGTAGAGGCTTCCATTGGTAACTTGCCACATGGACATTTCCACAGAGTTATTAAAAAAAAAAAAAAAAAAAAAAAGGTAGCTTGCTTCATCTGAACAGGAAAAGAGAGAGACAGAGACAGAGAGAGACAGAGAGACAGAGAGACAGAGAGACAGAGAGAGACAGAGACAGAGAGAGACAGAGAGACAGACAGAGACAGAGAGACAGACAGAGACAGAGAGACAGAGACAGAGACAGAGACAGAGAGACAGAGAGACAGAGAGAGACAGAGACAGAGAGAGACAGAGAGAGACAGACTACTAAAGCTGCAATCCTTTCTTGCTAACATGATTATAGACTGCTTTCATTACAGCATGTCCTGTTATCTTCATGGGAATCCAAAGCCAGGCCCATTCTCACTAACGAGATAGTGGATGCCTGATGAACATTTCCTTGAGCTGTTAAAACACTGCCTGCCATAAACAGTCTTGTGTTTTCTGCCTAGACATATTTGTGTGGAAATTTCTTCAAATACCAATGTAAAGGTAACAAGTACATTGTCTTTGACAAAAACAGATAACACACATTGCCAGAAATGGCTTTATCACCAAATGTTGCTTTAGTATTGCTGCCAAGCCTACTTACTAGTTGTTAGACTGTATTCCACTAACTGCTATTTCAGGACCATATTATTTGAAACAGATGATGACTAAAGGTGTTATGATTTGCCTAGCATATTATTTACTCAATATTTGATAAGTGTTGCTGCTGCTTATTTGGAACAGAAACATCAGAGACAGGTATGAGAAATTTGGCCAAGATTCTGTGATTCCATGTGAAATATTTTGACAAGAGCTATGTATAAGGAGAAAAGTGTAAAGAGATAATTCAGGATTTCACAAGTGGGAGGTTTGTCTGATAAAGAAAGCTCATTCATTACTTTAAACAACTAGATAATCTGAATATTATCAAGTACTGGTGGGGAGCAGATTTATTTATTCCCAGTATCATAATTTTCAGTATTGTGGTTATTTCTGAACAACATGTAAATGACTTTTGAACTTGGTTTACATGAAACATTTTATACATACATTAAATTATGGATACTTACTGGTACATAAAATGTCTTATATTATGTCTTTTTAGTTATTAGCTTAATTATAAAAAACACCAGGAAATAACTCTCTGATATGTCTAATTCCCTCATCTCTAAATGTAGGTATTAACTGAACCTTTTATAACCCCCAATTACATCCCTAAATGTCTACATTGTTTGGTTTGTTTTTCTAATGATTTTTAGTATGTGCTTAACACATATTTAGTGATAAATGATAATATTGATCAATTCAACATAATTTCCACATGAATTAGACTGTATTACTCCAAATATTAATTAATCATAATTTACAAAGCATTTTTGACACCTAAGACTTTGGTTTTTCTACCATATTAAATATTTCCATTTATGATATTTTAATCACTTTACTGTTATGAACTCACAAAACCCTGTCACACAACTGTTGTGTGTGACAACAGTTTAAATATTGATTATCAAGTCAAACAAACCCTTGCCTTCTTGAAACTCTGTGCATGATAATTAACTTTTATACAGTTGGAATGGCCCTTCTGAATCTTTGGAATGTGGTTTAGGAGTTACAGTTGCTTTGAATGGCATTTTTGTGGATTTATCTACCACATGCACACACAATAAGAAAAGGCTACGATAAAGTTAAAACTAAGGAAAAATTAAGTTTATCTTCTCATATGTCCTTTTCCTTGCATTCAATACGTCTTACTCATCACCTAATATGAGCTTTCTTGGTCTTTTTTCTAAATATTTTATTATATATACATACATAGCGGTTTATGTACAAATCCATATATACTATAGACTAGAATCAGTATATTAAGAAGAACATGTCTATTTTTATTTTATTTCTAAGTTTGAGTGACCACATTTAATAGTATACATTCTAAGTTTGTCCATCCATTTTCTGTAAATTTCATGAATTACTTATCAGTTGAATATATCTGCATTTTGTATCTATACCCTATTTTCATCATGTACTCATCTGTTGATAGACATCTATGCTGGTTCTATTGTATTTCTTTCAGAAATAGATAGTAAATAAGTATGTATGTATAAATATTTCAATGAAAGGATGTGAAATTCTCTGAGTATATTACTAGAAGTGTAATAACTGGGTCATAAGGTAGGTTCTGTTTCTAATATTTTGAGGAACCCCCAAGACTAATTTCCATAATAACTGTATTAATTTGAACCCCTGCCAGCAGTAAATAAGTGTTCCTCATTTTTACAACAAAAACATCACAATGTGACAAAGGAAATCAAATAAGATACTCAACATGGGAAAAAGCTTCTATGCTTCTGGGTTGGCAGAATTAATACCATAAAAATAACTATAATACCCAAATAATTTAGCAATTTATTATAATAACTATCAAATATCTGATGCCATATTTAACAGATCCATAAAAGCAAATAAGCAAGCAAACTCTAAGAATTTCTGTGGCACCTCAAAGGGCCATGAATAGCAAAATGGACCTGAAGGAATTAGAACAGAATTAGAATTATTACCATAACTGACCTCAAATTATACTACATAGCTCTACTGATAAAGACAGTCTGGTACTAGGTTCAAAACAAACAGGTCAAAAAATAGAAGAAAGTTGAAGATCAGGCATGGACTGAGTTACAACCAACTAATTTCTCAAAGGAGGCAAAGAACAGAAGTGGAAAAAAAAAACTATTCAATAAATGCCACCAACAAAACTGGATATTCATCTGCAAATTAATGGAATATCTTTCATTTTGTACAAAAATCAGTTGAAATGGGTCAAAGCTCTTAATCTAGTGCTGAAACTGCTAGCAGAAAACATACAGAATATCTTCAAGACTTTGAATTGTAGTAGGTAAGAATTTTCTGAACAGAATTTCAATAGCATGGGGGGGAGTAGCCCCAGTGGTCAATGGATGGAACCACAGGAAATTAAAAGGATTTTGCACATGGAAAGAAATCATAAGCAGAGCAAAGAGACACCACATAGAGTAGGGCAAACTCTTTCTCATTTATATTTCAACATATTTTTAATATATCCTTTCAACATGTCTTTATTTTACTTCAGGTCATTTTAACCCAGAAATCAAGTGCCATTTTAATGGTAATGTTTTCTCTAATGTAGCGGTATCAGTTCTCTTAAAAAGGAAAAGATAGTTGGACTGAATAAAGCATGTGTTTATTCTGAGCTTCTCAAAACTGTTATTTTTTTCCAAAGCCAAATTGTCATTATTGGTCATTAATTACATTTTATTTATATTTCTAGTTCATCAGTGAAATATTCATAACCATATTCCTATACAAACATGTAAGAGCCATCATAGAGTTTTCAACTTCATGTTAAAATATATTTTCAAAAGCCTATCAAATTCACCTACTTTTAAATGTTTTAAAGGCATTTATGTATTGGTCAGTGTGGTAGTTAATACTGACAACTAATTTAGAATGAATTAGGAAAGCATCTGAATACAAGTGAGGGATTATCTAGATGGGGTTAATTGAGGTAGGAAGTACTGTTCTATGAGCTGTAATACTAGACTGAACAAAAAGGAGAAAAAAAATCCCTGAGCGAGGATCCTCTTTGTTCTCTGCTTCTGATTAAGAATACATATCACCAGGAGCCCTAAGCTCCTGACACCTTGACTTGGCTACCTTAGAATGTTAACCTATTTTAGTCTTGATTTCTCTAGCTTGATTTTGTCCAGGCTTTTTTTTTTTTTTTTTTTTCAACAGTAAAAGTAATGAGGGAAAAACAGACATCAAATACTGAATGTAAATATACTTGGAAAGCAAAGGAAGGAAGTCCACAACTTATGTTTTCAAAAACACATTGTGAATTAACAATGGCTGCATAAGCAGTGAGAGCTGAAAATATCATTCACAGTTTCAACTTCAGCATGAGTACAGTAGGAAGCCATCATTCAAGGACTACCAAAGACTTTGTTGAAAGGAGAAAGCTTAAAATACAATATAGTAAAAAGCTAACCAAAAGTAACTTGGTGGAATCATAAAAGAAAAAGAATAATCTGAGTAATTAGATACTTCAGAAAAAAATGTTATTTAAATGCAACATGATATTATAAAATGTTAATTATTAGAAAGGATGAAGGAAGGAGAATATAGATTTTTATGTTGCATTTTTCTTGTAAATAAAAATATTTAACCATTAAAGTTTAAAGCAAATGACATTGGAATTCATTCAAGTGAGAAGGTTGCCATTCTCCTAAAATTATTATTCAAATATTAGTCCACCATCAATAAATTTGTCATGAAGAATAATTACTAGTAAAGCCCTAATAAAATTAAGTATTTTTATGAGAAACAAAAACTTATCCTATATGATAAGTCTTCCTTTTATATTTTGCCTCATAGAACAAATGCTGAGGACAAAGACTTGATATGTTTATGAATTTTTACACATCAGCACATTTCTTTAGCTTGAATTACAGATATGTCAAGACTCTAAAATATCAAGAATAGAAGCGGCAGATCAGCATAAAATAAATCTTTCCTCTCTAGAAAAGAAGTGTAAGTATGACAGAACAGAATCGCCTTAAGAACTCATGGTCAAATGTGATGTGTGTGTAAAGTGCCATCAAATAGGATCAAATCAAACTGTGTCAAAATGTTTAACAACAAATTCCATACATAAGCAGGTTTAAACTCCTTAGAGGAGTAAGGGGTGCAAAATGACCTCAGCTTTTCCAGAAAATGATGTAATGGTTTATTACTATGTAAAAATATAATTCTCTAATAATTAATATGAAACAGTAAATTATCTACTATGGACCCATTACATCCTCATAGATACTACATGATAAACAACTCATCTTGAAACAATGGGATTTTGACTGTTTTATTTGATGATGGCTCATATCAGGCACTAGAATTATGGGCATAAATAAACACTGGTAAATATATCTTACAAAATACTACATACATACATAATGCCCAGCATCCGGTGGCCTGTTGAACATCACATAGTCCTAAGAGAGAACATTGGTAGTTTGGACGAGCAGAGCAGGCAGCCATGTTGTTTATTTCCTGAAACATATATTTTATGAAAGACATGTATTTAAGAAGCTTAAAGATAACTTTCAAAAAGTTTAACATAAAATATAATAGCTTACTCGATAGGACAATAAAGTCAAATGATTCAAATTAATAAATTTAAACATCACAGGAAACCATAATGCTTACATTAAGGAAGAAAAAATTAGAGTATGTAATGTGTTTGCCTAATTGCAAGATGACAATACATCACTAATCAAAAACATGATTAACTGGAATAAATGTTTAAAATACCTTGTTAGCCAAGCATATAAATTAATAACACAGTGCTCATCTTGTTTGTGTACTATTAAGCAATCTGTTTTTAAATTAGAGTCTTCCAATAATGGATACAATAAGAATAAATTGAATATATCGCTTCCCAAGCTAAAGCTGAAATTAATCAGCTTCAAATATTGTAAGGAGGATATAGTGAGAGTGTTTACTGTTTATAAACCCACAAAAAGCCTCATTTTGTATCAAATGACAACTGTCTATATTGATACTACATATTTATCATTTATCTATCTATCTATCTATCTATCTATCTATCTATCTATCTATCTATCTATCTATCTATCTGTCTGTGTGTCTGTGTGTCTGTGTGTCTGTGTGTCTGTCTGTCTATCTATCTATCTATCTATCTATCTATCTATCTATCTATCTATCCATCTATCTATCTATCTATATGCACAAGTTAGGTGAAATATAAGTGCATTTAAAGAATATATATCCTTTATTAGAATGCTTCCTGCAATACATATTCTAGTGAATAATAATGAAATACTTAATAATTTTTAAGCCAACATTAACTTCCTTTTTTTCTGTGAAAATTTATGTTTCATACATTGCTTCATTTCTCCTAAATCCCATTGAATCCTGGCTGTCTTCATTAGGATTTTTATTGCTGCGATGAAACACCATGACCAAAAAGCAAGTTGGGAAAGAAAGGGCTTATTGGGCTTACATTTCCTTATTGCTATTCATTATTGAAGGAAGTCAGGACAGGAACTCAAAAAGGGCAGGATCCTGGAGGCCAGCATTGATGCAGAAGCCATGGAGGGGGTGCTGCTTGCTGGCTTCCTTATAGAAACCAGGACTATCAGCCTAGGGATGCCTTCCTTCTCCCATTGTTCACTAATTGAGAAGGCTGAGGGTTGGATAAGTAGCCTTTCTCAGGCATGAACTCACTAATAAATTATCTAATATGAACTGGTCATCCTCCAAACCTTAAACAGAATCAACCAAAATAAACAGCTGGATCTCTTGGAGGCATTTCCTTAACTGAGGCTCCTTCCTCTCTGATGACTCTAATTTGTGTCAAGTTGACACACAAAACCAGCCACTATACTGGCGATTTCTTATGTTACTCATACCTCCAAACCCTATTATTTGGTTCAATCTCTGGTGGCTATCTACTATGAAACTTGTCATGTTCAACTAGTCTCATTAAATACCTTACAGATTTAAAGCAAGATCAACAACAACAACATCTGTTTATATACTTCTATGCCATACCCTTTCTTCCCTTCATTGTACATTTTAAATTAATATATAATTTCAATAAAATACATTGCTCCCCCCTTGCCTTTTCTCCAGCAAGACTCTCCCATGTCCCCTCCTTCCAACTCTTTTCATACTCTTTACTCTCAATTTCGTAGCCTCTTTTTCTTTGACTATTATAGTTGTGTGTGTGTGTGTGTGTGTGTGTGTGTGTGTGTGTGTGTGTAGCCATATAAATACAACCTGATCAATTTATTTTTGTTGATTCTGTTTAAGGTTTGGAGGATGACCAGTTCATATTGGATAATTTATTAGTGAGTTCATGCCTAAGAAAGGCTACTTATCCAACTCTCAGCATTCATTACTTGTTTTTGTCTCCTTTCCTTGTGGCCATGTGTTTGTTTTGTTGCAGTATAAGTGTTATAGTTCACTCTAGAGAACTTCCTCCTGGTTGGACCAAGGTGCTCTTATTTTCCTTCTGGTAGGACTTACAATATGTTCTTAATTTCCCCCTCTTAGCAGTGAGTCAGGGTCACTCCTCTGCACCTCTCTCATTATTAACTTTCTCCGTCTCTCAGAGTCAATTGGATTCCTGTTCCTGTCTCTCCTTATTTGTGTGATTGTCTCAAGTTCTAAACTATTTTTACAAATATGGGCTGCTTTAATTCTCTCTTTCCTCCTCATACCATGTACATCAAACTGTTAGTAAGAAGATCTATTTATTCTGAGTAGAACTTAACACATATAAAATACTTTATTAGTTTTTACTACTGTCAATATTTGCAATACAATGAAAATATGATTCCAATACTAAACATTATGTCTATTAAACATGATATTTCAAAGACAAAGGTTGGGTAAAGTAAGTGATACACACAATAATTCTGTCAGCAATATTCATTCATGGTATTCTTTTCAATTTAAAAATACATGTTCTATTCCATGTTTTATGCATTATTTCTAGCCAACATTAAGGTGATTCTTTTCTATATAGTTTTGCTGAAGCAGGTCATGATATCCATCTCTTTGTTTAAATCAAGAAATTTTCTATTTATATTCTTCAGTAACTCATTGATATTGTGCCTATTTATCCTGATTTCTAAAATTTTGATATTTCATCTCACTCTCCACTCCAACAATTTGCTTATTACCTCTTCAATAGGGTCTTTGCTCAACCGCTTTTTCTTATGTCCTCCTTAAAGGGTTATCCCATATCATCATTTATAAAAATACTTCCAACAATATTCTATACACTTATGTTCTTCCAAAGTCATTAAATACACTCATTATCTCTCAATCAGGTAAAATCTAGAAAAAAAGTTGTTTTTTTCTTACCTTATCTGCTTCTTCCCTCCCTTTAATCACTTTTCAGATGTTGGTGGTCATCTCTGTGGCTGTTTGACATGTCCTGCTGCTAGTCTATTTTCCAAATAACACTCCTTCTAAACTATTTTTTCTTGTATTTAATCCAATTATTTTAATTTCTTTTCTGATGCTTCAAGCAAACTTTTTGGTTCTTCCTTGCTCCTTCAGACAGGACACCTCATCGTTCTTCTGTTTGTTCTCTTTCTACATTGTGGGGCCTCCTGATATATTAATCACTTGTCCTCCTGCTTCCTATACATAGAGAATATATGCTTTTATGGATAAAACTGAACTACAAATTTAAACTCTCATATTTAAATGTTTGTCTACCATACAACTCCAAAACTGCATAGGTAAACTTCAAACCCCACAAAAATATATCTTGTTTAGGTGGATAAAGAGCAGAATAAAGATTCAAGATGTCAAATTAATTTTTTTCTGTGATCCTAGTGAACAAGACATATCTATTATTTTTATTTTAGTTATCTTTAGAATAACTCACTCAACAAAAACCAACTCAATTCAATTCAGTTTCATTACAATCTCTAATTATGAATCATATGTGACTTAATGACTAATCATACTCATGACTAAGGAGGCTATAAGATTTATTTCAATTCCAATTAGTTTTCAACAGCATTATTTGCAGTACATCATCAGTGAGTAAGCCTACTGAAGAGGAATGTGCTTAATTATTTCTCTTGTATCCTTAGTACTAATAAATTATGCCTCAGTTAAGACCATGGGTTCTACACTACTGAAACATAATTATCTACTTTAAGATAATACCAATTTCATAAGAGTAAATTAAAATAAAACATATATGGGTCTCAAATACTAATTAATTCAAAAGTAGACTTTCTCTACAATTATGATTGAGAACCAACAACTAAAATGCTTCTTAATAATTTCACAACTATGTGCATAGTATGGGATAACATGCTTTAGGATAAGACACAAAACTTATGTTACTATGTCAGTTTGTAGTAGATTAAGGGGAATAAGAGATAAAGAAATTTCCTTCACTATTGCAACATACTGTCTACGTTCACCATGCCATAGAATGCACCTTATCTTTTCTTTTATAGATGAATCATGTTTTATTTCATTCACAGGAAGTAATTCACTAAGAACATAAGTCAGCCATACAATGGAGGTGAAATTGTATGACATTCTCTAATAATTGGCATGATAATAAGTCTTTTGCAGTGGTCTCATTTCGACTTCTTTTGTTTTATTAATTCAGTAAACTCTGATCTCCTTGCTCTGATCTCCTTGCACTGATTTATGACCTTTTGTTCTCTAATTATGTTGGGAGTAAAAGGTAGGTATTTGTTCCTTCTAAGGCAAATGAATCAGGTCACATCATTTGTTGGCCATCAAAGATATGCTTCTGTTAGTTCAAATTCAAGTATCTATTTATCCACAATTGAAGGGAAATTAGGTGAAGACAGTTATAACCTTTCTTTGAAAACATGAGTTATTATTTGTTCTTGTATACTATTTTGTTATTTACCATTGACTTTGTTTTCATGTAAATGAAAAGAGACAATCAGCTTTAATCATTCATCTATCTGATTAATCTTTTCATGGTATTCAGACAAAGACCAACTAAACTGGTTTACTTTTTACTTTGATTCACAAGTGAAGGCTCACACCATAATGCCTCCCAAATAATCACAGGCATGAAATCCTCAGTAGGAAAACCTCTGTCTCACCATGGTATACATTAAGATAAATTTGATTCCTATAATAATAATGAATTTTGATAAAATAGGTACTACTGTTACAGAATAAGAAGAGCAAAATTATGAATATTTCTTGAATACTACTACAAGCTAATCTTGACTTTAAGATCAGTTCAAAAGAAATAGTTTGGTGCTTGCAATGACATTATAATTCATTGTTAACTGTATGGCAAAGACAAAGAATGAAGAATATCAACTGGTGTGATATTTGTCACAAAACACTACAATTTTTGAAATGTTGAGACTGGTAAAAAAATATCAAGCTCCACTAAAACTTCACTTCACTCTGGTTGCACTTCCTAGTAGTTCTTGCACAAGAGGTGTGAAGTGTGCATATACCAAACTCTCAGGTTAGTATAGGTGTGGTGATATTGTGTTCCCAAAAATATTGTGTACCCTAATAAACTTATCTGGGGTCAGAGAACAGAAAAGCCACAAGATACTTAGGCTAGAAAAGGTTAGCACACGCCTTTAATCCTAGCATTCCAGAGGCAGAAATCCATCTGTTCAAGGATACAGCCAAGCATGGTGACTCATGCCTTTAATCCCAGAAAGTGAGCCTTTAATCCCAGGGAGTGATGGTAGAAGGCAGAAAGATATATAAGGCATGAGGACCAGGAACAAGAAGCATTTGGCTGGTTAAGCTTTCAGGCTTCTAGCAGCAGTTCAACTGAGATTCATTCTGGATGAGGACTCAGAGGCTTCCAGTCTGAGGAAACAGGACCAGCTGAGGATCCAGTGAGGTGAGATAACTGTGGCTTATTCTATCTCTCTGACCATCCAGCATTTCACCCCAAAAACTGGCCCTGGGTTTGAGTTTATTAATAAGACTCTTTAAGATTCTGCTACATATAGGTCTATAGATTATCTTATCAATAAGCTGGAGCACCCACATGCTGTGAGGAGATCCATCTTATTTGATATTTTATGGAAAATTGAGAATATATCAGACACTGATGTTATTCCTGTTCAGAGAATTAAAGTGAACTTCTATGGAGTTGTGCATTGAGACATCATGAGGCATTAACATGGTCAATAAATCTTTAAATATTATGTCATGGACTGAATGTGACATAATATATTGATCACACAAAAAATGGGTTTAGATTGATAATGAAATTCAAAACAAGCAGGTACATAACCAACTGTATACCTCCAAATAAAAGAATCCTGGACAGGACTTCAAGTCAAACACCTATTTCTTTTTTCATTCATTTCACTAAGCCTATATTCTACTAAGTGATGGCATGTCAATCTTATTGAGGTGCAATTAATTTTTGTTTCTAGTTTTTGTTTATGCCCTAGCCTCTGACTGTAGTTAGTATGGATAACGCAATCAACATATTTCCACTCTAGAGCAATGTAGTTGTGTTTCATTTTTATTAGTTAATTATCATTCTGTTAATATAAATGCATAGATATCGATCACAATCTAGTCACAAAACTTTTTTTGTAAAATCTATGAAATTATTTTATTTGATTAGTCCTGATGTTTCTTCAATAACTATAATTCTTCCACCATGTACCTTACACACTTTTCAAATCTCAAAAGTGTTTTGTGTGTTCCTGTGTGTACTCTCATACCAAATATCACTGTAATATCACACCAAATATGTTTTTCGAATGTATTTTTGTTACAGACATTGTCGCTTCTGCTAATTACTGAGTATTTGTTTATTTGTGCTTAACAGCAATATTTCTCATTAATTAGCTCTTCCAAGACCAGTATTCCCTCTATTTTAATAGTTTAGATACTAGAATTATTTTCCCTCACTAAGATTTGTCAGATGGGTACAGTTCTAATAAGATCAGCACATTGCTTTGTCCCACGACATTCCTAACTAGGAGTTATTTCATAGCACTCCATTATCTCGTGGACAAAACTTTTCCTAAAGTCTTAATTTATTCTTTACAGTAGGTTCTTAAGTACTCTTTCAAATAAATTGGTTTTTACCTGTTTTTTTTTTTCCTAATATATGTTGTCTGTTGTGATTAAGTTTGAATGTAAACTTGACTGTGCTGAGTGGTACGCAGTTCAAACCTTATTCTGGGTATTTCTGAGGTGGTACCATGTACAGCTTCAACCTTTTAAGTAAGTACAATGCTGGCAAGCAACATCCAAATAGTTTAAAGTCTTACATAGTGAGAAGATTGATCCTATTCCTAGTTAAAAATATAATCGTGACAATACTGACTGAGCAGCTACACACATTGTAATGCAGAGGCAAATAAGAAAAGTTGGTGATGTAGTTCTATAAATCCACATGATGTGTGGTTTATCTCCCTTTTAAGACATGCTCCACCTTTATTTCTGTTCTCACTTAGAGGAGCAGCAGCTTACACCTGCAGCAAGACTGAAAAGCAAGAAGGAAAAGATATCAATTTGAGGGGGAAAAAAAAGGGCCGGGCAGCGGTGGCGCACGCCTTTAATCCCAGCACTCAGGGCTTAAACTTCATCTACAAAAGTTTCTCTTGAGTCATCTGCTTGTTGTCAACTTTAGAACTAGAACTCTGATCAGACTTCCTGAGTTGAGAGCTTGTCAAAATGTATCTCCCTGAAATTTTGATTTACAAGTTTCCATAAATGCACTAGTAACTCCTTACAATAAATCTCTTTCTTTCACACACACACACACACACACACACACACACACACACACACACACACACACCACTACACTCTATCACTCTATCAGTCTGTTTCTCTAGAATCTCTCTGTGCTAGTGGGAAATGTGTGCTGCTACATTTTCCATTATATGACAATATTTGAACTAACATAGTTTAGAATTAAGAAATTAGTTTAAATGTTATAGACATTCTTTTTTAAACTGCAAATTCTGATTGTTTATCTTACAGTATGCAAAAATTTTTCCCTGTAGAAACTATATAAATATCGTGTTTAAAAACTATACAAATTATATCGAGGAATGACAAGAAAACTTGTAAAAATGTTATTTCATCATTCCATAACATAGTAATTCCAATACCATATTTATAGGCCTTTTAGAATAACCTGTCTTATTTTTCTCTTTTCTTATTGTACTTTTATACTCTATTTTTCTTTAATTTACATGTATGTGTTTAATACAATTGTATGTCTTAATATCTCAGTTTTGGTGTGTTTTGTTGGGTCATGCCGTCTACTCATATGGTGAGAATGATTGATAAAAATTGAAATATTTGCTAAAATTAATAAATGAAACATTAACATCTTCAGAGATCTGCCACGTAATGCAACAGTGATCAAAACTTAGACCTCATTGTCCTTAACTTCTTGAAGATATTGACTATATGTTTTTTGCTATTACTGTTATGAGGATGATGCAAAAAGAATTTTGATTACTATATTTAGGCACAAATTTGGAACACACAAAAACTTCAAGGATGTTCATAAACTTTGGGAGTGACATTATTAAAGTTACCTTAATTTAGAAGAAATATGCATACTTAGACTTCACTTGATAATATTCATGTTAAATAAATATGCCAAACTTTGGTATCAAGGCACATATGCACATAAACATTTTCCAACTGAGCAAATATTCCAGTTCTGTTCAAACCTTTTCCTTGAGGTTTTTGAACAATTTTTGTTTAAGTAGTATGTCTTCTTTTAACTCCAGGAAAAGATTTTCCTGTCAAATTTTGACAAAAAGGCCTGAAAACCAAATTGTGTTTCCTTTTCTTTTCTTCTTATTTTTTTTATCATTTATTTTATATACTGACCACAGTTTCCATGCCTTCCTCTTCTCCAACGACCCTCCCCCCCACCTGCTATCTACCCTCCTCCTCATCTACTCTTCCTCTTTCTCCTTTCAGAAAGGGGCAGGCCTCCCATGAGTGTCAACAAAGCATGGCACATCAAGTTGAGGCAGGACCAAGCTCCTCTCACTGCATCCAGGCTGGGCTAGGTAATCTGCATGGTAAAGAGGTTGCCAAAAGTCAGCTGAGTGCCAAGGACAGGTCTTTATCTTATTGCTAAGAGCTCCACAAACCAACTAAACTACGCAATTGTCACACACATGAAGAGGGCCTAGTTCGGTCCCATTCAGACTCCCTAGCTCTTTGTCCAGAGCCCATGAGCTACACAGAGCTCAGGTCAGCAGTCTTTGTGAGTTCTCCTGTCATGATTTTGACACCCTGGCACATACAAGCCCTCCTCCCTCTCTTCAGCAAGGACTCTGGGCTAGGCTGTAGATCTCGGGATCTGTTTCTATCACTTACTGGGTGAAGGTTCTCTGAATCAATTATAGTAGTTGCCAATATGATTATAGAAGGCAAGTTCAGGTACCCCTCTCCATCGTTGCTAGGAGTCTTAGCTGGAGTCATCCTTGTGGATTCCTGGAAGGTTCCCTGGCACCAGGTTTCTTCCTAACCCTGAAATGTGCACCCTCCCCCCACAAATAATAATGTCTCTTTCATTACTCTCCTGCTCTGTCTAGCCCACAGCCCACACAACCAGATCCCTCATGTTCCTATTCCCCCATGCTCACCATGTTCCCACCCCTCAGTTAATCAAGACTTCTCTTCTACTTCCCCTTTCCAGTGAAATCCATGTGTCCCTCTTTGGGTCTTCCTTGTTACCTAGCCTCTCTGTGACTGTGGATTTTAGGTTGGTTTTTCTACTATACTTTACTCCTAATATCCAATTATGAGTGAGTTCATACCACGTTATTCTTTCTGGGTTTGGGTTACCTCACTCAGAATGATTTTTTCTAATTCCATCCATTTGCCTGCAAATTTCATGAGGTCATTGTTTTTGCAGCTGAGTAATACTCCATTGTGTAAATGAACCTCACTCCAGTTTTTTCATGGAGATCATATCTATTTCCCTCTTCCAGGGTGATTCATGGGTGTCGCTATTAGGGTCCTCCTTGTTATCTAGTTTCTCTTGGTTTGTGGATTGTAGCCTGATTATCCTTTGCTTTACATCTAATATTCATTTATAAATGAGTATATATCATGTTCATCTTTCTGGGTCTGGGTTACTTCACTCAGGATGATATTTTCTAGTTCTATCCATTTGCCTGCAAATTTCATGATGTCATTGATTTTTTTTTACTGCTGAGTATTATGACATTGTGTAAATTTACCACTTTTTTTAATCCATTCTCTGGTTGAGGGGTATCTAGGTTGTTTCCAGGCTCCAACTATTACAAATAATGCTGCTATAAACATAATTGAACAAGTGTCCTTGTGGTATAATTGAGCATCCTTTGGAAATATGCCCATGAGTAGTATTACTGGGTCTTGAGGTAGATTGATTCCCAGTTTTTTGAGAAACTGCCATACTGATTTCCAAAGTGATTGTACAAGTTTGCACTCCCATCAGCAGTGGAAGAGTATTCCCTTTACTCCACATCTTCTCCAAAATAGGCTGTAGTCAGTGTTTTTGATCTTAGCCATTCTGTCTGGTGTAATATGATATCTCAGAGTCATTTTGATTTGCATTTCCCTGATGACTAAGGATGATGAACAGTTCTTTAAGTGTATTTCGGCCATCTGAGATTTTTCTGTTGAGAATTTTCTGTTTAAATCAATACTCAATTTTTAATTGCATTATTTGGTATTTTGATGTCCAGTTTTGTGAGTTCTTTATATATTATGGAGATCAACCCTCTGTCAGATGTGGGGATGTAAAAGGTCTTTTCCCATTCTACAGGCTGCCATTTTGTCTTATTGACAGTGTCTTTTGCCCTACAGAAGCTTTGAAAAACCAAATTTTGATAAGTAATAATTTCAATTGAAGAAAACTGAGAAAATATTTACATACAAACTAAAAACATGTAAAATTAAAAATATATAAAGCAATCTACTGAAAATCAACTGACAACAAACACCTCCAAGACAATGACAGGGACATTTAGTTTGTTTTCTTTACTTCAACAAGCATGAAACTACTTCAGATATCTATATAGTAATAAAGCACTGTAATTACAAAGTTCGAATAAAAGTCTATTAAAGGCAAGTAATGGTACAGGTTTAATTTTTTTTATAATTTTTTTTTATATATATCAGCCATGGATTCCCCAGTCTTCCCCCCTTCCCGCCACCTCCCCCATTTAATTTATCTCCTGCCATTACTGAATATTAAAATCATGAAGTTAAAATGGAGCAAATACTATCTTTTAAGCCCAGCATATCTCTTACAATTGTAACACAGATATTAGCATGATAAAATTTTCTTTAGTAGTGTGTGTGTGTGTGTGTGTGTGTGTGTGTGTTAGAAATAAAGTATTGCTACTTAGAGCAAAGATTTTTCTGGTTTTCTTTGGTCTTCTATTTTTCTTTTTCTTACTTTGGAAGGGAACTTTTTTTAAAATACTGTGTGTTCTGCTTATAATTTTCTCTACCCAATTCATCCAAGTTCCTTCCCTAGCACCTGCCCCCATGTAGATTCACACCCTTTCTATCTCTCCTTATAAAATAATCAGGCATCTAAAGGATAATAGTAAAATAAAATAAAACAGAAACAAAAATTGGAATGTGACAAATCATAGAAAAAGAGCAGAAGTAAAAGCACAAGAAATTCATATAATGCTGTGGGATATTCTGTATGTTAAATGTGTTGCTCTGATTGGTTAATAAATAAAACATTGATTGGCCAGTAGCCAGGCAGGAAGTATAGGTGGGACAAGGAGAGAAGAGAATTCTGGGAAGTGGAAGGCTGATACAGAGAGACACTGCCAGCTGCCGCCATGACAAGCAACATGTAAAAGATACTGTTAGGCCCCTAGCCATGTGGCAACTTATAAATTAATAGAAATGGGTTAATTTAAGATATAAGAACTAGATAACAAGAAGCCTGCTGCGGCCATACTGTTTATAAGCAATATAAGTTTCTGTGTGTTTACTCAGTTGGGTCTGAGTGGCTGTGGGACTGACAGGTGAGAGAGATTTGTCCTGACCATGGGCCAGGCAAGACTGGAAAACTCTAGCTACAATGTAACACAGGGACTCAAATAGGAATCACAAAATAACACAAAGCTTTATCTACACTATATAAGCAAAAGGCCCTACAAGGATCAGGTGTGGGCCATGCCAGCCAGAAGAAGTCCCCCAACTCAGGCAGAGATGCTTTGCTTGACCAAAGGCCACATTAACAACCAGAAGTCCTGCTCCCAACTCACACAGAGATACCCTGCTGGAACATAAGCCATAACAGTTGCCAGACTCTAGGTCACAAAGACCAGAAAAGCAAAAGAAAACAGAAAACAAGGAACACAACATCCATCCACCAAAGAAAAATTCAGAAATCAGCAAGTAGACCTATAATTACCCCAAACCCAGATACCCAAACACCAGCATAAGAACACAACAGCAAGGACAATACGTCCCCACCAGAACCAGCTATCCTATTACAGCGAGCACTGAAAATTCCAACAATGCTGAAACACACACACACACACACACACACACACACACACACGCACACACACGCACACGCACACGCACACGCACACGCACACACACACACAAAGATCTTAAAACCAATCTTATGAAGATGACAGAGGTCTCTGAAAAGGACATTAATAAATCTCTTAAAGAAACCAAAGAAAAGACTTACAAAAACATTCAAGGAAATGAAATAAAGGATTTCCCTTAAAGAAAGCCAAGAAAACACACATGCACACACTCACATACACAAACAAACACACACACACACACACACACACAACAGTTGAAGATTTCCTACAGATTTCAAGAGACCACAGACACAAACTCAGATAACTATACCCAGCAAAATTTCAGTCACCATAGATGGAAAAAACAAGATATTTCATGATAAAGTCAAATCCAGGCAATATCTATCTTTAAAGCCAGCCCTATAGAAGGTCCTAGAAGGAAAATTCCAACCCAATAAGGTTAAGTATAGTTATGAAAACACAGGCAATAAGTAATCACATACCAGCAAAAACAAAAGAAGGGAAATGTGAGAGCATATATGCACACACACACACACACACACACACACACACACACACACAATCACCACCACCAGCAACAACAAAATAATAAAAATTAACAATCATTGGTCATCAATATCTCTTCTATCTCTAGACTCAATTCCCCAATAGAAAGACATAGACTAACAGAATGGATGTGAAAACAGGAACCATTCTTTTACTTCATACAAAAACATACTTCAACATCAAAGAAAGACATGTTAACTCAGAGTAACATATTGCAAGGAAAGATTTTCCAACCAAATGGACCTAAGAAACAAGATGGTGTAGCCACTATAATACCAAACAAAATAGACTTTAAACCAAAATTAACCAAAAGAGACGAAGAAGGGAACTTCACACTTGTCAACGGAAAAATCCACCATGAGGCCATTCTTAACAAGTCTTAACATCTATGCCTCAAACCAAATGTACCTACATTTGTAAAAGAAACATTACTAAAGCTTAATCAAACATCAATCCTCACACACTGATAGTGAGAAATTTCAATACCCCACTCACCAGTGGACAGTTTACCTATATAAAAACTAAACAGAAATACTGCAGCTAACAGGCCCTTGTAAAACAAATGGACCTAACAGATATCTACAGAGTATTTTATCCAAACAGAAAAGAATAGACCTTCTTCTCAGGAACCTCATGGGACCTCCTCCAAGATCATGAAGAAATTCTCAATAGACACAAGAAAATTGAAATAAATCCTTTCATTGTAGCAGACCATCATGGATCAAAGCTGAATTTCAAAAACAGCAGAAAGTATTCAAACTCAGGGAAACTGAACAGCTCTCTACTGAGTTACCACTTGGTCAGGGCAGAAGTTAAATGCTTTCTAGAATTCATTGAAAATGAATACACAGCATACCCAAACCCAGAAAGACCAAATGATATTCACTCCCTTATAAGTGGATATTAGCTATTACATAAAGGATAATCTCGTTATAATCCAAGAAGGGCTAAGTAACAAGGAAGGCTCAAGGAAGAGACACATGTATTTCTCTGGAATAGGGAAATGTAATAGATTTTGTGGGTGAACTTGAGACAGGTGGGGATGGGAACAGGAGGGATCATCTTTAGGCTGTGCTGTGGTAAAGGCTGAGAAGTATTTGTGTGAGTGAACAACTAATGACTGAAGTTCAGGCCATGAGAGGGAACCCACAGAAACCCACAGCCAAACATTAGGCAGAGCTCAGGGAATCCTAAAGGAGATGAGGAGGAAGGATCATAGGAGCCATAGGGCTTGAGGACACCTTAAGAACACAGTCCACAGAATCAACTAAGCAGGGCTCACAGGGGCTCACAGAGACTGAAGCCACAATTATGGAATATGTATGAGTCTAAGTTAGGTCCTTTGCATATTTGTTATGGTTGTGTAGCTTCATATTCTTGTGGAATTCCTAATAGGACAATGAATTGTCTCTGACTCTTTTGCCTACTCCTGGGACCCTTTTACTTCTGGCTTGCCTCTTCCAACCTTTATAAGCCTTATTGTAACTCTTAATGTAGTGTTTGGATGATATCCCTAGAGACCCTGCTTTTATTCTGAAGGGAAATGGAGGTGGAGTGGATTTGGGAGAGGGGAGGTGAGGGATACTGGAAGGTGTGGAAGGAGGGGAAACCGTGATTGGGGAGTAGTATTTGAGAGAAGAATAAAAAACAAATAAAAAAATTGTCCTGTAAAGTAAAAACAGAAACCCCAAAACAAACAACAAAATATCAAAACATTTGGGGATAAAGAACTTCCCAAGATTCATTTGAAGACAAAGAACTTCCAAAAGATGTCATGTCATTGTGTTAGTTTTGTGCTAGCCATCTACTATTGTACATGGGGCCAGCCCTTAAGAGTAGTTTGTATCCCCAGTGGGACTATCTAGGAGAAAACCAACCTATAATTTGAAAATTGTTATCAGTTGGAGATAGCTTATATTTTAGTGATGCCAGCATGTGTCCCTATCTCCTCTCATCACTACAGACCCCTTTGGTGCAGATCTGTGACAGCCCTGTGCATGTTGCCACACTCTCTGTTAGTCCACATGTGGGTCCATCATGCTGTGTTTAGAAGGCCTTGTTCTCTGGTATCCTCCATCGCCTCGTGTTCTTACAATATTTTTCCTCCTCTTTCACAGATTTCCATGGGCCCTGAGGGAAAGGTTTTGATGGAAACACCCAATTTGGACTAACTATTACAAGGTATCTCGTGCTCTGTTCATTGTCTGACTGTGAGTATCTCAGTATTTGTTCTCTTCTACTGAAGGAGGGAGCTCCTCTGGTGATGACTGAGCAAGGCACTGACCAGTGAGTATAGCATAATGCTCTTAGGAGTCATTTGATTACTACATTCTATAAGCAGAACAATTGTATTTGGTTTTCACCTAGGTCCCTGACCTATCTAGTCTGAGGTTCTTGGCCACTGGTGGAGTGTTAAGTATGGGTTTCAGCTCATGGAGTGAGCTTTAAGTCCAATCAGATATTGGTTGCTTATTTCCAAAAATTTTGGGCACTATTGTACCAGCCTATCTTGCACATAGGTAATCACTGTAGATCAAAAGTTTTGTAGGTGTGTTAGTGTTTATGTGGTGATATTTTATTTGTACTGAAATGTGATTTTATTGGTATGTTAATAAATAAAGTTGCCTGGGGGTCAGAGCTAATAGCAAGCCATAGCAGAAGTCTGGCAGTGGTAGCACATGCCTTTGATCCTGATCACATGACAGGCAGATCTCTGTGTGTTCAAGGATACAGCCAGCATGGAGACACACGCCTTTAATCTCAATACCAACCATAGAGACCTAAAGGTCTGTATAGACAGGCAATGTTGAGGAGGTCATGTGGTTGGGTTTACAACCAATAAGAAGGCAGAAGAGAAAGTCAATAAAAAGACATATACACAGGAAGTAGGTCTCTTTCTGAGGGGAAGGACGGCAGTGGCAGTGAAGGGTAAGAAAGGGTTTTTAGTATCAGCTCTTAGCTACTGCTCTGACCTCTTGGGCTTTTAACTCTGCGTTCGGCTGTGTTTCTTATTTAATAAGACTGTTACATCTACATGTTTATCTTTCTCCTTTCATAGTGTGCAGAGTACCATGAACAGTACTGCATACTGTTGAATATAGGTACCAACTCCACTTCTGTGTGTTTGATAAGTTATGTAGGTATTGTTGTTAGCATTAGGGCCTTACTGCCAGATTTTTAGAGAGTAACTAATAATCTTTGCAATAGCCTGGGTTGTTTGGAGGGTCCCATGGGACCCTATTGGCAAAAGAAAAAACAAAACAAAACAAAACACCCAAACAAATAAACAAACAAACAAAACCAGATTCAATTTACCCATTTTGAGTAATTGAAGCTTAATTTGGTTATGAGACATGTTTACTTGGGGGTCCTCTCCCCCATTATTTGGAGATTCAATTTAGATCACCTTTATATGTGTATATTTCAGGAAGCTTCCATGAGGTTAGTTTTCTATACCACAATCAATCACCCTCAGGTTTAGCTGTCCCTCCCCATATTCCCTCCTCATCCTCCTCTTCCATGTCCCCCTTCTCCATTTGATCCTCTTTGTTCCTTTAACTCCATGTATAATTCTCCATTCCATTTCCCATTTCTAGGGAAATCTACCCTCAGATATTCATTTACTCTATACCTAACCTCTCAGTTATATGGAATGTAACTTGTTTACCAAGGACTTAACAGCTAATATCCACACATAAATAAATACATAGTTGCAGGGGCCCCTGGAAAGGTATAGCAGTGACAAATGCATTTAACAGGTTGACCTACCAGTCACATGATTCCTTGTTGGGGGGCCCCATTTGGCAAAGGTGTGGAATTTTTGACTGTGAATGACTGTTGGTTTTCTGTCCAAAACTTTCTTGGGTGCCACTGCTATGCCTCCCTAACAAGAACAGCTGTGGGATTGTCAGGTGCCCCCCCCCACTGTCAAACAGTTGTTGAAGGGAGGAATGAGGATTAAGAAATAGTAGATATGAAAAACAGACATATAAAAGAAAAAGACAGAGACACAGAATAGCATCAAGAGGGCTCTGGGTCAATACCACAGAAGCCTTGAGTTTATTACTCACAGCCTTTTTATACCCAAAGAAGGGAGCAAAAGAACTCCCCACTCAAGGACATCATGGTTCAACATAAAAACAACTCTAAATACCTCCTTAATTCTCAAAACATCTAGTAGCCACACCTTATGGCAAAGCATCCTGTAATTAGGCCTTGAAGTATAAGTCCCCTGGTAACCATGCCTTGGCTGAAACATCCTAATTATGCAACCTCGAGGGGCAATAAGGCCACACTGTGGAATCTCTGTGGGCCCCCATATGGGGTTCTTCCCACAACCCTTTGGTGGTGTGTTCTACATTTTTTGGGTAAACATTTAGCTGTGGATGGTCAGGAAGATGATTTCTATTTAAGCTGTGTAATTCTAATGAATAGAAATAATACCAGAATATTCTTTACTGACACAGGAAAATAACTGTATTCTCAATCTCAAAAACAGCTAATTTTAAACTTCAGAACAAATTCAGAACAGACTAAGATGCCCCTGCAGAAAATACACAAAAACTAATCCCCAGGAGCTGTTTATTGTTAAATCAAGGCCAGGCTGTATACTCTGAGATATTGCTCCCTGCAGTAGTTCTCATTCTGAATATACTCTGACCACTCAAGGTTCAGCCAATTGTTTACTGTCTGGGATCACTCACCAACTTAGAGTTCTGTGCATGGGTCAATGCATGGGCCTTACTAGCCTAAGAGAAACTACATGACTTACCTTGTGTTATGACTATGAGTAGGGTTCTGAAAATGTAACTTATAACTATCCAGAGTTTGGCTATGACAAAGTAGTGGTGGTATAGAGAGAGATGGGTGTCTGGAGCTATGTGAGAGCTGCTGCAGAATGTGAGTGAAGTGTGTGTGTGTGTGTGTGTGTGTGTGTGTGTGTGTGTGTGTGTGTATGTGTGTATGTTTGTGTGTGTGTGTGTGTGATGAGTGAGAGATGAGGAAGAAACACGAGAGAAGTGTGAGGGAGTGAGTGGGTGAAAGAGTGAATGAATAAAGGGTGAGTGAAAAATGTAGAAGTATGTGTGTGTGAGTGAGTATGTGAGAGAAAGCTGTGTGAAAGGGCTGCTGCTACACAGAGGGGCTGTGCTTAGGAACAATGTAAAGAGTTATATGGTGGGAGAGCTATGCATATGAGATGTATGGCTGTGGCTGTGTGGAGATTTGTAACTGTGTAGAGGCAAGGAGGATGAAGCTGTGTAGAAAAGAGATGTAGAAGATAAATGTAGCCGGGCGGTAGTGGCACACGCCTTTAATCCCAACACTTGGGAGGCAGAGGCAGGCGGATCTTTGTGAGTTTGAGGCCAGCCTGGTCTACAGAGCGAGATCCAGGAAAGGTGCAAAGCTACACAGAGAAACCCTGTCTCAAAAAACCAAAAACACAACAAAACAAAAAAAAAGAAGATAAATGTATATAAAAGAAAGATGTGTAGACATGTGAAAACAGATGTAACTGTGTATAGAGAGATAGGGCCATATGTATGTAAAGAAAAATACATAGCTGTATGTATAATGTAGTCATGTGAAGATACATTGCAGTTTGGAGACAGAAAGTGTCAGAGATCATTTTTAAGATGAAGTAAAAGAGAAAGTTAGTATCAGAAAGTATGTGTGTTTCCTTATTTTCCAATAGAAAGTAAGATAGAAAAATAGATTTAAAAAAAAAAAGTCTAGCCCTCAGAGAGATAAGAATTTTTCCTAAGCCCTCATCTCTTTGTGGATTTTTTTTTTTTTTTACATACCCTGGTGGTAGCTGGGACTGGCCCCTCCAGCTACCAACTCATAGTTTTCTTTCTGGGTCTAGATTACCTCACTCAGCATGATTTTTTTTTTAGCACCATCAATTGACCTGTGAATTTTATGATTTCACATTTTAATGGCTGAGCGATGTTACATTGTATAAGTGTACCACATTTTGTTTATCTATTCATCTGTTTGGCAGATATCTGGGCTGTTTCCAATTACTGGCTATTATGAACAGAGCAGCAATGAGCATGGTTGAGCAACTGTCTCTGTAATAGGATGAAGCCTCCTTTGGGTATATGCCCAAGAGTGGTATAGCTGCATCTTGAGGTAGATTTATCTATGCCCAGCTTCCTGAGGAAAAACCACTTTGATTCCTATACTCTATCCTTATTTTCTGTCCTTGTAGGACTTCCTCCTTGGTCTTTGAATGCTAGAAGGTAAGTTTCAATAAGTTTCTGCTAGTTTGAGGGATGCATTATATAGGAAAGAAAATTGCTTCAAATACCTCACAATTTACAATGGATAGGTAAAGCTGATTCATGTCATTGTTTTCCTGTCTTGTCCTATGAAGAATTCAACTCATTTATGTGCTAAAGGAAGAACTCTCTATACTTACTTTCCCAGGTAAGAAAACAAGGTGTGAAAGCCAGGAAGTTAGTGAAAACACTTTGTGAATAGAATGATTGGTAAACAGACAACGTAATTCAGATATTATATTAACAAGTTTTTATTGTTACTGTTTTGGAAAACTGTTCTGTGCTTGCTTTTTATGCCAAATATCTATATTTTCACATTACTAGAAAAATACAAAAATTAAACCATCAAGAATTTTATAAAATTTATGTGTTGTTTGGTCAATTCCTTTGTATTTCTAAGAATTTGTACTACAGAAATGCCATTTATTATAAAAATAGTTTAAAATCAATTTAGACTTTTTAATGTTTGAAGAAGCTTGTATCTAATAATAATTTTTGTCAGTGTTCCAATTTCACAACCATAAAATTTTTAAACCTTTCTAAGAATTAAGATTATTAGTTAATTTTGACTACATTTTTCAGGTAAGATGTTTTATTGAATTTCCAGTTTGCCCATTATTTTACATACCTTTTCAGTAGCAAGTTTTATATCATAGAATTTCTCAGGTGGAAAAGGATATTTTCAAAGACAAAGTGTGTAGTTCAAAGGAACTTTAAATTCTGTGTATGTGTTTGTATGTATGTGTGTGTGAAAAATAATTTATTAAATTTTAGCCCAACCTAAATAATTCAAATAAGATTTTTCCTATAAAGGCCACTACATTAATTGATTCAGAATGTCTACAAATATTTGCTATTTGGTGTACATAATGAATACAAGCAATCACATTGAAATGCATCATCATCCTACATCCTAGCGAAGATAACATTTGTCTGAAATATACAGTGACAAATTGTACATGCTTACATGTGTGAGAATTCAGGAATCAAATCTGCAGAGGTAAAAATGACTGTAGAAATACAAGTTTCCTAGAAACACATTGATATAGAAATTCCCTCTCTACTGTATGTGTGGGTGTACTTTATGCCTAGCATTTCCTGTGTCACATGTTTCACATGTCACCTGTTTGAGCATTTCTAGACCTGACTGAGGAACCATAGTGTCTTGTGGTTCTGTAGTTGTCTTGGCCATTGAAATCATGTTGTATAGACTTCCTAGCCCACTGATTGTCAAGATCTATATGTTTCAGCCCTAAAAGCATGTATAATGGCACATCAGCACATGGCCTTTTTATTTGTAGTGACACAATGATTTGAATTCCTCCAAGGTATAACTTATTTTTTAAGAATGTTCTACATATATATATTTAGAGCGGTTGTTAGTGTAAATCCCTGGGGTGTTTCTCTTTGCAGCAGAACATGAGTTAGTTTTAAACACTGAGGAATGCTGACAGGGTCAGTTCAAAGTATTTTAAAAGATATATAAAAACTGATATGATAACTTCTCATGTCACTCTTGTATGGCAAAATAAACTGTATGGACCTATTTCATAATGCTTATTTTGGTGATGGAATACAACAAAAAACAGGGTAGTGTATCCAAGTTCACATGACCCATTGTGCTACAAGCATGAAGGTGAAACATTACTTTCCAGGACTTTTTAAAGATTGAGTTCATAAGAAATATTAAATAAGGAAATAATTTCTGAATACAGCCTGCATCACCTCTGTTTTAGTTACTCATCACATTTCTAGAATTAAACACCACAGAAAGAGAGCTTATAAAAGCAAAGGTTTATTTTGATTCATGGTGAGAGGAGAAATCTATCATGATGGCAGGGCATGGTGTCAGGAGTCTGAGGCTGCTGGCTAAATTACTTCTTCCTGTTAGGAAGTACAGAGCAATGGCTGTTGCCAGTCATCAGAAGGAAAGTGATGGGAAGCGGGAGGGACAGAAGTAGAGACAAAGGGAGAGGAGGAGGGTGAGAATGAGTGAGTGAGGAGGAGTTAAAAGGAAAGGGGGGAAGGTAGATGAAGGAGAAAAGGTAGAGAAAGGAAAAACAAATAGGAGGGAAAAGGGAATTGGTAGCTGCATGAAAGAAAACAGAATGATTAGTAGCTGTAAACAACTGTGATTATCAGGGGAAACTAGTTTAATTTGGAAGACATGTTAGTAGGCTACTGTTATAGATAGAAGAAGGTAAAATGTATCCACTAGCCAATCAACTAACACAATAAGTATTTTAACACATTTTTGCTATTTGTGAGCATTTTTAATTAAACAAACAAAACAAATCCAAAAAATGCTTTCATTCAGAATACTCTTAATCTAGTAGAGCTTCCCCAGTCCATTTGCAGACATCCTCAGAGGGATTTAAGCTAAGAAAATTCATTTAGCACATATATTTCCACACACATTACAATAAAATAAACTTTCTTTATCTGTTATATGCCTGAGGCTGAAGATACTCTCCTTCTGTTAGCGTAATAAACTTTTAAAGCATATATAATATTCCAATTTTAATTAAGACAAAATAAAGTACCCAAGAAACTTTCGTAAGTCATTGCCTTAAAGTGGCTTTAAATTTTTATTACAAATTTAATTTTGATCACTGTTTCTGACTTCCTTTTAGTGTAAGGCAAGTCATACAGGATCTGATTAAATTTTCTTTAAACATATCAGTCAATGATCAGAATAGGTGAAAAACACACAAAATACATTCTATGTCTTTGAACCTAACAGCACTAAGGGTGATCGTGATAGTCTAAAATCCATGGGGCCACTACATTGATTTCTCTAGTTAGCTGCATAAAGAGCTTTCTGGGTAGAGAACTGGGAAAGACATCTCAAACAGGAAGAGGGAATCTTTGCTTGAAGCAGACATAAGATTTTCAAACAACGTCAGCAGTTAGGTAGTCTACAGAGCAGATCTCTTGTGAACCGTGTAGAGAAAGACATTACTGATTTTGGCAATAAAGTAAGGGAATCCACATAAAATGAAGTGAATCAAGAAGGAAAAAGGAATCATGCATCAGGAATGGATGGAACAATATAAACTAGTCTAATACATACATGATGGGAATTCTCAAAGGAAAAAGTGAGTGGGAAAATATTTGACAAATCTATCCAGAAGGGACTTTATGGTAAAAGATTCCATAAGTGATGAATAAATGAATGGGTGGGTGAGTGAAGGGATAACTGTTATTAAGAATATATATAAATTGTAAAGTTCAGTGAAGAGATCTATGAATTTATGACATAACCTATATATTGGAAGTAAAACCCTTTTGCATTTTATAAAATAAAGATGACAGCATGCTAACTAAAAACAAAAATTGAGTAATTTCTCATTCCTGCTGGGAAAAAATGTCATAAATTAAATAACTAGTAATATCTTTTTAAATAAATTAAAATGGGCATTTCTAGGTGTGATTCCATAAATCTTTAAGATTAAATATAACAATTATTAATAATTCATGATTTCAAAATAGGATACTTAAGTTCCCAACAGGAGATGATAAAATCATTTCATACTTACGCTGAAAGGAAACATTGGGAACCCAATTATAATACATTTTATAACTGCATCTGAAATTAATAAAAGTGCCCCAGTTTGCAATACATGGCATTGAAAAGTGTGAGTCAGCCAGGTGGTGGTGGCACATGCCTTTAATCTCAGCACTCGGGAGGCATAAGCAGGCAGATCTTTGTGATTTTGAGGCCAGCTTGGTCTACAGAGCAAGATCCAGGAAAGGTGCAAAGCTACACAGAGAAACCCTGTCCCGAAAAACCAAAAAAAAAAAAAGAGAAAAAGAAAAAAGAAAAAAGAAAGAAAGAGAAGTGTGAGTAATATATTGACAGTACTGAAATTGAAGTTCAATTTTTAAATAATATAAAAATTCAATAAAATATTACTCGCACATCGAAATTTTATAATTTATCTTACCCTGGGAGCATCATTTTGCAAAGGGTCCGTAATTTGTTTAAAAGTATCTCATATCTAAAGTTGCTAACTTTTGGCTGCAATAAGTTAAACTGTAGTGCTAATGAAATTCTAATCTCAAAACTGCCACTAAACCAGTCTTTGGGCAAGATTGTGCTTTGAAAACTTGGCAACATAAAATGTCAAACAATGGGGAAGAATTACACAAGGAAAACTGAACAAGGATCATTTGCATGTTCATTCTGCACGTAAGCTGTTTACATAGGTGTTTTTTTTTAAACTGGCTAACATATTCATTTATATCTCAGAGATCGCAGAGAGTTATTTCACAACCACTTCAAACTTTATTCTGTGCCATACGGCAATAGTAAATATTGGTTGCTTTGAATGAAACACATTGTGATAATGAAATATAACAATAAAGAACAAACAAGGGGGAGAAAGAGAGAGAGAGAGAGAGAGAGAGAGAGAGAGAGAGAGAGAGAGAGAGAGAGAGAGAGAGAGAGGAAGAGGAGAAGAAGAAGGGGGAAGGGGACGAGGAGGGGAGGGGGAGGACATTGTGGAAGAAAACAAGTACACAAGTACAGCCTAATATCTTACATAAGAGCTGAGCCACTAATTTGGGGGTATTGAGTGTTGAGAAAAACAAAGTGATCCCTTGATGGAAAGTTAAAAGATTATCACTTCATCCCAGGATCAAGTATTCAAACTTTCCCTTAATTCAATTCCTTTAACTTTAAAATGAAGAACTCACAATGGAGTATCTTAGGGACTCTACTAGCTCACAATGGAAATCTTTATATGATTCATGAAATAGATAGTGGTTTGGCAAAGAATAGTCTGTAGCTTTGTAAAGTCCTGGGTCTTCATCTATGAAGAGAATTTTGACATTAAAATAATATCCATTGTACCAAAAGCAGAGATCTATCAACGTTCTTTTTCACATTTTGTCTCTCATGTAGTTATAGTAACAAGAAAGGGAAAATAGCCGGGCGGTGGTGGCACACGCCTTTAATCCCAGCACTCGGGAGGCAGAGCCAGGTGGATCTCTGTGAGTTCGAGGCCAGCCTGGGCTACCAAGTGAGTTCCAGGAAAGGTACAAAGCTACACAGAGAAACCCTGTCTCGAAAAACCAAAAAAAAAAAAAAAAAAAAAAGAAAAAAAAAAAAAGAAAGAAAGGGAAAATAGATTTTTCTTACTGAATTCCATATGATCAATTCCTTTAGCAACCTTCATCCTTCATGCTTGAAACGGTGAAGGAAGTTATACTTCTCTAAAGAACAGGGATAATGGGAGTAGATGGCAATTCTTGTTAGGATTTCATCTTATAGGTAAACACATTAGGACAAAATGCAGTGTTGTATTCATACTTATTAAAAATATGTTTCCCCAGTGTATTCTGGGTGTAAGAAAGGCAGTGCGAACATATATGCTCTTATGTTATGCCAATCCCTATGCATCATTAATTTCAAGAAATCAGAGGCAAAACAATGATTTTACTTCAGAGTGATTCTATAAGATGTGTGTGTAGTGAGTGTACTTATGTGCATTTGTATGCATGTATGTATTATTCAGTGATTCAGAAGGTATTTTTAAATTGTTTTTTATACCTTAGATAACCCAGTTTGTTTAATGCTGGTGAACGGCTGAAGGCTGAAAATGTTACATGGTTATTTAAACTTTGGGGGAAATATAGAGTACAAAATATCACTGATTTCAATTTGTCAACAAATTGTGTGGCAGAATCCTTTAAAAGCATGTTTAAGCAAAACAATAAATAATCAGTAATGACACATTTAATAGTTTGTATCCTAAATTTGAATAAACAGTAGTTGTTCAATAATGATAGAATTTCTATCCAAAAAATCCTTTGTTGTCATTTCAAATTTCATCATTTGATGTTTAATTATTTCATATAACCATGCTTTTTTTACTGCCATAGGCTAAATTATCAATATAAAATTCACAATTTCATTGTGCTAGCTATATTTTTGATTGTAGAAAGCAAATGTAGTATATGCTGGTAGAAATCTGCTTAGTTTTATAAAATTTGACTCATAGAAACAATATTACTGAACTTGTTATTTTCAATATCTCAGTAAAAATCAAATTACAATGTTATTTTTGTCAAGATTCTAGATAAGGAAAAGAAATCAAAATTTATAACAGCATTGAAAGGACAGTAAACTGGTTGTTGTTCAAACAACATATTCAATACACATGAATACTTATGAGGACTAGTCACCTTTTACCATTAAAGACATTATTTCATTTACCTGAAAGTTCTTGCTTGATATCATGATACATTATAAAAATAGTTTCAATTTTAGAGGCACAAGACAATATAAATTTGAGAATGTAGCCTTGAGAAGTGTTGATACCCCGTTGCTTAGTGTGGTTTCAGAATAAGTATAAAATTATGGACAAATAACACAGCTTCAAGTTCTTGAGGCAAATCTGTGTTTTAATGATTTGTTAATGACTAATAAGTATGGTAATATCTCAGTGCAGGCAAACAGATACTTAATATGTGATGTAGAGTAGACAAACACAATTAGCTTAAACTTTTGCACCATATAAAATATAACTCAGAATGGATGACTTTATATTTATGGAAACATAATTGCTCAAGAATTAAAGCCAATAATTAGCAAGTGGGACATCTTGAACTCAGAGGTTCTGCACAACAAATAAAACAATCAATCAGAAGAAGAGGAAGTTTACAGAATGGGAGAGATTCTTTATTAGATACACAGCTAACAGAGGTTTATTATTCAGAATATAAAACAAACTCAAAAAGCAAAGATTCAGAAAATAAATGTTATTGTAAAAAATGGTGTGTAACCTGACTAGAGAGCCCCAAATGAAAAAAAAAAATTGCTAAGGAATGTCTCAAAAAATAATTGAAATCCCTAGCAATTAGAAGAATGAGAAAGAAAACAGATAAGTGTAGTTTTTAATCTCTCATCAAAGAAAATTTTCTTTTCAACAGACAAAATTCTACAGAAAACCAAATAAAATAAATACAGACTTCTGTAGCCTATGTTCAGTGCATTCCTTTACAAACACTTTAGTATCTAAACTTCAGGGAACATTTCAGAAGAGGGGATGAAAAGACTGTAAGATCCACAGGATCAGGGGATTTTCTATGAGATTTTGGCTCATAGAAAGTCACATCAGAAGCATACCCACAAATTCTCATCAGCATGAGCAGCCAAAGGCGAGCTGAGCAAGGATGACACCAAAAGCATGCCAAAGTGCATAGAAAAAAGCCCACTCTTACACAAAGAACTATAGGCAATTGAATGAAGCTGGGAGTATGAGAAGTATTTTTCCCCAGGGAAGAGAATGCCAATTGGTTGTCTGCTGTGGGATGGTCTGTATGTCAAATTGCTCTGATGGTTCAATAAATAAAACACTGATTGGCCAGTGGCTAGACAAGAAGTATAGTCGGGACTAACAGAGAGGAGAAAAGAAAAAAAAAACAGAAAGGCTGAGAGAGACACTGCCAGCCTCCGCCATGACAAGCAGCATGTGAAGATGCCCGTAATCCACGAGCCACATGGCAAGGTATAGATTTATAGAAATGGATTAATTTAAGATGTAAGAACAGTTAGCAGAAGCCTGCCACAGCCATACAGTTTGTAAGCAATATAAGTCTCTGTGTTTACTTGGTTGGGTCTGAGCAGCTGTGGGACTGGTGTGTGAGAGAGATTTGTCCTGATTGTGGCCAGGCAGGAAAACTCTAGCTACAGCTGTCCAGTGCCAAATGGTCAGCCATAAAAACATACATACAAGTAATTGCTTATGGTCTTGGCACACACAAGTGTGTGTGTGTGTGTGTGTGTGTGTGTGTGTGTGTGTGTGTGTGTGATTTTATATATATGTATCTGTGTGATGATATCTATTATATGTATTATATATAAATATATTTAAGAATATGTAGGTATAAATATATTTATGGATTCAATAACAATTGATGAAAAAAGAGGCCATAAATTCAGAGGACAGCAGGATGGATTTTATTGGGAGGGTTTTGAAGGAAGTAAGAGAGAAACATAATTAAATCGTAGTATCAAAAATAAAATAAAATAATAAAAGTAAAATAAAATAAAAATAATCAAAGGAAAAGAGTTTATGGATTTGAAAAGTATGGAAAGGATTGGAGGAGGATGATATAGGAGGGGTTGGTAGGAGAAAAGAGAAGGGGAAATTATATAATGATAATTTAATTAAAAATAAAGTAATATGCCCAAATACAAACATTGTTATTGTAACCATAAAAAATATATACTTATGTATTTGTGACAGTAAATGTGGCAATAGATTCTCAAGTCTAGTATCATGAGAAATAAAAATAAATTTAAAAACATAGAAAAGTATATAAAAATATTATCAGGAAATTAAAAAAAATTAGACAGTGGGAGAAATATTTGTAAAATATGTATCTGAAGAAGATTAAATCTCTAAACTACATTTAAAAGTCCTATGATTCAGGATCAAAAAGGCAGGAACCTAATTAAATTTTGGAAATGAATTTGGATAGGTATTTATCCAAAGGAGACACCTCAACTACAAGTAAATACATACAAAAATGAACAACATTCATTGGGAAAATCCATTCTAAACAATAATGTAGTGCCATTTTAAGAGTCTCCTATTTTTCATCACTGGCACGTCTCCATCATGTCTTTCTTCTTTAAGTGCCCACCCCTTCAAAAAGAATCACATTGAAAAAAATGTCTTTGCCCCATATACCTCTGGGGACCTCAAGATCCAATCATGCTCTCTCTCTCTTTTTGTTTTTTTGTTTGTTTGTTTGGTTGGTTTTTTAAGACAGGGTTTCTCTGTGTAGTTTTAGTACCTGTCCTGGATATCTCACTCTGTAGACCAGGCTGGCCTGGAACTCACAGAGATCTGCCTGGCTCTGCCTCCCAAATCCTGGGATTAAGGGCATGTGCCACCACCACCTGGCTCTCAGTGTGTGCTCCTTCAGTGACAAAAATTATTTAAATGTTTGGGCATACAATTATTTACAAACCCTTGAAAACATACCAAATGAAAAACTCACACAGAAAGAGTATGCATTACTGCACATACATGAATTATTCAGAGAGGGTAGACATGGACCTAGAGAAAACAGGTTGGTGGTTCTGTACACTGGTTGGTGATAATGGTGACTAAGTGATTAATGGAAAGGCACATTCCTTTGTAGGAAATGAAATTGCTATGCAACTAGGGGAAAGAGATGCATAATATTTTGAAAGATATTAATGCTACAGAATTGCTAATTTTATGATGTGCATTTTGTTATGTAAATTTAATATTAATAAAGAGATTTTAAAAGGTATTTTATAATCAGTCTTTGAAACATTCAGATTTTCCTCTAGATAAAATTACAAGGGATGACATTATCACACATGTCAATTTTGGATAAATGGCTTAGACAAAACCCATTAGACTAATTTAATTGAAGGATTTGATCAACAGAAAGTGATTTGAAAATGGAAGAATTAGTTTCCTACAAAAGCTCTTACTGACATTAGATTGATACATGAGAGAAGGAGCACACTGTGTATATTTTGTAATAAATAATCTTCAGTTAATAATAAATTGCCTAGGTAATAAAATAAGTAGTAACCATTAAAAACTATAATCAGTAAGTGGTCAAAGCTATGTTTTCCATAGAAAAACTAATAATTTATATAAAACACAAAATTCCTGTCATCTTATCAAAAAGTAGTGTAACTTCATCATAACACCTTATAAATTTAATTTTTTCAATTTTTTTCAAGAAAATGTATCAATTTAGTGTTTATTTAAGTGTTAACATTTTAGGGAAATTTTTTTTCATGAAATTTCCACTTTAAATCTCAGTTTTAACAGTAAAGAAGAGATACTGTAAGTACGTATCTACTGTAAGTTTATGACAAATCAGGCAAGGATTCCTAACATAAGAACTCAGGCATCATGACAAAAATCTCTCCAGGTGCTAAAGAACAAAGCCTTACTACATTCCAGGTACCATGAGCAGCATCCCTTTTTCTACATCTTCTTTTGTATATCTGCAATGTCTTCATTGCTAACATATGTCCCAGATGAGGCCCACTGATTAAGCAAAATTAGAAAATAAAATCTATGAAAAGAAAACCATAAAAATGGACTAAATGCTTCCAAGAAATAGTGTATGATCCAGTTTAGATGCAGTCTCTTTTCTGCTACTTAATCTAGCTGTCTAGTGTCAGTAGTAACTTAAGCCTATTTCTCTATTTCTCTTATGTCTAATCTATCTCTCTCTTTTTATTATTTCTATCTATCATCATCATCTATCTACCTATCTATTTATCTCTATCTAAATGTCTATCTATTTATAGATTGATAGATATTTATATACATAATTATATATAATCTCTCTATGTATGTATGTATAAAGAAATAGTTTCATCCTTATCTACTGGAATCTATACTACCACATCATGAAAATTCTACCATATAAGTCAGGACACTGCCACTAACAGATTGGCTGCCTTTATTTCAATGGTGCAGTGAACTTGTAGTTATTGTGGTCAGTACAGACTTCACTAGGGTTTTCCTTATTGTTTTGACCCCATCTACTTTTTGTGATTTTTCAAAAATTTGTTTTTTTTTCTATTCAGACATAATTTTATACATATATGCGATTTATAAGTTGTTGTTTTTGATTCATGTGTTTAGTGGGTACTGATTATCTCAGAAAAGTTAGCTTATCTGTTGTTTTGAATTTTTGTCGTTTTTCACGTGATGAGTGTAAGCAAATTCTCCACTTCCACATAGCAATATATAGTGCATATTATTAGTTTATTTTCATTCCTCTGTGAAATCACAAAAGTTAGTATTTGATCTGCTTGTCATCCAAAACTTTGATTTTTGACTACAATCTTAACATTCTGCTCAATGAAATAAGTAGCATAGATATAGATGAATGAGAATTTCATGATATTTATTTTTATTCATATTTAATTAAAAAATTTAATTCATTTTACATACCAACTGTAGACACCCCTCTCATCCCTCCTCTCACTTCTCCCCAACCTCCTCCCCTACCCTCCATCCCTTTGTCTAAAAGGGTTAGGTCACCAATGGGGAGTCAACAAAACCTGGTATATTCAGTTGAGGCAGGACCAAGCCCCTCTCCCCTGCTGAGCAAGGCATCCCACCATAGGTGATGAGCTCCAAAAAGCCAGCTCATGCATCAGGGATATATCCTGCTCTCACTGCCAAGTGATGTTCAAATAGTCCCAGCTACACAACTGTCTTCTGTATACAGGGGGTCCTAGTCTGGTCCCATGCATGTTCTGGAGCTGTTGGTCTAAAGTTCATGAGTTCCTACAAGCTTGGCTCAGTTGTCTCTGTAGATTTCCCAATCATGTTCTTGACTCCTGATGCTCATATAATCCCTCTTCCCTTTCTTCAACTAGACTGCCGGAGCTTGGCCTGGTGATTGACTGTGGATCACTACATCTGTTTCCACCCGTTACTAGATGAAGGTTGTATGATGACAGTGTATTCACCAATCTGATTACTGGGGTAGGCCAGTTCAGGCATTGTCTCCACTATTGCTAGTAGTCTAAGATGGGGTCATCCTTGTGGATTCCTGGGAAATTCCCTAGTACCAGGTTTCTCCCTTATACCATAATGTCTCCCTCTATCAAGTTATCTCTTTGTCTCCCTCTCCATCCCTCCCCCAGATTGATCATCCTGTTCCCTCATGTTCTCATGTCCCATGACCTCCCCTCTATTGCCCTTCTTCATCCTGTTTACTCATGAAAATCTCATCTGCTTTTCCTTCCCAAGGTGATCCATGCATCCCTCTTAGGATTCTCCTTGTTCCCTAGCTTCTCTGGAGCTGTGGATTATATTCAGATTATCCTTTGCTTTACATCTAGCATCTACTTATGAGTGAGTACATATTTAAAGAATTGCTCAACATCCTTAGTCATAAGGGAATGCAAATCAAAATGACTCTGAGATACCATATTACACCTGTGAAAATGGCTAAGATCGAAAACAGTAGGCAGGGCGGTAGTGGCACACGCCTTTAATCCCAGCACTTAGGAGACAGATGCAGGCAGATCTCTGTGAGTTCGAGGCCAGCCTGGTCTACAAAGTGAGTTCCAGGAAAGGCACAAAACTACACAGAGAAACCCTGTCTCGAAAACCAAAAAAAAAAAAAAAAAAAAAAAAACAAACAAACAAAAAAAAACCCCAAAACAAACAAACAAACAAAAAAACAGTTATGACAGCTTATGTTGGAGAGGATGTGGAGCAAAGGGAACACTCCTCCACTGTTGGTGGGAGTGCAAATATGTACAGCTACTTTGGAAATCAGTATGGCGATTTCTCAGAAAACTGGGAATCAATCTATTTCAAGACCCAATGATAACACTTTGGGGCATATACCCAAAGGATGCTCAATTGTACCACAAGGACACTTGCTCAACTATATTCATAGTAACATTATTAGCAATAGCCAGAACCTGGAAATAACCTTAATACCCCTCAACTGAAGAATGGATAAAGAAAATGTGGTACATATACACAATGGAGTGTTACTCAGCTATAAAAAACCATGACATCATAAAATTTACAGGCAAATTGATAGAACTAGAAAATATAATCCTGAGTGAGGTAACCTAGACTCAGAAAGACAAACATGGCAAATTTTAATTTTTATTCACACTATTAATAAAATCTCAACTATCATTTATATCATCCTCTATCATATATTGATAAATATATTGTCTTTTAATTACTAAAAATATTTACTTAGGAGATTACTGTAAACTTTTTGAGTCAGGATCTTATAGATCAAGGCAGGCTGGCCTTGTACTAGTAAATCTTCTACCTTGGCTTCCTGAAGGCTAAGATAACAAGCATGTGCCATTTGGACTAGTTTTTCCATGAACTTTAAAGTTGATGTTTCTGTAAAACAGTAAAAGTTTCAGTGAAGATCTGAAAATCATAAATAGCTATTCACATGTTAAGTATATTAGTTATGAATGGGAACATATTAATATATTTCAAAAATATGAAGTATGTATTAAAATATCCTAAACTGAAATTCAAAATGCAGTCTATTAATTTCCTTATTAAATTTTCAGATTCACTTTTGATTGACATTATGGTCAATTAATATTTTTGCTTGTGTGGTGTGGGTGTATAGTATTCATGTGTTTACATGTTTGTGTGTGTTCACATATATTGAGGCCAGAGGTCAATGACAGGTGTCCTCTAGCACTTTCCACTTTATTTTTGGACAATGTATCTCATAGAACATCATACTCACTAGTTCAGCTAAATTGGCCTGTCAATGGTCAGTGAGCACTAGTAATCTACCACTCTTCCCTCCCAACTGTCCTTGACTTTTTATTTAATTAATTAAATATTTACTTATTTTTAAGGAATTTTTTATTGATTTTACATACCAACCACAGTTCCCCCTCTCTTCCCTCCTCTCACTCTTCCAGTCTCCTACCCCAACCCACCCTCCAGTCCCTCCTCCAACAAGGTCATAGTCAGCAGAGCCTTGTACTTTCAGTAGACACAGCTCCAAACCCCTCCTCTGGCAACAAGGCTGTGCAAGTTGTCCCACCATAGGTATTGGGCTCCAAAAAACCAGCTCATGAACTAGGGACAGATTATGAGCCTATTGCCAGAAGAGCAGATCATGCTACACAACTGTCTCACTATGCAGGGGGCCTAGTCCAGTCTTATTGAGGCTCCACAGCTGTTGGTCTAAAGTTCATGAGTTCCCATTAGCTTGGTTAGGTTGTCTCTGTAGGATTTCCCATCATGAACTTGATGCCTTTGGTCATAGAACCAATTTTCTCTCTCTTCAACTGGACTCTTAGAGCTTGGCCTGGCACTTGACTGTGGATCTCTGCATCTACTTTCATCAGTTACTGAATGAAGGCTCTATGATTACAATTAGGGTACTCTGATTACTGGGGTAAGCTAGTTCAGGCACCTTTTCCACTGTTGGTAGTAGTCTCTAAGCTGTGGTCATCCTTGTGGATTCCTGGGAACTTTGTAGTGCCTGGTTTCTCCCTAACCCCATGATGTCTCCCTCTATCATATTATCTTTTTCATTGCCCTCCAACTCTGTCATTGTTCCAGCTCAACCATCCCATTCCCTTATGTTCTCATTCCCCATCTTCTACCCTCTATTGTCCCTCCTCATTCTCAGTTTACTTATGGCAATCTCAGATATTTCCCCTTCCCAGGGTGATACATGTATCCCTCTTAGGGTCTTCCTTTCTAACTAGCTTCTCTGGAGCTGTAGGTTGTAGTCAGGTTGTCCTTTGCTTTACATCCAGTATCCACTTATGAGTGAGTACATAACACATTTGTCCTTCTGAGTCTGAGTTACCACACTCAGGATTATATTTTCCAGGTCCACTCATTGGCCTGCAAATTTCATGATGTCATTGTTTTTTACAGCTGAGTAATACTCCATGTGTATATGTACCACATTTTCTTTATCACTTCTTCAGTTGAGGGGCATTTAGGTTGTTTTCAGGTTCTGGCTATTATGAATAATGCTTCAATGAACATAGTTGAGCAAATGTCCTTGTGGTACGATTAAGCATCCCTTGGGTATATGCCCAAGAAAGGTATAGCTGGGTCTTGAGGAAGATTGGTTTCCAATTTTCTGAGAAACTGTCATACTAATTTCCAAAGTGGCTGTACAAATTTGCACTCCCACCAACAGTGGAGGAGTGTTCCCCTTGCTCTATACCCTCTCCAACATAAGCTGTCATCAGTGTTTTTGATCTTAGCCATTCTGACAGGTATAATATTGTATCTCAGAGTCATTTTGATTTGCATTTCCCTTATGACTAAGAATGTTCAACAATTCCTTAAATGTTTTTTGGCCATTTGAGATTCTTCTATTGAGAATTTTCTGTTTAGTTCTGTAGCCCATTTTTAAATTGGATTGTTAGGTACTTTGATGTCTAGTTTCTTGAGTATTTTATATATTTTGGAGGTCAGCCCTCTGTCAGATGTAAGGTTGATGGAGAAATTTTCCCACTCTGTAGGCTGTTATTTTGTCTTATTTACCATGTCCTTTGCCTTATAGAAGCTTCTCAGTTTCAAGAGGTCTCATTTGTAGAAGATGCTTTCTATTTTCCATTGTACAGTTTTGGCTTCTTTGTCAAAAATCAGGTGTTCATAGGTGAATAGGTTAATATCAGTGTCTTCAATATGATTCATTGGTCCACATGTCAGTTTTTATGCCAATACCAAGCTGTTTTTATTACTACAGCTCTATAGTAGAGCTTGAGATCAGGAATGTTGATGCCTCTAGAGGTTGCTTTATTATACAGGATTATTTCAACTACCCTGGCGTTTTAGTTTTTCCATAGGAAGTTGAGTATTGTTCTTTTCAGGTTTTTGGAGAATTGTGTTTGGAATTTGATGGGGATTGCATTGAATCTGTAAATTGCTTTTGATGAGATTGCTATTTTGACTATGTTAATCCTATCTATCCATGAGCATGGGAGATCTTTTCATTTTCTGATGTCTTCTTCAATCCCTTTCTTCAGAGACTTAAAGTTCTTGTCATGCAGGTCTTTCCCCTGGTTAGGTAGAGTTACCCTAAGGTATTTTATATTTTGTGGCTATTGTAAAGGGTGATGTTTCTCTGGTTTTCAGAGTTTCCATTGAGAAGTCATGTGGTATTCTGGTGTTTTGTCTTTATAAATCACTTGACCTTTTTCCTTTGCTGCTCTTAATATTTTTTCTTTAATCTGTACGTTTAGGTTAGTGGTTTAATTATTATTTGGTGAGGGGAATTTTGAGAGATGTCTAGTCTATTTGGTGTTCTATAAGCTTCTGGTGTCTTCATAGGTATTTCCTTCTTTAATTTGGGAAAATTTTCTTCTATGATTTTGTTGAATATATTTTCTGTGCCTTTGAGCTGATATTCTTCTTCTTCTATTCTGATTATTCTTCATGGTGTCCCAGATTTCCTGGACATTTTCTTTTATGACTTTTTTGGCTTTGGTGTTTTCTTTGACTGACAAATCTATTTCCTCTATTATATCCTCTACACCATAGATTCTCTCTTCCATCTCTTGTATTCTGTTGTTTATGCTTGCATCTGTAATTCTTGTTCATTACTCAGATTTTCTATTTCCAGCAGTTCCTCAGTTTGTGTCTTACTCATTGCTTCTTTTTCAATTTTCAGGTCTTGAACTGTTTCTTTCACCTCTTCAATTGCTTTTTTTTTTCCTTTTCTTGACTTTCTTCAAGGGATTTACTGATTTCTTACAAATTTTTGTTTGTCTCTTCATCAATTTCTTCAAGGGAATTTTTTCATTTCCCCTTTAAAGGCCTCTATCATTTTCATAAAGTTATTTTTAAGGTTGCTTCCTTCTGCTTCTTCTATGCTGTGATGTTCAAGTCTTGCTGTTGTGGAACTGCTTGGTTCTGATGGTGCTGTATTGCTCTTTATGTTGTTGTATGTATTTTTTCATTGGTGTCTACCTATCTCTTCCTCCAATAGGTGCAAGAGGTGCCTGTGTCTGAGCAAACTTCTCTGGGTCCAATCTGTGCTTGCTGTGTCTGTGTCTCAAGGAGCAACTCTTTATCCGGTCATATAGCTCTTGGTCTAATTGGAGCTCATAGATTCTGTGTCTCAGGGAGTTGCTCTTGGTCCAATCCAAGCTAGCAGATTCTGTGTCTCAGTGAGCCACTGAGGTCACAGGCAGTAGGATGGGTTTGGAGTAGGGAGTGGATCTTGTGGATTGCAGGTTCCAATGCATGAGGTGGGGGTGTTGGTGGGGAAAACAGCCTGTAGCAGTCTTCCTTGCTGGCTGGCAACTGGTGCAGCCGTGGGTGGTGCTTCCTGGGCATGGATTGTTTCCCAGGGCCTTGGTCCTAAAGGCAGGACTCTCTTGGTGGGAGAAGAGTCTCTCACCTCTTGGTCCAATCAGAGCTGACAGATTCTGTGTCTCAGGAAGCTGTGGAGGTCACAGGGGGTGGGTAGGTTTTGGGTAGGGAGTGGGTCCTGTAGATTTCAGGGTCCAATGGGGCTTTGGTGGGAAATCCTGCCCATAGGATTCTTCCCTGCTGGCTGACAACTGGGACAGGGATGGGTGGGGGTTCCTGGGAATGGATTGTGCCCTATGGCCTTGTGCCTGATTTTTTTTTTTTTAATGAGGGTCCCTAACCCAACAAATGTTCAGCTTCTAGAAGCTTGAGGCTGAAATTTTTCATCACACAGTTTTGATCTAATCAACTGCAGTAATGATGTACATTTGAATATAACAAGAGTCACAGTTCATTGTTTATGAATATTCTTCAACTGAGTTATTGATTAACTCATTAAGGTCCATGTTGCTATTCTGCAGTTTACCTCTTTAAAATGTTTGCTATGGCTGAGGGGAGTGCAGCAGGTATAGGATGTTTATATTATGCTGCCTTCAGCAATCTCACATAAGAGACACACCTAGTCCACAAACAGGCTCTTATCTTTGTTAGTACCTCACAGCCGTGATTATTTCTAGATACAAAAATAAAAGCCTAAGGGAGCTATGTTTCTATTCAAAGTTGATTTCTCTTCTAGTAGGCAGAAATAAATACAGAGGGAATAGACTCATGATCAAAGAGGAAGCTGTTTTAGGAGATATTTTACTGTTGGTTACTAGATAAATGAGAGACAGAATTTTAATTAAACTCTCCCTAGCCTCATCAGATTAACAGTGTTTAAAGCCGGCTTATTTATTGGGAAGGTCTGTCCTAGCTTTTCTGGATTAATCTCAATCATTTTCATTAGTGAAATCTTTAATCTGTTCTTCATTACAAATGGAAGGGGAGAGATTCACATCTATTGGATCCAAGATATAATCTTGGGTTTTAAGCAGCTTGGTGAATTATTTAGACACAGCCACATTAGGAAATTTAAAGGCACAGAGTATGAGAACAATAAGTTACCCATCCTAACTTGAATTTTAAACATTCTGTGTGTCGATACGAGTGGTATTCTGGCATCTAGAGGAAGTTTGATGAAAGATATGCCTTGTCCTGGTGTATGGAGCTTTGGAGCTTTAAGTATATTTTCTACTTTACTTCCAAAATGTGTAAATGCTTATACACACACATGTGTATATGTATAGATATATAAAATGAATTAGAATGCAAAGACTGGGAAATTTAGAATATTTTAGCTTTTATGTAGAGTTTCTGCATAGTTCATTTCTTTATTTCTGCACAAGAAAATTACATTATACGAATGCCCACTAATAATTTCTCAAGTCTCAAATTTAAAATGCCATGCCATACCACTTGCATTGGCCACTTTTAAAATGCATTTTATGCAAATTATTTTATCGACTCTCATAACTGAAGGCTGACAGTTTACTCCAAGAAAATAATATTAATTCAACAGACTCTTAGTTGAAAATATAATCAAGTATCCTGTAAATGAGTCATTATATGCTTATTTCTTATTTGTTTTGTATGATACGTGGGAGTCATTTACCTTCTGTAAGTTTGATTCTCACAATTTATAAATATGTAAAATAATGCATTTTTAATTTAGGGAAAATTGCAAGTCAATATTCCTGTGGATGTGACTGCCTTAAAATCCTTTAGACTACCTGATACATTGTCTTGCATATATTAACTCCAACATGTAAGAAGCAGAGGTTGATGGACCTCCAAAAACTTGAGGCCAATCTGCTTTATATAGAAATTTCAAGACCAGCTGAGGCTACATAGTGAGGCTCTGTTTTCAAAATGTCTTAAAAAAATAATGCCTTGTAATAAATGCCCCTGAGAGAATCTTCATATTTTTTATTTCAAAAGATTTTAAACTGCATGCATTTTAATAGATATCTTCAGAGAAAAAATGCTTTATTTTTAATCTCTACACATTGAAAATGACAACTATGTGTATTATTACTAAGCTATTAAGTGCCCTGACCACAACCTAATGTGTTAAAGGTTCTGTGTGTGGCTGATGACAACCCTGGTTGGAAGGCCTCATAGGAAGAAGGGGTCACTGGACATGCCCTTGGAGAGCATGTTGGAACCACAATCCTTTGTGATTCCCTTTTCCTTGACACACCAAAGTGAGCACCTCCCCTCTTCCAAATGCTCCTGTCTTGAGTGACGGCCTCAGTGCAGGTTTAAAAGCAAGGTGGCAAAGCAATCTTACAGTTAGGTCTTGGAAACTGTGGAACAGAAAAATAGCAACTCCCTCTGAAGTTGTTTCCTTCAGGCATATTTTTCACAGAAATGTAAAGCTGGAAACATAAAAATACATCTCCACAGGGCATTAAAACATGTAAGTGAGGTGGTTTTAAGGAGAGTGGCTCCCAGGGGCCCATGTATTTAAATGTCTGCAGTGTACCTGTGTGGGAAGCATCAGGATGTGTGATCTTGCTGGAGAAGGTGTGTCACTGGGGGTCGTCTTGGAAGTTTTAAAAGTCCATACCATCCCCAGTGTCTTCCTCTGCTGTGTGCTGCTGGTTCAGCTGTAAGCTCTCAGTTACTGTTCAGGCATCATGCCTGCCTGCCTACTGCCATGCTCCTTGCCATGTTGGGCATGGATGCTAACCTTCTGGAACAGTGAGCTCCCAAATTAAATATTTTCTTTTTAAATAAGTTGCCTTGGTTATGGTGTTCCCTCACAGTAATGGAAAAATAAATAAAGCAATAAGTACTCATTACATGGCCATAGCTTTTCTGGAGAACAAATGAGAAACAGTCGTTCCCTCCACTGTCTCTCAATGCTATTGCATAAGTGATTTCCCGGTACCTCTCTGTTATGCACTTTTTATTCTCCCACAGACAATCTGTGAAACTTTTGGCAAATTAGTTTCCATCGGTGTTTCAGTAATTGCATGAGTTAAATTAGATGATAATTTCACTTCATAGGGATGTTTTCAGCAACATGAGCATATTGAAATCATTTACAACAGCACCTGGAAATAATGAGTTCTTAATAGATTTTGGATAAATATTTGCAAATCAATCACCATGTATTAACTTCAATATGTTTTAATACCATTATTCTTAATTATAGAAATGAAATATCTTCATCCTAAAATATGCACACATGTGCTACTCTAACAATCTAAAAATGTTGTGGTTTTTTTTTTTAAGTTAAATATTTTGCATGTGATTTATAATGCTTAGTATTCATTGTCAACTGACTTTAGAGTCTTTATTGGGACATAATTCTGAATGTTCCTATCAGGATATTCAGAAATGTTTAATGGATGAAGGAAGATCTACTCTGAAATTAGACAACAAATTCTTTTGAGCTGGAGTCCTTCACTAAAGGAAAGTAGAAGTCAGTATTCTTCTCCTCTTACTGACTGAAGATGTACTGTGACTGTGAGGGTTAATTTTAAACATCAACTTGACATAACCTAGAATCTCCTGGGGAGAGAGTTCCATTGACAGATTACTGCATTGGATTGACCTATGGGTGTGTCTATCAGGGGCTGTTATAATTATGTTGATTGTTTTGTGAAGACATGGCACAACCTTCTATAGGTGGAGGATCCTGACCTACATGAGAATTCAGGAATCACGCTGGCCACAAGCAACCCAGTAAGTATGCAAGCAATTGTTGTGTTTGTTCTTTCTGTGTTTTTGACTATGAATGTGAGTAGCTACCTCAAGTTCCTGCCTAAACTCCCCCACCTGCAACTCTGAGCTGCATAAGCTCTCTCTCCCTTCAAGTTACCTTTGTCTGTGTATTTTATCACAGCAACAAGAATGAAACCCTGGCAGTGACTAGCCACTGGACATGACTGTCTTCATGGCTTCTCTCCCCAATGTAATGTTCCTTTAAAAAACTGAGCCCCAACAAATTCTTTCTGCCTTAACTTGCCTTTGTTGGGGATTTTGTCACCACATTGAGAAGAGTAGCCAATGAAGAAAGCTGGTATTGAGGCGTGTTGATACTGCCGTAATAAAACTGACCACATATGCCTTTGAATGGTGTGTCTGATGCATGTTGAAGAGATTGAAGCTGTGGGCAAGAGAAGGCTCAGAATGCTGAAAGAGGAGCTTAATGTATCATTCCGTTGACATTTGAAGAGCAGAATAAGAGAAGTGTGAACAGCAGAGACCTGGCTCACAGCATTTCAGAGGAGATGGGATTCTACTGGGAACTGTGCTACAGGCCAATGGTTCCATAATTTGGCAATTTTAATCTACATATATTCTTCCCATGTTCTGACCATTTAAATGATGCTTAATTCAAATGTGGCGTATTCTTTCATTCTCAGCACATTGTCCAGCAGTGGGTCTCTGTGTTTATTTTCATCTATGTAGGAGAACAAACGCTTGATCCTAAATGGGATGTTTCCATCAATCCCCCCCTCCCCGCTCCCATCATATCTCAGAGAACCCCACAGAAGAGGTGGACGATTGTAAAAGAGATCAGGGATGAAGGATGCACAGGAAAAAAATTCCTTCTAAATGTAGCATGACCAATGCACCTATGAACACAAAGATTGTGATAGCCTGCACAGGTCCTGCACAGTTCTAAGCCAGATGGGTCCCAGCACATGGAGTGACACATGTCCACATCCCTAACACAGAAGCTTTCTCCAAGTGATAGCTACTGGAAAATGACAAATTAGTTTTCTTCATCAAAGTCTCAAGAGATATACAAAAGGGAATAGAAACCACTGTAGGCCAAGCCTCAGGACAAGCAGGAGACAGTCAACACAAAACAAACAAAATGGCATTTTTAGAGGGCTTCTTTCTTTCTTTCTTTCTTTCTTCCTTCCTTCCTTCCTTCCTTCCTTCCTTCCTCTCTCTCTCTCTCTCTCTCTCTCTCTCTCTCTCTCTCTCTCTCTCTCTCTGTCATAATCCTTTGTCTGGGACTTTCTTTTCTTTCATTTATCTCCTACCCCACGAATCTTTTGTTTAAATATTATAATTTCCCATTTTGTGTTTTGAGGCAATTTCTAGGTGTTCCAACGTATGTCTCCATGTCTCCATGTGTTTCTTATGTGTTGTCTTTGGCATTTTTTTCTTTCTATTCTGGTTATATTTTTTCTTTGTCCTACTTCACATATTGAGGTTGGAGGTTTGCTTGTTTTAATTTTTATTTTATCTCATTTTGTTATTTTTTAATTTTTCTTTCTTTTTTGTTTGTTAGATGCCTATTATTTGTTTAAGATTTTTTTTAATTACTTGTGTTTTTGACATGGGGTTTTTCTGTGTAATCCTGGGTATCCTAGAACTCTTTCTGCAAACCAGGCTGGACTTGAACTCAGAGATCTACCTGTCTCTGCCTCTCAAGTACTGAGATTAAAGGTCTATTACATCACAACCAGCTGACTGTTTGTTTTCTAATTCGAGGGAGCAAGATAAAAATGTTAATTGGGGTGGGTGGGGAAATGTGGAGGATTTGGTAGCAATGTGGGCAGGGGAACCATAATCAGAAATTATTATATGAAAAATTTCTATTTTGGGGTAATAATTTTTAGAAAGTAATGGAGTAAATTTTTTGTAGAAGAAATTTCAGGACAGGATGACCTTCAGGCTGTGTTATTATATTAACTGCTCTCTGCTTGTATCCAAGATTTTAGTACAAAAGAATCAACTGAAGCAGACATATATAGAAGCTGTTGTCAAAGAGAGGCATACCACGAAACAACTCCCATGCTTAAAGAGCTGAGACTATTAAAGAGAAACTTCTGCAATCTGGACTGTGACAATAGGAAATATATTCTGAAGCTAACACTCTGTCTACTAAGGTTACAACTTGTGAAAATATAAATTCATTTCTAAGTAGAGAGCCTAACCTGAAAATACCGTAATAGTGGTACCTTGCTCAAAAAGCAGTAACACAAGGAAGTGATTACCCAAGGTCAGTACTCTGGTTCCTTTTGGTACAGTTTGATACAAACTAGAGGCATATGGGAGGGTAGGATATCAACTGAGGACTTGCTTCCCTTAGTTTTGACTGTGGACATATCTTTGAGGCATTTAATTAATTAATTAATTAATGATTAATTTTTAATTAATTAATTCTTGACTGACATTAGAGGGCTTAGCCACTGTGGTAGTACCCCATGCAGGCTGGTGGTCCTGGGTTGTATAAGAAAACACACTGAACAAGACAAGGGGAGCAAGCCCATAAACTGATCTCCTTTATAGGCTCTGGTTCTGCCCCTGCCTTGTGTTCCTTCCTGCCTTAATGTTACTTGATGATGAACTGTAACCTGTAAACCAAACAAAACCTTATCTCTCTCAATTTACTGTTGGTTAGTTTTTTATCACCCCAAATGAAAGCAAACTAGAACAGAGAGTTTCAAAGGCAATCAGGAGTCACTGTCAATGGGTGCAGCAGGGATAGTCTACATTTCAGTGTAGCAGCAAGAACTGTCCATTTGGTATTGGTTTTATAGCCATTAAAGATACAAGAGTTCTAACTTGACCAAGGTTCCAGAAAGCTGATAAGACCAGACATGTCTATCAAGGTAGGATTCCATGCAAGAAAATCACGAGTCCTCTAGCAATTGAAAGCAAATTTTGCTGCAAAGGTGAATGACCTCAGGATGTGTAATAGGGCTGCAGACCTTAGTGGGCTCTGAGACCTTAGCACAACTGATTCCGTGGGGGAAATACCATTCAGACCATAAAACTCAACAGGCAGACAGCACCACCTGCCCAAATGAAAACACAGGAGGAAGCATCCAAGTCCATAGATACGGAAAGTCTCTAAAGGTATCAACTTTGCTTTTTGGTTTCTGCAGTTCTGTTTCTGGCTGACTGTTCCTGTTATCTGAAGTATGTCAACCCAGGACATGGTTTTCCTGCTTAAAAGTTCAACCTGAGAAAGGTTCAGAGCTACACTGGGATCCCAAACACCCAGTGTAGTCCATGGCTGGCTAGTAAAGACTTTTTATTGCCTTAAACCAATGTTTTAGTAGACTACTTTAGTGAATACCCCACAACAGATGTCGGAGATGACAGGACAATGGGACATCAGAGGAAGAAAACTGCAGGCATGGAGTGGGGACAGCTCAAGCAAGTGTTTTCATGTGCTGTTGGAGGCAGAAATGGAAATATGTGGCTGCCCCAGGCTATCGAGCATACGTCATCCCATTATTAACCCCGCATGCTATATACAGAAGTGCAGGGCTTATGCTTACTCTGTTTTTTTTGTTTTATTTTGTGTTTTAGTTTTTTTTTTTTAAGAAGGTTTTTTTTTTTTAAAGACTTATTTTATTTATTATGTATACAGTGTTCTGCCTGCATGTGTCTTTGCAGGCCAGAAGAGGGCACCAGATCTAATTGCAGGTGGTTGTGAGCCACCATGTGGTTGCTGGGAATTGAACTCAGGACCTCTGGAAGAGCAGCCAGTGCTCTTAACCACTGAGCCATCTCTCCAGCCCAAGCCATCTCTCCAGCCCATGTTTTAGTTTTAATTCATTTATTTTTTTTTCTTCTTGGCAATTTAACTCAAAGTGTTTATGTCATATTCACCCAACCCAGTTCCTCCTGGACCTTTCCTCTAAATTAAATCAGGCTTTCAGCTTTAAGTTTTCTTCCCTCAGCTGTTTTTTTTTTTTTTTTTTTTTTTTTTTTTTTTTTTTTTTTTTTTTTTTTTTTTTTTTTTTTTGGTTATTTGTTTGTGTGGTCAGTTGGTTTTGGTTTTATTTATCCTATAACCCACTGAGTTCAATTAGTGCTGCCTGTTAAAACTTCTTTAGTCTGATCTTTCATTGATATATCCAGCTTTTCTCATTTCTCCTTGAAATGAGAATGTTTATTCTGAACCATTGTACAGTGGAAATAGAGAATTTCGTTTTCTTTTGTGGGAGCTTCGAGCTAAGAGATTGTCTTGCATCTAAAGAAAGTGAACGTAAGAACTTTTAGTGGTAGTCTGAGCATATACTACATTATAAGATGAAAACGAGAGTGTGTGGGTCGGGATAAAATGTTTAAAGTGACGTGCTTGAATGTTGAGAAGAGGTAAGGGTGTGATGTGTAGTTCTTTGTCAACTTTACTTGGCTTACAATTTCTATGGAAACACACTGCAGTGTATAAATAAACATGTTTCTTGAAGAGAGTTAAACGAAACTGTAAAGACACCCCTTCAATACAGTTGGCACAACAGAGTGTTTTTTGAGGAATCCTAAGGCCCTAGATTCGGTCCCAAGGCATTAAGAAAATAAAAAAGTATACGGTGGATACTGGCACATGTCTTTAATCCCAGCAACTGGAGGCATTGGAAGGCAGATTTCTATGAGTTCAAGGTCTACAAAAAGTGAGTTCCAAGGTGGCCAGTACTGTTAGCCTTGTCTCAAAAATCAAAAACAAATAAACAAATAAATTAAAAAAAACAGAAGAGAGAAAAGTTTCTTATCTGAACGGTGCAAACAATGCAAAAAGAGGTCTGGAGATACAACTTGGTGGAGCAGGTCTCTGGAATGAGCAATAATAAATTCAGTTCCCAGGAGTAGGAAAAAATGTATGATGTATGCTTTTAAAATACTCTCTCATTTTTGTCATAAACACAAATATAATTCACACCTAAACACCCAGGCAGCAGAATACCACCCAAATAATTCACCATTTTATATGAAGTTTCACAGGTACATTTTTTGTGCTTGCAACTAGTAGCAAAAGCTTTGTGGCTAACCCTAATCCACTTTACAGTCATTGTAACTAGTACTTTGTGATTTGGAACTTTGTATTTATGCATGTACATCACCGAGTTAAAAATTACAAATCATATTGATTTATGACTAGCATACATCCTCTTGAATTCACTGAAAAAATCCGTTACTGTCTGCTCCAGTTGGGTACACAGCTTTGTCTTTAAATTTATTGTCCAAATGAGCAAAGAGCTTCCTTTCCACACAAACAAGAGTACTAGGTTTTTTAGCTGCTGCCCTGTGTTTTGCCTGTGAACTGTTAATCTGTTTGCTGTTGATAGAGATTACAGTAGGGAGTGCCAGGGCAGTTACAGTTAGGTCCTGACACTCTGGCGCACAGCCTGAATGGATATTGCAATCCTCTAAATCTGCCTGTCAGGAGATGGGACACAAAGGTAACAAGTGCCAGTTAAATCAAATTGCTTGGAGTAAATTGGACAAATTTCGTTAGCCTCTTGCCTACCCTGGCTCAGAGCCACATCAGCAAGGGCAATGATGTTAAGTTTGGGATTGAACTTGTGCCTCAACAAAACTAATTCAGTAGATGCTTCCAGCAACTGTGTTAGGCTGATTAAAAGCAGCCCCGTGGTCAACTCAAATTGTTTTATATATTGATGTCTGATTGTCTCCAAATGACCCATAGTTTCGTGGTGAGCAGAGATGGGGGATCAAATGGCAGTGCTTTGGTCTGAATGTTCAGCAGAGTGCTATGCACATAAAAGATCCTCAAGCTATATTGTATGAATCTGAACTCTATGGAATGTCTAATTCAAGTAAACTTCTGTGACTCAGGCTTTTTGTTTAATTACGAAAGCAGCCCAAGTACACTGTGGCAATCTGTCATCTACCCAATCAGTTAAGCTGCTAAAATCCTTAAAGCCACAGGCCAACGGATAAGATCCAACTACACTAATAATATGCTTACTTGGGAATCTATTCTTTTTTGGTGAAATTCCTTCTGGCAAGGAGAATAGGGCTTAATTATGCTTTTTCTTCTCTGTTCCTGGCCCACAACAAAGATGGAGGAAAGCTTAATTTAAACATAAGTCATTATTTAAAATGGTAACTATTATAGACAAAATCCGTAAATATAGTACTGTAGACATTAACAATTTATTTGTGCTTTTAATTATTACTTTAGTGCAAGTTTATGGGAGAGGAGATAGTACATATTTATATTTAACATTCAATCTTTACACTATTCTTTCAACAACTTCATATATTTGGAAGCTAACATAAGCTCTTTAAGGTATAACATTACCAAAACAAGTACATACACAAAATCAAAACAAGTTGTATAATTTACAAACTAAATGTACATTTTCATTATTTTCTTTCTGAGGCAATCTAAAACGCTTCCCTTAACATGATCCTGAAATACCATGGAAAATTATTTTCATGGTTATCATTTCAGTCATACTGTCCAATTGATATGTGATTTTTATTTAATTCCTGAATTCATTTGATTAATAATTATCTAATAAAGTCAATGATTGTTGATGGTACCATGCTGGAAGAAGAAATATAAAATGAGGTATTAGACTGGGCATCAGTCCTCCAGACATTGGAATAACGTTGTGAAAATCAGAGGAAACCAGGTGTGGTGGTCCAGGCTGTTATCCTAGTACTTGGCAGGTGAGGACAAAAGAATCATGAGTTCAGGTCAGCCCTTACCTACACAGAAAATTTGGACCCCATCTCATGAAACTCTGCCTAAAACAACCAAATAAATTAAACAATTACAAAAATAGCACCAATAGGTCACATGGATTGATTTTAACAAAATAGAGGACCATAAGTTACTGTAGACATGTGTGTGATGGATTTTCAATATATCAATTCACTCTCTTTTATTTCCTTATTCAAGTTCTTGTTTTAATTTAAAAAGAGAATAATATTCTTAGAAACAATTACTGAATCATGAAAAAAGAAAACAATGAAAGATGATGCCAACAAAGAATTGCCCACGGTTGTCCATTGGTACCTATCATTGACTTTCAATGGTAGTTATTTCTACAGCTTAGTTGAGCTGAATAATTTAAAATGTTAACTTCCTAATTTTGAAGCCATTTAAAGATATTTATGTTAATGAATCATCCCCTGTGTAACTCACTTAAAAACTACTGCTCCCATATTACTTGAACCTTCTCATGTCAGTGTGATTTAACTGATTTCCACCTGTTGGTAATTACTACATCTTTCTGAGCAGATGTTTGTAGGACCATGGTAGGATCATCTGTTTAGGAAAATGCTAGAACAAAATTATTCCCTATTCCCCCTAAGGACCAGACTTCTGCTTTGATCTTTTGGTGTTTAAAATATCTTAGTTACCCACACAAACACCCTGTCACATATCACCTGTGATTAGGCAGATTAGTGTGTTTTACATCACTTTGTCTTGTTTCTCAGAAGATGAGCTGTTTGTTTTCTACAAAGACAGCCCATAGCATGTCTCCTTTCTCCCCTTAGTCCAAGTTGCTGTTACAAAATATTAGACTGAATAACTTATATTCAAAAGATTTTTTTTTTCCTAACAGTGCTGGAGGATGGAAGAACACATCAAGGTGTCAATATGGCCGCATCTAGCTAAGAACTGACTCCCCTTTCAGACAATGAGCTCTTATGCTCTTCCATGGTAGATGAAGTGGGAGGAGAACTTCCTGACATCTTTAGTTAAAGCATTAATTTAATTCCTGAGAATTCTATTCTATGAACCTATTGTCTCCCCAAAGTAACATATGATTTAGGGAGGGAGAAGAGCATCAATCTCTCAGTGTACTCTGTTGGAACTTGGTTGTTTTGTCTTGAATTGTGTCACTCTTCTCCTGACTGGTTACCCTTTAACTTTCTAACACACATCTTTTAATTTTTTCAGTGTTTATGGGTGGATAGAGTGGCATATGTGTTCATGCGTATACGAGAACATGTGGGTGAGGGTGCATGTATGTGTGCATGCATGTAAAGTACAAAGGCTAATATTGTGTGCTTTCCTTAATTTATTCTCTGTGTCATAACATTAAATGAGGCAGGATTTCTCACTGAATCCTGAGCTTACTGATGTGGCCAGTGCTTTTCAGCACAACAGGATGGGAATACCTGTTTCTGAATCCACTGTTAAAGCAGCACATACCAAAGGTGCTAACATTGTTCTTAAAAGTAGTCTATTTCTTTATATAATTAGCAATTCATTGTATAATAATAGTCTTTATACGGTGTGGGTTTGGTACTATTCTATGTCAACTGGGTAGATAGGATTTATACCTTATTGAAAAACAAAGTTTGGCTTCATAAATTAAAAATAATAAAGGTCATGTTTTAAACAAACATTCCTTAATTCCCCAAATCAGTAAAATTAGATATTATACCTTCATTCCATCCCTATGTGGCATAGTCATCACTCAGTGTCAGTGACATACTAGCCTCAGGATCCTCCGGAAATGAAACATATGAAAGTGCTCAATTACCTCAGATAAAGTTGTATCATTTCTGAATAAAAACCCTTGTATATTCTCCCATATACTACAAACCATCTCAATATACATATGATACCCAAGAAACACCATGTAATTTGAAATGATTCCATTATAAAAAAAATCCTGAAAGTGAATCTATAAAAATAAATTTCATCAAACCTATAAATATTGATCAAGAGAGTTTAATAAAGCATCAACTATCATAATTAATTGTAACCTATAAGCCAGAAAAAATAAAATAATAAAGGTTACATTCTTTTCAAAATAAACAAACAAAAAAAAACATCAATGAATAAGCCTAGGAAAAAACATTCCAAGATCTGTGACTAGCACATTCTAAAAAATATAAAAGACTATACCGACAATCTAAACAAATAGAGGAAAAGGTAATGTATACAGTTTAATATTGGAATTAAAAACTGTCAGAGTTTCAGTCAGACTATCATCAACACATCTGGGGTTTTTTGTTTTGTTTTATGTGTGTTTTTTTTTTGTTGTTGTTGTTTGTATTTAACAAGTTAATAACTTTTTAAAAGTTTCATTACAATTAGTTATTGGTATGGATAATTTTAACTGCTAAGTACAGCCTACACATGAAGGAGAGAAAAGCTAAGGATGGAAAATTTGTCATAGGAAACATAAAATCTTGTTTATAATTTAGTGATCAAGCCGGGATTGGATGCGCAGGCGCAGGGAAGGATCCGTTTTGGCGGGTGGTTGGCATTGCACAGAAGGCAGAGGTAGTCCTGGCTTGTGGTGCAGCTTAGTGTGTGAGTGATCACTGTAGATCCCGGGAGGAACCTGGTGGTCTTAGTCCTTCAGGTGGATCAACATGCGACATGGGAAAGAAAACCAAGAGGACAGCTGACAGCTCTTCTTCAGAGGATGAGGAGGAGTACGTCGGGGAAAAGGTGTTAGGCACATGGTTAAGGGGCAAGTGGAGTATCTGTTGAAGTGGAAAGGCTTTTCTGAGGAGCACAATACTTGGGAACCTGAGAAGAACTTGGATTGTCCTGAAATAATTTCTGAGTTTATGAAAAAGTATAAGAAGATGAAGGAGGGTGAAAACAATAAGCCCAGGAAGAAGTCAGAGGGAACCAAGAGGAAATCCAGTTTCTCCAGCAGTGCTGATGATATAAAATCTAAAAGAGAGAGAGAGAGCAATGATATCGCTCGGGGCTTTGAGAGATGGCTGGAACCAGAAAAGATCATTGGGGCAACAGATTCCTGTGGTGGCTTAATGTTCTTAATGAAATGGAAAGACAAGGATGAAGCCGACCTGGTTCTTGCCAAAGAAGCTAATGTGAAATGTCCACAAATTGTGATAGTATTTTATGAAGAGAGACTGACGTGGCACGCATATCCAGAAAACGCAGAAAACAAAGAGAAAGAGAGCTCGAAGAGCTTTAGGAGGGGGTGGTCTCTGTCATTTCTCTTTGTATATAATACGTTCACCTTCCTGCCTCCTCTCCCTTCTTCCATCCTTTTCCATCCTAAATACATCCATAAAAATATGTGCTTATCACTGTGATTCATGGGAAAAAAAATTTAGTGATCAAACATAGATTTTTCTGTGTCAGTCAAAAAGAACAATAGAACACATAAATGTCTGGATAATTTTCAACCTAACACTGGCTCCGTTAAACATGATATTTTAAAGTTTCTCTGCAGATCTTTAAAAATTATATCTGAAGGTGGTGATCATTACAGTATAATGATAGGAAAGATTATTTTTTAAAAAAATGTGAAATCCAACAAAAAATCAAGAAAAATAATGTATTTATTTGATTGCAGTGAAATAAAAAAAAACTTAATGAAAATGTAAGGTTGAAGCTTATGGATATAAGACTATATAATCAAACGATATCCAGTATAAATAGTAGACTATAAAAATTAGATAAAATCATCACAGATGAGTAAGAATTTTAGCACACCAAAGTGAAAAATAAAATAATCACTAATAAGCATATGCCACGATGATTAAATGAATTTTAATCACATAACTTGAAATCACTATTTCAACTTATTTATGCCTACTAATCCTTATAGTGAGTTTTATTTAATAATATTAATTTTACATGTGGATGTATGTGGGTCTGTATACCTGTGGATCTGTGAAAATGAATCGCAGTTTCCAAGTACTTTCCCCAAATTATAACATCATACTTAAAAGGAAAATAATCTTTTTAACATGGAACAAATGTCTACATGTTAGTTCAAATCATAAGAACAAATTAGATTTTATAGCAAACAAAGAACCTAGAGTTCCTTAAGATGATTTCTGTTTCTTAGAACCCATCCTTTAATATAGATACTTCCCATTTCAGTGACAGCTTTTGGTAAAATGAATATGACAAATATTATGCTGTGTCTCTCTTTTAAAAAACATTTTTACATGTTTTATTATTTTTTATCACTGTATATACATGGCATACGTGTGTGTGTGTGTGTGTGTGTGTGTGTGTGTGTGTGTGTGTGTGTCTGTGTGTCTGTGTGTCTTTGTGTCTGTGTGGTGGATGTGTGTACTGGGCTCAATTAGGCCGGAAGAGACTGTCAGGTATTCTAGAGCAGGAGATATAAGTTGTGAGCAACTTGATATGGGTGCTGGGAACAGAACTCTGTCCTCTACAAGAGCAACAAACCATCTTAGCTGCTAAACTAATTATCAGGACCTATGACATACCTTTCTTATGATGAATGTACATAATACACCAATGGTAATGGGTTATTATTTTTTAATATTTTTTTATTATTTTATAATTTAATTTAATTCTACATATAAGTCATGGATTCCCCTGTCCTCCCCCTCCCCCTTCCCCCAAGCCCACCCCCCATTCCCATCTCCTTCAGAGCAAAGACTCCCCTGGGGATTCAGCTCAACCTGGTAGATTCAGTCCAGGCAGGTCCAGTCCCCTCCTCCCAGGCTGAGCAAAGTATCCCTGCATAAGCCCCAGGTTCCAAACAGCCAGCTCATGCACTAAGGACAAGTCCCAGTCCCACTGCCTGGGTGCCTCTCAAACAGTTCAAGCTAATCAACTGTTTCACTTATCCAGAAGGCTTGATCCAGTTGGGGGTTCCTCAGGTGGGAATGCAAGCTTGTACAGCCACTTTGGAAATCAATATGGTGCTTTCTTAGAAAATTGGGAGTCAATCTCCCCCAAGACCCAGCTATACCACTCTTGGGCATATACTCAGGGGATGCTCAATCATACCACAAGGGTACTTGCTCAGCTATGTTCATATCAGCATTGTTTGTAATAGCCAGAACATGGAAACAACGTAGATGCCCTTCAACTGAAAAATGGATAAATAAAATGTGGTACATATACACAATGGAGTACTACTCAGCAAAGAAAAGCAATCACATCATGAGGTTTGCAGGCAAATGGATGGATCTAGAAAAAATCATCCTGAATGAGGTAACTCAGACTCAGAAAGACAAACATTGTATGTACTCACTCATAGGAGGATACTAGATGTAAAACAAAGATGACTAGACTGCTATTCACAACTCCAGGGAGGCTACCTAGAAAACAGGACCCCATGAAAGACACAGGGATTGCCCAATGACAGAGAAATGGATGAGATCTACATGAACAACCTGGATGTGAGTGGGGGTAATGAAGGGCAAAGTTTGAGGGAAAGAGAGCTTAGGGAAGTGGGAGATCCCAGCTGGACCAAGAACAAAGAGGGAGAACAAGGAATAAGAGACCATGATAAATGAAGATCCCATGGGAATAGGAAGAAGCAAAGTGCTAGAGAGGTCCCCAGAAATCCACAAAGATATCTCCACAATAGACTACTGGCAATGGTCAAGAGAAAGCCTGAACTGACCTACTCTGGTGATAGGATGGCCAAACACCCTAACTGTAGTGCTAGAAACCTCATCCAATGACTGAGGGAAGCAGATGCAAAGATCCATGGCCAGGCCCCAGATGGAGCTCTAGGAGTCCAATTGGCAAGAAAAACGAGGGATTGTATGAGCGAGAATTGTTGAGACCAAGCTTGGAAAAAAGCATAGGGACAAATAGCCAAACTAATGGAAACACATGAACTATGAACCAATAGCTGAGGTAATGGGTTATTAATTAAGAAGGGCCACAATGATCACTATTTTCAAAGGAATTGAGTTTTCTAATGTGAGTGACATTGTGTATGGAGTGTGAATGTGCATGTCTCCAATATTGAAAAGAAAACTAGAACAGAGTGGAAAGGAGAAAGAGGACTGGGAAATTAACTTTGTTATAAATCTGTTCAAGAACAGATTTAAAAGAACACAAAAAGGATGCTTTTCATTTAGATATTTTGATGCAAAGTAAATAGAACAGGTTATACTCATGAACATACATTTGTCTTATACTGCTGTGTATTAATTAGTGGAAACGCATAGGTGGGAAAATGAAAGACTCTAGGACTGAGAGGATAAGAAGAATAGCTTTGGTGTAAAAAAAAAAAATTGGATGGTAGTGACGGTTAGAAATGATAAGAAATAGCAGTGATAATCTAGATAGATTCTATCCAATGTTAACTCAGAGAGTTACAGTCTTTGTTATAAGAAAAACCTTACTGCTCCCCTGGTTTCCTTTGACAATTTGTTCAAAATAATTTCCTAAGGAGTTATAGTGACTTAGTGCAATTTTACAATTTCCTAAGCAGCAAGCCAAAAGCCTGGGCATCTTCAGACGTGGAAGCACCTGCTATCAGGCTGCCAGGCGCCAGCGAGATTTTATACTGCTTTGCTTTTGGCCCATACAGACCTCTGTCTTTGTTGTATTCCTGTTTCTACTATGATAACATATGCTAAATTCTAGTGAAAAAAGTAAATGTGTCAGATAATCATATACAAATTGTTTCTATTTTTAGGATTAGAAAGACATTTTATTGCAATAATACGCATGTTTATATTATCCAGAGCTGAAAGAAAGGTGGGGGCCTTAATAACATCACTGAGAAGAACACAGAGATAAGTCATGTGTCAGTCAAGTAATACCAACTGAAACAATGTCATAGTTTAAGATAATTTTAAGAGCCTGACAGCCTGGAAATGATTCCCGAAGGTGATCGGAGCATCTTAGTGTTTGAAGGCTTGGCTAAACTGAGAAGACTTGCCAAGTACATGATCTGAGCAGTGTCAGATGTGCATAATTCTGAAACATCTATTCAAAAAACACTTCAAAAATGTGCAGGATGGAAAACTAAAACCAGAGGCTGATGTAGATGATGTTTATGAGTCAGTCTGAATGGGGGCAAAACTTCAAATGCATGACTATATACTTTCTGTACCTTGAATAAATATGGAGACAAATAGGAATTGGTCATACAGTCCTGTCTGGAAATAAGAGTAGTAAAATACATATGATGGGAAGCCAGAACTTTTGACTTCAGCAATCACTGGGAGAACTTCACATTAAGAACGAAGAATGAAAAGAACAAGGGGAAGGGACAGAGAATCCAGGGAGAGCAAGCAGCAAACTCCACACATTGTCTCTCATAGCTTAATGTAGCAACAGTCATGAATTATAAAGCTAAAATCCAATTTTGATAAATGCAATTTTACCAAAGTAAAATTTAAAAGAAACACCCTTATTTCTTTTCTGCTTCTGGATTTAACTAAAAATAACTTTCTGGCTTATGTTTTATGTGAAAATCTGAATTTACATACCTCTGTTTTGCATAGGAATGTGTATTTGTTTATATGGGAGCAATTAATACCACATAGATAAAATCTTCAATCCTAAGTATTAGGGAACTGTGTGTATTTGAATATCATGTTGTCGGAGACAATATTAAAGTAAAACAAAATCTTCTGCCAAAGATCTTATTTGATTTAAGCTCACTCCATAAGACGGAACCCATACACAACACTGCTCAGGTGACCAAGAACCTGAGACTGCATAAGCCAAATAACTAAGGGAAAACTAAATACTAGTGGTTGACTAAAGGAATGTAACACTAAAATGACTCTCAAGGACACTGTGCTATACTCATATTCAGTGCTGTGTTCATCAACAAGCTTCTTCCTGAAACAAATGTGAACAAACACTGAGGCCCATAGCCAATGGCCAGAGAGTGAAAGACCTTGGAATACTAAACCCTAAATGGGATATCTCCATAAAATTTTTCTCTTCAGGGCTCAGGGAACTCTGCAGAAGGGGAGAAAAAAGTGTAGGAGCCAGAGGGGATGGAGGATACCAAGGCAATAAGGCCTTCTAAACACAGTCTCACTGGGAAAACAACCAATCTTCAAAGTAGGACCCCTGCCCAGCAGTAGAAGGACAGCACAAAACAAATTAAATGGCATCTTTGGAGGTTCTTTAAATGTCATGTCAGGGCATTTCTTTTTTCTTTTTTCTTTTCTTTTCTTTTCTTTTTAAACATTATAGATCCTTGCATATATGTTGTGGCTTCCAGTTTTCTGTCTTTATGGAATTTCTGTTTGTACAAATGTTTGCGTCTATGTGTCTACATGTGTTTCAGTTTCTTTTTTTAAGGGGTAGACTCTTTTTCTTCTGTCCTATTCTGACTTGATTTTTTTTAAATATTATTTTATTATTATTCCTTAGATGTCTATTTGTTTTCTAAGAAGAAACAGAACGTGTGAATTTGGGTGGGTGATTCTGTGAGGAAGATCTAGGAGGAACTGAAGATAAACAGAATAGACAGATACAAATATTTTTAAATAATTTATGAAATATAAGATATACATTATTTACCTTTCCTACGAATTTAATATTTTAATAATTATCATTTACATTGAAATGCTTAGTGTGATATATTTAAAAGTAACTATAGAAATAGTACCCTAAAGTTATTTTACTTGGCTTATTATAAAATATGGCACATTGTCTTAGTTAATGTTTCTATTGCTGTGTAGAGATTATATGACCACTGCAGCTCTTATAAAGGAAAACATTTAATTGGAATGATATAGTGTTAATTATTGCTTAATAGTGTCTTAAAGACATACAAAGAAAATAGGTTAGTGAATTTGCATCATTTAAACCAGTAGTGATGTATTCAGGGCTTCTAATGAGTAAAGTACATGTAGAGATCACAGCTTCTTGGAAGGAAGAACATATAATCTATTATGCCTAGAAAAAAATACAAAATGTTCTCAGTGAAAGTCACCTTCTATAAGAATTTAGAATATAGATCTCATCCATTTCTCTGTCATTGGGCGATCCCTGTGTCTTTCTTGGGGTCCTGTTTTCTAGGGGAGGGACACTTGGCTCAGCCTGAGAGGAGGGGACTGGACCTATCTGGACTGAATCTACCAGGTTGAACTCAATCCTCAGGGGAGTCTTTGCCCTGGAGGAGATGGGAATGGGGAATGGGCTGGGGGGAAGGGAGGGAGGGGGGAGAACAAGTGAATCCTTGGCTGATATGTAGAATTAAATTAAATTATAAAATAAAATAAAATAAAACAAAGAATTTAGAATAAAATATATTCATATTTGGTAACTTTTATGTTTTCAATAATAGGTTTTAAAGTCACCATATATAAAAAGTAGATGAAGTAACAAGAAGAATAGATTTATTCAGATTGGGCCTAATATTGTTATACTAATTCTGATTATTGAAAATTCCATACATGTATATGATTTATCTTGATCATGCACAGTCCCCTTTTCCTCCCTCCAGCTGCACCCTCACCTAATCTCTCAACCTATGTCTCATCTCCTTTCCCACTTCATGCTTTTTATTTGTTTATGTTTGTTTATTTGTTTATAATCCATTAGGTCCACTATTGCTGCAATTTGTGCATTTATGTTCAGTCATGCATGGGAGCACAGGCAACCTATGAATGGCTTTCCTTCAATAAAAGTTACCATCCCTCCCTCAGCAGCCATCAACTGCCATTAGCTGCTCAGCTAGGGATGGGACATTAGAAACCCATTCCCAATCCATGTTGGAATTTTTTAATGGACTGATCTTGTGTAGGTTAGTGCTGGTAATCATAGCTGCTATAAGTTTATGTGTAACTTATGTAAGAGGCATGCTATATGTAGGGTCCAGCCTACAAACAGTCCCCTTCATCCTCTGTTTCTTACATTCTTTCCATTCATTCTTTAACAATCTTCCTTGAGGATTGTTAGAGGTGATGGGACACAGAAGTTCTGTGTGTGACTAAGTATTCATAGTCAGTTGTCCTTGGCAGTTTTCACAGTTATGAGTCTCACAGTTATAAGTTTCTTCATTCACCACCCTGCACTAAGAAACTTTTTAGATAAAATTGAGGGCTGCATAAATCTATGGATATAACACTAATAATTTAAATGAAACTGCACAACATGATCATTTAGCAAAACACTAGCAATATTCTCTCCTGAAACCTGTGACTGCCTTAGCCATGTTTTTGGCTGATATTTCAAGCACCACGAATGAATTCCTCCATAGAGTGTGAGTACACAGCTTTCCTTAGCTGTAGCTATATGGTAAGCAGTCAGAATAGGCATCAGAGAAATGATGTAGTAATAATTGGAGCATCCTAGAATTCATGTTGTAAAAATAGAGAGGCATAAATTAAAAACAAAAACACATCTTAATTCTCATATTAGAGTTATGAAAATGAAAAAGAAATCTTAATTCCAGAGCTTCAAAGAACTGAAGTTTGCCAACGATTCAAAAGAGAAGATTGGGGAGCAGAAAGGATCATCTCCTGGAGGCTTCAGAAGGTAGTATGGCACAAAGAGCCCTGTATTTTAGCCCAGTGTAATCTGAATCAGTTTTTCTTTTTAGGATCTTCTTATTCATTTTTTATTTAAATTTTTTTAAATAATTTTACATGCAAACCACAAAACCCCCAGCTCAGCCCTCCTCCTGCTCTCCTCCCCCCAAACCCATCCTTCATCCCCTCATTCAAAAGGGTAAGTTCTCCTATGGGAGGAAAGAAAAACCTTTTACATTCACTTGAGGCAGGTTCCAGGCCCACCACCCCACGCCCACCCTCACCCCCGCCCTGCCACCGTCTCAAGGGTGAGCAATGTGTCTGACCATAGGTAATGGGATCCAGAAAACCAGCTCATGCATCAGGGATAGATTCTGATCGATCACACTGTCAGGGGACCCTCAAACAGAACCAGCTACACAATTGTCTTTCATATGCAGAGGATCTAGACGGATCCCATGCAGGTTCCACAGCTGTTGGTTTAAAGTTCGTGAGTTCCTATGAGCTTGGTTCAAGTTGTATTTGTAGATTTCCCCATCATGATCTTGATGCCCCTTGCTCTTATAATCCCTCTTCCCTTTCTTCGACTGGACTCCCAGAGCTTGGCATTGTGCTTGGATATAGATCTCTGCATCTGCTTCCTTCAGTTAATGGATGAAGGCTCTATGATGACAGGGTATTCACCAATCTGATTACTGGGGTAGGCCAGTTCAGGCACCTTCACCACTATTGCTAGTAGTCTAATCTGAGGTCATCCTTGTGGATTCCTGGGAATTCCCTAGCACCAGCTTTCTCCCTTATACCATAATGTCCCCCTCTATTAAGATATCTCTTTCATTGCTCTCTCTCTCCATCCCTCCCCCAGCTCGACTATCCAGTCCCTTCATGTTCCCATCCCCCATCCCCTCTCCTCTATTGCCCCCCCATCCCCAGTTTACACATGGAGATTTCCTCACTTTCTAAATATAACACCATTAGCACAGACACTGAGAGTAACAATTAATAAATGGGACCTCCTGAAACTTAGAAGTTTCTGTAAGGCAAAGGATATGGTAAATAAGACAAAATGACAGCCTACAGAATGTGAAAAGATTTTCACTAACCCCACATCTGACAGAGGGCTGATCTGCAAAGTACACAAAGAATTCAAGAAACTTGACAGCAAAATACGAAATAATCAAAAATTAAAAAAAAAAATACGGGCTATAGATGTAGACAGAGAATTTTCAACAGAGGAATTCCAAATGGCCGAAAGACACTTAAGGAATTGCTCAACATCCTTAGTCATCAGGGAGATGCACATGAAAATGACTCTGAGATTCCATCTTATACCTGTCAGAATGGCTAAGATCAAAAACACTGATGACAGCTTTTGTTGGAGAGGATTCAGAACAAGAGAAACACTCCTCCACTGCTGGTGGGAATGCAAACTTGTACAGCCACTCTGAATCAGTTCTTACCCATAGAGCTGTCAGGGGAATCATCACATCAAAGCCTCTGAGTTACAGAAATCTTACAGGAGTGGTAGGGAAAGAATGCATGGTCCTTCTTCCTCCATGAATTCAGAGGAGGGTTATTCACTATTAAGGTAACATATGCTGTATAGTTTCTACTCAATAATATAATTTTATAACAATGTTCAATAGACAGATTGTAGGAAACTTTTAATCTATAATTTTGTTTTTGACATTTCAACAATGGTATTGTGTGAAATAAACTGACAAATGCAAATGGAAACAAGGAAGAACACATTTTACTACCTGCCTAACAAACGTTACTTATACACACGGAGAAAAATAACCATATTGGAATCTTGTACACAGCTTAAGGTACTTGTTGAACGTCTAGGTGAAAGGAAGATTTTTGTTTGCTTGTTTTGCCTTTTTTAAGCTGTTTAAGTTTTGGGAGGAAGATATGCACAGCAAACAAATATTATGTAAATGAAGTCTCCCAGGTAAGGACCACCTGTGGTACTAGCCATGTGATTCATATTTGAGACTCCTAATCTCTTTTTCAAGTAAAAAGGTCTTTCTCAGTCAGAAACGGGCCAGATATCACACAGAAAAGCTTCTATTTACATTACTTGTTTGCTGATGTACATAGACATAAATTTCAGCAAAGGGTACTTTCCAATGGCGTACTTATAGCTGCAGAAGCCTGTAATTTCTCTAAAAATCAATAGGAAATAATACAAAGAAATATGTTTGGAGTAGGCATTTTGACCTTTTTAGAGTTACAGCTATGGAAAAGGGTCTTTCTATGAATATCAAAGTCCAAATCTTACTAGAGAAGTAAAATGTAATGTATGTTATGAAAAGCTAACTTCGAGAAAGACAATGCAGGAATATCCTACCAATGCAGTGCATATTTTTAGTCACGATGTTTGCATAAAGATATCTCACTGATAACTGCGTCCAGATAGCTGTATCCAGAAACCAATAAGGGCAAGTGCAAAGTTTTCTCTCGTTATTAAACACAACAGTGATTTTTGTATTTTCAAAACTTCCTATCTCGGGAAGTTCACTCCCCTGGTTGGCAATTCTTAGCTACCACTGAATGGCTTTCATGTAAGCTCTAAAAATTGTGCAGCTCAGTTTTATAGGACTACCACTTTCCTATGTGAAGATTCATATGTTTCTAAATCATCAAACAAAAACGGGATATTCTACAGAATTGGAGCAATTGAGTACAGGTATCACAGAGAATAGGAAATGATGTCTAACATACAGGGGATTCTAACAGTGTTTCTTAGTTCTTCCATGCCCACTAACTACAATTAATGGGAAAATGGACCAGTCCAAACTCAGAATTATGAGATCTAATGGCTTGGTTAATGAAGGTGAATGAGCCAGCTGAGGTTTTAATGATGATAAGGGAAGTGAGAAATAGGTGATAGAAAAAGAAACAGTGAAATAGCTTTGCTCATTTTCTTCTATACGTATGTTATGTATGTATACTTCTTTGTGATATGTTCTTCCTTCTATTACTAGAGAAGTTATCTAGGTAGAAGCATATAATTACATCAGGGCTATGTTTCCCCACATATTGTCAAAGTGTGTGAACTTCACATGGATGAAGGACAGCCACACCTTGTTAACTGAGGCATCAGTGAGTTTTGAAAAAAGTACACATATAGTACTTTAGCAGCCAAAGATGAGTGCCCTTGCCTGCTTATTTTTGTTTGTTTGTTTGTGTCACTATCAGAAAAAGAATGTGTTGTAAGCCTGATGGTACTCATTATGGAAATATCTGTATCTGGCAAGTCACTCCCAATAAGTGACTCTACCAGCACTGGAAATAGGTACTGGAATTTTTTTTTTCACATAAAAACATGAGCCTATCAATGCCTGCATAATATCAGGCCTGTCACCATCTAATCATGGATAGCTGAGGGGACCCTGAGGTCCTGCACATAACTAAGACCATATTGGCAGATAATGGAAGGAAAGATGCCATATTCTTCAGTGCTGCAGCCATTGGAAATATCCTGTGTGCCAACAACAAATGTGCATGATCATGGAGAAGATCAGTGGGTCACATACAAATATTGGCATTCAAGAATGAAGGGGACTTCCAGGAAGAGGGGTTTCAATGGGAATATAAGTGAGGATGAGAATAGACATTAATTGGTGGTCAAAACAACAAAAAATCATTTTATACATGATGTAGCTATCAGGAATAAAAAATAATTTTTAATCAAGAAGGTAAAATAAAAACATGCTAGTTAGCAGATTGGATTAAAGAATATCAATACAATTTTGGAGATTGTAACATAGTTTGGGTTTTTTTTAAAGATAAGACAGAATACAAGCAATTCATTGAGAATTCATAAAATACTGAATTGCTAGACTTTCCATTTAACATAGAAATGTGTTCCTTTCCCTAAAGGCCATTATGAACTAATTAGGGAGCCAAGTCAGTCTACTCATCAACACAAATGTGTTTGGAGAAAAACAGTTTATGACAAGAATTAGTTAAAGCAGACCCAGCGAATTCACTTGGTAGACTACAGAAGAGAGGAGATGTATAGCTAGAGTTTTCCTGGTCCTGCCTGGCCCACGGTCAGGACAAATCTCTCTCACCTGTCAGTCCTGCAGCTGCTCAGACCCAACCGAGTAAACACACAGAGACTTATATTGCTTACAAACTGTATGGCCGTGGCAGGCTTCTTGTTACCCATTTCTTCTATCTTAAATTAACCTATTTCTATAAATCTATACCTTGCCACATGGCTCTTGGCTTTCCAGTATCTTATGTGTTGGTACTCAAGGTGGTGGCTGGTAGTGTCTTCTGACTCAGCCTTCCTGTTCCCAGAATTCTCTTCTCTGCTTGTCCTGTCTATACTTCCCTGGCTACTGGCCAATCAACATTTTATTTATACAGAGAGATATCCACAGCAGAGATGTCAAGAAAAAGGATGAATATAAACTATGGTATATATATATATATATATATATATATATATATATATATATATATTTAATTTTCAAATAAGTACATTGAAGTCATTCATGGGCAGTCTCTAAACTCAGAATGCCTGTGAAAACCTACCATAGAAATGACTCAAAGTTTGGTCCTTCAGTCTGTATAGAAAGCACTTTTCCTTTGTTTGGTGGAAAGTAAAATGAAAACCAAGAAATAGTGTACACCTTTAATCCCAGCATTCATTAAGCAGAGGCAGGCCTCTGAGTTTGAAAGAAGCCTGACCTACAGAGTGAGTTCCATGAAAGAGAAGGCTAAACAAAGAAACCCTGTCTTTAAAAACCAACCAACCAACCACACAAATACACAAACAATTAAATAAATTAATAAGCAAAGTTCACAAATGTTTTTCACTTCCTAAGTAACGGATCACACAAATTCATGACTTCACATGAACGTAATTTTCAAGTTATCATTTAATGTAGCACATACCTGTAGTGGGTAGCCATTCCAGCTTTGATCTGGAAGTTCCAACCCCCATTGAGACTTCGGCAACTGTCACGCCTACAAGGCGGGGCCAAGGGAGGCGCCTGCAGACCAGAGATCTGGATCGGAGCGCTCTCAGTTCCAGGACCCTGGATGGTGGAGGTGGGCCAAGCAGAGCTCCAGAGAACACTGCTGGACTGCAATACACGTTCCCCAGACCCCACGACCTATCTATCCCTTAATTTGTAAGTTACGCCATTAAATAAATCTCCTTTTAACTACGTGGAGTGGCCTTAATAATTTTACCAATACATACCTGTTGAACACAATAAGGTCTCCCTCACACAGTTTCTGATGATTCTCTACTAAGCGACTGCTTATAAATTCTCTATGAAAATCGAGTTGTCTCTGTTTTATAAACTACATACGTGTCTTCTTTCCAGAAAGTACTGAACCCATGTTACTTTATTTTGAGATTTCCAGCCTTATTAATTCAAATATTTTAAAAGATTTTTTACTGTTTGAGAATTTCACACATGTTCGTGGAGTTTTGATCACATGAGCACCTGTTACTACTCTTCCAATTCCTCTCCTATCCTCTTGCCAACTTTCCTTCCCAAAGGTCTGTAGTTTGTTTTTCACCACATGGATACACTTGCTGCTGCTTGTTTCCGCATGGGTATGAGACCATCTACTCTAGTGTGTGCAGCCTCTCCCAGATTCCGTATTTGAAGAAAATCCAATTTCCTGAGGTGAGGTTCCATGAACCCTTCCTGCTTCCACATAAGAATTTTGCCTCATTTGAGCTTTCCTGGGGATTGAATATGTAGTGACAGCAAGTATGAATTCACATAAGCGCCGTCCTGCCTAGGAGGTACTGCCAGTGTCTACTTCCTCTAGTTTTAAGAATAATTTAAGGTTTATTCTGAAAATCTTAATCTCACATGTCACCGTCAAGGTAAGCTAGGCACATTTATTTTCTGAAGTTATAATCGAAACATTTATCCAAAGTAAAAGGTATTGATAACTAGCTATTTTTTTTTATTCATTTTACTTACCAAACACAGATCCTCCTCTCTTCCTTCCTTCCATCCCCCAGTCTTTCCCCCAACCCACTCCCCGTTCTCTCCTCCAACAAGATAAAACATCCCATGGGGAGTCAGGAGAGCCTGGTACATTCAATTGAGGCAGGCCCAAGCCCCACCCCCTGCATTAAGGCTGTGCAAGGTGTCCCACCATAGGTTAGTGAGCTCCTAAAAGCCAGCTCATGCACCAGGTTTGAATCCTGATCCTACTGCCAGGGGCCCCTTAAGGAGACCAAGTTACACAACTGTCTCACTTATGCAGAGGGCCTAGTCCAGTCTCATGGAGGCTCCACAGCTGTTGGTCTAAAGTTCATGAGTTTCCACTAGTTTAGTTTGGTTATCTCTGTAGGTTTCCCCATCATGATCTTGATGTAGAATCCACAAGGATTAGATTACTAGCAAGCCATTTTAAGTAAACAAACAGTAAGCACACACCCTTAATCCCTTAGCAGGCAGGATCTCTGTGTGTTCAAGGCCACACTAGGAAACAGAGCCAAGCTTGGTGACACACACCTTTGATCCCAGTACCAACCATAGAGGCCTGGAGGTCTGTACAGACAGACAGAAAGTGACAGAGCTGTGCAGGAAGAGGAAGGGAGGTAGCTGAGCAAAGATAGCAAATGAGAGGGCAGAACAGAAAGACAACAAAGGCATGGGTAGACAGAAAGTAACTCGTATTTGGAAGCTGCAGAGTTGGTGAGGTAAGGTTGGCTGGTGGCTTTCCCTATTTCCCTGATCTAAGCCTTTCACCCCTATATTTGGCTGCATGTTTTTTTATTTAATAAGACCATTTAGAAATCTGCCTACGTGACATAGGGTATTTATTTCCCAGAATCATTTGCATTGCTTTGATCTGTAGAGCAGGAGTGAGTCAAGTTTTCTAACAACTGGCACAGATTTTAAATCTTTCTCATTGTACTTCTCTGTCTTGTGCTTTCATTTCTCAGTGACTGAGATGAAAATAAATGCCTGGGTAGTCTTGATGGAAATATTGAACAAGACAAGTCAGCTGAGGTTACATGGATGTAACAGCAATTAATTAAAGAAGAGATCATGAATTTGAAAGGGATCAAGTGGGGTTATATTGGAGGGTTTGGAGAGAGGAAACAGTAGGAACAAATGATGTAATTACATTACAATCTTAAAAATAAAAGAAAAAATATAAAAGGCCCCACAATGCTCTTTTAAATGGGTGGTAGAGCTGCCATGTGTCCCACCCATATGATTCACACACACATACACACACACACACACACACACACACACACACAGTAACAATGATAAAAATAAAGTACAGAAGGACAGTATAAGCTGGTGTAGATGGTCCTTTTATACCTGGACTGAGTCCACCAGGTTGATCTCAGTCTGTGGGGAAGGCTTTGCCCTGGAGGAGATTGGAATGAGGGGCAGGCTGGGGGGAAAGGGAGGGGGGCGGGAGGGGGGAGAACAAGGGAATCTGTGGCTGATATGTAGAACTTAATTGTATTGCAAAATAAAAATTAAAAAAAAAAAAGGAAAGAAAAAGACCTCCCCAAAAAAGTTTTCCCTATTGTATAATGAGATACATGAAAAATAAGGACTAGAGAATTATAAGGCCCTTTTAAAATACACACTTTTATAAAAGATCTTAAAAAAAAAGAGCATTGTTAGTCTTGGTTTATGATTATGTGCTCTGAAGTTAGCATATATTTTCCTAAAACTAAAACAGAATCTGTATTTAATGATTACCCAATTGTTATAAGAATATTATAAACATTGGATTTATTTTACCAAGTGTAATTTCTCTACTACAACTTCTGTTTCTTTCTATGTAACTGTAGATAAACAAGTCATTGCTTTTTGTAAAGAGCTACTCATCTTGAAGTTTGACATATCTATCAAAGATATGTAAGCTTACACTGAAATTGTAATTTTTTTCTGATACCCAATACTAAAAGCCAAAACATCCTATATTAACCACATATTTCTGAACATAGTTATACCTATATGCAGCTAAATATTAACCCTTGCTTTTCATAAATTTTGGAGTATATAAATATAATACTTTAAAAAAAGTATTTTATGAGAAAATGTTTCCTTTTGAAAAAACAAATAACATTGGTTATTACTAATGACCTAAATATGTACATCTTGCACATAAAATCTCTGCTCTGCAGTTCCTGAGAATGAGTAGTTAAGAGTATTTTCTAGTTAAGAAACCAAAGTCTCCAAGAGGTGAAATATTATTTCATAGTACCTGGAAAATGAATGTCATATCCAGGGCTGAAATCTACATTTGTTTAACTTCAGAAGTAATTTTCACTTCTTAATGCCTTCAGCTTTATTTTAATAAAGAAAGATATAATCCCATTTAGTTGTAGGTATTACACTGTTCCTTTTTATTATCATGTGTGTGTATTATTAACATATATATATATATGTTAATAATACACATATATATATATATCTCAAAAAGGTAATTTTTAACCTAATGCCTGATGTATTTTGAAATGTTTAGAAATGAATTTCCCTGAATCTCAACACTTTATCCTCTTATAATTTTTCTTTAAGCATACGGTTGTTCTGACATTTACTATCCATTTGGCAAATGATGGTTTAAAAATGCAATTTGCATCTTTTCTGATTTAGGTGTAAGTTAGAAAGTCTATACTGTTAGTCATTTAGAAAGCAGTTGTACCAATTTGAAATAGCACATTTTACTTCAGAATCTTTTTGTTGTTGTCTTCTTGGTGTATCATTAAAGATAAATTGCCTTTTCATTGCATATTTTGGGAGATAAAATGAAGATCAATGATATAGTAACTATGTTAGCACAGATTCACCAGAATAGTGATGTTGAACTCTAAAAAGTACATTTATCCATGCTTCCACTGCCAAAAGTCTTCTCAAGTTTTCATGAATTTCAAAGTTACAAGTGAATATTTTCTTTCATATACATTATCACAATTCATATAGCATAGCTTCATTAACAAAGCTGAACGAGGCATGTTGGTAGACACCTGTAATTGCAGCATTAGGAAGGCTAATTAATGGGGATGGAGAGTTCCAATACAGTGAGGGTTACAAAGGGAGACTTTCTCTCAAAGGATGAAAAAATTGTTAGGGAGCTGGGATGCAGTTCAACACTGCATCACTTGTCTCCTAATCCAGTAGGTGCAAAACCTGAGTTCTAGCCCCAGCTCTGAAAGACAAAACGATGATTATATTCTAAAAGACACTGAATGAATGTATGATGTTTTATGATTGACTTTTACTTCACTAATCTGCAATAGAAAATGGATGTTGATGTATGATGTTAAAAATGAATTCATCAGTCACTTATTATGGTTCTTAAACACTTTCCCTAATTAGAACTAAGAACCACTAATTGGGTTGACTATAGAGAATATACTCAATGGATGAGTTATTGTTGGTGGGGGTACAGACAGTAAGAATTCCTGTTAAATTCTCAATCAAAAAATTGTGATTTTAGCCGAGAGGTGGTGGCGCACGCCTTTAATCCCAGCACTCGGGAGGCAGAGGGAGGCGGATCTCTGTGAGTTCGAGGCCAGCCTGGTCTACAAAGCGAGTTCCAGGAAAGGCACAAAGCTACACAGAGAAACTTTGTCTCGAAAAACCAAAAAAAGAAAAAAAAATTGTGATTTTAAAACAAAATTAAATGAATAAAGTTTCCATGAAGAAATAATATTTTCAATTAATTATAAAGATGAATGCTGCATGGAGATTTTAGGAGAAAGAAAACAACGAAGAAAAATATAATACCCATCTAACGATATATTCAAAATTCTAAACAACTATTAACAAAATTATTGTACTTTAGGTATGGATCTTTTGGGTGACTAGAATAATCATATGCATTGTAAAAAGCACTCTGAGAGTAAACATCGTCAGATGAGAAAACATAGCTGTCATTTGCCTTTGGGACTGAGTTACCTCACTCAGAACGAGTGTTTCCAGCTCTGTCCATTTATTGGCTAATTTTCTTCTTCTTTTTCCTTTTTCTTAACAGCTGAACAGCATTCAGTTGTATAAATGAACTCAAATTTCATTATCAATTTATCAGTTGATAGTCATCTGGACTATTCTTGTGTCCTGGCTATTGTAAATAGAATATCAATGAACATGGCTGAGCAGCCATTCTTGTGGTAGGATAAAGGGATCCTTAGGGAATATGACGAAGAGTTGTAAAGTTTAAATAGAGTTACCCTATAATACCCACAGGAAACAAATGAAATTAACAAATAGAAAGCCCATTGTCAGGAAAGGTTTATCTCATTTGGTGGTGTTGGCCATTAAGGTCCCATAGATTCCTCCTAAGTTGTAGGTTATTTCCAATGCTTTTAGTTACATTCCAGAACTTGATGGTAAGAGGCTATTGACGAAAATACTACATACTTAAGTTGTGGAATGTGGAGATATTGTGCTAGTAAAAAAAATCTAAAAATCTCATTTGTACTGATTAGCTTTCTTAGGGTTGGAAGGGGCAATTCACATCACTAGAGAAGAAAAATAATCATAGATCTTACCCAGATGTGCACCCAAGAGCTACAATGATAACCAGTGTCTCCAGACAGACACATTGGTGCAATATTGATACATACTTCCTAGGCATAACCAACACGGTCATATCCATTGGGAATGACAAAAGTCATAAAGCCAACACAGCTGCTTGACAAAGATCTAGCAAAGCTGAGCCACATGATGGCCACTGTGCTACCTTTGGTTTTCATCTCCACCTGTTGCATACTTGGAGAATTTTTAATGTTTGTACAATTTTGGGATATTGGATTGATGGAAAATTTCATATGAATAATTTACTCCTTCTACCAGGAGTATTGCTTTGAATCTTCCCAAGTAAACTCCTGAGCATACTACCCCTCCCACTTTTAGGGGAGATATCTTTATCTACTTCAAAGTTTTCCTTATGCCTTGGAGGTTGTGACACGCATAAAGAAGCCAGAGGTCTCTTTATGAGGCTCTGAGGCATTCTTGAAACATCTGTCCTTGTACTTATGCAGAACCAACATAATCAAAACAAAGTAAACTTAAAAAGGTCAACAAGATTCAGTGGGCTAGAGGAGTTGGCCACAGATCACCTTGCAAGTACTTTCCCACTATACACTCAGGCAATTGCTTGGCATATACAAAAACAAAGTTAGATTAGCTAAAGTTACCTCTGCCCTAACAGAGACTTATATTGACAAGCAAATAATAGAGTAGAAAGATGATAAAATAATGAGATGTCAGAATCTCTCTTTCTTAAAAAAAGTTAGCACACGCAGAGTCATTGTGATGTCATATGACCAAATAACAACAAAATGCCAGGATTAGACATATAAACAAATTCTATAAGTAGATAAAATGTAAACATTGTATTATGCCAGAATTTAAATAATAACTGCAACAGCTTTTGCCTGAGGATTTTCTTGGACACTCAGACCATTAAGAGGTAATAATATACTGCTTGGGACATGGCAATATGCCCTGGCTGGCTTTAAGAATTTGTTCTGGTCTATTGTCCTTGTAGCCATAAAAACTACTAGCCTGAGAACAGGCTGTCATATGCCTCTAGAATCTTAAAAATGTTGTGGGGTTAATGAGTAAAAATGATAACTCTATTAATAATGATGGCAAAACTAGGGGAAAATGATTGAAAATGATAATTCTGTTCTGTCATAGTTTATTAATGATGACTAAAAGAGAAGCAAGAGGAAGTGAAACACATGTTCTAAACCAAAAATTATATGATCTATGTTTTGGAAAAACATGAACTTATCCATGCTTAGTGAGTTCTGTATAAGTAAAGAAGCACTCTGGTTGCTAGTCAGTCAGGCTGCAAGACTCTCATTACTACCATGGTCTAGCTCACCTCCTTCATTTGCCATCTCCTTACATTCTGTTAGGACCTATCCATCACCATTGATGGCTCCCAGAACATAACCAATCACTTTCAATCTTATTTAAGAGTTGCCCCTATTTTTTTTATAGAGCTCTTCCCATTTTTTGTTTGACTTTTCATTTTCTTTATTGATTTCCTCTACTTTTTTGTTTATCTTTTCCTCAATTTCATTTTTGATTTTTTTCTTTAAAAGCCTCTAGCATCTTCATGATGTTATTCTTAGGGTTGCTTTCTTCTGCTTCTTCCACTTTGTGATGTTCAGGTCTTGCTGTTGAAGGAAGGCTAGGTTCTGGTGATGCTGTATTGCTCTTTATGTTGTTGTATGTACTTCTGCCTATCCCCTCTTGGATTCATTCTTGGTCTTATCAGTGCTCTCAGTCCAGTCAGAGCTGACAGATTTGGCATTTCAGGAAGCATCAGATCCCTGACAAAAAGCTCTAATATAGAGCTACAGTAATAAAAACAGCTTGGTATTGGCATAAAAACCGACATGTGGACCAATGGAATCAAATTGAAGACCCTGACATTAATCCACACACCTATGAACATATAATTTTTGACAAAGAAGCCAAAACTGTACAATGGAAAAAAGAAAGCATCTTCAACAAATGGTGCTGGCATAACTGGATATCAACATGTAGAAGGCTACAAATAGATCCCTATCTGTCACCATGCACAAAACTTAAATCAAAGACCTCAACATAAATCCAGTTACTCTGAACCTGATAGAAGAGAAAGGAGGAAGTAGTCTTGAATGCATTGGCACTGGAGATTACTTCCTAAGTATAACACCAGAAGCATAGACACTGACAGAAACAATTAATCAATGGGACCTCCTGAAAATGAGAAGTTTTTGTAGAGCAAAGAACATGGTCAACAAGACAAAGCAACAGCTTACAGAATGGGAAAAGATCTTCACCAACTCCATATCTGACAGAGGGCTGATCTCCAGAATATATAAAGAACTCAAGAAATTAGACATCAAAGTGCCCAATAGTCCAATTAAGAAACAGGCTATAGAGCTAACCAGAGAATTCTAAACAGAGAAAGCTCAAATGACAGAAAGGCATTTAAGGAATTGCTCAACATCCTTAATTATCAGGGAAATGCAAATTAAAACGACCCTGAGATACCAACTTACACCCATCAGAATGGCTAAGATCAAAAACACTGAAGACAGCTTATGCTGGAGAGGATGTGGAGCAAGGGGAACACTCCTACACTGTTGGTGGGAATGCAAGCTTGTATAGCCACTTTGGAAATCAATATGGTGCTTTCTTAGAGAATTGGGAATCAATCTCCCCCAATACCCAGCTATACCACTGTTGGGCATATACTCAGGGAATGCTCAATCATACCACAAGGGCACTTTCTCAGCTATGTTCATATCAGCATTGTTTGTAATAGCCAGAACATGGAAACAACGTAGATGCCCTTCAACTGAAAAATGGATAAATAAAATGTGGTACACATACACAATAGAGTACTACTCAGCAGAGAAAAGCAATGACAACATGAGGTTTGCAGGCGAATGGATGGATCTAGAAAAAAATCATCCTGAGTGAGGTAATCCAGACTCAGAAAGACAAACATGGTATGTACTCACTCATAGGAGGATACTAGATGTAAAACAAAGGATGACTAGACTGGACTGCTACTCACAACTCCAGGGAGGCTACCTAGTAAAAAGGACCCTAAGAAAGACACAGGGATCACACAATGACAGAGAAACAGATGAGATCTACATGAGCAAACTGGACGAGAGGGGGGTGGGTAATGAAGGGTAAGGGTTGAGGGAAAGAGAGCTTAGGGGAAGAGGAGATCCCAGCTGGATCAAGAACAGAGAGGGAGAACAAAGAAAGAGATACCATGATAAATGAAGACCCCATGGGAACAGGAAGAAGCAAAATTCTAGAGAGGTCCCCAGAAATCCACAAAGATACCTCCACAATAGACTACTGGCAATGGTTGAGAGAAAGCCCGAACTGACCTACTCTGGTTGTCGGTTGGCCAAACATTAACTGTCGTGGTAAAACTCTCATCCAATGACTGATGGAAGCGGATGCAGAGATCCATGGCCAGGCCCTAGGTGGAGCTCTAGGAGTCCAATTGGCAAGAAAGAGGAGAGATTGTATGAGCAAGAGACGTTGAGACCATGATTGGAACAAGCATAGGGACAAATAGCCAAACTAGTGGAAACGCATGAACTATGAACTAATAGCTTAGGAGCCCCCACTGGATCAGACCATCTGGATAAGTGAGACAGTTGATTAGCTGGAACTGTTTGGGAGGCCCCCAGGCAGTGGGACCAGGACCTGTCCTTAGTGCATGAGCTGGCTTTTTGGAACCTAAGGCCTATGCAGGGACACTTTGCTCAGCCTGGGAGAAGGGAGGAGGGGACTGGACCTGCCTGGACTGAATCTACCAGGCAGAGCTGAATACCCAGGGGAGTCCTTGCCCTGGAGGAAATGGGAATGGAGGGTGGATTTGGGGGAAGAGGGGGTGGGAAAAGGAAGGACAGGGGAATCCATGGCTGATATGTAAAATTAAATTAAATTATAAAATAAAATAAGAGTTGTCCCACAAGAAAAAATTCTCATCTGACACTGTTTTTAGAGACAAGAACTGATGACTAGGGAGGAACCTAATAATATATGTCTGCTAAATGGATATAACAATATTTTTAATAATATGGCATATTGCTAATAATTCATCATTGTATCTATAGATCAGTTAATATTTCAATCCCATTTAGAAAAGCTTCTGTAGGCAATAGATGGTGATTACCATAGAGATCCACAACTTATCAATGAGTAGAGAATGAGAAACTTTGACATTTTCATTTCCAAGGTGTAGGGAATGAGAGACTGTGGAATATATCCCTATCTATCTATCTATCTATCTATCTATCTATCTATCTATCTATCTATCTATCTATCTATCTGTCTGTCTATCTATCTATCAATCAATCGATAGATATAGATATATGATATGCACTCTTCTTAAAGTTTAGAGATTATTGTAAAAAAGAGGATGGAAAGATTGTAAGCTACAGAAGCAGTTGATGATACCAGAAAACAGTTCTTCCTGAACACAAGGCAGAGGAACATATGAACTCATAGTGGTTGAGACCTAGTGCACAAGTCTTGCATGAACTCAAGCCAAACAAAATCATAGCATGAAGAGGGATGGTGACATGAAGTCCTATCCCTAGTTGTGGAGCTATTGGCAATTCATAGTGTCTGGAAGATGAACAGTTAGTTTTCTTCAGGTATGGCCTCTGGTAAGTTGGCCACACTCTAGTGGATAGCCACACACCTATGAGCGTATGGGAGGCACAAACTAAATTGATGGGTTTACAAAAGGATAATGACTCAGATTTTGGTGGATGAATGTGGGAGGAATTGGAGGAGGGTGCCTATGATAAAAATATGTTGAAAGTTTCAAAACTATAATGAAAATATTTATAATTTTGAAGAGGGAGTGCATTGTGGACCAGAAATGAATGCACATTTGATGGAAGAGGCTCGGAACAAGGTGAGAGGGAATGGTGCTAAGCTAAAGCAGGTAAAGAACACTCTTCTCTTGGGACTGCACAAAAACATTAACTGGAGGAGGAATAAACTGGACACAAGGAAACTAGAAGAGATAAATAGACATCTTCAGGTTTGCCTTGACAGCACTTGTTGTTATATTAGCATTATTTAGGTGAACTGAAAAGTATTTCTTAGAATATGGTAGGTCTGATAGGAGGCTTTTGAGTAGGTAGATTGCATCTCCGAATCTGAGGAGTGACATCTCTTTCACTTAACCCGACATTAATAAAAAAATAAAATAAATGTACATTGCACTTATTCTAAAATTTTCAATCTTTTGAAGTTGTGGTTATGTTAGAGCTAAGGAGTAGCTAATAAAACGCCAGTCCCAGATGCAAGGAAAAAAAAAAAAAAACCTTTCCTTCTACTTGTTTGTTAGATGGGGTTCAAGAGATTCCCAAAACAATGTAGGCTATGAATATATTTTCCCTTTGTTACTGTCCCATACTTGAAAGTAAGACATTATTGCTGAAGACACAACCCACTTGGGACACAGTGTGCACCATTAACTACTGAAACATCTATCTCCGCCTAACATTGTGTTTTTGATATCACAAATAAATAATTTCTTCATATTAAATAAATGCATAAAAGAAAAATATTTGTATTTTAAAAATATATTTATTTTCTCTTCAAATACCTTATCTAAATAAAAAGTCATTTTGTTTCATAGCTGAATTGAAACTTGATGAAAAAGACAGAAAGTCAAAAGAAAAATAAGTCAGTATTTGCTCTGATGATGAGATGGTGTTAACTTTGGAATTCTTTGAAACTGAATCATAAAGGCCAAGATTGCACAGCTTTTCACAGAAATATAGGTGTCCTGGGTACACTGTTTGGAGTTAGGGAGTAGGTTTTTAAAAAGCAATTTCTACCAGGTCTGGCTCTTAGTAGAAGGTCTCTCTCTATTCTCAAATCAGATTGACTCTCTTCTTAGAAAGCAAAGCTTTTCAACCTTGCAGATCTCCTCCCTGGGGCTAAAGATCAACCACCTCCAATAAAAGAGGATTCGCTGGAGTCCTTCCCCATAGGGATGCAGACAGCTTCAAGTGTAAGTGCTTCAAACAAGTAATTTACTTTTATAAACAGTATAAATAAAACAGAAATAGGAAGGAGCTCACAGGCTTGCAGCATTTCGCTCTTTTACAGCACTCTGGATATTTTATTTTATTTCATGTAGGAAGTCTGTAGCCTGTTAGAGTTGCTTATATAGGGGAGGGCTCCAAGCTGTTCAGGGATAATTCAAAGACGTCAAGTATTTCTCCCAGTGGAAGTTTTATTTAAGATACAGCCTCAAGGCGCTACTTTCCTTTTGGAATAATTGTAAATTCATGGTGTTTGATGAGACATGTCCTTCCTTTAAAAGGATTAGAACACTAATGATTTTTATTAAATATCATGAAAACTATTGACAAATACATTTCATCCCTGTGTGTTTATCTGTACAGGTACTTCTGAAGTACACTTTCACTGAGCATTCAATATGCTAATGTATGTTTTAAGTCTTTAGCTGCAGTAACAGAGTGCCCTAAACTCAGACTCCCCCTCCTTTTCCTTAATAGAGGATCACCATGGATTTACATCGACATATCACAACGTTTGGAAACACTCACCATGGTTATATTTCATTCTTCAGATGCCTCAATTTTCTCAAGTTTAAAAAAATAATGAAGCAAAGGGACAATGAAAAACGCAACATCTACTCACACTCTCACATACCATGCATGAAAGAGCAGAGTAGAATTAGGACCATCTTTCTCAAATACCTTGTAACTGAGAGTGAAGATATTTCTAAAATTGTCCATTCTTCTTTAATTCTACAATAGTAAGTAATCCTTGATTTTATTTCTTTTATTTAATTCCAGAGAGTCTTGAACCACATAAAACTCAGATACCTAATTATGCTATTGATTAAAATATATATGCATTATTCAAATCCAGATTGATATATAGTGAAAGGGTTTAATGGGTAATGGCACTTGCCAGCAAATCTAACTATATGATTTCAGTCTCTGAATCCTATACTGGAAAGAAAGAACAGACTGAACTAAAATACTTTTGAAGCTATAGACACATACACACACACACACACACACACATACACAAACACACTGCACACATGCACACACACACACTGTGTGTGCAGGTTAAAACATACAAAACATAAAACATTCAAAAACTCAATAAAATATTACACACACACACACATACACACACACATTTTTCAACTTTGGAGTTTGTACCAGGGTACTCATTCATGCTGCACACCTGTTGAATCTTCAGACTCACAGCTGCAGTCTGAAGCATGCATGATCTTTCCATGTCCAAAATAAAAAAAAAAAAAATCTTATGAATAGAGTGTTGTGTCATTTCCCTGGAAAAAAAGAAGGATCATCTTTATTACATAGAAATACTTAAAACTGTGATCAATTTCAGAGTACTTAATATCTTCATTGGACATAGATGACTTGAACACCTTCTAGTCTTGTGACGTTGATGCTATTGCAGATGACCCTCTCTGTAGGAAGTACTTTAAGAAGTTGTACACCTTTCCTGTAAGTGATTCCATGTTTTTTATATAGCCCACCATAAATTCAGTATTTTGAGCATGATCTAACTGCATGTATTTTATGTATTGAAAAAAAAATTATTGCAAATGAATCTAGTTCCTTGAAGGCTTTAACAATGTTTTCTTCTTTCAAAGGGACTCTGTTAGTCTTATCAAGCCAAAAGAGTTCTAAGCATTCTTGCCATGCAATTCAATTAAAGCAAAAGGCACTTGTTTATACTGCCTCATGGGAAAAAATAGATGATTGGTGGGCCCAGATAATTTCACTTGCTCATCACATTGGCACACAATATGTACAGCAAATGATATCGCAGAAAAAAAGTGTGATGAACGTAAGGAATATGGTGCTACATGCTCTCTGGATTGTTGTCAGATTGGAACATGATTCCTTATTAAAGTTACTATTAGAAATCTTTCTCTGGGCAGTTCCCTAAATTGTCTCTTTGAGAACACATGACTAAATCTTTGTCATAATGTGATGTCATTAATTACCTCGATGAAACGCTAATTGAAAAATAGCATGACACCCAAGTAATTATGTTTTTTTTTTTAACATCAAGAAAACAATCTATGGCATTTGAAACTTTCAGCTTACAACATAAAATGTGTGTTGGCACACCTACAGATTTATGATAAATCTAGTTATTCAATGTAATCTATCATCTCATTTACCTTGCTTAAAATGATATGTAGTTAAATTTTATAAAAAAAAAATGATGCCAAGTGTTAAGAGAAGGTATGATGCAATAGTTTAAATGAAAAATGAAAAATGAAAAACAAAAGACAAAAATGCCATACCCAGCAAAAATTATTTGAAAAAATCCTCTAAATACCTTAATTTTTGACTACAAACATCAGTTTCAAAATTAGGGTACTCTAATTATTTACATTTACATATGCTCTTACAAAACATATTCATTAATTATCATGTTTTCATATATTTTTGATAATATTATGTAATAATATATTGTGGTTAGACATAGTATTATATATTGTACATTTAATTTTTGTTTAGAATATATTTTATAATATAATCATATATTTGAAAGTTTTGAAAAACATAAGTCGTATTTGGAAGTAATTATTTTCTGTTTGTCAGATAAGCATAGACCTAGTTATTATAGATGGCATCTTAATGAGATTCTTACCTTGATAGACAAGGAATAGTTTATCTAGATAAGTCTACAGGTTATAATTTAGCAACCTAGTGGATATATTGATTTCCAAAGAATCCCAGTAATTTAAATGTTTTAACAGTGCTTCTGATTTTAAGAGAGCATGTGATAATGTAATAGTGTTATGATGAGGATTTCAAAGCTATATGCAAGAACTCAGGTATAGCCTAGTGTTAGATCTTTTGTCTTGAAGGAATGAGACACTTGAGTCAACATCTAGAAAGGAGGAAAGAAAGATTAAAGGACAGAAGGAAAGATGGAAGGAAGAAAGGAAGGAAAGAAGAAAGGAAGGAAGGAAGGAAGGGAGGGAGGGAGGAAGAAAGAAAGACAAAAGGAAAAAAGTCAGAAGAAAAAATGATACATAGATTAGAAGCCATGAAATTAAAAGCTCCTGTCCAAGTGCTGTTATAGATTTAATGTTTTAGTTTGAATTAACTAAAAATATCATTTATTCCACCTTGAAAGTTATATATGATAAAGTGAATTAAACTAAGGCTTGAATTTCCTATAATTTTTCTATTCATAGTAAGGCATATTTTCTCATGAATCTATTTTAATGTAAAACACGTTTTAAAAATTTACAATATGTACTTAACCTTGAACATACTGCATGCCACGCATAATGGTCACCCTGAATAAAACTAGCAACTGCCTTAACAATATCATGTAATGAGATTGAACTCAGTTGCCCTGAAGCCAACGTATTTGAATTCTTTATTCATCAACATCTATTCAGTTTCGCTGAGAGAAGAGTACAGGCTGAAATGTAAAGAAAACCTTTTATAAATAAGAGAAACATATGTAACCTATCTTTATAAAATGCAAGTTCATATCTCATAAACCTCCAGTTATTGAAGCAAAGTATCAATTCAGTCAACAGACAAATGCTTGACTATACACCCATAGACTCCTATGAGATTAAATTTAATATTCTCTCTTCCTGAGCAGGTGTTGTTCAGGAGGAGAGGTGTGAAACTTGTGGATTTAAAAATTAGTCAACAAGAGAAGAACAGAAGAAATTAAACTACATGATATACAATGGCAGTTCTGAGGTGCAACAGAAGACATCCTGTCTCCTCGATTTGAACTTGCTTCAGATGAAGTGACACATTGCCTTTTCAATAAATGCTATTCCAAACTACACTCTCTGTATGTTTAAATAAAACCTAATATACATAACTGCCAATGTAGCCTATGTCACATTTATTCAATTTTCTAAAACTTTGAAGAAGCCTGTGGTCATAACAATATCTTTGTAAAATCCACACCTATGGTTTATAACATCTTGGTGAAGAATACATTCTATATCAGGGTTTTGTAGTGCATATAATTCAATTAATTTAAGAAATTTAATGAATTTACTACAGTGAATTGGATTTAGTGTTAGTAGACAGAGCACCTGGAGTGTACAATGTCCTAGGTTAGCAGTAGATGATCATGTATGTCTTGGCAAATTTTGGCCTAATATAAAAAAAAAAAGAGCAAAAATGTTTGTCTTTCCAAAGCTAATCAGTTCTCCATCAGTCCCTATATTTTACTTCAGCACTTTGCAACGTTCTATATATTTTCTGGGCTGGGCAAGAAGAAAGTTGTTTATTAGAGGAGTTTAAGATTTTTAAACATACGCTATTAAATTAAAATATACTTGTACTATTTTCCTATTTCCTTCCTCCAACAATGTCCATATACCCCACCCACACTTGTTTTCTTTCAAATTCATGACCTCTTGATTCTATTATTTAATCTGCTCAAGTCTGAATAATGTAACTTGTATATCAATGATTTGACAGTTTACCATTTATAGATAACCTAGTAGAAGTTCTTCCTTAGGAAAGACTATTTTTCATGCCTTCAGCATTTTTTAATTGCCTGTAGTGTTCTGCCTAGAGTTGGGTTCTGGTATAATACCCCTTTCCATGTTAGCATGTTGTAGTAGTGATCCTTGGTCTAGTTCTCATGATATCAGAAAGCAGCAGGCACATTTCTAAGCTACAGAAGCATAGTTCTATTGCAATGGTGAATATGTTTAGAGGATAAATTCAGGTACTAGGCTTCTAAAAATAAAATTGTTTTAAACTTGTATAAGCCATGAGGAAGTTTTTCCTACTTTGAATATAACCCTGTCAACTGCTTTCAGATGGACCACTTCCTGGTACAGTTGGGCTACTCTTTAAAAAAATTGCTGATAATTACAAAATATTAATTGCTCAGTTATTCCTATGAGGTCACAAGATTGAACAGGCTAACTGCTAAGTTCTGTGTTTGCATGAAATGCTTACTTGCTTAAATGGCCGAGGCACCAGCTGAATGCCTGTTAAAAAAATCAAGTCTTTCCCTCACCCAGACAGGATATGGTTAATTTGGCCCCCTAAATTTATAACTTTTTGGTTTTTGCCCTTACAATTCTTGGCTAACAATAGCCAGGGCCTTTCCTGAAGAACTCTGGTTTCATCCTGGCCAGTATTTTTAATAAAAAAGTCTCTAATTTACAAAAGCAAAAACTTGAATCATACTCGTGGTGAATCTCTGAGTGATCCCAGACCGACAATACTACTTAGTTATGATACCTACAACAATGGCTAGAATGGCAAGAAAAGACTGAGGGTACACTAGTGGTACTAATATCTTGGTAGTAACCAACAAGTCTCTAAGTAGGCTTAAACAATCTCTACAAGAAGGAAATCATGTCTGATAACGGAAACTAAGCTAGCTACCCAAGGATCATTAATATTGATGGAGAAACCACAACCACCTGATTTCTGAAACAGCCTAATTCCTATCTACATTTTAAGTTTTCATGCTTATAGCCACAGTTAAGTTTAGCTCTACCCTATCAACAAGGAAGCATGTATTTGAGGCAGACAGAGACTATTACTGAAAACCTAAACTGATCAAACTGCAAAAATCAAGTTATTGTGGTGTTAGCTCCAACTGACTCACCTGTAGCACTACTTTTGAATCTGAGGCAAAAAGACCATTAAAGGAGGCAGAAAAATTGTAAGAACCAATGAAACAGAGTATCTGCTGAGAGACACTCATTCCTAGAAATATACAGAAAGCTGCATCCATAATTTCAAAGAAGTGGCTGCCTAAAAAAGACCTGAAAAGGGAGTTTTTTAAAGTAAGATCTCCCATTATAATTCAATAATTCAGTCTAACCCAGATCTCAGTAAGACTCCATATTCTTATTAAATTCATAGTAGTTCTTTTGAGTGAGCCCTTTTGCTGTATTACAGGCATGAGCCACCACACTCCACTGAGAGTTTTTGATAATACAAACTAGAGGCTTGTTTACTAAAGTTTACAAGTCCTCAATAATAATAGTATAGGTAAAATAACACTGTATGTACAGTTATATAACTATATGCATAGTTATAGCCATGCAGTTGTAATAAAAATAACAATAACTAGTTGCTTTTCTAGGTGTGTATATTTAAAGATTTTTGAAACTGAAGTGATACCTCACAAATTATTATAAATATGAAGATTTATTTTCTATAGAGTGTTTAAGTAAGTGTCTGTTTGGAATACTCAACACTGGGAAATTATTTGGGGTACAAAGCCAAACTGAAAAACTGGCCTCTTATTTTCATGAATCCTGGAGATACTAAGTTTCTCTAAGACCATCAAACTTCAAATTATATTTAATTACTGTAATAACTAAGATTTTATGATGGGAATAAAAAATAGAAGTAATTTCTCACTAAATATCTACTGTTGCCATCACAAGGTACTACATGGCTCTTGCTTAAATTACAATCTAAATAAGAAAATACACATTTTATCTCTGTTACCTAGCTAATACTTCTAAATGTCTATGAAAAATCCACCTCCCTTCTACCCCTAATACCTACGTCAAATGCATTTCTCTTTGATCCTACAGTGAAGAATTATCCACAGTAAGCAAATGAGCAAATTATTAGCATTAAAGGTTATTAAAAAAACTTATGTGGTAAAGAGGTATTTTACTCTGTTTTGATGTTTACAATGATATTCTACAACTAAATATATATATATATATAAATACTTAACTGAGGATATAATTTACTTTGGTTGGTTACTTAGTAGCTTTATATTTGTTTGTTCAAGCAAAGTAGAACAAATATCAAAATTTACCTTATTTTGGCTGGCATAATGTTCAGTTAGTAAAAGCACTTCTTGTACCTGTCTGATACCCTAATTTTGATCCTAGAATTCAGTGTAGAAGGAGAGAATACAGTTCTCAAAAATTCTTCCTTTGATTTCCACACATATATTCACACACACACACACACACACACACACACACACACACACACACACACAAATGCTAATAAACAAATGAATTACAATGGTCTAATCTGCTTGATGATTTAGAATAGGAACTATTCACACAATTTTCACAAAATTTGACATTTCTTTTTAAACTGATTTTTTTTTTTTGAGACAGGGTTTCTGGGCTATCCTGGAACTCACTCTCTAGATCAAGTTGGCCTCAAACTCAGACCTGCCTGTGTCTGCCTCCCAAGTGCCTGGATTAATAGCCTGAATGACCACCTTCCAGCTAAAATTTGACATCTTCAACCAATATTGTATTAGTTACTTTTCTATTGATGTGATTAAAACACCATGACCATCAGCAGCTCAGAGAATTAAGGGTTTATTTGAGCTTAGGGTTCTAGAGGGATAAGGGCCAATCATGGCTAGGAGTCAAGGAATAAGATAAGCATGGGTACTCTATCTAGCACCTCTAGGAGAACTCACACCATCAATGATGAGTACAATGCAAAGAAAGTAAATTAGAAATGGAGCCAGTATTCAAACTATTCCAGCTTGCCTGCTGTGACATACTTCCTCCAACAGGGATACATACTTAAACCTCCTCAAATATCATGAGGAGTTAGAAGACAAGTACTCAAATATATGATCCTATTAGGGATAGTCTCAATCATACAACCACAGACATTAAGTTAGTTTTAATTGTTCTGTAAGACACAGTGCCTCTCTGAAAATTTATAATGCTACATATTCCATAGAATATCTTTTTACAATCTGTTAAGTTTTATAATTTATCTCTATTGCTAGTATCATTTCTATAGGATATGTATTCATATGCCTTGTATCGGTATTGTGAGGAACACTGATTTTGTCAGAGAAAATTAAAGTTAAGACTATATATCCTCGCCCTGTATTACCCCCACTCATGTCCAGGCTGTTCATGTAGATCTCATCCATTTCTCCATCATTGGGCGATCCCCGTGTCTTTCTTGGGGTCCTGTTTTCCAGGTAGCCTCTCTGGTGATGTGAGTAGCAGTCCAGTCATCCTTGTTCCACATCTAGTATCCTGTTATGAGTGAGTACATACCATGTTTGTCTTTCTGAGTCTGGGTTACCTCACTCAGGATCATTTTTTCTAGATCCATCCATTTGTCTGCAAACCTCATGATGTCATTGTTTTTCTCTGCTGAGAAAAACAGTACATATCCATTGTGGATATGTACTGTCGAGGGAAAGAGAGCTTGGGGGAGCTGAAGATCTCAGCTGGATCAACAACAGAGAGGGAGAACAAGGAATAGGAGACCATGGTAAATGAAGACCACATGAGAATAGGAAGAAGCAAAGTGCTAGAGAGGCCCACAGAAATCCACCAAGATACCCCCACAATAGACTTCTGGCAATGGTCGAGAGACCACCCGAACTGACCTACTCTGGTGATGGGATGGCCAAACACCCTAATTGTAGTGCTAGAAACCCCATCCAATGACTGAGGGATGTGGATGCAGAGATCCATGTCTAGGCCCCGGGTGGAGCTCTGGGAGTCCAATTAGTGAGAAAGAGGAGGGTTTATATGAGCAAGAATTGTTGAGACCATGGTTGGATAAAGCACAGGGACAAATAGCCAAACGAATGGAAACACATGAACTATGAACCAATGGCTGAGGGGCCCCCAACTGGATCAGGCCCTTTGAATGGGTGAGACAGTTGATTGGCTTAATCTGTTTGGGAGGGATCCAGGCAGTGGGACTGGGTCCTGTGCTCATTGCATGAGTTGGCTGTTTGAAACCTGGGGCTTATGCAGGGTCGCTTGGCTTGGCCTGGGAGGAGGGGACTGGACCTGCCTGGACTGAGTCTACCAGGTTGATCTCAGTCCTCAGGGGAGGCTTTGCCCTGGAGGAGGTGGGAATAGGGGGTGGGCTGGGGGGAGTAAGGGGAGGGGAGTGGGAGGGGGGAGAACAACAGAATCCGTGGCTGATATGTAGAACTGAATTGTATTGTAAAATAAAATTAAAAAAATAAAAAAAATTTAAAAAAAGACTATATATCCATACACACCACTAAAGTAAACTGATACATAGGGATGATGTTCTATTTATTGTAAAATAAAATGTTCACAGATTTATAATTTTAAAACTCTAATTTGCTTATTTTGTATATTTTAGTAATATACATACAAGTGTATACACAAACTTTTGAGATATGTTTTATTTTATGGTAAATGTATTAATTACATACTCAAGATCTGATAATTAAAGATGAGGTTCAAACTTTGCAATAACTTTAATTTTGTTTCAACACTTTCTTCTGCTGAGATTCTATAAATTTAGACTACGGAATCACAAAATTTGATTGGCCTGTTTGAACTTACTGATACATCACAATATCTATTATAAAAGCAACAGTGAACTATCGAAAGACACTAATCTTAAGTACTTTTTCTCCAGTTACTCCTTCACCCTCTGGACTATCTTTTACTCTATATACCAAAGGCTCTTCCAGCATTATGAAGATATTTCATAGTTTTGGTACCAAGATACGCATAGCCACCCAGCAAAATAGAAGGCTTTAGTTCATCTTTAAACATCTCATCATTGTCTTCTTCAATGTACTAAATATGGTTACACACTGCCACATTTCCAATTTAGTATCTGATTGGTGACCCAACTTAATCCTAATGGACAAGAACTTTTTCTTAATCCCCTATAAAGAAAGAAAATGTAAAGAACAACTATGTTCCTTTCTTCAACAACCAACATTAGTCAAGGCGTGTGTAAGCTGGCTTTCAATCTCTTTGTAGAGATTGTTGTCTTTGAAATTGTGATCCTCCTGCCTCATTCTCAAGATTTCTGTTTATTATCCCCGTGTGTGTATGTGTGTGTGTGTGTGTGTGTGTGTGTGTGTGTGTGTGTGTGTGTGTGTGTAGAGGTACCAATGGGAATGATGGGTTCAGGTTCCTCTGAAGTTGTGGTTACTATTGATGTGCGCCAAAAATATGTGTGCTAGATAACAAATTATAATCCTCTGGAACAGGAATATACACTCTTAGCCACTGAGCACTCTCTTCTGTCCAACATAATTTTTACACAATTGTTGCAGTTTAGCAATATATATTAAATTTTCATGAATGGACTTAAAAACATAGCCCAAATTACATTTATTTGATGATTTTTCTTCACTTCTTTCTACTAACATTTTTGTATTAGCATTTGGTAATGAAATTACTAAGAAGAAAATCAAAAGAAACAAACAAACAAATAAAACCCTTAAAAGTTACTGATGTCCAGTAAAATTACTTAATGTAGAGATATAAATTTACATTTTTCTTAAGCTCATGTACCAATGAATAGAGCTGGTGATACAGTACAGTGATACAGTATTTTCTTAGAATACAAAAGCAATGTCATTTTAACATTTAAACCGTAAACAAAATATATATGGAATATTTTACTTTCACTTTTTTCCTTGATTTATTTTTTAATTTTAAAGAAACTTTTTTTTTTTTCGTTTTACATACCATCCCTAGTTCCCCATCCCTAAGGCCTCTTTTGGGTATTCATCAAAGTCTGGCACACCAAGTTGAGGCAGGGCCTAGACACTTCCCCCTGCATCAAAGCTGAAGAAGGTATTCCACCATAGGGAATGGGCTCCAAAAACCCTGCAAGTGAGAAGAGGGAGGAGAGGTTATATGAGCAATGCAGGTCAAGATCATGACCAGAAAACAACAGACACGGATGACCCGAGCTAGTGGGAGCTCATGGACTCTCAACTAACAGCTGGGGAACCCTCATGGGACCGAACTAGACCCTCTGAATGTGGGTGACATTTGTGAACTTGATCTGTTTGTGGGGCCCCTGACAGTGGTACGTGGACTTACTTTCATTTTTGATAAATTTTGAGCATTGGTTTAGAAATTTTAATTTGATATCAACTAGCTTTATTTGAAATATATAAGAGCAAAATATGACAAGTGGTAACCATCTTAAATCACTATTTAATCTTATTTTATAAAATTAGCTTATTATTTGGTATTTATTATAAAATTATTTAGCTTTAAGTAGGATGTATCTCTCACAAGGCGTACTAGCATTTCTCTTGAATGATAGCATTTCCATAATTTCTGATTTCTATGTAGATCTTCCAAGTCAATTTACTGCACATAGTCTACTGACACTTTGAAAGTGAAGGCAGGAAGACCAAAAATTCAAGCTCTTGCTAAGCTACTTAGTGAAGCTCTCTGTTTATGCTCAAGCCATTCAACATTTGCATTCTTTACTAATCATATTTCATCTCAAGTATCTAATGGAATGTAGATATTGTGGGTGAGACAAGGAATTTATCTCTGTGTTATTGTCTTACAGTGCTGGCCTTTATAACTTCCTAAGACTATTAAGTGAGATGAGCTTACTCAATTATATCAGTTTGATATATCAACTATTGTGAAGTGTCTGTTATGCACGAACTGCATGCTGATAAAGACAATAAAGACTTAATTTACTAAAACTACTGCAATAGGGAAAATACTCAGTATGGGCAGATGAATACAACTGGAATATCAAAAAACAAAGCCTGAAGGACATTGAATGGTTCAATGTAGTAGGATAGGAATTGATGGATTCACTAGGATTTGATTATAGGTCCTCATGGGAAAGAGAAACAACTTTTCATCTTTACATGAAGAGCCAGTGGTGGAGATTGAAAATGACCACAGACCATATCCATGCCTTTACTGAACTGTAGTGACAGGGGAAAAGTGTAGGTCTAGCTATCTAATTACCTGCCTTTCAAAAAGATGACTCTCAAGTCTTTGGAAAACACTTTTGGGGTATAAAGCTACATCTCAGAAGGTAGAGAAATAACTTATAATTTCAAGATTTCTAAAATTACTATGCATATATAAGGCTTGCAGGACTATCCAGTTATTACCAGGTTTTGCCTAGAACAAAAACGTCTTTTGCACTGCAACACTGAACTTTCTCACACAGGTGTTTTAAAAGGTACTGGGACCATGTTAGGACTGTAGACAAAAACTTCCAGAAGCCATGACAGATTATGGCCCACATATTTGAATTGTCACTCATTGAAACTTCCATATCTCTCAGTATTATTAGCATTTGCTGGCTCTTTTTATGTTTTTATTTGTATAACATATATTCCACATGATTATTGTATATCTGTTTGCATTATTCATCAAAACTATGAATCCCAAATTAAAGGTGGAATTAAATGAAATTCAAGGTAATGTGTATTTTAATACACAAGCCATCAATACTAATAATTTTATACCAAGTGAGGTTTTTTTTCACATTTTCTGGTTTATTTATTTATTTCTCTCTCTCTCTCTCTGTGTGTGTGTGTGTGTGTGTGTGTGTTTAAAGTCTGATTTGAAATGTACAATTTATACAGTTTTATAATTTCAGTTTACATCTGTGTGTCAAACAACAATAATAACAAGATCCAGTGTAGTGAAGAATCGAGAGATTTGTAAGAAAATTCCTGCATTCTCACCTTTGAGTAAAGCTAAATTATCCATGAACCAGTAAGGCAATTTTAGCCTTTTTGTCTTGACTTTTGACCCAATAAACGTATTCAATTAAATTATTTCTAAAAAAAAAATACCTTTAGCCTCTAAAGATCTTTAAATTTATAACTTTAATTTGACGAATTTCTCAATTCTGTGTATGAACCACAAATTAAACAAAATCTGTTTAACTTGAAAAAAATGCCACAATTTTTCAGTCTTTCCTAGTAAGTAAAGCATGGTACGTCTACAGGTAAGATCTCTCATCATTTCCAGTTGTATATGCATGCGTATGTATGGGTTCAGGGTATTTTCTTTTCAGAATAATTTATGTAAGTTGTCAGCTCCGGTTACTCAAAATTTATTCACTTATTTGTAACAATTCATTCTGTACTAGTAATATATGAGAAGATTTATTTTTAAGACATCTCATGACTCAAATATATTTTTTATATATTTGTTCTGTAAGTTAAGTGCAGCATTGACCTCTAAAAACTTCATAACTTCTTAAGACTTTAAGAACAATCCTGCTGGGCGGTGGTGGCACTCCTTTAATCCCAGCACTCGAGAGGCAGAGCCAGGTGGATCTCCATAAATTCAAGGCCAGCCTGGTCTGCAGAGCGAGATCCAGGACAGGCACCAAAACTACACAGAGAAACCCTGTCACAAAAAAACAAACAAACAAAAAAAATCAAAAACCTCTACTAGTATAGAATGTCACAATAATAATAATAATAATAATAGATTTAATGATTCAAGGTATTTAAGCTGACAAATAAAGTGAGTTAATACATAAAAATACATATAAATATGTATAAATATAAATATTTGCATATAAAAATGTTAATACATATAAACCCTCGCTAAGTTAACTTAATCTTAGGATAGTCATTTTTTAAAATATCCAAGGTAGGAAAGTCATTTTCTTCATTAATCTTCAGTATTTATTCTAAATACCAAAAACCAAGCATACACTTGGTAGTTCTGAATTCTATGCATTTTCTTGATTTGTGGAGCTTGCATTATGTATTTCAGAGCATCGGGGAAATGCTGCAAATGTGTGGCGAGGATATAGTCAATGAAAATATTGGTGAAAAGAGATATGCTGCTGATAAAACTTTGTATTATCTTAATTTCCAAAGTAATGTTTTACAAGTAAGAAATAATCTGCTGAACATTATCATGCATCCAAGAGATAGAATTACAGTCATCCTTGGGAGCAAATATTATAAAGAACAGCTGGCCTTCAAATGCACACATGGAATGTGTCACTCCATGCTATATATGTATCCACAGACTTCTGCACAGCTGTAACAATTTTGTCTCTCCTTACATGGGTTTCTCAGTATCTGTCTCTTTTCTGACATCTCTACCTTCACAATCAAGCACAGCAAGTTATAACCCTGTTTCTTGGATCCTTCTGACATCCTGGAGCTGTCTGGGTAAGTTTGATGTCACTTGTTAATTGCCATTCAGCTTTGCTTGAGGCAACAGTGCTTCCTTCCTTATGAGGCAACAGCTTTTCTACTTTTCTCAGACCTTGACTGTGACAGAAGACTTAATAAGTCCTGCTCTCAGGAAGAGGCTGATGATGAATCTGGAAAACTTCTACTGGGAAGAATGATGTCATGAGATGGAGGGACAACAAAGACATTTCCACTTCCTAGGACAAGATGTCAGGGAGCACTAGAAAAATCTGTAAAGTGGAAAAACCCAAATCTACCCACATCTTCTTGACACAAATTTGAGGGTGATAGAGAAAAAAATGTGTGTTGGTGACATATTATTTAGATAGAAATAAAGTAATAAACTCCAATTCTCTCTCTTATTCTGGCAATGCCTACATGTGTGAAGGTGTGTGTTTGTACCTGTGTGTGGGTGTGTACATTCTAAATCTATGCTTAAGCGATAATGTTTTAATTATTTTTGAAAACTTGAAACTAGTCTTCTGTAGTTAAAAATGTTGTAAGATTATAGACATCATGAATTAGGAGCTCATTCCACTGTGACTAAAGCCGCAGAAGTTACTGCATGGCTTTGTGGGACACAAAGATGATAGAATAAGTACTATATAATTGTAACAAGTTTGAGTGCTGTGATATATCTAATGTACATAAGGAAGAATATTAGATCTATCACACAGTATCATGTGATTATAAAGATTAAGATTTTATGTTATAAAGCCTGTGAGATATTTACAACTGTAAAGAGTAAAAGGCCTTAAGCAAATATGGGTATCTGTGTAGGAATTCTTTATTCTCAGTTGGTGGAATTCTTTATTCTAAATTAGTAAATGGACTCTAGTTGATTCCAGGGAAAGGAGCTCTCTTCCATACTCATGTTCTCATATTTTTCCTTGTCTTGACATCCTGATTCAATTTCTCCTCTGGGATATTAATCTCTAAGGTGATGAGTTTGAGAATCTGGCTTCGTTACCTTTCTTCTGCTGTTATGAGACCCCACGACCAAGACAACTTATGGGAGACTGAGTTTACTGAAGGTTTACAGTTTCATAGTATGAGTCCATGATCATCATGGTGGGGAGCACTGCAGCAGGCACGCAAGATTGATGCTATAGCTGAGAGCTTACATCTTGAGACAGAACCACAAGGCAGAGATACAGGCCTGATTGGGAAAGATGTGGGCTTTTGAAACCTCAAAGCCCACCCCAGTGACATAAGGCCTCCAACAAAGCTACACATCCCTCCCTGTCCTTTCCATCTAAATGGCCCTGCCATCTACAGACTAGGCATGCAAATAGATGAGCCTATGGAGGCCATTTTCACTCAACCACACAACCCAAGAATTCAGGAATAGTAGCTGTATTATTTTCTAAAGAAAGAGCATAATAAATCAATAGTGTTGCTTAGATTTTCTCTCAGATGACTAACTTATTTATATATACACTTAGACAATTTAACATGTTTGACATTGTAGTAGTCTGATGCTTGTGTGTCTCCAAAATTCACATATTGTAACCCAATCACCAGTATGGTAATATTTAGATACTGTAGGTAATATTTAGATGCTGATTGTCTGAGAATGGGATATTCATCAATAGAACTCTCTCAAAGAATAAGCTCCCGTAGACCCACTTTCCCCATCAGCTGTCTGAGGACTATCAATGAAAATGTAAAGTAAGTATTCAGCTATTATTTAGAAGGCAGGAAGGTCACTCTTGCTCCTAACCAGCAACATCAAAAATCAGAAACTGAAACTCTAATACTGATTACTAGTACCAATGCAGAAAGCACAGCTCTCACCTTAAAGGGAGTTGGAGAATGTTCATTCTTTTGCCAAAGTTGAATGATTGTATCCTGAGAATACAGATTTAGGTTGCTCTAAATTACACGTTCCAACATGGAATCAATTTAATGAAATTTCTGGTTTTACAGAATGAAGATAGCTATAAATCAAAGCAAATTTTAATAGATTTATATCAGGTTGGCAATTTCAGTAAGATAGGAGAGTTTCTATATGCTTCAGATGCTTTTCTTAGCTTTTGGATTGATGAAAGCTAGTCAACTGCTGAGTTAATAAACTCCAAGAAGTTTTTTTTATATTAGTCACAGGATTTTTATTTCTGTCACAGGGATCAAAAGCCATAGGGAATGACTATCTGGGGTAGGAGTGGGGTGCTAAAGCTAGTCCAAGTAAGGTAATTAGCCTCTGTACCTGTAATCTTCCCAACTTCTCCATGTCACTGCAGTTGTGAATGGTCAATCAGTTTCTGCAGACACAGCTTCTTTCCAGTGATTCTCATTCACCCTAGTAAGAAGAATGAGAGCTGAGTGTATCTCTAACCCTGCATGGAGCCATACCATTTTAAAAGCCCAAAAGATCAAGAGATTATTGTCTAGTCAGAAGCTTTCTGGTGAAGAAAAAAAAGCCATAACATTGTCCTGTCCATTAAGAGCTAATCGAAGAGAAGATCAATCTCATAGACAGGAAAATGTCTCTCAGGAAAGCTGTTTGCTGTTGAAATTTTACAAGCACCAGAAGTGTAACAGGGCTGGGCTCCTACTGCTTGTCACCACAAAAGCCAATGTATAAAGACAGTAATTGCATCTTTAAGCTGGATTTTATTCAGAGAGCCAGCAATCTGAGAAGACAGCAGGTTAACATATTAAAAAAAAATGCCTTCCCCCTCATCTCTAGGCAGAAGATTTGTGTAAGAAGCAGATGTGTGGGGTGGGGGTAGTGAGATAACAAAGTGGCCAACCCTTCTGGAGCTCAGCCTTGCTCCTCTGGTCAGATGATCAGCCATATTTCTCAGATTTGTGACGTCTCTTTCTCTTGTTATCATCTCTTGCATTCTCCCCTCTTTCTGTGGCTATCTGGCATCAAGCACTGCATGAAAGGCTGCATCTGCTAAGTGTCTTCCAGTATTAACCTTGTATTGCTAATGGGGATCAGGGCTGGGGAGGCACATTAACTCCGAAAAAGCAAACCATGAACACCTTGTACATGTTAAACTATTTATAATGTGTTCACATAAGTTACTTTATACAATATGAAGTATAAATATGTCTTCAAAGTAGAATATATAAAATTCCCTGTATCTTTTCCTCCTGTTCTCTTTCCACCTTGATGTCTATCTAAAAATGTTACTTGGTTCAATTGTCTCTCTAGCCATTTTCTACTCTTACCTAATGAGAGTGAGAGTGGTTTCCTCTACAAGAATCTTTTTGGCTGATGTATATTCTTACTCTCAAGAGCACTTCATGTTATTCTGAAACAAATTCTGCTCATTTTCTATACTGTGCTCTATGTGGCTCATTTGAATTCATCTAATAAATATCATAAAGAACAGGCATTAGGACTGGCAGGGAGTGAGCCAAACTCTGTGCTCACACTAGCAGAGCCTCAGCAATCACTTTTAATATTTTGGGGATCTTGACTTAGGTAAAGCCAGATCTTTGGTGTGGTGGTTTGAATTGGAACATCTTGCATAGGCATATGCATCTAAACACTTTGTCCCTAGTTGGTCATGCTGTTTGGGGAGGTTTAAGAAGTTCCTCCATATTGGCAGTGGTATGTCCCTTGAGCAGGGCTTTGAGAGTTAAAAGACTCACACTGTTTCCAGTTTGTTTGCTTTAATTTGTGCTGGGATACATGATGTGAGCTCTCAGCTTCTTGTTGTAGTTACAATGCCTGCCTGCTCCCTCTGCCATTATGGACTGTGACATTCTGTGTCCATGAGCCAAACAAAGCTCTTTTACAAGTTGTCTTGGTTATGTTTCTTTCTTTTTTTTATTAAGAAAAAAATTTCATTCATTTTACACACCAATCAAAGATCCCCCTCTTCCTTCCTCCCACCCGCCAAGCCTCCCCCTCATAACCAACATCCCTCCCCCTCAAAAGAACGCAAGGCCTCTCATGGGGAGGCACATCCAGCAGAAGCAAGTCCAAGCCCTTCCTCCTGCCTCAAGGCTACACAAGGTGTCCCATCATAGGTAGTGGGCTGTAAAAAGCCTGCTCATGCACGGGGATGGATTTTGATTCTACTGCCAGGGGGCCCCCTAAGCAGATCAAGCTACACAATTGTCTTGCCATACAGAGGGCCTAGTCCAGTTCCATGGAGGCTCCACAGCCACTGTTCCAACTTTCATGAGTTCCCACTGGTTTGGTTTGGTCATGTCTGCAGGTTTCCCCATCACAATCCTGATGCACTTGCTCATAAAATCCCTCTTCTTTCTTTTTGACTGGAATCCTGGAGCTCTGCCTGGTGTTTGGCTATGGATCTCTGCATCTGCTTTTATCAGTCATTGGAGAAAAGCTCTGTGATGACGGTTAGGGTATTCACTGGTCTGATCACTGGGGTAAGCTTGTTCAATTTAGGCACCCTCTCCACTATTTCTAGTAGTCCAAGCTAGGGTCATCCTTGGGGATTCCTGGAAACTTCACTAGCACAGGGTGTCTCTCTATTCCCCATGATATCTCAATCTATCATGGTATCTCTTTAACTGCTTTCCCACTCCATCCTTGTTCCAGCTTGACCATCCCATTCTCTATCCCCTACCCTTCATTGCTCACCACTCATCCACAATTTACTCATGGATATCTCATCTATTTCCCTTTCTCAGGACGATCCATGCATCCCTCTTTGGGTCTTCCTTATTAGCTAGCCCAAGGAATGCTCAATCATACCTCAGGGTTTTTGTTTGTTTGTTTCTTTGTTTTTTGTATTATAAAAGCAAATAATACAGTGGCCTTATAAACTAAAAGCATTTGAGGATGAGCCACTAAATAGTAGATTTAGAGTATGTTAATAAATTTAGTACAAATTTAACAATAAATTTTAAGAGAAAAAGAAGCCCTCAACAGGAAAATAAAAACAATATAATTAAATAGGTGCTAGTTTCTAAAAGAAGGGTCTCCCTTGCATGTCTTAGTAAGAATTAAAAAAAAAAAATTCCCTTCCTTTTCAATGACAGAGATTAAAGGGTGGTTCTTGGGGGAATTTAGATGGAATTATAATCTGCTAGGAGAAAATTAGAGTTGATTAAGTTAGTACTGTGGGTTAGGATTCTTCCTTTTCTAGTAGATGGAATTTCTTTTGATAATAATAGAAGTTTTCAGGTTTATAGCTATAAAGGGGAAAAACGTTAAGCAGATATTTTGCATAGTATTAAAACCAGTTATTTACAGTTGATAAGAAGTTTCAACTAGACTTTGGGGTAAGGTACTGTTTTACTGTACCATGTACTCATAAGTTTGCTTGTGTTTTGTAATGCTTCTTAAGAGTCTTTTATCTCTTAATCCTAAGATTTAATAAAGGTCAAAGATCTATCTTCTATAAAATGTCTTCAGTGCTTAATAGTAATATTAAAACTAACCACTTAGGCATCACATATCTTGATAGAAAATTCACAAAATGGCACGGAGCAAGATAGGGTGGAGTCATCCCTTATGCTCATCTTATGCTCAAAAGTCATTCTCACTTTTTTTAGAATCTATGTTCCCTTTCTTCGCATTTGGTTTATGTTTCATAATTCTTTTTGGACATGAGACATTGAAATGGGAAGACATTGGCTAGAGATGTTTGGTGACCATGTCATCCTGCACCTTAGTCCCCTTGGTTAAGCTTATTAAGAAATAAAAGAAGTTCATCATACTCAAAATACTGGCACCCAAAGTAGAATTCCAGGCTTTTTATTTTTGTTCCTTAAACAACTTTGAGTGAAGATTGAGAAGGAGGCTACAAAACTTGATCATGACCTGAAATGCTTCTGACTCAAACCAAAGAGTTAAAAAATGGAATTTGGGCAATTTGAATCTGAAGCCCAAGAAGGATGTATCTACAGTAAAAAGCATGGCATGGTTACTCACATTTGGCTAATAGAAAAAAAGTATCTCTTTGTCCCTCTGATGTGAGAGTTGCTTCCTTTTTTGTTTCTCTTTCTTTCTTCCTTCCTTTCTTTCTTTCTCCCTTTTTTGAGGAGGAATGTTATTTGCTTTATATTATTATATTTGTTATTTTACTAACATCAGGAGAAAAGCAATGTCTTCTGTTCTAAAATCTAGATTTTTATCAGGCAAGAAATTTTAACCAGACTGTTGGTGGAGGGATAGCAAAGATTTGTCTTTCATAATCCTATAATTTCTCATACTTTTCAATCCTGCTGTGCAGAGAGCTGATGAGATCCCAGTGTAGTTAGAGTTTTCCTGCCTGGCCTACAGTCAGGACAAATCTCTGTCACCCGCCAGTCCCACAGCTGCTTAGACCCAACCAAGTAAGCACAGAGACTTATATTGGTTACAAACTGTATGGCCATGGCAGGCTTCTTGCTAACTGTTCTTACAGCTTAAATTAATCCATTTCCATAAATCTATACCTTGCCACATGGCTCATGGCTTACCAGGATCTTCACATGCGGCTTGTCATGGTGGCAGCTGGCAGTGTCTCTCTCACCCAGCTTCCTATTCTCTCAATTCTCCTCTGTTAGTCCCGCCTATATTTCCTGCCTGGCCACTGGCCAATCAGTGATTTATTTATTGACCAATCAGCAACACATTTGACATACAGACCATCCCACAGCATTTCCCCTTTTCTTTTCTTAAAAAGGAAGGTTTTAACTTTTACACATCTTCAAAGTCAGCTTGGTATATTTGGGAATTTGGGCGTAGCTTCTCTTACTACTTCCTGCTGGAGGGGGGCGCTGTATCTTATGGGGACACAAAGAAAATTTTAGAATTATGGAATAGTCCATGAGGCTGTATTGTCTGAGCCAGTTGCCTTCAAACCATTCTGGATGTTGGATCATCTGGGCCATGGTGTCTTCGGAGACCTTTCAGGGGGTCTTGGCTGGTCAAACCTGATGTATCTTAATCTGGAACAAATCCATAGCCTCTGTTTTTTTGTGGAAACAAAAGCAGAGCCTCCTTTTCAAAGCAACATATCTTTACATCCAAATTTTGAAGTTAAGGTACTTTTAAAATATACATTTTGGCATAACTCAACAGCTTTTGTAATCAAATGTTTTTCTTCAGTTATGAATATCAAAGAGAACATAATCCAGATTCTCTGTGTGGTAGCCATCTTTACGTGGCTTATTTTTTTATATTAGCTTGAGACTATTGCTTTAAACTGTAGCCTTCTAAGCCTGAAATGGCGCTGGCACTATGGCTGCTGGCTCCGCCCACTTCAGCTTCCCAACATCACAGTGGTAAGTTTTCCGCCAGCTCTGGGAGTCATCAACTCTCAGAAATAGTGGGTCTATGCTTCTATCAAAGCAGCGTGTAGCCCAGAAATCTCTTTTTTTGTTTTGTTTTGTGGTAGCAAAGGCTAAATCCACCGTACAGCTTAATGTGCCATTTGCAGAGGCCTCATTCCCGCCATACTGCAGGTCAAGCATGCACGCCAGGAACCCGCCATAGTAGCTCAAACACGCAGGCTGCCGCTAGCTTAAAAGAGACAACTAGGAGCTGTTTTTAGCTCCGTTTTGCAATCTTTTTACTCAGGTTTTAGGTGGAAACTCTTGCCAACACGTTGGACACCATTTGTAGCTAGAGTTTTCCTGCCTGGCCCACAGTCAGGACAAATCTCTGTCACTCGCCAGTCCCACAGCCTCTTAGACCCAACCAAGTAAGCACAGAGACTTATATTGGTTACAAACTGTATGGCCATGGCAGGCTTCTTGCTAACTGTTCTTACAGCTTAAATTAATCCATTTCCATAAATCTATACCTTGCCACATGGCTCATGGCTTACCAGGATCTTCACATGCGGCTTGTCATGGTGGCAGCTGGCAGTGTCTCTCTCATCCAGCTTCCTGTTCTCTCAATTCTCCTCTGTTAGTCCCGCCTATACTTCCTGCCTGGCCACTGGCCAATCAGTGATTTATTTATTGACCAATCAGCAACACATTTGACATACAGACCATCCCACAGCATCCCAGAGTCATGAAATCTTAAAGCCCATCCATAATCTTGCTTAGAGAAAAAGTCCTTCAAGACACAATGAATTTGCCTGTAATTTTCTAGCCTATAGAACAATGAAGAGTCTTTTTTGGGGGTGGGAGCATTTATAATATTTTATGATATCAGTTTTAATGAACTATTAGGTGCTGCTCACCATCATTATTGGTGTAGTAGTGCAACTTATAGACTGAATCTTAAGTTAGTTGTTGTAAAATGGAAAAAAGGAGCACATTCTGCAATATGTCTTTCAATTTGGTTATCAAAGTTGGCAACAAGGAAATGAGAATTCCCCTTGGGACAAATGGAAGGAAAAGGGAAATGGCCCGGCAGAGGGGTTACTTGCTTGCTAGAAATTTATTTAGCAAAGTTCTAACTTGCCAGACCACCTTAGAGGATGAAACTGAAACCCAAGAAGGATGTGTCTACAGTAAATAGGAGCCCATGTTGATTGAAAAATGCTTTGATATTTATTTCCCTGACTCTCTACTTAACCTTTAATTCCAGTTTAGGACCAAGAAGAGTGATATTCTAATTGGCTTTTTCTTCCTATGTTAAAGACCATGAGCAAAAACAACTTGAGGAAGAAATGTCTCGTTTCACTTTACAGTTTATAGTTAACCCCGAGGGGAAATCAGGACAGGAACAGAATGTAGACACTGAAGCTAAAGTATGAAGGAATGCTCCCCATTTGATTTTCCTCTACTACTTGCCCTGCCTGTTTTTCTTATATAACCCAGAACCAACAACCCAGGAATGTCATCATACATATTTTACTGGACCCTCCCACATCACTCATTAATCACAAAAATTCCCCAAAGTATATCTACAGGTATGGTCTCAACTGTGGTTCCCTCTTCATAGGTCATATGAGCTGGTCTCAAGTTAACAAATCCAACCAGCACAATGTGTTTGTGAGACTAGCTGGATATCTTGGTCCCTCTTCCCCTTGATGCTAAATGAGCTAAATAAATCTGTTTTCCTCTTCTACCTTAAAGTTATCTCTTTTAATTGTGTTATTGAAAATGGGTGGCCATCCCTGTCTTGAGGCACAAGCTGTTATTCTCCAAGTCTGATAACACAATGTGATTAAAGTATCTAATACAAAATTATTCTTCAGGCATAGTCCCAAGCCAAACAAAGAACTACAGGCAAGTAAGACTGAAAGCAGTCTTTCCCAGGGATGAGTATCATAATTGATAATTCAATATTTTATTTTTTTATTCAATAAAATAGTGTATACTCAATATCTATTCAATATTCAAAACTACATGCATACAAGAAACATTAAATGAATAAAGTGATTACATTTTAGATGAGGTTATAAGAAAAATGTCCTGGTGATCATGGGGAGCATGATCAGATCTTGAAGCAAAATAGCATTAAAATGTATCAAAGAAAAGCAAATCCAAACCAATCAACCAAACAAACAAAAAACAGCTCTCTGCTGTTGGATGATCTTTCTGTATGCTGTGAATATGTGTTGCTCCCGTTGATTAATAAATAAAGCTGCTTTGGCCTATGGTAGGGCAGGATTAGAGCAAGGTGGAAAATCCCAGCAGAGATATAGAGAGAAGAAAGGTGGAGTCAGAGCAGACACCAGCCTGAAGCCCAAAGAGAAATATGCCAGCAGACTGGTAATGCCAAGACTGGTAATGCCAAGAAAAACAGATTAGTAGAAATCGGTTAATTTAAGATGAAAGAGCTAGCTAGCAAGAAGCCTGAACCATAGAACCAAACAGTTTATAGTTAGTATTAAGTCTCTGACTGATTATTTTATAAGCTGCTGTAGCCTGGGGGGGGCACAGGAAAACTTCTGGCTACAGCTCTCACTTCAAAGGAATTAAAGACATAGTTTATCTTTCTTGAGTCCAAAATGTGTGACCATAGCCCAGGAAGATAGATTTAAGTCACAACAAATATTGTGTTCCAACAAGGTAGCAATTTAATTACCTTTATTATAATAACAAAACAAAGAAATACATGAATTAAGACAATTTTCAAATACATTTGTTTTTATTTTAGATAGGTGGATTATAGTAAGATGGGAGAACTCTGCTATAGGCCTTGGATGCTATCTAACAACACACTTAGTCCTTAGATTCATGGAAAACTTGGGTCTTTTAAATTAATACATTCTACAATTCTTGAATTGTTAGTCACAGTTGGGGACAAGGAATAGCTAAGTAGCAGGATAAAGAAAGCCCAAGATAAACTGTTATTGGGCTATAGACAGAGAACCTTTCATCTATTCCAAATCATTGAGGTTTAATCAGCCAATCTTTTTTTTTTTTTTTTTTTTTTTTTTTTTTTTTTTTTTTTTTTTTTTTTTTTTGGTAGAAACAGCTACATTCCAGGAATTTTCCTTCACAAAATGTATAGTAGATTATACCAGAGACAACATGTTGGGTCTCATGGGAATGGGAGTTTTCCTTTGAAATGTGGAATGAAAGCTTATTTAAGATGGGTAGGTTAAAGTAGAAAAAAATTTCAAAGACAAGGTAAAAGTTGGAAAGAGGGAAAGAGGGATAGCCAGTTGAGAACCTCCAGAGGCTTCTATCTCCCACCTTGCATAAGGAAGGGAACTATTTGACTTCAATTTCCTTTCAAGAGGTGGTGGGAAATTTCATACCCGTAGAATAAGTCTAGGATTGTCTAAGTCAAAAGGACTGTGAGAAAGCCAGGTACTGAGTAGGACCATGAATTTGGGATGCCTTAACTTTCTGTTCCAGAATATCTCTCTCTCTCTGTCTCTGTCTCTGTCTCTGTCTCTCTCTCTCTCTCTCTCTCTCTCTCTCTCTCTCTCTCTCTCTCACACACACACACACACACACACACACACACACACACACACATACCAGCATGCACACACACAGGGAGGCACTATAGGATGAGACAATACTTCTTGAAGCTATGAGGCTATGCAATCAGACTACTTAAGGGTGAGCATCAACTTAAAGGGCATGTTCATGATCTAAAAAACACCTGTTCTTTGACTCATGGATCTCAAAGCATATCTCTTCTTCCTTCCTAGGTACATTGATTTGATTTTGACCATCCTGCGGACTTAGGGATAAGACATAAACTAAGCTCAAATGTCTACTTAGTAATCAGTTTTTCTGTTTGTTTATTATCTACTGTGACTGTTCATGAAGAAGCCTAAACTCTTGAAGTATTGCCTGAAAATAAGCTTCAGGGTAAAATAGTAAAGAAAGAGGAAAATACATCAAACATCCTAAGGTCAGTGCTGTTACATAAATGTACCTCCAAAGTAGTCTGGAATAACTAAATTAGCCTCAAGATCATTTTGAACCTTGCAGTCTGGTGTCAGCTAAATGGATTTGGCCAGTTATTTTTTCTTTTTTTCTTTTTTGTCCTTATGGTTCATTTCAGCTAGACAACACAATTCCCTGATTCAAAAAACCCATCAATGGAATGTAAAAGTGTGTTTCTATATCTGTTCTAAACCTTCTTGATTTATTAGACCCCACTTCCACCCCAGCTATCAAAAACAAATACATCAAACTGAAGAAAGAACATTCATTTTTCTTTTATATTTTTGGAGTACTTTTAAATTTTAAGGCATATAATTACTCTTTCACATCATAATAGAGTGCTCTTTCTTTGGCATTGCTGTTTATATTGAATAATGAATGTATTTTGGTGGGTCTTAGTTATCTACACATAAAGAATTGCCTCACTCTGCTTTTTAAATATATGTACACAATGTTTCAATTGCATTTATGCTGCAAATGCAACAGGGACTTTGTGGTTGCTTTTACTAAAAGAACAGAGACTCTCAGTTGTACCCACACATGCTTGATGGGTGGTTAAAAGCATGGTAAAGCTTGGAATATCTTGCTTCACTTTATATTTGAATTATTTACATAGCTTCTTTTATTCCCATTTAAATTACTAATATTAACTCTCAGATCACATATTACATAGTGCAAATACATACATGTATACACACACACACAACACACACACACACACACACACACACACACACACACACGGTGTAGAATGACTGTAGAAGGGTCTGGAGGCTGCAGAACATGTACAAAAGTACATCTCAGTCTGAGAGGCAAGAAAGCAGACAAGGATGCAGACATCCTTGTGAGATGTAAAATGACAAACCATGGGAGAAGATAGTACTATTGAATCAACTTCCTGCAGGTCATAACTTTGTGAGACTAGTTGTAGAATTAAGTCTAGGTGCATAAACAAAAAAAATATACCAAGATCCAGAAGAGCAAATAGAGTGATGGATGGCTTGTCCAGTAAGAGGACAGGAGGATGGAAAGTGACTAGTGGACATAGGCCATGTCAACAGTGAGTACAAAGACAAGGTGAAACCCCTACCAGAAGAATTCCCTCCTTGTGAGTCATTATAGACACACAGGTTGGCAGATGGCAGTACACTGGGACAATCACAAGTGCAATGCTTACTAAGGCTCAACTTCCTTACAAAGTTCGGGTAATGGAGTTACAGCATACTCTTCATGCTGCTTGGCTGAGACATTGTAGAGCCTGGTTTCCCTGATGTGGGTACGACATATTCACATAACCCTACAATCCCAATTTCCCCAATATGTTTATAAATGCCATGGTTTCTAGAAACAGGAATAACTCAATTACCAGTCTGTGCTTTATGTGCGGTACTAAACAGATGGGACTGTTCCATCTCTGCTGGACTATGATTATCTTGCTTGGGAAAAATGTAGTCAAATGCAGCTGGTAAAATGAAATCACTCAGGCAAGGTTCAGGAAAAATAAACAAACAAGCAAACAAAAAGCCAGAAGTTTTACACAATATAGCATAACTTAGAGCAAGCACAGGCTAGTCTCAACAGGTCTAGTTGTCTTCTTTACTCAATACACTGATTCAGTTTCTTTCCCATATTTCATTATTGATTTCCTATTTTTTTCAAAGTTGAATGGCTGTAAATCATTTTTAAGACTCCTGAAATCAGCTCTTCTATATTCAAGAAATTTGGGAATAGTATAATTTATTATTGTGTATCTACTGATATTAAATTTTTAATGTGTGTGTTTTTTTTTTTTTTTTAGTGAAGGGGTCCAGCTCCACATACCATATTCATCAGCTTGAAGATTTCCCAACACCATACATGGACCTCAACTCAGACTCTGTGGTAGTTTGAATGTAATTGGCCCCCATAGGCTCATAGGGAGCAGCACATGAGGAGGTAGGATCTTCTTGCAATAGGTGTGGCATTATTGGAGGGAGTGTGTCTCGATTACCTTCCAGCAGCAGCATGATGATCAAGATGTAGAACTTTCAACTTCTTCTCTTGCACCATGACTGCCTGCAGGTCACCTGCCATGATAATAATGGATTAAACCTCTTAACCTGTAAGACAGTCTCAGTGAAATGTTTTCCTTTAAAGAATTACTGTGTTCATGGTGTCTCTTCACAGAAATAGAAACCTTAACTAGCACAGACCAACTCAGGATTCACAGCTTCAACACAGAAAAGGAACTGAGGACTAATCAGTAGGAATAGAAAGTTGCATACTCACTTTTATTTATTTATTTATTGACATTTATTTATTCAATGATTTTTTTTTTGTGTGACAGGGTTTTTCTGTGTAGTTTTAGTGCCTGTCCTAGATCTCACTCTGTAGACCAGGCTGGCCTCAAACTCACAGAGATCTGCCTGATTCTGCCTCCCGAGTGCTGGGATTAAAGGTATGCGCCACCACCTCTTGGCCTACTGAATAGTTTTTTAAATGAAAGTGTTAAGCATGTGGGTTAAGAAAAATGACACTCAGGAATACACCAGCCAAGGTAGGAAATTCTATAGTTAGAGTCAAGATTAAAGATTAAATGTATTTATGTTAGACATGTGTACCAGTTGTTGGCTACAAAGTTATATAACAAAAGATAGTTAAGTAATAATTACTCTCCTTTCATAAGTCCAGTTATAGGACAGATTTGGAAAGCACTTAGAATAGATGATAGATATGCATCAGGTCTTTTGTGAATATATTACAGCTTTCAGTTTAGTACTTTTGGTAGGACTCCAGTGTATGGAGACAGTGGGTCTCTGATTCCAGTGCTTTTGGGTGGACTCTTCTCCTCCTATTGGTTTGCGTTGTACAACTTTGATGTGACAGTTTTTGCTTCATCTTACTATATAAAAAATAAAGTGAATACTCATTATCTAGCAAAATAGAAAAATATATAGTCTAATAATGCAAAACCAAATCCACTGTGGTTATAGGAGGGGTTTCTACAGAGATTACAGGAAAACTGGTTGTGTTACATCTGGAAGGGAAGAAGTTCTGAAGCAAATATTAAGTGTGCCAAAGTTTTGCTTCTCAGCTGAGCTGGTAAAAATTCTCAACCAGACTCCAGGGTATGGTGTTCCTTGTCCCTTTTCAAGCCCCATCATTTTCCGTTTTTCTGTTCTGCTTCAGGAATATATATGTGAGAAACAACATGATACTGATACTTTTATTCAGGTCATTTTAAATTTGCACATTTGCAACATTACCTCAATAAGTAATGGGAATAATGTATTTGTAGAATGTATTACTGGTTGTGAAATTACTGTTTTTCCAACTAGACTAATCAATTTATTCATCCATATATCTAATGTATTTTTCTATACATATGCATCAAACAATACTATAAATATTTTCAGAGATTTAAAATGCCATTAATCAGTTGACAATTTGTGATTTTATAGTGTGTTTATTAAGGCACTCATGAATATTAAATATTAGTGAACATCTGGCTTTGCTAAAATCCATATGTGAAATCAGTGATAACCATATCTTCCAAATGGCTTCTTGTTAATATGAGGAAATTTGGCGCTATTTTCTATGTTCAATGGATATGTCCTTATTTGAAGCATATTTTTGTACATTCTCTATTTTCTAAAAATCAAGCTATAGATTAGTCTTCATTCATTCTTGTGATTTTTATGTAATATTAGTGTGTGTGTGTGTGTGTGTGTGTGTGTGTGTGTGTGTGTGTTCTTTGGATACAGAAAATAACCATTCTCTTTGGAAGCTAATATCTATGTATCTACTTGTATTTCTATTATTGATGATAGTGATAAATTCCACAGTTTTCTTTCTGGCTTTGGGGATATTTTGGGATATAAAAGTTTATGAAAATATTTCCTTTTTTTCCTTCTTGTCTCTTATGGAGCACTTCTTATAATTTAAATTTTCATTATTCTGTGGTTATTAATTTGACAGTTTTTCAATGTGGCCAGTTAGTTAATCTGACCCCACTGAGTCCCCATTAGTTGCCATAATACTTTAAAAATATTCCTAACTGAAAAGTATATTGAATTATATTGAAGAACCTTATAATTAGTTTGCCTTACATACTAGTAACCCCTGCTTTACATGGACAGTCATCATATGAGTATATTTTAAGATTTTGGCTTTTTTTCCTCGGGTCTATTCAGTCATATTTTTTCATATAGTTGATACATTAAACAATCATATATTTTTATCTCATAAATAGAATGATGATCAGGTTAATAGATATTTACAAGAAATTAAAAAGAGACTCCCCAAACTTGTTCTCTGATTTCGAAACTAGAAAGTATTTTTATCTATTTTGGTTGCTAGTAGAGTTGTTGATTTCAGCAAATAATACTTAAATATTTTAGAGACAGATTGCATTTCAAGTAGGAGAAAATATTTAAAGTATTATCGTGTTTGCGTAAGTAAGAGCATTAAACACGTTTTATTTATGGGTGTATTAAGAATTCTTAGATAAATGTACCTTTAATATTCTAATACTTTTAACTAAATATCACACCATAAGCTCTATTCATGTTACCTACCAGAAATGCTTCAAGATAACTGAACCTTCTTTTTACGAAGTATAACTTTGTGATAGGTATTCATTAAAGACAAGGATACTGTCAAAAGAATTTTCAAAAAGCCTGAACTATCATACAATTGGTGTTTCTCATTGAATATTCATCTTTGAATGCAAAATTATTAAAAGGAAACTGTTTTAAAGCTGATGCAAACACAGATCCATAGTTAATTAAAATAAGTTAATGAATGCAAGTTGATAGCCTAGTGGCAAACAGTAAACAATTAAACAAGACTGTGATGTGTTCCTAGGAACAAGAGATTATTTCTATTTGCTAAGAATTATTAATGTGACCTTAGTCATGTTAAACAGAGCTTCCAACATAGAGGGGCTAAGATTACTCAGTGTTTTGTTAATTCAAGTCCTAATCAATCTGATAGGAAGAAAATTAGTTTTTCTGTGATTAATGTGACACACTATTGCTTTTCTTCTCTTTAGCCGATAATATTTCTAGCTATTAGTGTTATAGATTTTTTTTTATTTATTTATTACTTTTTTCAGTTTTTTTTGTTTTGTTTTCTGAGACTGGATTTCTCTATGTAGCCTTGGCTGTACTTGAACTCTCTCTGTAGACCAGGCTGGTCTCGAACTCAGAGTTCTGCCTGCCTCTGGCTCCTGAGTGCTGAGATTAAAGGCATGTGCCACCACCACTTGGCAATATTTATTTTATTTTTAACTTAAGCCTCTTATTGTTTATGACTGAAAAAATGTTTTTTATATATTATATTCTAACCATAGTTTCCTATCCCCAACTCATCTTAGGTCCGCCCTACCCATCCAATTCCATGCTCTTTATTTCTGTTTAGGAAACAAATAGACAAATGACAACAACAGAAATAAACATATTAACAAATAAGGCAAATAAAGATTTAAAAGAAATAAAAACACACAGAAACACACAGACACATAAATCCTATAAAAACAGAAATTCAAGAAATCATATACAATCAGAAGCAAAAAATGCTCAAATAAAGAATTATGAGAAAATATATCCACAAAAAACACTGCTGAGTTTGTTTTGTGTTGGCCATCTCCTGCTGGGTATGAGTTTTTTCACTTAAGTATAGTTAATAAACTCAGTGAGACTTCATTGAGGAAAACTAATTTTTCTTTGCTAGCATTTTAATATTTAGAAAAAGACAGCCATTGTTAATTGTTTATATTAAGTGCACAGTTTTTCTTCCAGAATGGTGGTATTTTGCTGCCTAAAATATATCTCATATCAAGTGCCTTTATGAAATATTGGTGAAAATTTGGCTGCTAAGTTATTTTTTAATGTAACCAATTGCTGAATGGAGATATATGAAAACATCAAACTCACTCAAATGGGATATCCAGAATTTTATTCAGTACATACTGAATCTGGAACATAACCATGACTTTGTGCACTTTGTCTCATCACCAAAAACTGCATCTGTATCTCTAAATTATAACTGTACTACACTTGGAAATAATGAACCAAAATCTACCTACACAAGATTAATATAGTATGGGTTTTTGTGGGGGTGGGTAGAGTTGGGTAGGGTGGGTGGGTATACTTTATTTCATGTCTAATGCAGAAGAAAATTGAAAATGTTATAGCCTTTAATGAAATACAAATGTTTTTATATCCTGTAACCACCTAAAAGCCCTTAGATGCCATTTATAAATAGATGAAACTGTGACTCCTGTACTGTAACTGCAAGAGACATCTTTTCAGAAACCTATTGTCTACATATCAGGATTACCAACTTGAAAATTCAGAATGAGGAGCAAAAAATGTATCTTAATATGCAATAAACAGAGAAGGGCAATAAAAAGGCATGATAAAGTTTTTAAAATATGCTAGATCTTCATTATTTTTTTTACAAAATATACCTTTAAGAGAAAACCTCTTTTGAACTTCTAAGAACAATAAAATACCTGAACTCTAATAATAATTATTTTTCTTTTATAATGTAATTTAATGGTGACCCTTAATCAAACAAAAGGCTGATGAAAAAGTGCCTGGAATCAAAATCCATTAAGTATTTTCTGGAATCAATGTAACTGAATATAAGTCTCATACAACACCCATGGTTTAATTTTTCTTTTGAATGTAAGAAACAGATTTTCTTAACATAATTTTTGTTATTGATTCTTTGGGAATTTCACATATTTTACTCTACTGTTTGACCATAATTTCAGCCTGACTAAATTCATGCTTTCATCTAATTTAATGAGTTGAAGTGTTTATTCTCATTTTGAGAACATTAATGCTTATGAGACAAAATTAAAATAAAAGCATTGCAAAACAGTGCCTAGCTTTTGATTGGTAGGTTCCAAATTGTTTATCTGGAAGACGACTCTGTACACTGTAGCAAACAGCAATATTAAGAGAGAGTGGAATTGAAAGAGCCTCTAGTGTATTTCAGCTTTTAATCATCTGATAGAGCAGAAGTTATTTTTTCTTATCTGAACATTTTATTAACCTTATGGATTCTGGAGAAGTTATAAATTATAATTGCATGGATGTGCCAAAGTAGAAGGACTTGGCACAAGTTGGAAGTTACTTTTCTAAAATAAAATTAAAATTTCATGAAACATTTCCTGTATCTGTTAAAATGTCTGCAATTGTCTTATATGAGAAACACTAAATGTAATGTGTTTTTCACTAAAGGTACATAGTCTTCAAACATTTAACATTGTTTTAAATTGGATACACCTCTCTAAGACAAGCATACTAAAAATGAATAAATTTTAAGCCCAGAAAACTTTCACTTTTTTTTTTTGAGACAGGGTTTCTCTGTGTAGCTTGTTCTGAAGGTTGTGGGTTATTGTTAAGCTGTTTAACTTTCACTTTTTTATGTGTGCATATGTGTGCATGTGTGTGTGCATGTGTGTGTGTGTGTGTGTGTGTGTGTGTGTGTGTGTGTGTTTAGATGTATCTTTGCATGCATTGGTAGCATATTTGGTCGATAAGGTACTTGTAATGTTTTATTTAAAGGATCTGCTATCCTTATATCATGGAAAAAGCTCCCTTTAATACATGCATTTCTGTTTATCTGGATAGGAGTTCAGCTGGAGTGGTTTTGATGGAGGATAAGGCTTCACAGACACCAATCTCTTCTACTGTCTTTTCTTTTTGTATTTCTGAGTCTTTTGGGTTGTCCCTCAAACTCTCCTGTAGTCTTTATCTTTACAGAATTTTCAGCAATATTTCCCTGTTATGCTTGGTGCAAGTGTTATATCAGAGTGAGAACTCTGTTAGCCTGGGTTTACGTTCCCTCTCTCTTGACAGATCTGTTCCCCATTTTGTGACATCCCCAGATCCTCCATAAACCAGTCTCCCCTTAGAATGAAAACAGGTATCAACTGATGATGGGTCAATTTAGTTCTTGAAAGTCAGGGTTTGTAGAGGCATCTTCCATTACATTGATGCACTTAGCTACAGAGACTATTCTATGTTGTTTTGAAAATAGTTAAATTGCATTTGTGCATATTTAACTGGTTTACATCAGGTGCAGAATTTGCACATGGGCAACACCACTCTTGATTCATATCTAATTTCTTAATTTGGTCCATTGAATTATACTTTAATGATTAATATTTCCAGAAGTTATTTTAATATGTAGTCATGCTGCCTTGCTGACCTTTTATTTCATTTCTAAATTATTGTTTTTATCTCTATGAACATGTCAGTTTTACGTTATTCAGATATGTCATTTAAGTGAGAAGTCAATTTCTCTTATTTCCAATCTCTCCTGCTAATTGACAATCACTCTCAGATTCACTCACTCACTTACACAGGTTGCACTTTTAAGATTTGAACTAATCACTGGGCAAGGGTCCTAGTCTGAAAAGATGTGTCTTGTACCATGAGAGCATCTCCACAGGACATGTTCATGCTTGCCTCCTCAGGACATGTTCATGCTTGCCTCTACTGTAAAGCCAGAAGTTTTAATAGATTTAGAGTAATTTTCATCTTAATTTCTTGATAAGGTTTATGTCATGAAGTTTTGGTAATTATTATAATATAAAGAGAGTTTAATTTCATACACTTTTTTGACATTATCTCTGTGGAATATTATTTTTAATATTCAAATTTTATCACTTTGTAACAAAATGATAACTTTCTTCATTGCCACATAGATGGTATTATTTATATATGCATATACAGATAGACATATGGATGTGTAATTACCAATACATTTTATTAAGTTAAGGTTCTGGAAGTATTTTTAGAGTATGAGATTCATGAAAGTATATATTTTTCTGAACCTAGATGACTTACAGAACTTGTGAACACCATTGCCAACCACTTTCATTATCAGAATGCTATTCTAAAAGGGGCATTTGTTCCAATCATGTAGGAAACAAATGTGGAGATCCACGAAGTTAGAGCTTGGTGATGTGACTCTAATTAGTCGGTCCTCAACCACTCTCGTTACCCCATTCATTGCTTATCACAGACACCTAATAAAGGTCTTTCCCCAAATGCTTTGACTCCATTTTCCTGTTTATTTTACCTGACTCTTATCTGTGTGACCCTTCCATAGCACGACAAGTTAAGGAATAGCTCAACAGGCAGAGAAATAAACAATTAATAAATTGGATCTCAATGAACTGAAAACTTCTATAAGCTAAATGACACCGTCAACCAGAAAAAGTGACAGTCTAGAGAATGGGAAAATATTTTTACCAAATACACATCTGATAGAGAACTAATATCCAAAATATATAAAGAACTCAAGAAACAAAATATCAAAAAATCATATAATCCAATTAAAAATGGAGTATAAATCTAAATAGATAATTTCCAATAGAACAAATTAAAATGACTAAGAAATATTTGAAGAAGTGTTTAACTTCCTTTGTCATGGGAGAATGAAAATCAAAGCTTACCATTATCAGAATGGCTAAGATCAATGACACAAGTGACAGATCTTGTTGGTAAGAAAGGGAAATCTCCTCCACTGCTGGTGGGAGTGTAAACTTGTATAGCCACTGTAGTCAGAAGTTCTTCTGTGGCCACTCAGTTCCTGCAGCCTTGCAGTCCTACTGCAGCTCAGACCCAAACAGACACGTAGAGGCTTATATTAACTAAAACTGTATGGCCTATTGGCTCAGGATTCTCACTAGCTAAATCTTACATCTTAAATTAACCCATTTCTATAAATACATACTTTGCCAAGTGGCTTGTGGCTTACCAGTATCTTTACACCTTGCTTCTCCTAGCAGCAGCTCACAGCATCTGCCTTGCCTCTCCTTTCTCTTCCTGATAAACGGCTGCAGAGTCTGTGGGGCTGGGCAGGACTGGAGAAAACTTCAACTACAAGCCACTATGGAAATCAATAGGGCAGTTCCTTGGAAAGTTGTGAATTGATGAACCTCAAGACGCAGTTATACCACTCTTGGGCATGTACCCATAGGATACTTCATTCTACAAAAAGGACACCAAGTCAATTATGTTCATAGTGGCTTTATTCACCATTGCCACAAATAGGAAAAACCTGAATATCCATCAACAGAAAATGGATAAAGGAAATACAGTACCCAATGAAGTATTACTCAGCTGTTAAAAACAGTGACTTCATGAAATCTGCACGCAAATTGATGGATCTAGAAAAAAACCATTGTGCAGAATTTCACTTATGAGTGGTTACTAGTCATTAAGTAAATTATATACAAGCTACAATCTGTAGACCCAGAGATGTTAGGTAAAATGAAATGGTTTAGGGATGACACATGGATCTCTGTCAGAGAGGAAAATAGAATAGATTTTACAGGCAAACTGAGGTATGTGATGAAGGGAACAGAAGGATCAGGAGGAGATGGAGAAAGGAGATATGGCAGAGGGAGAGAATGATGGGTGAAACAGCTGAAAAAGAGGGGCATTTAGGGATGATATGAAAATATAGAGCAGAGGCTTCCTAAAATATATTAAAATGATCCTAATGAAGCCTCCTAATAATGGGGGATACAAAGTTTCAACTGGTTATCTCTTGTCACCAAACAAGCCTTACAGTAGTGGAACTGGATTGCATTCAGTTGAGTTGCAGGCCAAAGGGGGCCTCTGGAAATCTGCAAAGAACTCAGGTTGTTGCTAAGACAAAGAGTTGCACTTCCCAAACTGATAGCAGGACCTCATTGTCAAGGACAACACCCACATCACTCATTGAACAAGGAGAAGTTGAGCTGGTGCCTATAAGAAGCCTTCACTCAAGCTGCTGGTCTTTCTGGTGTGCTAAGGTACTCTACAGGGTACCAAAGGTAAAACATAAACACCAATCCAGCCACAAACCTTTGTCTACAATCTGTTCTGTCTGAAAAATATGCTAGGGCAATGGTGGCATGGAATCTGTGGGAGTAGCCAACCAATATCTGATTTGGTATAAGACCTTCTCTCTAAGAACACACCCATATCTGACACCGCTTGGGTAACCAAGAACCAGAGGGTAGATCGCCCAGAGACATAGGATAAAAGCAAATACAATTGCCCCCCTCCCCAAAGTATCAATAAAATGGCTTTTAACAAGATTCTGCCATACTTATAGATCAGTGTCTCATTCAGTCATCATCAGAGAAGCTTCTTCCAGCAGCAGATGTGAACAGATGCAGAAACCCACAGCTAGCTATTATGCAGAAAGCTGGTCTAAATGGGAAATTTCCATCAAATCCCTCCCCTCTATACACAGGGAATCCTGTGGAAGAGGCAGCAAAATAAGTGTAAGAGCCAGAGGAGGTAGAAGACACCAGGAGAACAAGGTCCTTTGAATCAACTAAACAAGGCATATATGAGAACATAGAAAAATGAAACAGCAAACACAGAGCCTGCATGGCTCCACATAGATACTACAGCTTTTACCTTAGTATTTTTATGGGACTCGATTGTTGGGCAGAGTTGGTCTCTGACTATTGTGCCAACTCTTTTCCTCCTTTTGGGTTGCTGTGCCCAACTTCAGTATGATACTTTTTGCTTCATCTTGTTATCTTTTATTTTGTCATGTTGTGTTCTTATCTCTAAGAAGCCTGATGTTTTCTAAAGAGAGACAGAACAGGAATGCATCTGGAAGGGAGGAGAGGTGGGGGAGGAAATGGGAACAGTTGAGGGAGAAAAGACTATTTTCAATAAAGAGGAAAGAAATAGAAAGAAACTTCTGGATAAGATTTAAGTGAGAAAAACATTGTTTAAATCACACAGTTTTATTTTCTCAAAATACCAGGAATTCCTGTATTTAATTCCTACTTTCACAATGAAATCCAAATTCTAAACATTCTAATGTTTCCTATTTCTGGAAGATAAGGAAATATTATTTATTTTCAGAAGTCTATATTGTATACTGAAGATTAAGATCTTATCTGCCCAATTGTTCATGTATTAATCAACTTAGTCCCCTGTGCTGAAGGCAATCATGCTTCTCTAAGAACTCCATCCAGGTCACATTCAGCCTCTTTCCATATGTTCTCAAAGCACTATATAGACAAATTACATGGATTTCTTTTAGAAGAACCACATTTAATTACATTTAAATTAATTTGAGTTATAATGAGTTTCATTTGGAAGTAGCACATTCTTAGTGTTCTTACCAATAACATGATATTGTGAAATGACACTGTAGAATCACTAATTAGAAGTGTTGATACAAATTATAAAGACTTATATAAGCAATTATGTATAATTTTGAAACACTTTCTCAGGATTTTATATATTTTAGAGAAATTTTACATTATCTTTTCTTTGTACTTCATTTGTTTTAAAGATACAGTTTTGTTTCATTCTTTTAGTTAATTTTTATTATTTTGAGAACTTTTTCCCAGTGATATTTAATTTATTTCGAGAAATTAAACACCTTTATTCTGCACAGAAAAGGCAACTAAGTTTAGAGAATTCAACAGACTGAGACCCCAAGTCTTACAAAAGGGTTTCTCTTCTTCATTTTTTCATATCAACCACGGATTCCCCTGTCCTCCCTCCTCCTACCCCCCCCCATCCTTCCCCCCCAACCCACCTCCCATTCCCACCTCCTCCAAGGCAAGGTCTCCCATGGGGAGTCAGCAGAGCCTGGTACACTCAGTTGAGGCAGGTCCAAGCCCCTCCTCCCTGCAAGGCTGAGCAAAGTGTCTCAGCATAGGTGCTAGGTTCCAAAAAGCCGGCTCATGCACTAAGGACACATGAGTACACTCTGTTTACCATTTCCTCCCTCATTCTTCCCCCTTTAACTCCTCTCATTTGCCTCTACTTCATCTCAAACTAGTAATCTTTTCGCTGCAACTATTATGGTCAAATGCACACACACACACACACACACACACACACACACACACACACAAACTTAGTCCATGTAACGTTGGTTCTCTATATATGTGTGTTTAGGTCTGACCACTTGGGATTGGATAACCTAGCAGGCCTTTTTAAGGCTACTACATTATTCCGATATGAGTGTAACATCCTTGTTATGTCCAAAAGGCACTAGAAGGCATGTGTTCTGGTCCTTACAACTTGTTCTATGACCAGTTGTGTAATACTTTCTTAACCTTAGATGTAAGAGCTACGTTTTCTCTGAAAAGAGCTCTCTTCTTTGGAAAATGTGATTGCCAACACTGGGTTGTCACATTTTTAGGATTTAGAACTAGCTAGGCGGCAAATCTCTGGGCATATCAGTGAGGTGACTTTTACAATGGGTTATCTGAGGTGGGGATTTGCCCCTACCCATCATTTGGTGTTTTTTGTTTTGTTTTATTTTGTTTTTAGATTGTCTACATATATTATATATTTTAGGTCTATTTGGTATGTATAATATATTATGTCTACTGTTTTAGGTTCCCATACTACCCCTCAAATGGCTCTTAATTTTGCTCTGCATGTATTCCTTCCCTTATCCCCTTTCCTCCACCTGCATCCCACTATATCTTCCCATTCCAGCCCTGCTCCATCCTTCCATAGCTGCCTATTGCATTTCCCTTTCCTAGGAAGATCTGTCTGTCTCCCCATACTTCCTTACCCTATACCTAACCTCTGTGGTTTTACAGATTACAGATTGCTTATCATTGACTTAATTAATGGCTAATATCCACATTTAAGCCAGTACATACCATGACACATAAAGTTATCTGTATGTATTTAGGGCTCTCCTTTAGGGTCTATGACATCAATTATTTAGTTATTAAAGGCAAATTATTTGTGGCATACCATTAGATTCTTCGATGATTCATTATATTATTGCATGTTGATATAAATCATCTCTATTTTCCAGTGTCTAGATGAGAAAATCTTCATATCTTTCCAAGAAAATGCATGTATTTACTAACTTATTTAATAGAACCAAACATTTTGATCAACCTCTCATTATTGTAAAATGATTAAAATAATTGTGTAGGTAACTCTTATGCTCTATATTGCTTGAACTTAGCTGGAGTCTTATCTTTCCCTTATTTTATCTATCATTTTAGAAATATATTTACTCTAGAATGCTTTGTGATTTTTCTTTTTCTTTTTCTTAATACATTATAAATATCTGGCAGCCTCAAACTTACTGATAATATAAACTACATTTTAAGTACTGGTCAATTTCTTTTGAGACAAATTTCACTCTATTGTTACTCACCTGCTCACACTGTCTCTTCAATTACAAATCTTTCCCAATCCGGGGTTTTGCATTTGTGCTTATTAATGACAGTTTGTAATGATGGTTTATTGATTACTGACACATTATCTTGTAAAGTCATAATGATTTTCTTTTTTTTTTTTTTTTTTTTTTGGTTTTTCGAGACAGAGTTTCTCTGTGTAGCTTTGCGCCTTTCCTGGAACTCGCTTTGGAGACCAGGCTGGCCTCGAACTCACAGAGATCCGCCTGGCTCTGCCTCCCGAGTGCTGGGATTAAAGGCGTGCGCCACCACCGCCCGGCCCATAATGATTTTCTTATACATAAAGTTGCATTTAATCTGCCACCATACTTTTTTTGTCCTCAAAGTTTTAAAATGTAGAAAGTATATGTATGTGTGTGTGTGTGTTTGTGTGTATTTCCTTATGGGACTCTAAATATATAAGCTTTAATTTTACAATTAAGTTTTTAAATATTTTGAAATTTCCACAGTATTATATGTAATCCCAAATTTGTTGGAGAGTAACAAGTGAAATCCATAATAAGAAACTGAATGTTAGCACTTCCCAAATGTAATATCATCCAAATATAAGTATACATTTAGAAATGATGTTTTAATACTACATATATTATATGTATATTCTTATCTGTAGCAAAGTGCACTTAGAGTATCTTGATTCAGTAGACATGAGATCTTAGTCCACAAATTTCCTGTAATGTTCATTTTTATCAATAGAAAGGCTATCCTTTGAGAAGTAAACACTGCATGCTTTCCCTATTCCAATTCTATTCTATTTTGTGACAGGTCTACATTTTTAAAAGTTGATTAAATTGACCATAAAATGATAATTGTACAACCATACTTATTTTTCTACTATCTTCTTATTAGTCAACATAGTTTCCAAATATTTTAAATACAAAAAATTCCTATGTAATTCAGAGATAATGTACATTTTTAGGTTTTTTGTTTTGTTAGGGTTAGCTTTTTACTAATTTCCATGAAATAGTTTAAGCTGTTTGTAACTCAGTTCTTCTATTAGAAAAATCTCAACAACCTGTTGCATTTTGGCTCAAGTTATTGGCCTAACTCATGGCGTTTGAATATTATGCCATACCAATATGAATTGATAGTTGTTGTCATGTTACTAGTAGAAAATGTATTGGGTAGAATTTTTGGATGATACTATTTTACTGCTTTTTATCCACTTATTAAAACAACTCTGTGTAGCTGGAGAGTTTCTCTCCAGCTCCTGCCAAGCCCTGCCATTCCTGGAGCCCACTTATAAAATAAACACACAGACTCTTACATTATTTAAACTGTTTGGCCTAATGGCTCAGGCTTCTAGCTATCTAGTTCTTACATCTTAAATTAACCCATTTTTATTAATCTATAAGTTGCCATGTGGCTCATGGCTTACCGGTATCTTAACATCTGCTTCTCATTGTGGGGGCTGGCAGCGTCCCTCTCTCCTAGCTTTTCACTCCCAGAATTCTCTTCTCTCCTTGTCCTGCCTATACTTCCTGCCTGGCTGCTGGCCAATCAGTGTTTTATTAACCAATCAGAGCAACATATTTAACATACAGAACATCTCACAGCACTTCCCCTTTTCTTTTTTTTTTTTAAAGGAAGGTTTTAACTTTCACATAGTAAAATTACAGATAACAAAACAATTATCAAGCAAGAATTACAGTTACAATAACTAGTCTATTTATAATAACTAATCTACTATATTTGGCAAAATTAAAAAAGATACCCTATCTATCTTATATTTGTGAGTTTAAGGTTTCATATCTAACTTATCTTTTATCATAACTAAAGAAAAATATAACTAGTCTTCAACTACATCAAAGACCTCAGAAGGATATAATATTACCTGAGAAATGGGAGAAGGATGCAAGCAACTTTCGGGAGTCTTGCAGGGTAGACAGAGACAGCTGGCAGCCTGGACAGTCACTCAAAGTTCTCTTATAAATTTGGGGCATCTATCTTCAGCCCACAGGGCTCTCAGTCTTTTTTTTTTCTGTGTCCTGTAGAATGCTTGGCAGTTTCCTCTGTGAAGCAGGAACCTAAAGGACCATTTTGTCAAGCAAAGTTCAATGGTCACCTTCCCATGGGTCCTGCATGTCCAGTCAATCAAGCAGTCTAGGCAAGAACGGTTTCTTGCCCAAATGGCTATTTTTGTCAAGGTGAAGATAAACTCCATATGGAATATCTTCAATGCCCATCCTCCTCTCTGAAGTAAATCGGTGCTGTCAGGAGCAGACATGTCTCACTGTCCAGAAAGTCTAAATTTTTAAAAATGCCTTAAATGCCATATTCTGTAGGTCTTTGAAGTGTTTGAAGATTACCTGTCTATCTGAAATATATCTATGTATACCTAGAAAACTTAACTAACATGGTACAAGTTTGACTATACTAGCAGTTATAGTTACATTTTAGTATATATATATATATATATATATATATATATATATATATATAATATCTTAGATAGAACATATTAAATATTAGATTAAGGTTCTTTAGAATAGGACACCTTTTGGAATGGTCTTGTAACATGCCGTTTACCCATGCTCTAGGCTTCTCTGGATTTTAGTATGTGTTTCTTGCTTGATATTGTTTGTATTGATTGTAGTTCCATCTTATCTAGGTCATTATCCCTCATTACTCCTGGACAATATTTGATAACCATTCCTTTGTATATAGTCTTGTATTAGGTTAGAAGCTTCTTATTTAGACAAAGCCATTCCAGATTTGACATGGAAGTTCCAACCCCCATTGAGGCTTCGGTAATGGTCACGCCTACAAGGCGGGGCTGAGAGAGGATGCTAAAGACCCAAGATCTGGATGCGCAGGCTCTCTTGGTTCCTGGACCCAGGACACTGAAGGTAGACCAAGTAGAGTTCTCCAGAGAACACTGCCGGACTGAGCTACACCTTTCCCAGACCCTGCAACCTATCCCTTCACTTGTAAGTTACCCCACAAAATAAACCTCCCTTTTAACTACGTGGAGTGGACTTAATAATTTCACCAACAACTCTGTGCTGTCAATAGGTTGTGAATAAGTTTTGGGAATTAAGTAAGGGTGTAATTTGAACTTATGTGTCTCCCACAAACTTGTATTTTGTAACTCTAATTCCACAGGTGACAGTTTTAAGAGGTAAGAAATTGAGGGGTGATTAGTTCACACTGATGAACGTCTCCTGATTTTTATTTGATCCTTTCTTTTACAAAAGAGGTATCATTATGCAGTCTAGTCCCTTTTACTGTGTGTAAAGAAACAGTATTTTACTGTGTGTAAAGACAAAACTATTGACATTTATCCATGAATGTCCCATACATTTGACAGTCTGTCATAAATTTATTATCCATAAATTGCCTAATTAATGTTATTTTATTCAAGCAGGTACATTAAAAAGTTATTCATTTGAATGTTATTCAGTTGACGTATGTGGTGGTTTAATAGAAATGGCCCCTATAGACTCCTGTGTTTGAATGTTTCGTCCATAGGGAGTAGCATTATTAGGAGGTGTGGCTTTCTTGGGGTAGTTATGGCCCTGTTGGAGGAAGTGTGTCACCACTATGGGGGTGGCTCTGAGGTCTCAATTGCTCAAGCCATGTGATGTGTGACAGTTATTTCTGCTGCCTGCCTATTGGATACGGATGTAGAACTCTCAACTACCTCTTTAGCACTATGCATGTTACTATGCTTGCTGCCGTGATGATAGTGGACTAAATTTCTGAACTGTAAACCAGCCCCCAATTCAGTGTGTTCCTTTATAAAAATTGCTGAGGTCATGGTATCTCTTCATAGCAACAGAAGCTCTAACTCAAACAACTTACATTTTACATAATATTCTGTAAAAATATAGGCGATAGTGATGAGTAAAATGGACATACTCTCTGTAAGGGCCTATAATGAAATGGGGGATTTTTCACCCTTCTTTTTTTATTTTATTTGAAAAATGCAAAACAAAACTATGTAAAACATTGTGATATCCTTGCTGTTTATTAGGTTGTTCAAAAGTCTAACAGCAGAAAAAAAGGCATGACATATAAACATATAATTGATACAATTGTAGCATTTCTAAACAACTAATTTTGTGATGGATAAATAGCTAAGGTTGTGTCTTTTGATTTCTTTGCAGTTCTATAGCTGGATGAATGTTTATATTCTCTGTTTTGTCAAAATCCATGAGATAACCAAAGTTATCACAGCCCTGAATGTGATAAAGTGTTGGATCATAACAAGAAAATAACTCTACCAATGGAAAATAATACTAGTGTTAATGGAGGTATATTAAAATTAAATGCTACATTAGATAATAATTTTCAAACTATAGTACAAAACCATCTTCAAAGAGTTGTCTTGGGGCTCTACATATACAAAAGAACACGGATGTATTATAGAACCAGCAGCACCCACCACAGTGACCTATTAATTCCAAGGACTTCATAGAATTTCATGATAATAAATTTCAGATCCTTCAGGGTAGAATATAAACAGGAACAGAAAGTGATTTTCAAAAGACCAGAGTGGTGTTTTGTTTTTGTTTTTGTTTTTCTTTTTACTTCACCCAAGGGAATATGAATAAGTCAAGAAGAATTCTTTCATATCCCATTGAAGATATTTGCTGAAAAAAAGGCTGTTGCTTTGGTTTTTATTTTCTTTTTAACTCAGTGGTTTAGTCAGATGTGATGGTTACTTGTGTTTTGTGCTACTGGGTTTAAAATGAAACATGCTTCTGGTACTTGAACTCTTCTATGAGAAGTCAAATGCTTTTGTCTAGCTGCAATTCCTCCCTTGAATGTGAGTAATTGAGTTCCCAAAGATAGATCTGAAATATGAGAATGCACCTGATTTCTGTGTAAATTGAAGCTTTTATTCCCCCTTTACCTGTCACTATGTTCTTTTAGTAAGGGAAATAAATGACAGAGTATTTTCTTTTTTTGAATCCTAGGCTAATACTGGAGATATATTTGTTATGCGAAGTTTTAAAACTTTTCTTAAAGGCATAGCATTCATACTTTAGATCCACACATTTAAAAGAGTTTGCATTGACACACACAATCTTTTCCTTGGGGTAAATAGCTTTTATCCTTGACCTAGCAGCAAGATTCCAAATTAATTGTTTTTCATAAGGGCTGTTAATCATAATGGTGACGATTCCACACAATGAAGCCCTAAGTAATTGAATATTGCCTCTCACTTTAAGTGTAATTTAAATCACCCAGCATGTTTAAATGCTGTGGACGGAAGAGATTTTAAGTGGTTGGAGATGATCCATAAGCTAATTGCCAAGCAGTGGTGGCATTTTCATTTATTATAGACCGCTCAACCATTAATTGTGTGTGGTGATACAGTTCACTGGAGTTTCTCATTGAACACATTGCAAAGGTTAACAGGAGCCAAGTTGAAAGAGGGTAAATATAAGGAAGAAGCATGGCTCCTGTGTGCTAGCATACATATAAACAAAACTAGTGTTTTTAGCTGTAGACACAAGGACATTTTAATGATAAAAATAAAACAATTATCTTTTTATGGATGAATTCAGTGTATACAAATGATTTAAGAGTAAATTATGATTAATATTGATAAGGCTATATATTAATATTGCTATGAGAATAAAGCTATTACACTTGCTTTATTTTTCATCTGTGGTGATATGACCATTTTAAGAAAATTACCACTTTTGGATAAACATATATATTTAATACTCAGACGTTTAGAACAAATACATCAATCCATTCTCAGATAAACAAAAGTTATATATTTTCTGAAGTATTTTGACATTCCTTCTGTTACCTTCTTTATGTTCTGTGGTATATATTTATTATACATCCTCATTTTTAGAGTTTGAGTGAGACCAGTCCTAATGCCGTTTTCTTCCTTGCAATTGACAAGCTTTCCTTGAGTGTAATAATATATGACCATCACCTCTTAGGATCTGGCATAAAATAAATTATGAAGAATTTCCTAATCATAAGAGCACCTCAGGGAACCTTTACTTAGCCATAATTGTACTAATGAAAAAAATTTAAATTATGATTAGTTCTTATAGGAAAAGAATACATGCACTCACACACCTCAAGTCAACATGAAAAATTTTTCAAATGTATTAGTTCTGCTATTGAAATAGTCACAGAAACTTTTTGTCACCTGCTTCATGTGGCCACTGGTGAGATTTGTTTATTTGTGTCTACTTACTGCCAGTCATTCTCTGTTCATATTTGATCATATTCCATTAGGTTCAGATCTGCTTGTCAGACTTTTTTATTTACTTTTTCTATTAATGGTAAATAGTGTCAACTTCACTCATCATGAAAATTGTTTTTTTTTATGCTGTAGTTTATTTTAAAATTCTACTGTCCTTTTTTTCATATGTGTTTGTCTTTCATAATTACCTTTTTACTTAGTAAAAAACTTAGTTTTTATTTTAAAGTGTTCTTCAGAAGAATCAGATCTAGCCTAAAGTATAAAAAAAAAAGTTGAATCTCTGTGTTTTTTTTTTAAAGGGATTTAAATCATTAACTTTTGTTATAATCTTTCATGTCCATGTTCCTCTGCTACATGAGGCCATGGCAAGCAAGCACAACATGCAAATGAGAAACAAGTTTCTTACCAGGCACTGAATCAGTTAAGCATGTTGATATTAAATTTCCCAGAGTCCAGAACAAGGAACAATAGATTTAAGGTACAGTCAACAGTACCTTAATGGAGCAGCAGCCTGGATTAGCCTAATTTTGAGTACATTTTTATGTTTTTTTTTTTTTTAATCACATACAACCTATCTACAATATTGCAATGCTTATACCATGACCTAGTAAATATAATCACATATATTTTATTATACAATTTTAAGTATTTTCTTGTTTACATTGTTCATGTTTGCATATTGAAAAAGTAATTATCGTTTATCTTTTTTCTTGAGGCAAATTTTCTTTAGTAGCCCTGACTGCCTTAGAACTCTCTTTGTAATTGCTTCTCGGCCTTTTGGCTAAGATCAAGTGTAGAACTCTCTTTGTAGACCAGGCTGGCTTTATACTCAGAGATCTGCCTATTTTTCTAGAGAGCTGGGATTAAAGGTGGCACCACCCTGCCTGGCTTCTGTTTGTATCTTTCTCACCCTCCACAGTATTTTACAATATTTTCTTGAGTTCCTACCTTTTATGCGCTTTAATGTATCCATTTTTCCTCATACCTTTACCTCTTGGTTTACTGAATTTTCTGATGCAAAATTATTATCTTTGACATTTAGAACCACGATCGTCTTTTCTATTCAGGATATTACTGAGAATATTTCTTATCCAATACTTATTGATTTATTATTCTTACTCTTTGCAAAGTTGTGAAATTCCATCACTATGTTTGAAAATTTATAACGGTATAACATTTGTTTTAGCTGTGAATTCTTTCTTACTATGAGGTTGGACATGCTTTTCTCAAATTCAGCTGTTATCAACAAGTCACATCTATTATTACTGTTACCTCCTGGTTTAAATTCCATCCTATAAATTTAAAGGAGTATGTACATTTAAGTCACATAAATTTTTTATCCATGCCTTATACTTAATGCTTTTAATACATAAACTTATAATTTGTTATATTTATTAATTAAATATATTAATTTTGCTCTTTGGTTCTACATAGGTTATTACAAATGTCATATTTTTATATGCAATTACTTTTAAAACATTTAAATCATTCTGGCTCATAAATTTCATATTACTTCTGCAAAATCTTTTGCATTTCATAGTCAAGGGAGAGTGAAATCATGTTTTACTCTACTTTATTAGAGAAAGGGCTAATATACGAGTTTATGGGTTTTTGTTTTGTTTTCCTTTTGTTTTTGATTTTTAATTGAAAAGCTGAGGATAATACTCACTGATCTTGTGGGTAATAATAAAAGAAGGTTACTGGAACAGAATTTTCTTACATGTTTCTGGTCATAATAAAAAAATTCAATTATGGTTACTTAGCTACAAATGGAAATGTTTCACCATTCTGGAGATTGGAACGTTCAACATCAAGGTGCCAGTAGATTCAACATTTAGGGAGTTCTCAAATTCTGAAAATTTAATTAGTGCCTGTGGTAATGGTTTATAAGTAGTGATTTCTTCCTGTGTCTGAACATGGTGAAAATGGTCCAAGATGATAAGGAATTCCTTCTATAAAAACAAGAGTTTCTGTTCCTAAGACTCATTTTCTCATCATGTACTTATCTCCAGAATTCCTTGTATTTGATATATTTTATATATCACTTTAGAAATTAAGATTTCAACATGGAGAATTTTCTATGAAACATGGAAATTTCCATTGTACACTCCTAACAAAGTCACTGGCAAATGCCCATTGTGGCAGAGTAATCACAGTGGCGGGATTTTGAAGTAGATAATCTCAGAGAGCAATGCACATATGCTAGTGTTCAGTTCACTTTCCCCATCCATACAGTGCAGGATCCTATGTCTAGAGAATAGTGCCGGTCATGGTAGGCAGGACTTTCCACTCAATTATTGTACTGAAGATAATCCCCAAAGGCATGCCCCAGATCTTTCTCCCAGATGCTACTAGGTTTGTCAAACTGACAATTAGCACTCAGCATCACAGTCATTTGTAAATCTTTGAAACTAATAATATGTAGCTTTTAGCCATGCCCTCCTCACTGTCATTCCCTATGACCTGAAGGATGCCCTTGTTGAAGTCTTTCTACAACAGAGTCTAAATCTAAGAAGCATTTCTTCTAAATCTACACAAAGCATCAATTTGAACAAGTCTGTCCAAGGAATAGATAAGCAAAATCCTTTGCTGTCTTAAACATTTGAAATAAGATTTTTATTTTTATTTAAATGCTTTAAGTAGTTTAATTTTCATAATTCTTTCAAGTGCTTACTCCCACCTAAATATCATATTTCTGTATTCACTGCAAAATGTAAAAGATAAATTTTACATTATTTTCAAACTATTCCCTAATACCTGTATCAACTACTAGAGTCTATACTCAGAAACTTAGTTTCATTTCTGAAAAATGTTATGACTTTTTCTATACTATTATTGTAAATAAAAGATCACGTGCTATATTGCCTACTCAGACAATTTTTTTTCTAATTATTTGCTACATTATCAATAAACCCCCTTTTGTTACTATTTACTTAGCCTCAGTGAAAGTCTAAATACTTTAGCAATCATTTCCTAAAGGATGAATTCCTTATGATAAATACTTTAATTTTATATATATATAATATATAAGTGTGTGTTTATAATTTTTATATATAAAGTAGTACATTTTATCATATTCATTCCATTCCACCAATTCTTTTCCTCTCCAATCGTGTCTCTTTCCTAAGTATCCAACTTCATGTTATCTCTCTCTTTTTAAGCAAAAAATTCTAGCTGTCTAGAATGGAGGTTCATTTGAGGGGCAGTATGGAAAACTAGTGCAGTAGAAACTTTCTAAAATGTATGGTGATCCTAATGAATCCTCAAATAATGAGGGAGTCAGGGTCCCATCCTGCCATCTATTTCACCGAAGGAGACTTCTAGTACCAGTACTCGTTTATATCCAATTGAGTTGTTGGCCAAAGAAGTTCCATGGAAGTTCCCCAACCAACCCCTGGTGTTTGCAAGACAAAAGTTTATTCCTCAGCTACTGACATTGAGGTCCCACTAAGGAAGACAATGTTCATGCAACTCACTAAACACGGAGAGGTCAAGCTTGTACCTAGATGGAATGGTCTCCCCTATGTTCTATTATCCGGAGTAGAAGGCAGACCTCTACAGGCTACCAAATGAGACACATAAACACCAACCCAGCCACAAAAACTTTGATCTACAATATTGTCCAGTCTGCAAAATATGCTATGGCATCAGTGGCACAAACATATGGGAGTAACCAAAACAATGTCTGACTTGGCTTAAGGCCTACTCATTGAGATGAAATCCATACTCAAAACAAGAGACTAGATAGCCCAGAGGCATAGGGTAAAACCAAATAATACTGGTTTAAAAAACAAAACAAAGCAAATGAATAAAATAAGTAGTGATAAAATGACTCTTAATAATATTCTGCTATATTAATAGATAAATGACTTATTCAGCCACCATTGTGGCATCTTTCTCCTGCAGCAGATGGGGAAAAATACAAAGCCACATAATCAAACAAAACACACACACACACACACACACACACACACACACACACATGCACATGCACAAAAAGAGAGAGAGATAGAAAGAGGGAGGGAAGGAGAGAGAGACATGTACAGAGACAGAAACACAATGAAACATACAACTCTAAATGTGATGTCTCCATCAAATGCCTGAGATCATGGTTCAGTGAAACTCATGGAATAGGAGGCAGAAAGAGTGTACGAACTGGAAGGGAGGGAAGACACCAGCAGAACAAGGCCCTCTAAGTCAACTGAGAAAAGCTCATATGAACTCAGAGTATGAAACAGAAAGCACCAGAGATACATGATATGGACCAGGTCCTCTGTGTATTTTGTGAATAAATGGGTCTCTGATTTTCATGCCTTCTCCTGGGGCTCTTTTTCTCCCATAGGTTTGCTTTGTTCAACATTGAAGTTATGGTTGTTGTTTGATCTTACTTTCTTTTATTTTGCAATATTTTGTTGGTATCTTTTAGAAGCCTCTTCTTTTGTAAAGAAACACAGAGAGTGTATGGATCCTCATGGGAAATGAGGTGGGAGGAACTGGGAAGAGTAGAGAGAGGGGAAACTGTAATCAGAATCTATTTTATGAGAAAGGAATCTATTTTCAAAAAACGGGGGGAAGGATTAAAAGAAAAAAAAAGCCACTGTAAAACTTGGAGTCTAATTTGTGTTGCTCAGTGGGCAGACATGGGTCTGCCCTTCTGCCCTGCCAAGTGGTTTTTATAGTACCTTCCAGCACCATGAACATAAGCCATCAGGCAGGAATGGAGGTTCTAGTGAGGCACCAGCTGGATTTTTCCTTGTATGATAGCATAAGTAAGTGATAGGTCCCTAACATCAGGTCGTAGAGGGTAACCAATAGCTTTGGCAATAGACTGATTTTGGAGAACAGGAATCTATGGAACATGTATAGCCACAACTCAATACCACAGAACACTTCTAAACACTGGAGGCTTTCCTTGGTACATATAGCTTCTAGTCTTCTCATTTATATTGTGACTGCATTTAAGTTCCATTCATATATGTATGTATTTAGGAAGCTTCTACATTAGGGGTTCCCATGTGACATTTCAATAATTCTTAATGTTAATTGTCTCTGTTCATATTCCCTCCTTTACCCTACTCGCCAACATACAACAAGGCAAAACATATATGAACTTCCAGAGATTGTGACAGCACCGCAAAATGTGTACAATTTGCAAAACAGAAAAATATCCAAGTATTGAGAAGTGTAAGTAGACAAAAAAATCTTTAATCAAGAAGCTATTGGTTATTTGATGCCTGCTGGGAAAGGGAAAGTCAGGTTTACCAATAGAGTGACACTGGATGTGTCAGCCACAATCCAATCCACACTCTATTCAGGCCAATGCAAAAGGGAATCTATGCTTTTTGTTTTATTTTGCTTGGTTTTGCTATTTTTTAATCTAATTAGTTTGCTTTGACTTTTTTTTTCCTGAGGTAGAGAAAGACCTGAAAATGGAGGGAGGTAGAGTGGCTCTTGTAAGAGCAAGGAGGAAGAAATATTATTATAATTTTATATGAAAGATATTAAATAAAATCTCTTCTTAATTAATTTTATGTCCCTACCACAGTTCACCTCCCTCCTCTCCTCTCAGCCCTGCCCCCATCTACTCTCTGTCTCCCCCACATTCACTCCTTCTCTGTCTCCACCCATAAAAGGGCCAGCCTCCCTTGAATTTATGGACAAAACATGTCATATCAAGCTGCAGCAAGATCAAGTAACTTGTCAAGTACCAAGCTTGGTCAAGGCAACCTAATATGAGGAATACACTCCCAAAAGTCAGCAAAAGGGTCAGAGACAACCTCTGTTCCCCTTGCTAACAGCCCCACAAGAAGACCAAGCCATACAACTGTCACATCTATGTAGAGGGCCAAGGTCAGTCCTATGCAGGTTCCCAGGTTGTCCTCCCAGTCTTCCATGAATCCAGGCTTAAGAATGCAAAAAAAAAGTAATAAATGAAAGAGATAATGAAGAGTAAGGAAGAACTTTATGAAAGTTATGATAATGAGATGGCCTAAGAGAATTAGAAGAAATAATATGGATTTGTAAAGCCCATTTGACAGTGAGAAAATTTGCAGAGGACATATCAAAAAAGGCAAACTTGTATGAAGTTGAAGAATAAAAGCATTTTGTGATCTTCAGGTACAGACCTGGGATGATGCTGAGACAATTTAGACTGGGAATCTAATGTTCTGAAGGAGGATAGCAAAGGCTTTGCTTTTTAAAATACTTCAAACTAGAGAAGACTAACAGTCATCCATTACTTTCTAAGTAATTTTTCAGGGGCATGAAGTGAACTTGGTGGCCACAATAAGTCTGTTGTGCTAGCAAACACTGTGGCTCTTTGAACTTACGTGATATTGTGTCTGCCATAAATGTGTATATAAACAAAATTAATTTTTGCCACTATCACCTTTGAGTTTTCACATTCAACAGTAGCAGACACTCTATCATGAAGAAGAAATTCTGACACTTATTACACACTGCTCACATTAATTGCCAGTTTCATGTTTGTATTTGCTTGTTGTTCTAATGCATTCTCCCTTAACCTTTGGCTAATCTTTGATCATCGTTTTCAATATAATATAAATCCTGAATAACAATAGCACTTGAAATATGAACTCTTGTCTTTAGCGATAATTTCATCTGTGAAATAGTACAGATGAAATATGCAAGGGGCAAGTGTGGGGGTACATAAGGACAAGTCAGAACATTCAATTGCCAGCCAGTGGCTTTTTCAATAACTCCCATCCACAACGCACATTAGACATTGCTCTGAGGTTATTAAAAAACTAGTACGTTTTTGAGTGACAGAACTTCTTGGAAGTCTAATGTTTCTAAGAAAATGATAATGATGTGATACCATCTTTTAGATAGGTTATACATGCTTCAGTAACTTATACATCCTGACTTGAAATTATGTGAGATAAAATATTTCCATCATATACCTAAACAAAATGTATGACATTTTATATACATGTGGAGGAAACAACAAATTTAATACAAGATATCAGTCAATAGATCTAATATTTTCATTTCAAAGAAGTATGTGAATAAGTAATAGAAGACCCAATCCCAGTTATTTGTTCATATCAGCTCTCACTCATCCAGAGGAATAATACACACACACACGCACACACACACACACACAATTATCACACAATTATGTATACATATAAATAGTTTAATATTATATATATATATATGAGCAAAGTTTCCAAGGTTGCAATATCAACATTGCTACATAGCACCTCAATAAGATAACTACAGGATTAAGTACTCAAAATTATTTATAGTGAAAAACAAAAGCAATTCATACTATTATGCAGATTTTCTAGGAGATACGTGAAAATATATATGTTCCCCTCCAATAAAGAGGGCAGTACCAACCAAAGCAATTATTCTCTTCCAGTCATTACTTAGAGCACTACAGGTAGTAACTAAAGCCCAGGCAGAGGCCAACCATTACAGGTTATCACATGAATTGTTTTCAAGCCAATTCACAATGCTTAATTTTTGGAAGAACTTTGTGGGTAATGCACTTAAAGTTAATTTTTTTGTAACTTGCTACCAATTAGAATAAACACTGAAAAAATATGAACTATATTTAAAAGCACTTATTCTGATGCTGGAGATTTAGGTCGAGGCCCTGAGATATGATTAGGATAAATTTGGATTATTAAAGTGAAATCTGATGTTTGAATCCTACTGATTATGCAACATAAAGAGCAGAGAAGAAACGCATACGCACACCTCCTCACCTATATACATGGAATGCCCTGTATTTCCATGACTCAAACTCTAAGAGTGACATCATCAAATCTGTAACACAAATTGCTAAATGGTCTTATTAATAAAAAACATGGAGCCATATATTGGGGTTAAAAACTGAGAGATCAGAAAAGCAGAAGAAGCCAGCCATGTTCTTACCATTTGGAAATCCTCAGCCAAAGAGACCTACTTCCTGTATACCCACGCCTATATGCCTTTCTGTTCTGCATCTCACTTCCTCTCTTTGTCCAGCTACTTCATTTCCTGTCTGTCTGTACAGACCTCCAGACCTCTGTGGTTAGTGCTGGGATTAAAGGCGTGTGTCACCATGCTTGGCTCTGTTCCTCAGTGTGGCCTTGAACTCAGAGATCTGGATGGATTTCTGCTTCCCAAATGCTAGGATTAAAGGTGTGTGTTACCATTGACTGACTTCCATGTTTACTATAGTGGCTGACTTTTTCCTCTGATCCTCAGATAAGTTTTATTAGGGTGCACAACGTATTGGAGGACACAATATATCACCACACAAACTCTCTTCCCTCTTCTGTAATCTCCAGAAGTATAAGCCCAAATGATTCTGTCTTCATTGTAATTCACATAGTCAGTAATGTTTTGTCTGAGAAACAGAGCTCAGGTAAGTATAATTCACGCATTTTTTCATAATGCAATTCTGTAGACAAATAAAAATAATAATTTAATAATAACAAATGAAGGCAGGAAAAAACAATAAAACCTGAATTTGGATATCCAAATACATGCTAAACGTTATTTCATAGAAACCAAATTCTACTAAACATCAGTAAAATAGAGTTCCATGAAAAAAAATTATAATGAATTTATCTAGTTGCATAAGAAAATAACATGCATACCCTAATATATTCACAAGTTCTTATTCATGGAGCTCAGTCAATACCTTGATCTGAGCTACATTAGAATATTTAGAACAGTAGATTTCAGATGGCTCATGCAGAGCTCACTACATTTACAAATAAGTTTATGGCCCTACTTTAGTTTAAAGGCAGTGCAGATGTTGCCTGTCCAACCCCCACCCTGTGGTACAGAGTGATGGATATCTCATTCCAACAATTGTAAAAATTTCACCTATAACCTTATGAAGTATATTGGGGATGGATGACAACATGGATGTAATGAAACCATATCAATAAAACATATGACCATATATAGCTTACTAGATAGCCAAAGGGTTGAACACCTTCACCCAGACTGCATAGGAGAATGCCTAGCACTGTGATGAAGATGCCACCAACCTGCAATCTTCTAATGAGCCATCAGCATCCGCAGAACTACCCAAAAGCTGAGAATTCCAAGTTCTACATCTTTTGTTGTGAATCACCACAATCTGCCTTAGAAGTTTCCCTTTTGAGGATGTGCAATTTAAATACTCTTCTATTAGTAATAGTGTCTTTGATGAAGAAAACATAAAATAATGACATATTTTCTCATATTGGAACTAACTTTATAGTAATGAAATTTTTAGTACTATTATTTTGTTTCCATTTTCATAAGTTTCAAACTTTCAAATGAGGTTTTATAAAGTATTACTAAATAACAGTACACACAATAGTTGCAGAGAAAAAAATACTACATTCTGTGCTTTTCTTTTAATTACTAAGTACCTTGTGATTTAGCCACAGGTTTATTTTGTGCAGTGATGTAAGTGGACAGCTTTTAAAAACAATCTGTTCTCTTCTAGATGGAGAAGCCTTAAAATTTAAGCCATATCTGAGAAAATTGCACCTATTTCCTCATGCTGCGTTAGTACTTTATAAAGTCACAAGTATTCCGCAAATGGAAGTTAGCATTTATAAATGACTTCTTGAGGTTAACAATTATAAACTACCCTTTAAGAAAAGGGACTTAAGAAGTGAATTTATTTCTCAATTTTGAAGTTCAAAAATCTAGTCCCTCAGCTAAGGTGTACTTAATGTTTTTTATTCTCATAAGATACACATAAAAATATATGACATTTAAATATTTGCAAGAATGAAGTTCAGTATTGCACTGAAGTCTAGTCTCAATATTGCAGCATCATTATTTCAAACATCACCATCGTGCTTTTTGAAGAATTCTTATTTTAATTTCAAAAATGAAATCATTCTAAATAATGTCTCCATTCCCAGCTCTCAGCACAGTCGCTTGTATAAATCCTCATAAATGTGAAATGAATATTTTAGCCGGAAGGGTTCTCTGGTCCTGCCTGGTTCCATGATCCCACCCAGCCCCACGGTCCTGCAGCCACTTATAAAATAATCATTCAGAACCTTAATATTATTTACAAACTCTATAGCCTATGGCAGTCTTCTTGCTAGCTAGCTCTTATAGTTTAACACAACCTATAACTATTAATCTATATATCACCATGTGTTCCGTGGCTTTACCTGCATCCAATTACATGTTGTTCCTAAGATGACAGTCTAGCTTCTCTCCAACTCCACCTTTTTCTTTCTTGTCTCTCTCCTTGTATTTCTCACCTGCCTCTAAGCTGCCTTGCCATAGGCCAAAGCAGCTTTTTTTTATTGACCAATGGGAACAACATATAATCATAGCATACAGAAAAACATCCCATATGCAAATTAGGATAGAAAGTGAATGAGATACAATCCTTTGGATTCACAAAGATAAGATAGATAATGTAATAATTACTCTGAATTTGTCAAATGCAAATGGACTAGACATTGTTGATGTATTTATTGCCTCTTTATATTGTATATACTTATTGTACTTATTATATATAGTTTTTCTTATGATAGTTATAATCTTCTTTTATTATTTTAGACAAAAAAGGGGAATGTGGTGATATATTGTGTACTCCAATAAAGCTTACCTGGGGATCAGAGGACAGAGCTAGCCATTAGATTAGACATAGAGGTCTAGCAGTGGTGGCACACAGCTTCAATCCTATCATTCAGGAAGCAGAGAGCCGTCTGGATCTCTATGAGTTTAAGGCCACACTGGGCTACATGACAGAAACAGAACCAGGCAGTGGTAACACACATCTTTAATCCCAGGAAATAATATGGCAGGACACAGAAAGGTATATAAGGCATGAGGAAACAGGAACTCAGTCTCTTGAGGCTGAGGATTTCATAGAGGTAAACTGGAGGTTGGCTGTTCTGCTTCTCTGATCTTTCAGCTTTCACCCCAACATCTGGGTTTTCTATGAAAAAGACCATTTAGCAATTTGTGTTACAGAATTTTTACAAACATGCTAAGATAATGGAATTAGGATAGTTATTTTTTATTATTTTCAACATTAAGAAGGAGATGAAACATTATTTGGATATCTAAATGGGAATATTGAATATAACAATCATAACTAATTAATATATATATATATATATATATATATATATATATATATATATACTCATCATTAACATCAGTTGAGGTGACCCCCTTGACGCAAATGCCATATCAATATCACTGAACCATTTAAGTTCTTTCTTTCACATTATTATATCAACATATTTTATTACTATACTTGTCACGTAATATAATAATTTTCTTAAAGATGGTGTTGCTCTTTTTCTAATAAGTCCTTAGATTGTGTTAAATAAAGATAATTATTTAACATCTGTTAGTGAGTCACACATACAAACATCATATACATGGTTTCACAGTTATTGTTTGGGTTTGAACAACTGATCTTTCCCCTGTTAGCTATAGCATGAGGTTTAAGGCTTACTTCAGACACTTACTTTCTGTGTGGTTTGTCTCTCTTTTTGTTTTGTTTTGTTTTGTTTTGTTTTGTTTTTTAGAATAGCATTCATCTGAGGAATTTCAATATCTTTTCTTCCATTGCTTTTTCTACAAGGTGTCAGGCTGGTATCCTTTTGCATTCATTTTTGTTTGTGTGTATAGAGCAGAAACTTCTTTGGACTTCATGCTAGGCAAACTCTACCACGGAGATACCCCCTACAGCTGTTATTTTTACTTCTATGAATGCATTCAGTTGGAATTCATTTCTCATGTGAAAGACAATAGTAGAATTTTTCTATAAGAATAAGCAATCACCACACAATAATTTACCAATTTACTCATCATTTTCTGGTTGTTGGATGAGATTACAAAATTTTTATAAGTATATATGCTAAGAATAGATTATAATAACTGTAGAGGCCTTTTTCAGTGGTCTATTTACACCTTTGTATTTATTTCATACGTGAGTATGCTGTGTTTTGTAATTTCCAGCCATCTAACTACTCACTACGATTCCTCTCCTGTCACAACACTCCCTATTTAATTCATGGCCTCCTCTATAATTACAGAATCCAATAAATGTTCCCATATGTACATATGTTTGGGACTGCCTAACATATTAGATAACTTACCAAGGATTTTGTACCTAGAGAGGATGATTCTCCTTCCTTCAGCAGCCGTTGATTTGATCCTCTCTTCATACAGTTGAGGCCTCGCTTACATGTAACTTCTCATAAGATTTCAAAGAAGAATGTGTTGAGCAATTTTTGCAATTGAATATTTAATTATATAATGTTTATTTTGACATGATTCTTTCTCATTTATTCTCGATTATTTAAGACTACAATGTGAACTAGAAATAGTTTAAAACACTTATACATGTTAGTATTCAATATAATATGGAAATTATAAACATTCTATTTCATTTCGTGTTGTTCGTTTATCCATAAATTCACAGGACCCTGGCTTGGTAATTTACTTTCTCACCACTCTTTTATTTAGTAACTGATAATAAACAAGTGAAGTCATAAATTGAAAAAAAAATCCAAACTGTTATGTGTAATGTCATGTTGCAGTTGAAATTTAAAAATTTGGAAAGACAATACTTAAAATACAAGCCTTAAATAATGACAGTTCAGGGGGAAAAAAATGTTTAACAAATGTTTTGTATGCTCAAACCATCTTTCTGTGGGCTGTGTGGTATTTCCCTCCATATCCTTGTTGGATATATAGTGGGAATTTCTTTGGGCAACTGGGGCATCCTGCAAAGTGAGAAAGGACTGTAAACTATGTTAGACTTTCTCTAAAGGGCCGAAGTTCTAGAAGTCTGCCGTAAATATAATCACATGCCAGTACCCAGCAGTGCTGAGAAAGCTGCTGTAGTGGGGAGAGGAGACTCTCAAGTCTGAGGCGGAAAAAGTGACATTTCACAGAGTGCTCACCTTACCTAGGAATCTTGTATTTAGAAATCAACACAGAATCACTAGGAAGTGAGAACACCTTATCCCTGTACACTCAGAAACAAAATTGTTTGTGAATTCTTCAGTGCCAGTTTTTGATAACAGAGAGTAAGTGTGAAATAGACATGGAATCAAAGCTTCAGTTTGCGTGTTAGATTGGTAAAAATACAAAGTTCCCTGTATTTTAAAGCTCTAGTACTAACGAACACCATAGAAAAATGTGTTCATATAAACATAAGTAAAGTTCTCATTGTGATTTTTCAGATATATTTGAAGCATTTCTTGAGTATTTGAACTAAAACTAATTAAATTTCTTTACCCATGATTTTTTGTTCCTAATTTTATGTAGCATTATCATATACAAATGAATTCAAATTTTTGTGTATATTCTATACATCTATGTTAATGAAACAGAACACATGGAACCTTGAATTTGTGAAGAAATGTAATTACAATATGACAATTACAAAAAAATAATGCATGAAATGCTAGATTATATATAATAAACTTTTTTTTTCTTTTTAAGAGATATTCAGACAGGGTAAATCACTTAGAAGATGAGAACTAGATAATATAAATGTCTCAATTAATATGTTGTCTTTTATCTGCTTCAAAACTGTGGATATCTAGCTTTAAAGTAACTCAAAATGTGTGTAAAACACATTGAAATAATTTAGCCATTACCATTATTCTTCTCCCCCAGGGAATCAAAAGTTGAACAATTAATTTTACTTTAATGTAAATTTATCATTAAATTTGTAGCAATGCCTAGGGAAATAAAAACATTTTACTATTTTTAAAGTTGAATATACTACTTAGCATGACTCTGTTAGTTATTTTTTACATAAATTATATCCTTACAAGGTTTAATTTTTGTATGTTTCAACAAGACATTATTTTCTGTGTTTCACACTTCCTTGTTTATGATAATATTAAACTTTAAGTTCATGCCTCTATGGTTCTGAATCTGTATTTCTTTCAAGTTGATATTGTTAATTTACACTGAGTGGTGACTAAATATAAAACTGAAAAGATCAAAATAAAAGTTCTTAATCATAAAAACACAAAATTACTTGGACTAGAAGAGTTAGGTTTCTGGGCCTTAGGTGTAGGGGTTATTATCTAGATTTATAAATTAGGATAACTCACCCTACATTCAATTGTTTTCTCCATTTGATTAGAGTTAGTGTGCTGGTTAGTTTTATGTCAGCTTGACACAAGCTAAAGACATCTGAGAGGAGAGAACCTCAATTAAGAAAATATCTAAATAAAATCAGGCTGTAGGTAAGTCTGTGGGACATTTTCTTTATTGTTTGCTGTAAAGCAAGAGATAATCAGTCTGCTTTCTTATAGAACTCAGGAGTACCAACCCTGGGAATGCCCCACCACAATGGGCTTGGTACTCTCCAATATATACCTATAAAGAAAATGTCCTACAGGATTGATACTACAACCCACAGCTCCAGAGAAGCAAGAAAGCAAGGAGGACCCTAAGAGGGATGTATGGATAACCTTGGCAAGGGGAAACAGAGGAGATCCCCATGAGTAAACTGGGGATAAGGGGGAGCAACAGAGAGGAGTGGATAGGGGAATGAGAAAATGAGGGAATAGGATGGTTGAGCTGGGGGAGGGACGGAGTGAGATAGTAACGAAAGAGGTATTTTGATAGAGGGAGACATTATGGGGTAAGGGAGAAATCTGGTGCTAGGGAAATTTCCAGGAATCCACAAGGACTGCCCCAGATTAGACAACTAGAAATAGTGGTGAGGGTGTCTGAACTGGCATACCCTGGTAATCAGATTGGTGAATACCCTGTCATCATAGAGCCTTCATCCAGTAACTGATGGATGCAGACACAGAGATCCACAACCAAGCACCAGGCCATGCCCCGGTATTCCAGTGGATGAGAGGGAAGAGGGATTATATGAGCAAGGAGGGTCTAGATCATGATGGGAAAATCTACAGAGACAACTGAACCAAGCTTAAAGGGACTCATGAACTTTAGACCGACAGCTGTGGAGCCTGCATGGGACCGGACTAAACCCTCTGCATATGGGAGACAGTTATGTAGTTGGTTCTGTTTGAGGGTCCCCTGGCAGTGTGATCAGGATGTATCCCTGGTGCATGAGCTGGTTCTCTGGATCTGATTACCTATGGTCGAATGCCTTGCTCACCCTTGATGCAGCACGGAGGGGCTTGTTCCTACCTCAACTGAATGTACCAGGCTTAGCTGTCTCCCCACGGAAGAACTTACCCTGTTGGAGGAGGGTATGAGGGGTGTGGGGGGAAGCCAGAGAGAGGGATCAGGAGGAGGGAAAAGCAAATAGCTACAATCAATATAATCTACTCGAGGGAAAAGAAAGCAGGTTGAGCAAGCCAGTAAGCAGCACTCCTCCATGGTCTCTACTTCAGCTCCTGCCTTCAGTTTCCTGCCCTGTTTGATTCCTGTCCTGGCTTCCTTTGACAGTGAACAGCAACATGGAAGTGTAAGCCAAATAAACCTTTTCCACCCCAAGTTGCTTTTGGTCATGGTGTTTCATAACAGCAAGAGCAACTCTAACTAGATGGTAGATTTATGTAATGGTTTTCTTCTGCAAAATGATGCTTCTTTTATTGAAGGTGAGAACTATGCTTACTGCAGAAGATAATGTGGGGGGAGATTGTTAAGAGCCAGAGAACTACAAAGCCTGGTGCAAGATGTCTTCTGGATGTCATAGGGAAGCCACATCCATGGAATCACAAAAATATGGATGACTAAACATGACTTGAATAATGAGGACACCAACTGACAAGCCAATGTGGATCTGGGAAATCTCATGAGACCTAAATCCTAGATAAAGAGCTATCAGCAACTGATGGCTGCTGTGGGAGAATTAGTCTTCACAGGCAACTGATGACTGTTCAGAAAGAATTAAGTGTCCTAAGGGATGAGCCTCTACATTGTTATCCAGTACCGATAGTATGCCTTAAAAATATGTATATGAGGTCAACCCCAAACAGACTTAGCAGGATGTGTGTGTGTGTGTGTGTGTGTGTGTGTGTGTGTGTGTGTGTGTAACAATTATAATTAAGAGGACTTTAATTTGAAAGGGAATGGGGTTCACTGAGGATGTGTACGAAAGAAGGAGAGGGGAAATGTTGTAAATGTATTTATGTAACTTTTTAAAAAAGACGAGATATTTTTCAAAACCAAAGTCCACTGGCCTTGTTGACTAACATAATGAGAAGTGACAAAGAAGGAAAAATCACAAATAAAATTTTGGATTATATTTTGAGCAATAGGCACTGTTCTGTACTGTTATCTGTGATGGAAAAGTGACAGGACTCCCTCCTGTGGTAGTGAAGCTTGTCCCTTCACAAAAGGACTAGAATAAGAAGAGTGACACTCACTACAACCCTTGATCTATTCACTGTGGTAGCTTTCCATAGACTGCCAATTTACAGAAAGGTCATCTCATATCAAGTATTGAAAAGCATCTCTAAACTTCTAGTTTTATGATTTTTTTGAGGGAAGAAAAATATGCTCATATATTCATGTATTGAGTTTGTTAATGTTTTGACCCTCCATGATTTAGTTTAAACCAAATATAAATTTGATAACTACAATCTGTTAATAATAATGTTAATATAAGTCACATGATCCCAATCCATTGAAGATAGTTTCTAAACAACAGTATTGGCCCATCTCATTGCACACTTTGCAGTACCATGGATCCATACTTTTTCTCTTTCACATCCAAGGACACTTAAACTTTCCTTTATTATGTGCTTATATATAATTTTTCAACTTTAGTGTGCTGATTGGAATTTTTTCTTAATACTTTTAAAATTATTTTTATTGAAATATATTTTGCATTTCATACAATAAATACATCCTAACCACAGTTTTCCATCCTTCCACTCCTCCCAAATCTGCCTCACCTCAGCTCCCTTCTCTCCCCAGACCCATTCCCTTACTCCTTTTTTTCAGAAAAAAGCAGGCAGGCCTCCAAGGGACTACAGCCAAACAGGATAAAACAAGATACAATAAGACAAGGCAGGAGCACTCATACTGAGACTGGATAAGGCAACCCAATAGATGGGAAAGAGTCCTCAGAGAGTCATTGGGTCCCTCCTCTCTGAGATCAGAAACCCTACAGAAGATGGGGAAGGGGTAAGACACTTGGAGTCAGAAGGAATGGAGAACACCAGGATAACAGGGCCCACTGAATCAACCAAGCAGGGCTCCCTGGGGCTCACAGAAACTGCAGCTGCAAGCACAGGCCTGCATGGGTCTGCAATACGTCTTCTGCATATATACTATGGCTGCTAGCTTGTTTTGTGGGATTCCTAACAAGGGATTCAGATGTATCTCTGACTCTTCATTCCACCTGTTAAACTCCTGCCACTGTTTTCCCTTCCCTCCCCACCTCACTACATCTAAGCTTCTGGAAGTCTCTATAGGGTGTTTGATGTACCCAGTAAAGCGGACTTTCCATCTTCCAGCAGCTATCACTTGAGAATATCTCCTTGGCTTGGCTGGAACTTCATGTAGACCTCCTCTCTGATGTGCTGGGATTTTGTCTGGGTTGAGCTTGGCAGGTCTTGTCCACGCTGTCATGGTCTCTGTGAATTCAGACCATGGTCTCTGTGAATTCAGATGTGCATCGGCCCTGTTGTGTCTGGAAAATATATTTCCATAAATGTCTACCTGGTACTAATTTTCTTTGTCATTCTTTTAGCAATTACTTTTATAATTATTCCTATTGCCAACATAAAATACAAACTCAGTGTGATAAGCATGAATGTACTCATCATTAGGTTGTATTAGAATCTCTTCTATACAATAGGAAGAATATGTAAAGAACCAAAAATACCTAAATACAAAAATCCACTCAAGAACTCAATTGATAAATAGGCTAATGAAGTGCATTGACAATTCTAAAAATGGTGAAGTACAAATGGCCAATAAACACAGAAAAATATTCAAAATCCTTACTCACAAGGTTTATGATTTTTTTCAATTTAATTGCTGTCTTTAATCATATATTATAAATAAATGGCCATCCAAATAAATATTTGGATATTTCTTTCTTTTTTTAAGTTTCTTATTTTATTTTATTTTACAATATAATTTAATTCTACATATCAACCACGGATTCCCTTGTTCTCCCCCCTCTGGCCCCCCCTCCCCTTCCTCCCAGCCCACCCCCATTCCCATCTCCAGGCTGAGCCAAGCATCCCTGCATAAACCCCAGGTTTCAAACAACCAACTCATGCACTGAGCACAGGACCCGGTCCCACTGCCAGGATGCCTCCCAAACAGATCAAGCCAATCAACTGTCTTACCTGTTCAGAGGGCCTGATCCAGTTGGGGTCCCCTCAGCCACTGGTTCATAGTTCATGTGTTTCCATTCGTTTGACTGTCCCTGTGCTTTATCCAATCTTGGTCTCAACAATTCTCACTCATATAAACCCTCCTCTTTCTTGCCAATTGAACCCCCGGAGCTCCACCTGGGGCCTGGCCATGGATCTCTGCATCCAGTTCCCTCAGTCATTGGATGGGGTTTCTCGCACAACAATTAGAGTGTTTGGCCATTCTATCACCAGAGTAGGTCATTTCGGGCTTTCTCTCGACCATTGCCAGCAGTCTATTGTGGGGGCATCATTGTGGATTTCTGTGGGCCTCTCTAGCAGTTTGCTTCTTCCTATTCTCATGTGGTCTTCATTTACCATGGTCTCTTATTCCTTGTTCTCCCTCTCTGTTCTTGATCCAGGTGGGATCTCCCGCTCCCCCAAGCTCTCTTTCCCCCGACCCTCGCCCTTCATTACCCCCACTCACATCCAGGCTGTTCATGTAGATCTCATCTATTTCTCTGTCATTGGGAGATCCCCGTGTCTTTTTTGGGGTCCTGTTTTCCACTTAGCCTCCCTGGTGTTGTGAGTAGCAGTACAGTCATCCTTGTTCCACATCTAGTATCCTCCTATGAGTGAGTACATACCATGTTTGTCTTTCTGAGTCTGGGTTACCTCACTCAGGATGACTTTTTCTAGATCCATCCATTTGCCTGCAAACCTCATGATGTCATTGCTTTTCTCTGTTGAGTAGTATTCCATTGTGTATATGTACCACATTTTGTTTATCCATTCTTCAGTTGAAGGGCATCTAGGTTGTTTCCATGTTCTGGCTATTACAAACAATGCTGATATGAACATAGCTGAACAAGTGCTCTTGTGGTGTGGTTGATCATTCCTTGGGTATATGCCCAAGAGTGGTATAGCTGGATCTTGGGGGAGATGGATTCCCAATTTTCTAAGAAAGCGTCATATTGATTTCCAAAGTGGTTGTACAAGCTTGCATTCCCACCAGCAGTGGAGGAGCGTTCCCCTGGCTCCACATCCTCTCCAGCATAAGGTGTCTTCAGTGTTTTTGATCTTAGCCATTCTGACAGGCATAAGGTGGTATCTCAGAGTTGTTTTGATTTGCATTTCCCTGATAATTAGGGATGTTGAGCAATTCCTTAAATGTTTTTCAACCATTTGAGTTTCCTCTGTTGAGAATTCTCTGTTTAGTTCTATAGCCCATTTCTTAGTTGGACTGTTGGGTATTTTGATGTCTAATTTCTGAGTTCCTTATATATTCTGGATATCAGTCCTCTGTCAGATGTGGGGTTGGTGAAGATCTTTTCCCATTCTGTAGGCTGTCACTTTGCCTTATTGACCGTATCCTTTGCTCTACAAAAGCTTCTCAGTTTCAAGAGGTCTCATTGATTGATTGTTTCTCTCAGTGTCTGAGCTACTGGTGTTATATTTAGGAAGTGATTTCCTGTGCCAATGCATTCAAGACTACTTCCTACTTTCTCTTGTAGCAGGTTCAGAGTAGCTGGATTTATGTTGAGGTTTTTGATCCAGTTTTGTGCACGGTGACAGATATGGATCTATTTGCAGCCTTCTACACGTTGATATCCAGTTATGCCAGCACCATTTGTTGAAGATGCTTTCTTTTTTCCATTGTGCACTTTTGGCTTCTTTGTCAAAAATTATATGTTCATAGGTGTGCGGATTAATGTCAGGGTCTTCAATTTGATTCCATTGGTCCACATGTCGGTTTTATGCAGGTACCAAGCTGTTTTTATTACTGTAGCTCTGTAGTAGAGCTTGAAGTCAGGGATCGTGTTGCCTCCAGAGGTTGTTTTATTGTACAGGATTCTTTTGGCTATCCTTATCTTTTGGTAAGATTGCCATTTTTACTATGTTAATCCTGCCTATCCATGAGCATGGGAGATCTTTCCATTTTCTGACATCTTCAATTTCTTTTTTCAGGGACTTAAAGTTCTTGTCATATAGGTCCTTCACTGGCTTGGTTAGTGTTACCTCAAGGTATTTTATGTCATTTGTGGCTATTGTAAAGGGTGATATATCTCTGATTTCCTTCTCAGCCTGTTTGTCAATTGTATATAGGAGGGCTACTGATTTTTTTGAGTTGATCTTGTATCCTGCTATGTTGTTGAAGGTGTTTATATGCTGTATCAGTTTCTTGGTTGAATCTTTGGGGTCACTCAAGTATACTATCATGTCATCTGCAAATAGGGAAAGCTTGACTTCTTCCTTTCCAATTTGTATCCCCTTAATCTCCTTATGTTGTCTTATTGCTCTGGCTAGAACTTCAAGTACTGTATTGAATAAGTATGGGGAGAGTGGACAGCCTTGCCTCGTTCCTGATTTTAGTGGAATCGCTTTGTGTTTCTCTCCAATTAATTTGATGTTGGCTGTTGGCTTGATGTAAATTGCCTTTATTATGTTTAGGTATGTCCCCTGTATTCCTGATTGCTCCAAGACCTTTATCATGAAAAGGTGTTGGATTTTGTCAAATGCCTTTTCTGCATCTAGTGAGATGATCATGTAGTTTTTTTCTTTGAGTTTGTTTATACGGTGTATTAACTTACATTTACATTTCATTTCACTTTGGTCAGAATGATCATTAAGAAACATATGATAACTGCCGGGCAGTGGTGGCGCACGCCTTTAATCCCAGCACTCGGGAGGCAGAGCCAGGCGGATCTCTGTGAGTTCGAGCCCAGCCTGGGCTACCAAGTGAGTTCCAGGAGAGGCGCAAAGCTGCACAGAGAAACCCTGTCTCGAAAAACCAAAAAAAAAAAAAAAAAAAAAAAAAAAAAGAAACATGATAACCATGATAACAAATGGGAGTGGAGAAGAACCCATACCCACTGCTGGTGGGAGATAAATGAGTCTATTCAGTATGAAAATCAGCACTGAAGTTCTTCAAAATAGGAAAAATAGAATCCCCATGAGGAAATACCTAGCAAGTTTAAGAAACCTACGTCTGGACAGGCTTCTAGTCCTGATGCACATGATCATTCCCAGTAGATACAGAGGTAGAGCAATATGCTAGCTGTTTGCTTCTGCACAGTTAGCTCCTACCACCTAACCAAGAAATAGGGCAAGTTTTATAAAAGTTACAGCATTAAATTCATGGGAAAATGGTATCTGAGGAAAAGTCACTTTATCTTCTCAAATCATTTCATTTCCACTGTCAATAAGAGTTGTCGCATATGTTTGTTTTTTTTTTTTTAACTACAGTTACAAAGTCATGAAGTTAACAAAACAAGCAAAGAAATCAACAATACAAAAGAAATGTTGTTGATCTCCTTCAGTCAGAAAAATACTGTGACTCTGGAAGCTTATTAATGGACATACGGGTGTAAGGAGACAAATTTTCAAGTACATATTTCAAGGTCTTCAGGGCAGAATTTGGTTTTCCCTATCTATCTATCTATCTATCTATCTATCTATCTATCTATCTATCTATCTATCTATTTATCTGTTGTGTGATATTTCGTTTCTGTTCTGACAAAGCTTGCCTGAAGATCAGAGGGTGGAGCCACTCACTAGTTAACAATAGATGTCAGGTGTTGGTGGCACACACCTTTAATCCCAGCACTTGAGAGGCTCAAACTTTTAATCCTAGTACTCCGGAGGTGGAGAAAGGAAGTCTTAAGGCGGGGTGGAAACAGGACCAATGCCCTTTCAGTGGGAGGATTCAGAGTGGTAAGAAGTCATTGATAGCTGCTCCTCTGCTCCTCTAATCTGTCAGGTTATTACCCTGATATCTGACACCTGGTTTTTATCGATAAGACTAATTAGGTTCATTGTTCATCTATCCTCTCTCTGTCTGTCTGTCTATCTATCTATCTATCTGTCTGTCTGTCTGTCTGTCTGTCTATCTATCTGTCTGTCTATCTGTCTGTCTATCATCTATCATCTATCTACCTATCTGTCATTTATTTATTACCTATCTATCTATCTATCTATCTATCTATCTATCTATCTATCCATCTATCTATCTATCTATCTATCTATCTATCTATCTATCATCTATCCATCTATCATCTATCTAACTACATATCTATCATCTATCTATCTATTTATCTAATACATTATGTAAGAGCTTATTTCTTAGAGTCATCACTTGAAGTCTACCACTTTAATGCACCTTCACCTGGCTGGCAGTGCAAACAGTAATTTTAAGTGTCCATTTCCTTCCTGTAGTGATTCTTCATTGTGGGTGAAGTACTGTATCCTCTTTAACTTGGATTAATGACCCTTCAAAACCATACTTGAGCTCTGCCTTACACTTTTGGCTTCTTCCAAACTGACTTTGAAACTTTCCTCTGAATAAATCTCAAGGTTTTCCACCTGTCTGACTTCTCTTAGATAATAGACTCCCTTAAATGTATTGTCATTTATTTTCTTTCCAACTACACTTCCTGGAATAAGTTCAAATTTTCTGTTTCTCTGAACCATTGTTTTCAAATCTTGCGTTCAGTTCTGCTGCCTTCCTAAAGTAAGACTGTAACTGTATTGACCAGTTCATTTTAAAATAAAATATTAACTATATTATCATCCATAGTGCCTATTCTTCCCAAAGCTACTAGGGCAGTAATTAATATTCTTAAGTCATTCATTGGTTTATTCATAGACAGTTTTACAAAAATATTATCTGTGTGTGTTACATGTATATGACTACATGTGGAAAAGTCAGAGCACTACAGTGCATAGTGTCTTTTCTATTTTTTTTAAGAAATTTTTTATTTATTCCACATACCAACCAAAGATCCCCCCTCATTGCTCCTCCAGCTCCCCACCCCCAGCCTTCCACCTCAGACCATCCCCCAGCCCCTCCTCCAAAAAGGTATGACCTCCCATGAAGAGTCACCAAAGCCTGGCACATTCAGCTGAGGCAGGTCCAAGCCCCTCCCCCTGCATCAAGGCTATGTAATGTGTCTCACCATAGGCAATGGACTCCAAAAAGCCAGTTCATGCAACAAGGATAGTTCCCACCGTCAGGGGCGCCTCAAACAGACCAAGCTATACAACTCTCTTGTCCATGCAGAGGGCCCAGTCCAGTCCCATTCAGGTTCCACAGGTGTCTGTCCAAAGTTCATGAGTTCCCATTGACTTTGTTCAGTTGTACCTCTGTTTCCCCATCATGGTCTTGATGCCCACTTGCTCATAGAATCCACTTCCCTCTCTTTGACTGGATTTCCAGAGCTCGGCCTGGTGCTTGGCCAGGGCTGTCTGCATCTGTTTCCATCAGTTACTGGATAAAGGCTTTATGATGACAGGGCATTCACCAATCTGATCTCCAGGGTAGGCTAGCTCAGGCACCCCCTCCACCACTGCTAGTAATCTAAACTGGCGTCATCCCTGTGGATTCCTAGGAACTCCCTCACACCAGATTTCTTTCTATCCCCATGATGTCTCCCTCTATCAAGATATTTCCCTCATTGCTTTCCCACTCTGCCCCTGTTTCAGCTTGACCATCCCATTTCCCCATGCTCCCATGACCCTCCTCACCCCCAGTTTACTCAGGAGATCACATCTATGTCCCCTAAGGATGTTCAGCAATTCCTTAAGTATCTTTCAGCCATTTGAGATTCTTTTGTTGAGAATTATATGTTTAGCTCTGTAGCCCATTTTTTTAAATTGGATTGTTAGGCATTTTGATGTCTAATTACTTGGGCATATACCCAAAGAATGCTCAATCATACCACACGGACACTTATTCAATTATGTTTGTAGTTCTACTTTTATTTGAGTTCTAGGTATCTGACTCAAATTAATAGGCTTATTCAGCAAGTGCTTTTAGACACTGAGCCTTCTGTCCAACCCCTATACTCACCAAAGAGCAGAAAGATTGTAAGAACCAAAGAATCCATGAGTTTGCTATAAGTCTGTGCCTCCTATGCATGTAAGAAGCTACAAAAAGTCTCACCAACACAACTGCCTAAACCTGAGCTAAACAAGAATGACAGCAATACACAGCATAAAGTGGACAATATAAATCCTAGGAGCCTTCAAATCTGCACAAAGACCTACAAGAAACTAAGAAATACTGAGAGCAAAAAGAATAATTTTTCCTAGGAGAAAGCATCTCAGTGGGTTATTCAATACCAAATAGTTATCACTTAAAACATGCATACAAGTAACACTCACAGACTGAGAAGGCTGAGTTTATATAGTTTTAATGTATATGCATCTACATATACATACATCTACATATATAAGTGTGTATGTGTGTGTGTGTGTATGTAGTAACAATTAATTAAAAACAGACCATGAACTTGAAAGAGACCAGGGAAGTATATTAAGGGAGAATTTGAAGAGAGGAAATGGAATTGGAAAATGATGTGACTGTATTATAATCTCAGAAAACAAATTAAAAAATTAAAAATAAAAATCTAAGAAAAAAACACACTATTCTTCATACAGACATTTAAGAAGATGAATAATTTTGTGTTTGAATTTAAATATTGGGCTGTGTGGTACCTGTAATGATAAATCCTAATTCTTTTATAACAGATATATGTATTTATAAAAATATTGTTAAAAATGTATTTGTATTTTAGTATACATTGATTTTTCTTTTTATGTCAAAATGTTCTTTAAATTCCATATGATAATTTCTCCATTAATATCTATGTAAAATTTATTTATTACAATTAACAACACAGTAGCCAACAGAAGGCAGGAGCACACTTACAGACAATGGGAGCAACCAGTCAGTTCCTTATTAGTTTTATATTGTTTGTCTGTAAGATGCAAGAACAACCATGTGGTCATTAAGTTATGACAGATATAAGATATTTGTGAATTGGATTTTAAAACTTTGAAACACTGTGGAATAAACTAATGCAAATTGCTTCATTATACACACATGCACAGATTCTGTCTATAATTTATCATGAAATGCCTATCTCTATTGTGAACCTTTCTGTGTCACTGTCAAATACATTCCTATTTCCATTCAAAACGCGATTCTCTAAAAGTTATGTTGTTTCAAAGGTGGAGACATATTTACTTTAGTGGCTTCCTTTTGTTTTTGATAACAATAACTACTTTTTTGTGATCGGGTATAATGCTTTAGTGTAAACTTTTATAGCATCAAAGGTAAAATTTAATTTAAATGCTTCAAATTGATGATATTCTCTTAGCTATGTGGTTGAAGAAAATGCATGTAAATAATGGTTTTGAATAAAATTATATAACAATACATTTGAATTTATAATTGTTCCTTATTTTTAAATTATGATAAATGTTTAAATAATATAAATGCACTATGCCTGATTATGAGTACATTATAGTGTATTAGTTAATCTTTCATAATTAGTAATAATGATTTTGTAAAGAGTTCCCAGATAGAGAAACGTTAGGTTGTTGTATCTAATGAGAAAACAAGAGTGGTATTTAAATAACCAGGCCAGCTAGGATTATAAGTATAAACACATATGGAGCATATTTCTGTTTTTATTTCATGTTATTAAGACTGAAAAATGCATTTGAATAGATTTGTAGTTCACTCACACAAAGAATACAATATGTTACTTTTTTTCCTCAAGAGCTAGAATCCATTCAATCAAGCTTCCTAGGTGACTTAATGAATTTCCACAGTGATATATTGATAAGTATATTTGTTTTATTGAGGTGACTATCATATAAAGAAAGCTAACCTATCAAGTTTATAATAGACATGTAATAAAGATTTACTTCTTATCACAGGTCCTCTATTACTCTTCCTCTGTTTAATTTTATGGTCAATCCTAAATGTAAAGTTATATTACATAAATATTAACATTCTAATACATGGTTTTGGAGATTCTGTTTTTGTAGCATGGCATGTTAATAGCACCAGACAAAGCATATTCACCTCATTGGCATTGGGAAATGGAGAATAGTTTAGGCATTATAGTTATTGAAATGAAATGAACATAATATATTGTAATACAATGTCAGCTGTCAGTCCTTAGAAGAAAGAACAAGGTGTGATGTCAAGGATCATCCCATAGATCCTCAGCCATTACTCTTCTTGCCATCCTCTGGTTTTCAAGTGACCTTGAGAGATGTTAGTGTATATATGGAATGGAGAATTAACTTCAGGGAAACTCCATGATAAAGCTTTCAGATCATGATTTTTTGGTTGATATATTGTACACTCCAATAAACTGGTGGTCAGAGAACAGAACAGCCACTATATTAAACATAGAGGTCAGGGATTGGTAGCACACCCCTTTAATCCTAGCATTCTGGAGGCAGAGATCCATCCGGATCTCTGTGAACTCAAGGCCACACTGGAAACCGAGTCAGGCATGGTGGCACACACCTTTCATCCTAGGATTTGAGATCTCATGACTTGCTTGGAGAAGACACATGCCTTTAATCCCAGGAAGTCATGGCAGGAAGCAGAAAGGTACATAAGACGTGAAGAACAGGAACTAGAGGCTTTTAGGCTTTTTAAACTTTTGAGCAGCAGTTCAGCTGGGATCCATTCAAGTGAGGGCTCAAAGGCTTCCAGTTTGAGGAAACAAGATCTGCTGAGAAGTTGGCAAGGTGAGGTTGGATGTGGCTTGTTCAGTCTCTCTGATCTCTCAGCTATAACCCCAATATGTGGTCCTGAGATTTTTATTAATAAGACCATTTAAGATTCATGCTACAATAATTCATGATGACTTCTGTGGTGATACAACTTTTTTTGTAGTAACCTGTTCTCTGGTAAGTAACACCTCATCTTGCAAGTAACATCTCTGTCAGTAAGTTCAGTACCATTCACTGGTTCACTGAGTTGGACTTTGGTGGAATTATACTTTGGTCTGCACATACATTTGTTATATCTTTCCAGAAAAAAAAAATAACAAGCACACTTGTTTCATGTCCAACCACCACCACAACTATCAAGGTTTGAATAGATGCCCTTTCAAAAGTAATGTTGTAAATATACTGAGGTTGCAAATATTAAGAGCTAGAAGTTTATGATGATTATGCAAATTCCAACTTCAATAGTGGGACCTGTAGTACAACTGAGAAGTGTAGCCCCGACTAGCCCTATCTGACCCTACCTCTTCGTCTTTATCTTTGTTTTTCTTTCCATTTTCAGTTTTTCTTCTCAGATGTGGTGATGCAGCAAGAAGCAGTTAACAAGATGCCAGTAATTTGACACTGACCTTTCCAGCCTCCATTACTGTGAGCCAATCCACTTTTGTTCATCACAAATTATCCTGTCTGTGGTCTTCTGGGATAGAAGTCAAAAAACAGAGTGCAACAATCATCACAAGAGCTGTCATTCCCACATTGAGCATTTTCACCCAGAGTGCCGCAGTAGATATAATTTCTTCTAATCTTCACTGCAATCCTATGAGGACGGATAATCAATATCGCAAAGGGATGATAGGAAAATAACTTGCCTGAAACTACCAAAGTATGAGAAGACAGAACCCTATTACAAACCAATACGAGTCTGATCGATCAACTCCTGTGGCTCAGTAGTGACTTTCCTGTTTGGAGTCTCTATTCTGAAGACTTTTAATTGAATAGTTGACCTCATGCATAATCCACTTTTGTCTTTAATGTTGTTGACTATACAGTATAGACCTTTGAACTAATGAACAATTCTGCTTATGAATACTCCTACCTGTTGAAAAAATAAAAACTGAACATAAGGGACACAAACTAAATCAAATTATAGGAATACCAAAAGGGAATATTTCTTCCCCAGTAGTTCAACAACAGACAAATATCCCAACACAGAATTCTTTCTCAGTAGTGACCCAAGTTCAAGGTTGCATTAAAGAATTGCAATTGGTTACAAAAATCTTTAGTAATAAATTTGAAGTCTGGATCATCTCTCTATATATATTTGATTTGCATATTAATGAAATGAAGTAAATTATTTTAAAATAAATTTATTCATTTACTGCTGAGAATTTTATACTTGAACACCAAGACTGCACTAATCCAGCCTCTATTTAACTCCTTCAACTCCTTCCATACCTACACCCAAATTCATGATCTCTTCTTTAACTATTGTTACATGTTTATGTATATGAAAACTCTCAGCGGCCAATAAGCACCTGTAGGTATGGAACCATGTAGAACTGGTCACATTGGAATTTGGCACCAATTAGCATGTCTACTGTAATTGTTACTATGCCAGTTTTGTTCAGACATCCACATTGTTGAGATTTCATAGGTTCATTTCCCCCATCATCTTTAGGGGACATTATTTGTAGCACTGAAGATACCATTCTGGCTCTTACTATCTTACCAGTACTTCTTACATGTTGTTCCCAGGTCTTAAGTGTAGTACTTGGGTTCCAGATATATCAATTAACTGTGGTTGAGCAGCCTAAAGTCACTTATGGTATGGGTGCTCACCTGGAGGATGCTATACAAGTGATTGGAAGAAGTGATTTGTTGTCTAGAATGACTGTAAAGCTCACTAATCACAATTACTGTATAGGAAGGACATTTCCAGTGGTACAAGAGTAGCACTCTGATAATGGAGATAACTGTTAATTGTCTGATTGTGCCCAGTGCCCTTTCAACAATAAGGTACTCATGTTTGGTTCTGTAAATCTAGTCAACTAACCATGGCTGGAAAGGTCAAGGACCTGAGAGGAGAATCTCCTACTGCCAATTTCCCAAAGCAATATTGTTTCCAACTGTTTTCTGAATATTTATTCATAAATAGATAGAAATATCACCCAGCTTTCATTGAAGAAACCTCTTTTTATGACTAATGGAAAATATTAGATAATTGTGTTTTTATCAGTATTAGGATTGAATTATTTTTCTATGTTATTTTAACCCAATTTTATACTGTAATGTTGTTAAATATATTATTAACACATCTCACAGTTGGAAACTGAGCAGACCCAGATTGGAGAGGGGGTTGTGATGAACCTTGGGAAGTAAAGGGATGAGATACTCTTTTTAGATTATATTGTATAGGCAAAGAATCTGTTCAATAAAAGAGAAAGATAAAACAAATCTGATGAAGAGGTGATTCTAAGTATTGACTTACAGGTCTAAATAATGGCTATTCCAGTGAATATAAAGTTGATAGCTATGATGGTCTATTCCAAAATGCTTTTTATATTTTGTCATTAAGTTTATGAATAACTTGTCATTTATTTTATTCATATTACCAGAAAAAAATGCTATCAACATTATGTTGAAACTCATGAAATACTGAAGTCTTTTGTGAGAAAATAGGTGTTCATACTAAATTTCTCTGTGTTTATTTATTTATTTATTTATTTATTTATTTATTTATTTATTCATTCATTTTTCAAGACAGGATTTCTCTGTGCAGATTTGGTGCCAGTCCCTGGATCTCGCTCTGTAGACCAGGCTGGCCTTGAACTCACAGAGATCCACCTGGCTCTGCCTCTCAATTTTAAATGCAGACCTTTCCATTATTGCCATACATAGACAAAATTTAGAGCAGCGTTAAAATATATTACTGATTTTTTTTCAAAAACATATTCATGAATGTAGGTAGATTTGGAAATAAATATTGCCAAAACTGACAGTTTCAGTCTTTGAAAAAACAATAAAATAGAGTATTGTAGTTGATCTTCCCTTGCCTCTTTTCCTCTACTTCTCACCCAGGGCATCAGTTAAAATTGTATTGTGTGTTATCATTTTATCTTGTTTTATTTGTGATATGGGTAAATGCAATTTGTTCAGTTATTATGTGCTGAAAATTGGTACTCGTATTTGTTTTAAAACACTGGTTTATATGCCATGTGAATTTATTCAGATCTGAACCAATTTAAGAGAGAAAGTATTAGGAATGTAAAAATTTTAGTGGGTGTGGAAACTTTAAGACAGCTACTGATTCTTTTAATGATTTCCATTTTGTTAATTAGCAACTCTAAAAATGTGGGAGGATTCATCCCCACTTTTTCCCTGGGGTACTCTTGAGTAGTGAGAAGTGAGAAATATTTAGATAGAAATATAGAGGTGAAAGAGACAGATAGAAACACAGGATAGCCTCGGGAAGGCCTGGATCCTAATCCACCAGCCCCTTCTGTCTGTCTCTGCTAAAGGGCTATTTTTAGAAATGCCAAGGGGTGGAGCAAAAGATCTCCCTGTAGCACAGCCAAGTACAGACCCTTCCAAACATCTGGTAACTATGCACATGGTCAAACCATCCCCTTATACAGATCTGCTGTGTAAAGCAAGCTCAGATTTCACTAGGAAACCTTTGTGGGCTCTCACATGAAAATATTTCAGCAAAGTAAATTATTAGAAAGTTAAGCTGAATAAAGTAGATATAAACAAAATGCTTAAATATTTAAATATTAAAAAATAACATTGATATTATGAGGTCAATCAATTAAGAAATGCTAACTAAGCTTAATAGGCAATAATTTCAATGGGAAAGGATTATCCTAGAGTATGGAATTAAAATCAAAATTTTTAAACAAAGTCGGTGTAACTTTTTTTTTTTTTTTTTTTTGGTTTTTCAAGACAGGGTTTCTCTGTGTAGCTTTGCGCCTTTTCCTGGAACTCACTTGGTAGCCCAGGCTGGCCTCGAACTCACAGAGATCCACTTGGCTCTGCCTCCCGAGTGCTGGGATTAAAGGCATGCACCACCAACGCCCGGCTCGGTGTAACTTTCAAAACGCATTGTATAATCCAAGTTTGTCTGACAATATTATATTAAAATATTTGTACTCATATTTGACCAAAAAGAAAACATTAATCCAAAAAGTTTTTTTCCAATGAAATAAAGACTATGAATTCAATGTGGAATATTGTGTGTTAAATTAATAGTTTGTATTACCAATATAATTTTTAAATTGGGGGAGGTAGTAGAAGCTGAGAGGAGTTGAGGGATATGAAACTGTGATCAGGATGTATTGTATGAGAGAAGAATCTATTTTCAATAAAAATTTTAAAAATGCAAATATATTACTTAAAAATTTTCTAATTGAATTTATGTTATCAATAAGGCAATGTTTAAAGTAAATAAAATATAATAAAAATGTCTTAGAGATATTTAGATGAATAGCAATATGCCATTAAAGTATAATCTGCAGATCAAATAATATAAAAATTGATAATGATTTCAGTGAGTTAACCAAAAAATACACTTAATTGCAAATTCTTGAACATTGCAGATAATTTTTTTCTGCTACCATTATTCCTCTGCTATTGTTTAAAAGATAAAGCAGAAGGGAATGGAAGGAATAAGCATCCATTCAAAGTGAAGAGTGAAAACAGATACCTAATGTCATTGAGTTTGCTATTGGTACAAGAATATCCGAAATCCTGAATAAATGGTTTTTTTCATTTTCCACTTTCATACTTATTTAAATATTTTCCATATTATTAGGGACTCTAATGTGTTCATCTTAATTATTTTTTATTATCAAATTCCATTATATAGTGTGCTTATCCATTCAAACGAACTTTTTGTTTCTCTAATTGGCTCTTCTAATGTGATATTCCTATTTCTTTGTGTGTACACACATGTCTGTGTGTGTTCATGTGTACATGTGCATGGATGAATGGGTGCGTGTTTACATGTGCTTGTGAATCTGAGTGAAGACCAATTTTTTTTTTTAACTAATAGGTACAATGAACAGTTTTAGTGACCTTCTGTTTGCATACTGACTAGGCCCCAAATTAGACATTAAAAAAGGAAACAAAATCAGTGTCTTTTATTGGAGGTTGATTTTATCAACCACCTTATTTGCTTATTTATGTAAATAAATATTCTTAAAATAGGATTGTTTTCACATGTGTTTAAAGCTAAATATTTTTGGAATTTGAAACATGATTGCATTCTTGTTCTTATAACAGCTTTTTGCAGATAATCTGAGGTGGAAAAATGAAGGTGTTTGCATTGTCCCTTTGGAAAAATATGTGAAATAATTGATATCTATAACACTAACACAACAGTTTATAATAATAGCCTAAGTCAATCAGTAACTTGGTCTTAATGATCTCAGATTTATAGAAAATTATTTCATGAATGAATTTCTAAATAAAACTTATTTCTTATCATTGTATCCTTAATATTTAACATGTCAATAAACAGGACATGTGGGCACTTTTCACCAAATATAAAATGTATTTTCCAAATTAGATGAGTAAGTCAGCATTTTTAGCAGTAATAACAATTTTCATATATTCATAAGTCATGTTCATGATGCCCATCAACTGTCCCTCTGTTCTCTCTTCAGTCGATTTCTCTCCATTGGACAACAGTTCTTAGTAGAAATTTTTCTGTGGTTAGGTAGATACTGTTTATTTATTTTAGTTTCAGCATGTGAAAGATGATGTAGCACTAGCTATTCTGTGTCCAGTTTAAGTTTTTTAACATGATATCTATCAAAGCAGCAAAAGAAAGTTTTCTTTCTATGGATTAGTAATATTTCAGTACTTGAGTATTTATAGGAAATGGCCTCCAGCCATTGATCTGCTGACAGACAGTGGTGTTCATTTCATATCATAGCTTTAAAAATAATGACAAAATAAACATAGTCACTAATGTATCCTTTTGTATTCTCACATACCATTTAGCAATGTACACAGGGGTAAATAGTGGTAACTAGGAAACTTCTTTTAGCTTTTCAGGGGATTTCTGTATTGTTTCCCATAGTGGCGATACCAATTTACATCCTTCAATGACACATCCATGCTACTTCCAATTCTTATATTTCCATATTTTCAGATATCTCAATGAATTATTTGATATATTTCAAGCAGATGATTTGTTTTTACAGAGTGCGTTAGAAACTAATTTCTATCTTCTTCATGTGGATATTCAGTTTTTTTCTGTATCATTTGGTAGACTCTGCCTTTTCTCCTATATATATATATATATATATATATATATATATATATATATATATATATATATTGGCAACTTGTTCAAGAATCAGTTAACTTTAGATGGATGGATTTCTTCAGTATATGATTGATAATCTTGTAATGTTTTACTTTCTCAGTTAAAGTTTATGTGTGGCTTTAAGTGTTTTCTATTTTTTTGTTCTGTATTTGTGGCTCTTCTAAACTGAATACATTTTAGGTTCTATTTCTCAGAACTTCATTATTGATAGAGTTAAAAATGCTATCATATAGTTTTTTTTTTTTTAAAGCCATCTTTCAAAGCTAATGTGGCTCAACCTTAAAAAGCACTTCCTGCTTATGGAGGAACCGTGTTTCATTTCCAGCTTTCATGATGAGTTGTTCACAACTCATTGTAACAAGTGCCAGGGACTATAACAGTCTTTTCTGACCTCCACAGGCACTCACATAAACAGAAACAGAAGTACGCATATGTATGCATGTGCAGTTATCAACACACATACACACACACACACAAACACACACACACACACACACACGCACGCACACGCACATGCACATGCACACACATTTAAAATAAAATGAAAGTTTAAAAAACTATCCATTGTATTATGTTCACTTTGCATCTATTGTGCTATATTCATTTATCATCTAACAATCTTTTGACAAATCATTGTGTCTCTGTTACTTCAGCATTGAACCCATTTTTCATTGCCTATTCTTTTTTGAAAAACAATTTAATTGCCCATGGTATGTGTAACTTAGTGATTTTAAAGTTCTTTTTGTGATCTGCACATTTTACAGTTTAATAAAACATGTGTTCTGAAGACTTCATGATTATTTTGAGATCTGACAACTTCCATAATTCAATGCCTAGTTTGTCTTAATTAATAAATTTTATATTAATTTATTGAGATATATTTCCACTGCCATAAATTTATTCCCCCTTATATAGAGCAGTGATGTATAAATTTTATTTTTTACTGTTGTTCATGAAATCTTGAATATATCTTCCCCTCTTCTCTTTTTTCTCCTCACTATTTCTGAATCTGATATTTTTAGAGACCTTTCTTCAAACTCTAACAATCTTTCATCTCCTCAATGGAGTCTCTTTCTAAAGTTTCAATTGCGGTTATCTGACTTACTGAGTTATTTATTACCAAGATTTCTGACACATAAAATATTTGTCTATTTGATAGATTTATCATTTTGTATTCTACATTTTTGTGGAGGTTTGAAAGAAAATGGCCCCTAAAGGAGGTGGCACTATTAGGCGGTGTGGCCTTGTTGGAGCTGGTATGGTCTTACCAGAGGAAGCATGTCTTTCTAGGGGTTGACTTTGAACTCTTTTTCTCAAGCTTCCCTCAATGGGACAGTAAATTTCCTGTTGCTTGTAAGATGTAGCACTCTCAGCTTCAGCACCAGGTCTGCCTGCACACTGCCATGCTCTTCTTCATGATCATAATAGACTGAACCTCTGAAACTGTAAGCAAGCCGCCTTCAATTTAATGTTTCCTTTATAAGAGTTTCCATGGTTGTGGTATCTCTTCATAGCAATAGTAAACTCTCAGACTACTTTCTTACAAGTTTTGTTACTGAACCTGTATTTTCCAGAAAGAATTCCTTCGAAACCTTCAAATGCCAGTTTGACATTGTGTACAACATTTAGAAAAATCCTAGTGGTAAGTTCATACCAGGGACCTGTGAGTTTCACAGCCATTGATGATCGGTTAGATTTGGCAGCACCAGGAATGGGTTTAATTCCTTCTATCAATCTCTAATTCTAATCAGAAAGCAGTTGGTTTCCCCCATAACTTTCACTCCATTATTGCACTTATGTGCTCACCTTGCCACAGAGGTCATTTCAGAGTTTATCGATTTCAAGGTTGGGTAAGAATGTAGATGGTTTTCTGTTGGGAGTCATGATGCCTAGTTTCAGATCAGCATATGAATGCTTGTCCAATGGATCTCCCGGAGGCAAGGTCCATGGAGACTGTCTCTCCCTTATCAGCAAGGACCAGTGGACCTCATAACAGCACAGATATGCTGGGGACCATGGGGGCCTGCTCACTCTCTTCTCTCTCATAAAGTTAATGATTCTCTTGGCTGTTTATAGTTTCACTTTGTCAGTCAAGTGTGGGACTGATGAAATCATTCCTGAAAACCTCATTTTTTTTTTTGCCTCCAATATTTTCCCATAAAATTCTTTGGGAATTGCTGCTTCTCAGGTTTCTTATCTGGAAATGCCAGCTGTCACCCCAGACCCTGGAAACTTTTCTGATTGAGTACAAAATGATCAGAAACAATGAAAGTTAATGTGCACATATAAGAAAGCAATTCAGGGAACACTAACTACATCTCTCAATTCTGGGGGAAAACACATTATGATGGAAAAAGAGTGCCTTATCTAAGAAAGTTTGCCCTTTGTAGAGAGGCTTAAGTATACAGGGCCCTTTTGTAGAACAAGGGAACAGTTGGAGCAATACAGGCTTACTGTATACAGGCAGTTTGTCGCAAATCAGGCCTATTTCTATAAACACGCTTTGTTGTATTTTGAATGATATTGTTGTTCTTAAAAATATGTGCCTATGGATATGCCTGGCTCAAAATTTAACCGAGTTAACAAAATGCTGAGAGCTGTGTTTGGTTTAAAAGTTATTTTGGTGTAAAAGTGGGAGAAAAATGTATTTGTTATTTTTCGGGAGGTTAATGCTGGAAGGGGAGGGAACATGCTTGTTTTAGAAGTATAAATAAAGACTGCTTGAGCTATTTGGGGCTGGCCACTTGTGTGAAACTTACCTGGTGGTCAGACACAATTCTTCCCACTGAAGCTACTTTCCCACCTTAGGACCTGAACCTGGTCTCGGGATCCAATCTGGGCTGCAGCAGGACCACAGAAGGGCAGAATATCTCCTCGTTCTGTGACAGCTACCAGCAGCAAAGACGCATCCTGGGATCTCCATCGCAATGCTGGCTTCACTTACACAGCTTCACAAAATGGCTTTCTATGACCTTAGGCTCTTTCAGTGTCTTCATCCCGGAAATTTCCTGAAACACTCTGTCTGACATCAGCAATCTCTGGGACTGTGGAGAAATATTCCATATCCCCTTTTCTCTTGCATGCTTCATGACTCTAAACCCATCATCATGTGAAGGACAGTGCCAAGTTTGTTGCCAGATTGAGATGGTTCCTGGTCCTCATGGAATGCCATTAACAACAGGTTTTGACTCAATTTCTATTTAGTAAGAAATAATGCCTTAGGCTATACACACCTAAGTTTTGAACTTAGGTGTGTATAGCCTTACCATGAGGGTTCACTTATTTTTACTGAAGTGTTGACTAGAAAACTTCTCCTTAATGGTGCTAATTATAAACATACCACTTATACCTGAAGCCTGTGCTACAATGTTTTTACTTTGTATTTTTTTATATCCTCTAACTGTATAGTTTGTATCTCTACAGTACTTGTTCTTTTCACTTGTAGACCTACATAACCCTCACTGATAATCACACCAGGGATTCAATATTATTATGCTTTGGATGCTCTTCTGTGAAAGAAACATATCCATTGCCTTTTCATTTTCAAGTACTTATTATATGTAAAACAGAGAGTCAGATGCTTTGTCTAAAATGTTGCAAGAATGACTTCAAGCCCAGTTGTTAGTATGGTTAACTCTGAAATCTCTTGATCTGACCCTCCACAGTTTTCTCAGAATCACTGGTTTCTATGCATCCACTTGGAAAGCACATTGATCTCTGCTTATAGCATTCAACAATTTTTATAGTCAGAAGTTCCAAAGTCTTTTACATCCCTCCAAAATGTATGGTTAGGTTATTGACAGCAACACCTTACTCTTGTATTAGTTAATTTTCTGGTGTTATGATAAATACCATGTATGAGACAACTTAGAGAAGAAAGAGTTTCTTTTTGCTTATCATTTCAGAAGATTAGAGTTGACAATGGCAGAGCAAGACAGCAGGCAGCAGGTAGCTATGTGGTAAGAATAGAATGCGAAGTGTTCTCATCTCAACCATGTTCACAAAATGCATGTGGGAGAGAGCTCAGAAAGACACAACAACAGGAAGCTTTGAAACCTCAAAGTCATCCTCTAGTTTTTTATTTCCCCTGACAAGTCGCAATTTGTAGATATCCTCAAGCAGCTTCAGAAACCAAGAGTCAAGGAGTAATACATGGGCTTCTATGGAGGACATTCTCATTCAAACCAACACATAGCTGTTAAACTATTGTGTTAGAACAATCACCAGAGAGTTTATATTTATATATATATATATATATAGTATTAAAGTCCAAAGAAAATACATCTTCAAATAAACTTGTATGCAATAAGGATGAAAGAAAACATTTTTCTTACTAAAATATAACTAACAAACATATTAGTAATATTTTTCCAGGCATCATTTTGAGAACTAGAAAAATAACTTTAGTTATTATAGTCATACTCAGTGCTATGAGATTTATATTATAAAGGAAAGAAAACAATATATGAATAATCAAATAAAAACATATTATGTATTTCTATAGTAGTAAGTGATAATAATTATATACAGTAAGGCAGGGAATGTGGTAAAAGTCATCGTAATAACGACATATATTTCTGTATGGTAACATTTTCATAGCATCTGCTGAGATGGTGTTTGGGAAAGAGAGTTACATGCCTCCAATACAATCTTTAGTACTGAGAAGAATTTGCTCTATTAGATCCTTTTAACAACTGAAGATTACATTGACCATCAATCTGTTGTCTGGTCAGCTCAAGAAATTGCTCAATGATCATGTGAGTTTTTCCTCTTTGACAGATATTGATGAGACCAAAATTGTACTCTTTGGATAGAAAGTAGTTATTTCAGGGCCTTGTACACTCTCAAAATGCAATAGTTCCTGTAGTGTTTTTGAGAGATTTACACAAAGATCAAAGATCACTTGAATAATGTTGTTGATTTTAATGAGGAATTTACATATCAGATATTGTTCACAAGTAACTTTTCCAATAATCAGCATTGTTCCCTGAACATTTATAATTTAAGTTGAATTAGATATAATGAGATTTATTGTCTATTCTTCATTTATAAATTAAACATCTGTTCGGTTTACATTTGCTCTATATCTAATCTGACTTGGCAATATAATAGTTTTTTATTAAACCTAACAAAGTTATTACTTTTCCTGATGTAACTTTTTATTGTAAAACAGGCTCAGGATAACTAAGTCCAGATTTTCATCAGTTATTTAGTTGTAATTGAAGAAAATGTTAAGAAAAAGATATTAAAGTATTCAGAATTATTTATTATGGGTCATAATACCACATGAGGATCTAGAAAGACAGTTTAATAATTTCACAAGTTCAAGCTAATTTACTGATGAGTAGATATTACAAAGCCAAGTAGCCTGAGGAAAAAGAGCAGAGATGAGTATGAAATAAAATCATATTGACTCTTCCACAGTACTAGACAGAAACACATGAATTCTAATGAACATGGTTTGCAAGAGTTTAAGATGAACCTTATTTCCAAAGCATTGATAATTTAAGAATATTAGTGCCATATTGTTTCTTCCCTCCTCATCCCCTGTCTCTCCTTGTAGACGTAAAAGACCAGGAGAAGTTACTGAGAAAGTTAGGATAAAATTTAATGAGGTTACCTTAAGAAGAATTCGGATCTAAGGACAGACAAGATACCATGGCTGAAGAACTGTGAGAGACTAGAGAGGAGTCAACCATCTGAGCTCATTTTTCTATATACTATCAAAAAAAAGTGTCTATTTGCTAACTATAGGTGACATCAAGATGTCCAGTGTGACTTTTGACGTAGTCCACACATGCCTTCCTCCAAGAACAGGTAGCTTGAGTAGGAGAGTGTGATGAGTTTATTAGAGTAAATGGAAGTCAACTGGCCTAATCTATTCATTTTGCTCTCCAGTATTCATTTCCTCTGACTACATTAAAGTCTCCAGTAAAAGGTTGCTCAAGTTAATATTTCTACATATTGCTATAGACTGAGACTCATTTATCCCTAGTATATAAAAATTAAGCAATTCATTACATAGAGCACCAAAGAAAATGTGAGAAAGATATAAATATCATAATAAAGCACATTCACATTTTTGAGCTTATTTTCACCACCCTTCCCCAGGAGTCCTTGTCATAGACTCATTCTTTAGAAAATGACATCTTATCTGTTTAGGACATAGATTGCAGTTCATAGATATATTTTAATATATCTATTTGATATTTTTTATTATCAAGTGTTATATGTGTTTAAATTAGCTAAGTTTATCTAAATAGAAAAATTTAAAGGCATGTATTAAAATACTATTTTTTCAGGAATAGAAAATTTGAGGTTTTTTTTCAAACATATATACAGTTACTGAGAATTGAGTATAGCAGGTGTTATAGTCATGGACATCTGATACATTTAAAATTTTGGTCAAAATATACATATATATATATGTATGTATGTATGTATTGGAAATATTTACATGAACATAGACATAGGAAGATGGAGTAAGACACCAGATATGGGATTAACCAAATGAGAGTTATATGAAAAGGCACAATCTATGTTAAAATTTAATTAGTGGGATAGTAAAATACATGTGATGTGAAAAAAGATGGATAAATAAAAATGCTCGAGGTTCAATAATTAAGAAGGAATGGGAGAAAAGGTGTCAGGTAGAAGAGAGAGTTGTGGGTGAATCAACTAAAACTACAGAACTTCAGAAAAGCCCTATGAAATACACTTGTTAGTACATTAAATTCAAAATATAATAAAAAAAGGAGTATGAATAGAATTACCCTGGATAGGTGGACAATGTCTCGCCCAGGACACATGGGTTGTTAAGTGGAAATCATAGGACAAAGCATGGATAACTCCCTGTAAGTTATTTTTTAGGTGAGCCCTAAAAGTCTACAAAATAACACAGAATGTTGCTAATGCCATGGATTATTGCTGAATACACCACATATTTTTGTGATTGGCTGTAGAAATCCTAAACCAATCAGGAGACTTCCTGGTCTTCTGCTTTCATACTTTTGGAAGTTGTTCTCCAGATTTCTTGGGGGAGAAAAGGTAATAATTACCTTACTCAGGTTGGGACCTTGCCTGGTACAGTATTGACCTGTGATGCAGGATGTACCCACAGGTACAAGAGTTGTGGTGTAACTTACTGCTTTCTGATTGAAACTGATGCACCTTTCACAGGAGGGAACTTCATGGCTGGTCCTGTAATCCTGATTGAAATCACATACCTGGGAGAAAATAGAAAATAAAATAGAAACCACTTGGGTTACATTGCTAGGTAGTTGTGCTATCAAATTGCCTTCCAAATACTAATGCTAATATTCATAGACCTGGTTTGCTATCAACTTTCCTAAGGAATCTTCTCTTGCAGATCACAGCTGTCAATGCAGATACATATATCTAAGCTCTGAGAATAAACGATTGATTGTTCAGCAATCAATGGGACATCTTTATCACAGCTTCCCTGCTAAGTCTCCGGAAATATAGCAGAAAATAAAATGAAGCTGAAAAAAAAACATGTTAGAGTTGGAGGATAAGGTAGAGAATATTAAGGTTCTGTCTTTTGAATATGACAAGACTAGCATCCATGCATAAAATTTTAGGAAAAAGAAAAACTGTTAACAAAAATTTTCCAAAAAATCATTCTTTATTTTTACACACTAGATTTAGAAAACCCCAGGACAATCTTTATTGAAAACAATCATTTTTTTGTCTCATTTTCAAAAATTAATGATAAGCACATTCTATTTGTCATGGTAAATTCATATTCACTGATTATAATTCTTTTTATTAGTTACAAAATATAAGGGAAAGCTTGAATGGGTTATTTAAAAATTCTGATGTATGTCAAAATTTAGCATATCTACAGTTACATACAGAATCATTTCTTATATTCATATACAATATGTAATTTATAACTTATATGTAAAATTTAAATTTATATAGGAAACTGACTACATTATTTTATTGAAAGTGTCATATAAATAAGATTTGGAATAATAGTCACTGATTTCTAAGTGTATGACAGCGACATTTCCAACCTTTAGACAAAAGTTATCACACATAAAGTTTACATTCCATTTTGTAAAATGGAAATAATTAATACTTCAGATTTAAGTGAGTCTACTTGATATTTTACTTTCTTTGTATATGAAAATAATTCACTAATAAATCTGTCACTGGTTCTTCATGATGCTGAACTCTAGATATTTTTTATTAAGATTTCTTCTACAGATAGCAATTTCTTTTTTTATTTAGCAATTTCAATAAAATGCTTAAAATAAATATAATAGGGAAAACAACTCCTGCACAAATTATAAGAATCTAGGACCTGAAAAATAGGCAGGAGAGCTGTGACATTTAGACTTCTAGAAGTGACATTGCTAGTGCACGTACAAACCCTCAGCACCTTAGTTCCCTGGGTAAGACCTGTACAAGAAGAAAACAATTTTAAAATTGGAGCACAGATCAGAACAGTGTTGAAAATGACCCACTAGTGGCTACGGAGCTATTGACTGTTGATTATTTCGCATAAAATAAGAGTTACTTTATTAAAAAAAATTCTGTTTAACTTTAAAATTTATGTTTATTTATGCACCTTGCTTCTGTCTGTATATATACAGTACCTTCCAGAGGCCATACAAGGGAGGTAAAGCCCCTGGAACTGAAGTCAAAGGATACAGTGACCTGTCTGATCTCAGTGCTGGGAACTGAACACCTATTCTTCATAAGAGCCACCAGTGCTCTTAACTGCTGAACCATCCCTTAGTGACTTGAGTCACTTTTCTTGGCAGGATGCACGGGTAGGTGGTCTAGGCCTCAGTGGATAGTCCCACGTATAGGTACATATGGGCAGCACTAACTGGATTCTTGGATTATTAAAAATATCAAAGCAAGGATATGAACTTTGGAAGAAGTTGTGACAGGAGAAAAGGTATGGGGGATATATATATATATATATATATATATATATATATAAATATATATAAATACTTTTATATATATCCCCCTATATAGATAGATAGATAGATAGATAGATAGATTTTACACATTCACGAAAATATCCAAGAATAAAAGAAACATTGAAATAATCAGTGATGTCTGTAAATGAAGTGTGTGTGTGTGTGTGTGTGTGTGTGTGTGTGTGTGTACTACCAGGCACAAATGTAAGAATATAGCACAGAAGACTGTAATATATACTTGAGCGAATGAGAGCATATCACATTGCTCAGACACTACTGAACAGCTTGAGCAGACATGGGTTAGATGACAATGTTTGTGTTATATTTTAGAATTAATGATCTTGGTATTCTAGTACACAAACTATAAAATAACTCAGTAAATCCTTCTCTTCTCAACTTTAAAGAATTGTAGGTGTCAATAGTTCAGGTTCAAATTAACCCACAGACAATTTTCTGTTTGTAATGTATTTTTATTTATATTGCTTTATCACCTTGATTTTTCCACTTAAAATAATATAAACAAAACAATTAATATGAAACATATTTGTAATGAAACATTTGGTTTGACAATTTCATTTAATAATTAAATACTGGTAAAAGTACATTTTGTTGTTTATGCTCATTGGTAATTAAAATAATGTCAACTAAACAAATAGAAGACTGGCATTTCTTCCCAAGAGCTCTGAAAGACACAATGACAAAGTTGCTCATTATTTAGGAAAAATCTTTCTGTTTTAACAGTGTTTATGGATACAATCTGACACATTATTTAAAGAAAGCAATGAGGAAAATCATTTTATGACATGACACATTTTACGTCAGTACACTTTTGCTCCCACAAACAGTCTGAAATGAACACAATAACTTTAGATAGAGAAGTTTAAGCCAAGTAGAAGAGATTTTGAAAAGCTTGCAACATTTAAAAATAAATTCTAGACTCATTTATATTGAGTACATGAACTTCATCAATTTGAGGGTGTAGGGAAGAGAATCCAGTGCACATGCTTATCTACACCTATAAAGCAAGCTTTAGACTAGACTAAGTTAAATAAAATACTATACACAAGTATTAATTATTCTAAATATTGAACTACTATTTTGATAAAGCAGTATGGAAACAGTAATATATTAAATATTTTGTATGGAAATAAAAGGATATTCAGTGTTATTTTCTTTTGTCTTTTGTTGGTTGGTAACATTTTTGTGTTACTCTGCCCATCTGTTCTCTAACATCTAAATCTGTTTTAACAATTAAAAGTGAACATACTAAGCTACCATAGAAATATAAATGACATAATTTTATTAAAAATAAATATAATTCCCATTAATAATTTGCTATCAAGAAAATATATAAATGCATGAGATTTTCTATAAAATCACTGAATCATAGAATATTTTTTAAATATACAAAAATGTTTAAGTCATTGTTTGAGAACTTCTAATGTATCTTGATCATTTCCCCCTTATTCCTCCATGTGTTTCTTTCCAGATGCACCGCACCTCCAACCTCACTCATTCCAAACTTTCAGTCATATATATGATGTGTATGTTTCATATACACGACATGAATGTGTCCTATATAATAACTGTGTCACATACATACAAAATAATTATCATATATATGATATTTTGTCATATATATGATATATGTATATATATGAGGTTTATGTATGATAAAATATGTCATATATATATATATACACTCACACATATATGCACACACACAATTATGCCCAATGTGCTTCCTGTAGACTCATGAATACAGGTCTATCTAACAGAATGTGGCCAACTTACTAGGGGCCATACCCTTAAAATACTGACAGTCTTCTCCAAGAAGTCAGCAACTATCCATAGCTCCTCAGCTAGGAATGGAGGTTCTTGAGCCCTTTCACACACACCCCTGATGCTGGAATATTTACTTGCTTGTTCTTGTGGGAGACTTATGCAGGAATCCAGAACTGCTGTAAGCGAGGGAGTTCTTTGGTTCTTTCAGGTCAGGTGGAACTTTCTTCACTCAGGTTCTCCCAGGTGTCTGTCTCTTACAATATATTGCTACCTTTTTTTCTGCAATGGGTCCTAAGCTTTGGTGGTAGGAATGTGTTATTGATGTTCTATTTGTGGTTGAGCATTCTATAGACCACTTATTCTCTGCAATTTCCCAGTTGTTATGTGTCTGAATAGTTGCCATACACTGCATACATAAACTCATTGATCTGGCCTGTGACCTTCACTAATCTGTGGATATAGAAATGGGAATATAGAGGGAGATTTGATACTGTCTCTATTTAATGAAATAATGGTAGGGGGTTCATCTCTGGAGCCTATGAACTCACCAACCATTAATTCTTAGTCAGAGTTGCCTTAGAGGTCATGTGTTTTTTCCCTGTGGAACAGTTTTTACATCCAATCAGAAATAATTTGGTTATCTCTGCAATGTTTATACCATTATTATACCTATACTAATAAGTTGCTATGCCTATCATTGTTATAGCACACTGAGTTCTCAGAAATTTTAAAGGGATATAATCTTTAAAGCATGGTTATCTATATATTTCTGGATATTTATGTAGATGTAACCAAATGTCTTATTAAATAATAAACACAGAGCCAATACAGAGATGAAAGCCAAGAGGTCAGAGAAATAGCTAAGAGCTAAAAACCTTACCCTTCACTGTCACTGTACCTCTCTGAAAGAGACCTACTTCCTGTGTCTGTCTTTTTTTTATAGAGTTCTGCCTTCTCATTGGTTGTAAACCCAACCACAAGACCTCTTAGTCACTGCCTGTCTGTACAGCCCTCCAGGTCTTCTATGGTTGGTATTGAGATTAAAGGCGTGTGTCTCCAATGCTGGCTATATCCTTGAACACACAGAGATCTGCCTAGCTCTGCCAACCAAGTGCTGATATTAAAGGCATGCACCACCACCGCCCAGCTTTCGCTATGGCTTGCTAATAGCTCTGACCCCCAAGCAACTTTATTTATTAACATACAAATAAAATCACATTTCAGTACAAATAAAATATCACCATATATTTACCCACTAAATAGATTAAACAAATATAATAAACAATTTATACTGTTATATTTACAGCAAATCACTTTATCTATTTGTTAGTTGAACAAGTACAAACAAGGTTTCAAGCCCCTAAATAATTACATAGATAGAATATTATTTGTGGACACAAATTACATGTTTCAGCTTTTTCTGTGATTAGTCTTTAGCCCTTCAGGATAGCAGCCCTCTTAATTTTGGCCATATTTTGATCATCTGTTTAATGCTGAGGTTTGAATCAATAATCTCTAAAATCCTTTTCCTTTGTGACATTAATTGGTTTGGATTGAATCTTGGAGCAGATGGATTGGGTGCTGCTGTGGACTGTGGTTCTTAAGATAATTAGGTAATGAGAAGGAGAGCTTTTGAATGGGATTAGTGGCTTCTATGAGATACAAGGGCTCTCTCTCTCTCTCTCTCTCTCTCTCTCTCTCTCTCTCCATCTGTTTTCTTCCATGTGAGGATACAGAATAATTTTTTTTTCTATCTTCAAGCTAGGAATGAACTGTCATTCTTCTCAAACCAATAAGGAGAAAAATGTGCATGTTCTTCAGCACGAGCAGCTGCTAAAACTAAATGAAAATGGAAACAGGACCCGAAGAATTCTTGAGGAGATAAATCTAGTTCTGTTTTCTTTCTGACCTGAGCCTTGCTTGATTTGCAAACAGAAAGGAAAGGTGACTTAAGCTTTTCTCATTCTTTGCATGACTATTAAAGAAAAAGATATCTAAAGCCCAACCAATCAGAGGCACCCAACAAGCTGAGGCAGGCAGACACAAAAATAGCCAAGTTAGGACTCTGCTTTATTTGACCATACATCTGTCTTCTGTAATACACTTTGAAACCTAGGACTATTATGTGTACGTATCACGTGTACACATATATCTCCTCACCATGCACCTAACAACAAATGCACCCATTTACATCAGACTGCATATGTATCCAGCTCTAAGAAATGAAATAAAATTTTCCTCCACCAACAATCACCAACTATTCATACATAGACAGTTTCTATTCAAGTAAATTCCTGGTTTTATGCAAGCATAAGAAGGAGAAGTAGGAGTTGCAATTGTTGAACTGTCTTTTGGAGCCTGTGGACTAAGGAAAACTGCATATTCTGAATGTATTTTTGATAGGATCCTCTGTTGCCTGTTTTATAGCTAAGCATTGCTGAATAAACTCATAATTAGATCAAATAGATAACGCACAAAGAGATATGGAGGAAAAAACATATTTCCCTAACTCAGCCCCAAGATTAACAACAAACTCTCTTGCTACATCAGAGTTAAGTATGAATTATCAATTAAATAGCTTCATTGATTTCTTTTTTTGTGTGTGTTCTTAAAGAGTTTTATTAAAATAGATTCTACATATGTATTAATAATTACCTCATTGTGGGAAAAGAGATAGCAAAAGAGATAACACAAAAAAGAGGTTAAAAAATGAAAAGAAATAAAAATAGTTTTTAAGATACTCCCAAAGAGAAAACTATGTTTTAAAAAAAGTGATGTTTAACTTAATTACTTACTTGCTATTTTACAGCTTTTATAAATGAAACAAAGTCAACAACAAAATGCTTTATATGTATTTTTATAGATAATCTTCCACTTTGTGATAACATGGAATGATTTTTGAAAACACAATTAACAGCTAAATAATCTTCCTGATTAAGTTTTCTACCAATATTACTACTTAATTCGTTTGAAACATAGATTTGTTAAAATAAAGGAAATGTGGGTTTTGTTAGCAAAGAATTATTATATTTTCCCTTTTCACCAGAAAAATATTTACAAACACATATAATATTTACAGCATTGCATTTTACTTGTTGAAGTTTTGGGATAATAATAAAGAGCTATTATCAGCCCCAAAACAATATTTAAATTTTAGATTAGTGGCTTTACATGATATATTAATAATTCATATCAAGAAATCAAAGCATTTTTTTATTATTCAGATGGCCAAAATATATTTCTTAAGATTCATAAAGACCTGACTTTATATAAAATGAATGTTGGACATCACTGAAAGTCATGACAAATTTCACCTCAGATTGACTACATTTTAATCCTGTAAACACAGTACACAGCAAGAGGGTGATTAAATTTACAAATGGAATTAAATTTCCGATTTTCTAAGTAACAAAAAAATAGAAAATATTGTGGATATATACTTATGATAGTTTCAAAATAATGATCTTTTATTCTATTTGCAGATCTATATTTATTAAGAGATGAGTGACCTCAAGACTGTGTATGCGGACAATATTTGAAATATTATGACTTTTGTTAAGGCTTAAACTTGAAGTCCATTCTTATGCTCAATTCTCAAGAAAACACATGCACACACACATTTGAAAATGTCCCTCATGGAGCTAGAGAGAGAAAGCTCAGTGATTATGAGTATTTCCTGCTTTTCTGGACAATCTGGGTTTGGCCTCTGACATCGAAATATCACCTCAAACTGTCTAAACTTTGGTGTTACACCCTATTCTTGCCTCTATTTATACCACAGGAAAACATAAGGTGTGCACATACACATACATGCATACACACACATACACACACGCACATACACACACGTACACCCCAATAGTAAAAATAAAGACTTAAAAATATTTTTCAGAGGATTCAACAAGCCATTTTCTAAAACATTAGAATGATTTGTCATAGGAGATTTTAGTGTGAATGCCTTCTTTTGCTAAAAAAAATGATATCATTTATTTGAATGTACAAGCAGCTTATGTCTCCCTACTGAGACTCTTGGCTCACTTCTGACTCCCGTGACAAAATCGTTATGTGTGTACAATACCAAAAGCTCTGTTGGTTTCATGTTGATCTCTGAGGTCATGTCCACTCATTGATGCTCAAATATGTCAATAACAGTATCCTTGAGTTAGAATAAATGCATCTGTGAAGGTAAAATAAGTACTATGGCATGTTCTGTAATAGGAAATAATTTTAAAGAAAATTAACACTTTTAAACATCTTGTATTCCCCTCCCAACAAGAACATTTATAACTGAAATATTAGAATTATATAATTTAGAGAATTTTAGACAACAGGCATTAAACACAGTGTTAAGACTATTTTAATGAAATAGTATTGTTTAATGTATTTACTTGGAGGTTATCTTATTTAAAAATACCCACCGTTGCCATATCACTGATGAGAAATACAGCTAATAATGTCTATTCCTTTTGAAAGAATACTTGGCCAAATTTTATGGAATTGAGAAAGTCAATTTTTCCAGGCAAAACAGATTTCACAAAAAGTTTATGAACATGCCAAACACAATTTTATTTATATTTTATAAGAAAAAATGTTTTAAGTGAACACATATGCCCTAATTGCATGTCAAATGACTCATCATTGGAATCTGTCTAGTAAAAACAATCAATCATATTTTGAGAAGAAGAACATCTGGTCCAAATTAAGGACTAGATCTTATGCTTTGAAATATATTATATCTACCCTAAAACTAATCCAAAATCAAGAGAGTCATAAATAAAACATCTATTCACTTAAAACACATGTCTACATTGAACTTACTTAGGGATAGGAAGACTTTCAACAATCTTTCTTGTAGGCACAGAACTATTAAACTCCAGTCATATCTACATGTCTAATATGCAGATGTTGTTTGTCTGCTTGCTTGATGTGACTTTGTCTCTCACTTGCACACTCAAATTTGATGATTGAAGTTGATTTTTAATAACTTCCCATCCTGAAGGAAAAATCAAGTGGTAACCAATTAAGAAGTGTCTGATAGTCCTTTAACAGCCAATAATTATTCCTGAGAACCACTGTGACCATAAATTACTCACTGTATAAGACACAGTAGTTCCATGATGCCTCACAGGTCTTTAAAATATTTATTTTTATTTTATTAAATGCTTGTGGTTCCTTTATATATGTTAAACTTCCACTCCAGACATCATTATCTACCTCCTAGAAGCTCAACCTCATTCAAATCATATTTATTCCACAAAATGAGACTATATTCCTTCAAAGTACTTTAAAACTGAGAAGCACCGCTGTGGTCTGGATGCCATGCTCATAAAATCCATATGCTAAGATCAACTACAAAAGCAACATGAGTGGATAGATTTTTGAGGTGGTTGTTGATTCATAAATCCAAAGTTCCTATGAACAGGTTAAATGTACTTTTTTTAACCATTCTTTGCATATATTCATTTTATATGCACTTTAATAAACTAGTAAAGGAAGTTAAAGGATGATTGATAACTTCCTTTACAATGAAAGGAAGTATTGTCCATTAACCAAGAACCTAGCCATCACCAGGTATCAAATGTTCTTGAATGTTGATTCAGAACATATCAATTTCCTTTGGTTATGTGCCACGTCATGTATGATTGTAGTAATTAGAATAGGTACTGAAACAAATACAGATTTCAAATTGATTTTAAGATAATTTGCAATGGTCTGCATAGGTCTACACATTTTCTTTGAGAACTATTGTCTTAGGGTTTCTGTTGCTATGAAGAGAGATCCTGACAGAGAAAACTCCTATATGAGAAAACATTTAATTGGGCTAGCTTACAGTTCAAAGATTTAGTCCATTTAGTTCATGGTGGGTGGCATGCATGCAGACATGGTGCTGGAGAAGAAAGTAGAGTACCGCATCTTCATCCACAGGCAACAGAAAGTGAACTAAGACCCACACTGAGCATAGCTTGAGCAAAGGAGACCTCAAAGCCCAACCCCACAGTGACACCCTTCCTTCAACAAGGCCACACCTATTCCAATAAAGCCACACCCCCTAATATTGCCTTTCCCTTTCAGGGTCATTTTCTTTCAAACCACCACAACCATCAGTGAAATATTTAAAGGACCCCACACTGTAACTTAAATTGAAATAACTTTCCCTTTCAGGGTCATTTTCTTTCAAACCACCACAACCATCAGTGAAGTATTTAAAGGACCTCACACTATAACTTAAATTAAAATAGTATAGGTGGATAAAGTTTTTCATGCTAAAAGAACAGTTATGTCTTTACATCAATACATTTATCACAAAACTTTGAGATAAGAGATTTTTACCTTGCTGAATTTGTGTTCTTAGCATTTAACTTCCAATGACGGTTTACTTCTGATGACTATGGCTAGTATGTTAAGTAATTTGAAATTTTAAAATATTTCTGTTAGACAACTTTGGAGATGTCTTTAGTCCTTAATATTGTGAGTGATAGTTGGCAATATATTCCAAAAATAAGCTTATTTGGCAGAAAGTCAGTCCCTGAAAAATAAATTTTATTTATTTATTTATTTATTTATTTATTTATTTATTTATTTATTTATTTATTTACTTGAGACAAGGTTTATCTGTGTATATTTGGTGCCTGTCCTGGATCTTGCTCTGTAGACCAGGCTGGCCTTGAACTCACAGAGATCTACCTGGCTCTGCCTCCCAAGTGCTGGGATTAAAGGCGTGCGCAACCACTGCCCATCTCATCTATTTATTTCATATCCCAGCCAGAGCATCCCCCCATCATTCCCTCCCAGACCCTCCCCACCTTCCCCCTTTCTCCCATCCCCCAATCCCCTTTCCTTCCTTCTCCAACCACGAAAGGGCTGGTCTCCCATGAGTATCAATAAAACTTGGCATAAAATGTTTTGTTTGTAATAGCCAGAACCTGAAAACAACCTAGATGTCCTTCAACAGAGGAATGGATAAAGAATATGGAGTACTACTCAGCTATTAAAAACAAGGACACCAGGAAATTTGAAGGCAAATGGATGGAACTAGAAAAGAAATCATCCTGAGTGAGGTAATCTAGTCTGAGAGAGAAAAATAATTTTTAAAAATAAAAATATATTCAAAATATTTTTTTTAAAAACCTAACTCATATGGAGTACAAAAACTCAGCCATGAACTTCTTGGAGAATCTCAAAAGAAATTTAATCCCTGAAGTAGTCAATGTTCTGTTATTATACAAACACCTGAAATTGGATTAACTTTTGAAGACTCAGTTTATTTGTCTGACCACTCTAAGGGTTTGAGGACATGTTAGCTTCATGGCAGATCACAACACAATGTCATGTGAATGCCAAAGAACAAATCACAAGAAGGAAATGCAGAAGTCTTTAAAGCAGATTTACCATCTTTATAACTGCAGCCTCATTAGAATGAACTCAGAGATCCACACAAAGTCACCTCAATTCATTCTGAACACAGCATTCACAAAGACATGAGGACTTCACATCAAACTTCATCTCTTAATGGCAAGAGTTTGCCATTACTGCTGCCACTACCACTACAAATATCACTGAATACAAAGTCAGTGGAAATTCTCTACAACAAGCCAAACAGAAACCATAGAATCACTTCAGAAAACGTGACAGGTGGGGAACAAGAACATTGCGTATGAAATTACAATATAATCTTGAAAATGTTTTACAGTAACTTGAATTGCATGTTGTTCTCATATCACTGGTTTTATATATGTCTATACATTTAATTAAAGAAAAACAAACAATATTTACAGAATGCATGTTAAAGATCTGGTGTTTGTTAGTTTTATTGCTGTTTGTGTTGGTCTTAACCTGAAGTCAGTACTACATGCTAATTTATATTAGTAAAACAGCCTGAATGATTTTTTTCTGCTCTGGAGCAGATCCATTGATGCCACATCACTGGTTTGAGTTATCATGACATTTGAACTCAATTTCTTGATATTTTCTTTGTGTCTAATGCCCTCTGCCTTAGAGGTGTCTTGATCAATTATATTTGTCTATTTGTTTTTCTTTCTGTCTTCCTATAACTCAACCAGACCCTAATTGGCTGGGATGCAGCTTCTGTTCTCTGCTTAAAATATTGAATGAAGCAGCACACAGACCAGACTTCGGTTAAAGTCAGTACAGGGAGACAGTACTCATTTCCCTGTAACCTTTGGTTTAGAATCATGTCTTTTGGGACTGGAACTTTTATCCTAGGAACTCAGTCTCCTAACGACAGAGTGAGGGTTGTAAAGTAAAAAACTCCATTGCCTAGGAGGAAAATCTTTCCTCAATCACCCTTCTCTCTAGTACTTTTGTCCTTCAATTGATACATTTATGTGCGCCATGCTTATTATTTACTTACTTATTTTGTTTTCTTCCTTCACACTAATTTCCATGACAAATTTTCTTCTTCTATTGTTGTAGAATATTATTTTAAGGTGTGTTATTTTGTTTATGCTGCATTTGATTAACTCTGTGAAGCTGTGTTTCTGTGAAGCTGTGTTACTGTGCCTGTCTAAACCACCTGATGATCAAATTCAAAGCTGAACGGCGAATGGTGAGGCAGGAGAAAGGATAGGCAGGGCTGGCAGGCAGAGAGAATATATAAGGAGAAAGGAAGGAAAAGAGATCTAGGAGTCAGAGAAGGAGGACATCAGGAGCCAACCACCCAGCTACACAGCAAGCCATGGCGCAATAGTAAGATTTATAGAAGTAAGAGAATGGGAAAAGCCAGAGGCAAAAAGTAGACGGGATAATTTATGTTGAAAGCTGGGAAGAAATAAGTCAAGCTAAGGCCAGGCATTCATAAACAAGAATAAGCCTCCATGTATGATTTATTTGGGAGCTGGGTAGCTTGGTAGCTTTTTTACCCCCAAAAGAGTAAAAAACAATAACAACATCCTATCTTTTTAGAATTCTTAAATATATTATTTTTAATTCCTGAGCTCACAGTGACACTGAGGATGAAATAATTTGGCCTAAGTCTACACTAGTCTATTTCCCCTAAGCTACAGTTCTGATGTCATTAATTCTGCTGAGATTATCATTGCTGTAAATCTATTGGTGATGTTCATCAGTAGACTCAAGCAGAGCTAAGCTCCAAGGGATCACAAATCATAACAGAAGTATAAAGAGAAATTATGCGTCAATATTACTATTAAGCATTGAAACTATTCCATGCCATTGTTCATATTTTGTCATGTCTGCTGGAATTGTGTCCTAGGCTTTAAAATATCAGGAAGCAGTACATCCGTGAGATAGGCATTTTCTTCCAATAGAAGTTGAGCAAGAAGTACTAAAAGTCTGCATTTTATGATGATTTTCCCTTCCCAGTGAGAAAAGTTGTTTAAAATAACACAATAAAAGCCTTGTAAATTATTTTTACCATTTTTTCCCTCATAGTAATGCTTCTTGGGAATGCAGAGGTCATTTAGGCTTCACTATTGGCAGTCTTTCAGAGACAGTGTTCTCTGGCACATAACGTCTCTCTCTGAAGATGCTGGTACTCTCCTGCCCCTGTGAATAACCTTTACTGCTTTTACCTCCTGTTGGCAGGGAGCGAGCAGTTTTTACACTTAAGAGCTTTGGGAAACATTCAAAATTCAAAAACGCATATGATATGCTTACAATTTTTTTTTGTTTGAAAATTAAGGGCACCATATTTAAAAAAAACATCTCATGTCTATGTAATAATTGTAATGTCCCTACTCTCCTGTTTAAAGATTACCTTAAAATAAATGGTCATTTTACTGGAGTATTTTTTGTACCTTCTTTTTCCTTTATAGAAGGACACTAACCGAACAGTTTCATAGAATTTACTGTGTAACTGCTCTTAGAATAAGCTGTTACATATTTTTAACTTAACATTATATGTAACTTCATAGTTTTATATCACTATTAATATATCAGATAATTGAACTAAAGTATCTGGGATGTGGAAATGTTCCTACAGGGCACACAAATACTGAGTGGTAAAGTCACTATTCAGCCGCAACCAGTCAATTCTAGGTTATGTGACAGCACTCACTCTTCTCATTACTGACCTTACTGACCTTTACTTAGTATCTGTCACTTTTGTTCCTGTACATAAGCTAGTCTCGTTAAGAATATATATATATATATAAAACAAACAAACAAACAAACAAAGCCGGGCGGTGGTGGTGCACGCCTTTAATCCCAGCACTCGGGCGGCAGAGCCAGGCGAATCTCTGTTAGTTCAAGACCAGCCTGGGCTACCAAGTGAGTTCCAGGAGAGGCACAAAGCTACACAGAGAAACCTGCCTCGAAAAACCAAAAAAAAAAAAAAAAAAAAGAATATAAACTTTTTTTACAGTAGGCTATTTCTACAGTAAAACATATTGGGACCTGTACAGGATGAATGAGTCTAGAGAGCTAATAATAGGATACTGCAGGTGGAAAGTTAGTTAGGACGGTAGATTTTGGACATTTACCATGCTAAAAGTACCAGGTAAGAATATAAATTTACTTGATTCTAATAACTGTTTCCATTTGCACATGTGTATGCATATAACATCACTTTTTTGAGTAAGGTGAATACTGTAACAGAGTTTGTACCAATGTTTTAAGAGAATACATTATTTTTTAAATATTATAACAAAGAAATAGGAAATTCAATATAAACGGGTATGATATTGATGAGGAACTAAAATTGTTTTGGTTTTATAATTCTTATTAGTGATTTTATTAATATTTATTACAATACTTCAATTCATTTAAGCATTTGTTATGCGATTGACATCGTAAAAAACATTTTCTGCCATCATTTAATTTTCTTGAATGTAAGTCATTCCTCCAACTCAGTTCTTTTTGCATTTTCCAAATGTTCTTATGAGTGATGCATCAAGCAAAACATTATGCTCCTAAATTGTATCTATAAAATGAAATAATTTATGTTATAAATATTAATATGTTAAATGCATTATATTGGTTTATGTAAAACACTGAGATACTTTAAAAAGTACATGCATAATTTCATATATTACACATTACCTTCGTTTAAAATATAAAAAGAATACATTTTAAGAATGAAGATAAAATTGAAACAAATACTAAATATCTAGATATAGTTAATATGGTTAGTATTGTTAATGTAGAGATTATCATCAAGGTCTAGAGTATAAATAATAGAGTCTCTCCATAGATGTCTCAATGGCATGTTTAGTATTGACCATGTTATACAATGTCATTAAACATAATGTTGGTATGATGCATTGCAGTAATATTTTGCTACAGTGGTTCCTCACAGCACTCACATTCAGTGCTGAAAGGTATAACCTACGTTTTGTGTTGAACTTGTATTTTAGAGTGTGGAAGATCTGAACAAACTTGGCTACATGGTTCTAGGGCCCTAGGCATGCTCCTCTGACTTTCTAACAGGTGTCTTAATATAAGCACAGCAAAAGAGGGTGGGTATGACTGGGCCATTTCTCTTTGCTTATTTCCCTAGTTTAACCTATAGAAATAGACGTTCACTGCATTCCACTGATCAGAGCAAGTGGCTATGTCTGCCAGGATTCAAGAGGTGAAAAATGGATTTTGCCTGCTGATAAATGGAGTTCTGAAAATATGTTACACTGGGGATGGATTCAGAAAAGAAATAAAAAAGCCTCTTTAGTATTTTTGCAGCTAACCTAGCAGTGTGAAGATGCTTATTCATGAGCACTCGTCCAGCTTTTCTGTAGGAAGATATCAGCCAGGATGATTCATTTAGCTTGCTGCTAACCTCTCACACAGGTGGAAAGAATGATTACCAGGTTTGATTATGGTAGTCAAGGTATTGTGTCTCAGAGACACCAAGCCCCAAATTCCAGAATATGTGAATGTAAGCTGAAGAGAGTAATATTACTAAAAGGGAAGACTCAAACTCATCATTTCATCTTCTGCCTCTAGAAAGAGTCCATCGTTACTTCATTATGTGTTTTTTTGTTTGTTTTGTTTGCAATAGTAATAAAAGCTGGTAAATGAAAATAAATGTGCTAGTCAGCTAAACTTCAGGTAGAGAGTGCAATCAAGGGTTAAAATGGGTGGACACAGCATAATCAGAAGAAGCCTTAAATGTACAAAAGGAAGACTGAAGAATCAGTGATCTGTTGATTTGAGATCCTGCTGTTGCTGACTTTTGGATAGGAAAGGAAACACTGTATTTAGATAGTCCACAGAAGCAGGTAAAAGCACAAAAATACTGTGGTGACATATTTGTAATCTTAGAAATAAAGCTTGCCTGAAGATCAGAGGACAGAGCCAGGCACCAAGTTAGAGGTTAGGCAGTGGTGGCACACACATTTAATCCTAGCACTTGAGAGGCAGAGATCCCTCTTGATCTCTGTGAGTTCAAGGCCATACTGGGCTACATGAGGTTGATCCAGTGTAGAAGAGAAACAGCCAGGTAATGGTGGCACACATTTTTAACCCCTGTTTTTGGGAAGCACACACACCCTTAATCCCAGCACTAGGAAGACAGAGATAGGAAGTGGAATGGCTGGGCAGAGAAAGGCATATAAGGCATGAAGGAGACAGGAACTAGGGAACCTTTCGGCTGAGGACTCAGGCATTCATTCAGTCAGAGGATTCGTGGAGTTGGCAAGGTAAGAATTGGCTGTGTCTTGTTCTTTTATCCCTCTGATCTTTCAGCACTTACCCCAATATCTGGCTCTTGGTTTTTATTGGAAGACCATTTAGGATTCATGCAACAAAATGTGAAGCCCTCCTGCCCCTGAGACCTTCCAGAGAGACACATTATGCACCCAACTCCTTGACGTTCAGTGCAGAGAGAACAGTGTGGATATATGATATGCATTTATGCTTTTATTTCTTTTAACTTATATTGATACTTTGTGTGTTTCACATCATGCATTCCAATCCCACCAATCTTATCATCCCCCACACCCACCCTTTGCCCTTGCAATTTCCCAACAAAACAAAACAAAATTTAAGAAGAAAAATCAAAAATCAAACAAAAGAAAATAGGAGGAGAATCTCCTTGTGGAAGCTGTAGTGTGGCCTGAGGAGTCACACAGTTCACCCTTTAGTCCATCCATCTGTAGGTTCCAGATATATAAGATAGGAATATAGGAACAAGATTTCCATACAGGAATAAGATAGAAATATAGGAATAAACTTAAGAAATGGGAACTAACAGACGTCAGCTTGGCTAACAAAAAAGGGATTAACTTTTCACTGGGCCTCTATGTGTTTTATGATGGGCAGTTCTGTCAACAACCCAAATGTTACTTTTCTTTTTACTAAAGATTGCCCTTTGCAGCCCTGGGGTTAGCTACTCCTCGATAACACGCTACCACTTACTACTGAAACCAAAGTTAACTTTTAATGAGTTCTGTGTGACAACCTGCCTTGCATTGTTTCTTACCCCTCCACACTTCCCACCATGGGAACCCAGCTATTTCAGGAGAAGCTGCAGGTTTGGGCAAACATCAATTAACTGAGTCAAGAAAGGTTGCAAGGATATACAAATATTGTTTAACTAAAACCTTGTTAATAAAAAAATTGTAAAAACCTAAAATAATTTGTCACTAAATGTTTAACTTCAAAATTGTAAGAATTACTTTGTCTATGTCTCATACTTACCCATTACTATTAAAAACGAGGCTCATAGCCTCCTTCCAACTGCCACAGCCTCAAAATTCCAACATTGGCTGTGGTCTCAGGTAGCTGATAAGCTTTTTGTGCTCCGCGGTGGTATTTCCATTCTTTCAGTGTTTTGTTGTTGTTGTTGTTGTTGTTGTTTGTTTGTTTGTTTGTTTGTTTTTTGATTTTGGAATAAAATCTGCTTCTGGTTTAATAGAATTTGGTGGTTTATTCAGTGTAGCCCAACCCTGTCTACAGACACTTCACCCACAAAATTATCCTAGTTAACTACTTCTACTCAGTCTTTTCAAAAACCTGCATTGTTGCATGTGATACTCTTAGGTTATCAGAATAAAGGACATGCAAATGCAGTTCATTTTTGCAGGATCAAATAGATCAAAATAGATTAAAGGGCATAAGCAAGAAACTGCTAGTAGGCATGAGCCAGAAAGAAGAGGAGAGAAGAAAGAAGGGAAAAGAAAAAAAGAGGAGGGAGTGTATTTCAGATCAAATCATAAGTAGCAAAAATTACGTACTAACATGTATTTTTTTGTCTTTTTGTTTTCCCTCCATTATTATTGCGCCTCCCTGAACACAACACATCTTCATTCGCAAACGTTCATACGCCATGAGTCACCCGTCTGGTGTGAAGCCTCTGGCCTATGTAACACCATCGATAACGGGGCTCGTCTTGGATATCCTGTTGTTGTCCTGTGTCCTGGGGATCTTGCAGTTTGGGATCTGTGGGTTCATCCCCCTAACTTGCTCCAAGTGGAATGAGGTGGGTGTTGGGGAGAGCCAACTCATGGCCCTGGTTCTGGGTCTAGGTGGTAGCTGGTCAGTTCGTTACATTTTCTTCTCCATCACTACCCAGCTGAGCTCTCCCGCACTGCCTCCGCCAGCCCACCCAATGCAGCCTGCAGTGAGGAGTGGGGCCAGTTCTGTGTTTATGCTATTTTAGTCAGTACATTGTAGACAGATTGATATGGGTTGAAATTGGCACAGGGAGAGGGAAGACTCAAGCTTATCTTTGCAATCTTATGCCTCTAGAAAGGGCCCTTCAAGGTTACCGCATTATGTTTTGATTGTTTGTTTCTGAGCAAAGCTGCATCTGGCCCAGGAATCAAAAGCCTCTGGCTATGGTCAACACATTTTTTAAAGTATTCATTACAAAAAAAGTGGAGTATTAAAGCCAGACAATTAAAACAATATTTATTTAACAACTAACTGAAAATACAAAGTGAAACAAAAACTGCGTGCTAGTAGTTTTCTGACTTGAAATAGTTAAGAAATAAGGAAAAACTTTTTTTTTAATCCCTGAATTTAAAAACAAGTCTTTGGGTGTTTTCTTAGGAATGTTTACCCTTGAGGTAGCTCTGCCTGGAGGATACGGAGACCTGGGCTGTTGTGGTTACACAGAGAGGAGTCAATAAAATGGAAGCAGAAATAGTGAATCTAGACTGCACTTTTTTTTCCTGACACTTTGATTTAAAAAAGCAAGAATGAAAGAAGAAATATTTAATAAATCAAAAATATGAAAGAACCTGGAAAATAAAAAGACTAAAATTACATATTACTATGTAATTTTTACTACTTATGATTTGATCTGAAATACACCCCTCCCAATTTTTTTCCGAATTTGATCAATTTGGAGCTTTAATCTGCAAAAAGTGAACTGCATTTGCATGTCCCTTATTCTGATAACCTAAGAGTATGGCATGCAATGATGCAGGTCTTTGGAAAGGCTGAGTAGAAGTAAATAAGTAGGATAATTTTGTGGGTGAAAAGCCTATAGACAGGGTTGGACTAAAATGAACTAGAAACAGCAGGAGAAAAAATCATTCCACTACAATTCTAGCAAGGAAGAAGGAGTCCAGCAGAGCCAGTAAAATAGGTCTTAAAGAATACTTAAATATGACATGGTAATTTTACACTCTCAGTGCTCTCATATCTGTGCAAACCCTTGCTAAGGAAGGATCTCTCACCATTCTTGCCCTGCTCACTCATAGAAATCTGTTTTATTTAAATTTATATTTTTAACCACTTAATCTATTCCATTTAGTGCCACTAAATGGTGTGTGTGTGTGTGTGTGTGTGTCTGTTGTATAACAGGGATACAGTAAAGATACTATCAAGATGGCCATTCCAAGGTTAGGGGGAATATTTTTATTGTAAATAAGAGAAAGAATAGCCAGAGGCATCGGGAGGAATTTGCCATGACTACTTCTCAGGGGAGAGAGTATCAGAGAGAAAAAGCTGTGAGAAAAGCAGTCTTGCAATTGCCAGGTCTCTAGAAGCAGAGAAGAGAGCAAAAATGGAATGGTAAGAGAGTCATATATATATATATATATATATATATATATATATATATATATATATATAGAGAGAGAGAGAGAGAGAGAGAGAGAGAGAGAGAGAGTACTGTAGCAGGAATCTTAAAGAATCTTTATTAATGAAACAAACATGAGGCCAAGTATTGGGGTGAACACTGGAAGGTCAGAGAGACCCACAGCTAACCTCACCTGGCCAACTTCTCAGCTTGTCTAGTTTCCTCAGACTGGAAGCCTCTGTGTTCTCATATCCAAATGGCTCTCAGCTGAACTGTGCTGCTCAAAACCTAAAAGCTTAACCAGCCAAAATGCTTCTTGTTCCTGTTCCTCACACCTTATATATCTTTCTGCCTTCTACCATTACTCCCTGGGATTAAAGGCTTGCTTTCTGGGATTAAAGGTGTGAGTCACTATGCTTGGCTGTATCCTTGAACACATGGATTTCTGCCTAGCTCTGCCTCCCAAGTGCTGGGATTAAAGACGTGCACTACCACTGCCTATCCTCTAAGTTTAATACTGTGGCTGTTCTGTCTCTGACCCCAGATAAGTTTATTAGGGTGCACAACATTTCGGGGAACACAATACTACCACATAGTACCACACTGGTAGGTTAATACACATTTGTACTATACTATTACTGTCATCAGGCTGGTTAATATATCCAGCATCTCACAAAGCATAGCTACTGAGTCAACAGATGTCTGACCTGCTGACTTAAGATTCAGGGTCAGACCAAGAAATTAAAGGGATCCTAGAAACCTGTTCCTCATGCTGGATTGCCTTGCCCAGCCTGAATACAAGAAGCAGAATTTGGTCTCATGGCAGCTTTATAAGCCATGCTTTGCTGATGCCCATGGAAGGCCTGCCCCTTTCTAAGCAATAAGGAAGAGGAGTGGGTTAGGAGATGCTGAGGGGAGGTGGAGAGAGGGTGTGAGAGGAGAGGAGGGAGGGGAGGCTGTGGTTAGGATATAAAAGAAGGCAAGGAAGGTAGGGAGAGAGAGAGAGAGAGAGAGAGAGAGAGAGAGAGAGAGAGAGAGAGAAAGAGAGAAAGAGAGAAAAGAAAGAAATGTAATCCATTGATGTATATCAATATTGTGAGCTCATGACCAAATTTGACAAAGGTTCTACTGCAAATGTTCTGAATCTTGAGGCAAAGCAAGTATCTGTAGAGCCTACAGCTATTGTATGGATATGTTAATGGAGTTCACTTTGAGCCTGTAACCACAGACATTATACTATTACACTCTGAAGTCATTAGAACTAGCCTGGGTCCAGGATTCATAGCAGATATTTGATGTTTGTAGCTGGAAGGTTTCCTGTGTCCTGCCTGGTCAACGATCAGGACAAGTCTCTCACACTCACATTCCCCAAGTAAACACACAGAGGCTTATATTAATTATAAGTGGTTGGCCATTAGCTCAGGCTTATTACTGACTAGTTCTTACACTTAATTTAACCCATATTTCTTATCTATGTTTAGCTACATGGCTTGGTACCTTTTCTCAGTTCTGCCTTGACACCTTGCTTTCTGTGTCTGGCTGGTGACTCCTGACTCAGCCTTCCTCTTCCCAGAATTCTCCTTATCTGCTTATCCCACCTATACTTCCTGCTTGTCTAGTGACCAATCAGCATTTTATTTATCAACCAATCAGAGCAACATACATTCACAACATGTAGAATGATATTTCACAGCAAGTGTTGGCATCAGTATAGAAGGTGAATACTTCCTTCTACAACCTTCTTCCACATAGAATGTTTCACTGCATTTTGCCTCAGAGACATGGGTGAAAAAGCAAAAAATATGGCTGGAGAGATGGCTCTGTGGTTAAGAGTACTGGCTGTTCTTACAGAGGTCTTGAGTTCAATTTCCAGGAACCACATGGTGGCTCCCAACCATCTGTCATGAGATCTGGCACCCTCTTCTGGTGTGCAGGCCGAACACTGTATACAAAATAAATAATAAATAAATCTTTTAAAAAAAAAGCAGAATATATTAAACTCACTTTTCTTCTCTCATCAATGTGTGTTTTCTTATTTATTTTTATGAGAAAGTTGCTGTAACATATCTGGATACTTATCAAAAGGTGTTTTTATGTGTAGAAAAGTTTCTACAATTGATGCTTCTCAAGAGGCTAGGCACTGCTAACATATACACCAGAGATTTAGTGATTTGGCTCTCTTGGAAGGGTCAATGCAAATATAAAGGGTCTCGCAAACAAAACAAAGTAACACTTTCATGTACTTTATCATGAAATGTAACATCATTATAGATCTGCTTCAACAGTGTGGAGTTTTGTATTTTTATTAAGACTATGAATGTAGAGTAGAATAAACATAGCTAATGTTACAATGATTTTATAGTTTGGATATTCCTTTAGTCAAAAAGAAATACAAATTGAAAAATCTCAAATATGTGTTAGACTATTGTGGATAATGTTTGAAGCTAAGAGTCAAAATATTTTCAGTTTAGTTTATGTTACTACTTTATCATTTAGTAATTTGGAGTGATTTATCCCTATTTTTTTTTTCCGAGACAGGGTTTCTCTGTGTAGCTTTGCGCCTTTTCCTGGAACTCACTTGGTAGCCCAGGCTGGTCTTGAACTCACAGAGATCCGCCTGGCTCTGCCTCCCGAGTGCTGGGATTAAAGGCATGCGCCACCACCGCCCGGCTATCCTAAATTTAAAAAAGTAATATACACAATCTAACAATAAATTAATTCAAAGCAGAAATCACGATAGTAATATCTTTATTTTTAAGATTGTATGTGATTCTATTGATTCCTAAGTTAGTAATAATACAATTTTTAATAAAATGCATAGACATGCATTAGAGAAAGCAAGGACAAAGGATTATGGCATGGTCGGCTCCATTATATCATCAGGACATTATGAGTGAAGAAATGTACTTGGCGATGAAGGGACTGTCCTTTGCTTTGATTCTCTCTCTATTTCGATGCAAATGAGATGTCTCATTTACTTCTGTACTTAAGGAGCCTTCCTTTCATTTTCTGAGTGGAGTCATGTGAGGTGGAAGAGGACATCAGTACATCACCACAGCTGTGTGAACTCAGTGTGTTAATCAATGCAGAGGCACAGAGAAAAGCGCATGTGTTTGATAGCTTTGATTTCTTCTTTCCCTTTTGAAGAGTATGATGTTTCTTAAGTATGAAAAAAGTATTGATAGAGATGATTGTGATGTCCATATCTGAGTAGTCTTTACCCTTCTTTCACAAAATATAGCACCTCCCTATTTACTTATCTAACCAAATGGAGATATACCTCTTCAGTTTTCGAATGGCTGAGAGTTCAACTTGGAATGTGCTGAAGAAATATGTTATGCCTAGTATGGTGTCAGAAATGGGGGGCTACTACTCAGAGACAAATCTTTTCATTTTCATGCTTTGAAAAGGCAAATAGGAAGAGTAGTGACAAAAACTGAATTTTAAACACTTGGGAGACTGAGGCTTACACTGAGACATTTCTGGAAGCTTGAGAGGAGAAATATTAGTAAGTATATCCTGTAGTCTACATAGAGAGACTCGTTTCAAATATATAACATAGAAAGATATTTGTAGCCATTCTATATTCTGATATTCTCTTAAAATTTATCTGTTAAGATTACATATTCATTTGTATTATTTAAATAAATATACGGACAAAAATTCAGTTGATTTCCATTACATTATGGTATTTATGAACCCTCATCTGTCACCACATAAATAAGACATAATGTTCCCAAAGAAATAAGTACTCCCACTTTCTGATTTACTGGTTTCTGAGGTACCACAGCTTTCAACAACAGGGATGTGAGCTATGGTGTATCAATCTAATGATTTCAATGTTTGATGTACGCAAAACATGAAAAAAGTTGTGAGAAATGTTACTGTGATAATGTCACAAGAATGACTATTAGCTTCTCCTCTAAGTATTCCATGCCCTTTTTTACCATGAGCTCAATTTTATAAATAGTGTTTTCAGGCTTCTTTGGAAACAGGAATACCTACTTCTTTTAAAGTTAGTCAACATCTAAAGATGGTAAGAGAAAAAATGTGAGCTTTATCTAATTTTATCACAAAAGTCACCAGATGAAAAAGAAAAGAGGTGAGGGAAAAGAACTCCCATCACATCTCCTTTGAAGAATTACCCAAACTTTGCCAAATTCACATCACTGTTTCTATGATCTATAACCAATGTAGGTCTAGTAGAAACTTATCTCTTCACTCTCCCAATCAGCATTCTAAATATTCTAATCGTTTTTATTATTATAGACAAATTTTTCTTGTAACTATCTAGCCTCATTTCTTGGAGCTGCAAGAGCATGATCCGTGAGTAGTCCTTTCTTGCTGGCTGTCATCTTTAACAGAGAAATCCTTTAATCCAGGAGATTGTTCAGATTCAGTGCTTTGGCTTGCATAGTTATGAAAGCATACCAATTTGGATCATTTCCCCCTTCTTCCTACTGGAATCTCCTGTGATGACAGGAAGTTCAGTAGTCATTTGTGAATTGAAGTAGTAACTATGATGGGAAAATTCTTGGGGGAAGGACACTTACTAAAAATTATAGGAAGTCTTTTTTTTTAGAACTAGGTTCTTATACTCATCACTAACTGTAGTCACTGATGGTAAATTATCACACTAGAAAGAGATAACTACACTGTTGCTAATCATCCAGAAAATCAAGATTTATCAAAAAAGTCAATATCAAGTAGAATGACACTTAAATTTCCTGTAGTTTTGTCCTTATAAATATACATAATCTGTGAATTTTGTGTGTATGTGTTTGTGTGTGTAGTGTTTGTATGTGTGCGTGTGTGTATGTGTATGTGTGTATGTGTGTGTGTGTATGAAGGTCTGTGTCCTTTAATGCGTAGGGAAGGAAGAGGTTGATGTTGGGTATTTTCCTCCATCTCTGCAGTATTTATTAAAATAATATCTGACCATTGAGCACTAGGATTTTCCTGTCTCTACCATCCCAGAGCTGGGGCAGCCAGAGAACCAAACTGAATTCTCCATGCTTGAGAATCAATAACTTTATTCTTTGAGCTATCTCCCCCAAATATTTTGCAGTTTAAAGTTAGCAAATTATTTTTCTATCATCTGACCCCTGTCTTCATCTTATAGCCAAGAATTTTGAGCTTGGTCAGCTCCTGCTTGTCTCTGCATTCTTCATCTGCCAGTTTACAAAGACAGTCTCTACTGCTCAGCTTATTAGTGGCATTACTGTATTTCATGTAAGAAAACATTGCCTCATTTCAGAACAAAAATAAAGTGAATGTATCGGGCAATGTTGGTGCACACCTTTGATCCCAGCACTCAGGAGGCAGAGCCAGGTGGATCTCTGTGAGTGTGAGGCCACCCTCGTCTACAGAGCAATATGCAGGACAGACACCAAAACAACATGGAGAAACCCTGTCTCGAAAACAAACAAACAAGCAAAGCTAATGAAGGTTATTAAATGAGACATTTTTAACTTTGTCCTTTAGCACAGGTAACATTTGATGATAAAATAGCATGCTACTGTAATAAAGATTCCAACTCTATTTAAATATTTGACTAATTGTAGATGTCAAGGTCATCCATCAACTCTTGACCTATAGCACAATTCTTAGAAAGGTAGAAGAAATTTCAAATGCTTTCTGCACTGGCATGGATGGAGGTACAGGCTGAATTACATGAGCTACAGTATGTGCACATGAGAGAAACCCTCACCTCAGCCATAGCCTGCATTTTTAAGAGCTAACAATCAAGTCACTTAAATTACAATTTTTGAGTCCCTCACAGAACCACTTGTGAGCCTGCACCACTCACTGGAAAGCCTCATTAAGACTGTCTGTACCCTTTGGGTGCATTATTATTACCAATACCTGCCTCTGTTCTAAGCTTGAGTTGAGTGTTGATTTGACATCTGTGTGTTGACCTAACTATGTATGGCATGTGCAGAAAATCTAGGCAGTGATCACTACCAGAGAGATTTCTCTGTTTTCCTTTTCTTAGTTTTCTGCCTACTGGATCTCTTTTTTTATCCTACATTTTTGACAAATTTAAGCTTTAAACTACTACCTGTAGGGAATTTAGTACTTAACTGTGATGTTCTGTGAAAGGCCTGGGTGACAACCATGGCATCATTGGCTTTCATGAATTCTCTGTCATTGTGGTCATACCACGTGTTGGAGTGGTAAATGTAGTAGTTCTTTTTCACTGGGACTGTCAGGCTGTAAATAATGACATGGAGACTTATTAATTATGAAAGCATGACCTTTAGCTTACATTTGTTCCAAACTAGCTCTTATAAGTCAAATTAACCTGTTTCTATTAATCTACATTCTGCCACGTGACTTTTACCTATCTCTCATTTGTTATGTCTGACTTTTTCGAAGTTTTGCTGATATCTCCACTTCTCTTCTTTCCAGAGTTGTTTCTCTCCCTAGAAATCCTGCCTATTCTTACCTGCCTAGCTAATGGCCACTTAGATCTTTATTAAATCAATCACAATGATACAGCTTCATGCTGTTTAAACAAATATTCTGCAACAATATTTTATTTGGTTCAGTGATTATTTTGTGTTGTCCACTCACATCTGATGATTTGGAATTGAGAACTACATATGAGAAAGAATATTATGTGTTTCTCTTCCTGTTTCTTGGTTAATTCAATCAATATAATCATTTCTTCATCCATCTATTTCATTGCAAATTTCATGATTTAACTATATTGATAGCTGAATAATATATCATTGTATATATGCACCACATAATTATCATTTCATCTGCTCAAAGACATTCATGTTTATTCCATTTTCTCATAATCCAGAAGAGGGTGGAAGTGAATACTAGTGAGTAGGTATCTACAGAGTAGGATGCCAAATAATTTATGTATATTCCATGTAGTGGTTCCCTGAGTTATGTGGTAACTTTCATAAATTTATTTGTAGATGTTTGAGGATTTTCAAGAGTGGATTTTAATTGCTGCCAACAATGAATGAGATTTTCTCTTTATCCAAAACCTTGACAGCATTTTGACGTTAGCTTGTTTGCTGAACTTGGCCATTTTGACAGGCGTAAGAAGAAATCTCAAAATTGTTTTAAATTCATTTTCCCTATTTGCTAATGGTGATAAATGCTTTTGAGGCATTGCTTGGCTATTTTTATGTTTTCTATCGATAATTCTGTTTAAATACCCTACTTGGGTCATTTGATTCCTTGACTCCTTTTTTTAAACTCTCTACATATTCTGGATATTAATCCTATTTCAGATGTATTGCTGGGAAAGATTCTTTCACATTCTGTGGGTTTCTTCTTCACTCAGCACTTGTTGCCTTAGCTTCCCCAAAGCTGTTAAGTTTTGTGAGGTCCTAGTTGTAAATTGTTAGCCTTAATTTCTGGTCAAAATAAGTCCTATTTAGAAAGTCCTTTCCTACATCTATATTTATAGTGGACTTCCTATGGTTTCTTGTTGCAGTTTTAATGTATGCTGATAAACCTCTCCACAGTAACCATAGTAAAAAAAATCCAGTATCAGCCATGATAAACCTTCTTTAGAATGATTCTTCAGGGTTGTCCAAGTGACTCCTAAAACAATATAGACATTGATAGTCAGTGTTTGCTTCTAAAGGGATGAAAATGGGTCCTTATTGCTGAAGACAACTCATACTTCAGACACAAGACTTGGATGATTTGAGATGGATCAGACCTGAAGCCTCTTTCCTTTGGTCTACCTTCCATGGTTATAATCAGTTTTCCTGTATTTCGCCTGGCCCACAGTCAGGACAAATCTCTCTCACCCACAGTCCTGTAGTGCTTTTAAAATAAATACTCAGAAGCCTATATTAATTATAACTTCTTGGCCATTAGCTCAGGCTCATTACTGACTAGCTCTTACACTTAATTTAACCCATAATTCTTATTTATGTTTAGCCAGGTGGCTTGATACCTTTTCTCAGTCAGACACTCTCATCTTACTTGCTCTGGATCTGGCTGGCGACTCCTGACTCAATGCTTCCTCTTTCCAGAATTCTCCTCATCTGCTCACTCCACCTATACTTCCTACCTGGCTAGTGGCCAATCAGAATTTTATTAAACCAGTGTACAAGGGCATTATCCCACAGCACATGATCTCTGTAAATACATGTAAACTGCCAAGGAGGGAAAACAATTAAATAATCTTAGCAATTAAACAGTCCTGCTCACCTACAACTCCTATCAACTACAATGATAACCAGCAGGACATGATCTGTAGAGGTGCATTAAGTGGTACTTACATGTTGGCGGTAACAAAAGATCTCTAAATGGACATAAGCTTCACTCAACAGGATGGAAATTATGCATGGTACTGGAAACTTATCCTGCTCTCCAGAGATAGTGAGGTAATGGACATTAGAAAACAATCTACTACAGCAATTTTGCTACAGCAGAATGGTTCATTAATTCATTCTAAATCTTATTCTAGTAGCACTAAATATGTGTAGCTGCAACTCCTCATTAATGAAGCCTTTCTTTACAGTAAATAGAGAGCATCAAAGAAAACACAACTGGACACAATACTGACTTCAATGGATCACTGGGATACCAGGTCCATTGGACACATCTACATCACAGAACCTGCATCCATGGTTCAGAAAATGTCAAGGAAGAGAGGCAAAAATATTACGCTACACAGAATACTAGGAAGTCTGTAGTAAAACAGCTTTTCTTAGGAATGTTTGAATAAGTAATACTAGAACAATAGAAATATCAATAGAAATGCTAATGGGGAAGGAGGAAAATTTCAGACTCCCAACTATAAACAAACATTATAGGCAATTAATAAGTGCAGATAGAAAGAAAGATTTCAACCCCTTGGATTCTCACCCTCTGAAACCAGAAACCAAATTAAACATTTTCTTCTATAAGTTGACTTGGTCATAGTGATAATGTTTTAGTACAGTATTAGAAAAGTAAATAAGACTGAAGTTGGTACAGGAGAGTCTCCTTTCCTGTGACAGGCCTGACCTTCATATATGTATGTATATGTATATACATACGAATGTAGAAGACTTTTGGACTTTGGAACAAGAAAGTGATTTAATGCTATAATGAGAGCTCAATAGACCACACTAGTATTAGCTTGAAAGACAGTAGTGTTAAGAGCAGTGCAGGTAATGGAGGATCAGATCAAGAGGTTTCGGGGAAGAATAATAGTAATTGGGCTAGAGACCTTCTTTTGTGATATTTTATCAAACAATGTGTCTGCTTTTGCCTTGCACTAAGAATTTTTCCAAGGCTAAGTTGAAAAGCAATGGACTCATCACCTTGGTAGAGGAGATTTTAAAACAATCTAATATTTATTCTGTAGAGTGGTTATTAGTAAATTCTCTTATTCAGGTCTATAGTGAAAAAGAGCAAGTGAGGCAAAGAGAAATACAAAATATCCAGTTTAAAGATTAAAAATAATTCTAGGAAATGTATTATTGGTAGTAAAATGTTGCTGAAGGAGATAAAAAGGTTGAAGAAAGGCTTAATCTGGAATTGGAGAAAAGGAATTGTACCTTTTTGGTAAAACTATACCCATCTAAGCATCAAACCTATAAAGAGTGAAAGATTTCTGTTGCTAAAAATCAACAGGGAAGGCTTCTACAAATATGATCCAGGCAATCAGGATTCATTGCAAGTTGGCAGTTGAACTTCACACTTTTTTCTTTGTGGTTCTGGCTTTGATGTCATGAAGGATACATGAGTAAAGGTTTTGCATTCCTTGCTCAGATCATGTTTAGGAAGTTGTATTGGTGACACTTTAAGTTGCTTATGACATTCCCAGGAGACAAAATTACACAACAATCTCCATGTTCTTCTACCTCTTTACATCTTTTCATCAATTATCCCTCAGCCTTATATGAAGGTGAATAATTATGAGAGATATATCTATTGGGACTGGGCTCCACAAGTCTGTATTATTATTATTATCATAATTATTATTATTTAGTTTTCTGTAATGCTCTCTGTCTGGTTACTTAATATAGGATGAGTACTACACTAACCTATGGTTATAAGGACAACTATTTGGAATGTAATTAGGGACTATTGCAGTTTAGTAATGTGACAGTTGTTGGTTCTCCTCCAAAATACATGACTTCACTAGTGCTGGGTAAGTTTTTCACTACCAGGCATGATTTCCTTCTTGTTGGGTGGGTTTTATGTCCAATTAGAGAGTCCATGGTTATGGTCAAGTATGCATACCATTATTGCACCCTTAAGGCTACTGTGCCATGATGGTCATTGTGGCTCATAGGCTTTGTAGCTAGATAGGACTACTGATTGCTTCTCTCCTTTGGGAGCTTCAACAGTGCATTCTGTGAGGAGAATTTCAGGTTAGATCCAGCTCAAATCCCCTGGACCCTGTCTCCAAGGTGACCAGATCACAGAGGAATAGGACATGCTTTAGGAAATTGCATATGCCAAACCAATTATAGGTCCACATTTTAAACTAAAACATGTGCTGTATTTAAGTGTATTTAATAAACTCAGTAATTTTATTTTCCTCTGGGTAGTCCTGACATTTCCTCCGGTATCATTAAAGACCTACCTTTATATAAGGTGAGAACCAAAGAAAGGATGTTGCATGATATACCTGGGAATATATAAATTAACAACTATTTACCCAAGAAAAGACACTGATGATAGATTAAAAAAAGCTATTCCACCGAAGTCTAATGAAGCAAGGAGTTTATGGGAGTTACAAGAGTTTGGATGCCTCAAAGGCAACTGTACTATCAGAAGCACCACCCAAGAGTGAATAAAATCTCACAAAAGCTGATAACTTGGAGTTTCCTTCCCAAAATAAAGCCAGGTCTAACTAAAGATTCCTCATGGTCCCCTAGATGTTTGGTGTTTATATAACCTTGAGGAGGAGCTGTGTGAATCCTGTGGCCTTCTTGTGTGTCCTAACCTCATCCTCATAAGTTTTATTAACTATCTGAGTTTATTTTGTTTTTAATTTTACTTGTTTTCTATGGTTATGTGTCCAGGTAAGTGTATACCATCTTTCTCTAAGTGTCTATGGATGACAGAAGAGAATATCAGGTCATAAGCCGGTTGGCATTGGCACACGCCTCTAATCCCAGCACCCAAGAGTCAAGCCAGGGAGATTTCTGTGAGTTTGAGGCCAGCCTGGTATACAGAGTGAGATGTAGGACAGGCACCAAAACCACACAGAGAAACCCTGTCTCAAAAAAACACAGAGAAAGAGAGAGGAGAGAGGAAAGAGGAGGAGAGAGAGAGAGAGAGAGAGAGAGAGAGAGAGAGAGAGAGAGAGAGAGAGAGACAGAGACAGAGAGACAGAGAGAGAGAGAGAGAGAATATTAGGTCACAATAGAGCTTTCTAAAAATCCTGACCCAGGTTCTGGGAACAAAATTCTAGTTCTTTGGAAAGGCAGTAAGTATTCTTAATTATAGAGCCATCTAGCTAGCTCCAAAGTTCATGTGTTATCAAACTTCTTTCCTTGTTTATGAGGGAATGCTTCAGTTGGGAGGAAATAGCTTGTAGTATTGATCTGTGTCTAGCACTGGCACTGACAATGTTCAGTGTTCAAATAAAAATATCTGGCCAGCACAATGAGCTAAAGAAATAATAATCAATGTTCTTATATAAAGTAATATACATTTATAGAATTAATGCTAATTTTAAATATCTGTGAATGGCTAAGAAGACAGTAACTAGGCAAACTGGTTGTTAACCAGCACAAATTATTTATCATAACAGTTTAATGACATTAGCATTATTGCCCAATTTAAATTATGAAGAGAGCACATTCTCCCATAGTATTTATTCCCTAGTGTAATACAAGCAACATGTCTGAAATTTAGTTTAGGTTTCTTTGCCTTTAAAGTACTGTTACCTTTCAATTTATAACAAAATTGTTAGGATAAAATACAAATGTTTCAGAACCAATGAATTGACAGATTTTTAAAATATGATCTTAAATTAGAATTAATTTAACATAAATCTTAGAGAATGAGAGTTTCTATTGTAGACAAACAAGGAAAGTGTCTTAGGGATTTGATTGCTGTGATTACACATTATGGCTGAAATCAATTATGGGAGAGAAGGGTTTGTTGCTTCTTCTAGCACGTAGTTCATCATCCAGGGAAGTCAGGGCACGAATTCAACACAGGTACTTGGCATCAGGAATTGAAACAGAGACAACAAGGTGCTGCTTGCTCATCTTGCTTTTGTAAATCAACCAGAACTGCAAGGTGAGACTGCCTACAGAGAGGAGGCCCCTCTGTTCTCAATAATCAATCAAGAGAATGCACCACACTCTTCCCCACAGGCTAATCTGGTGGGGATATTTCCTCTGTTGAGGTTTCCTCTACCTAAATAACTCTAGCTTGTGTCATCAATGTAACATAAAACAAAGCCAACACAGGAAAAATAATACAAACACTTCATTGCAGTATAATGGGATACACTGAAAGCTGAATTTAACACAATACATTAATTCAATTTAGCAAACTGTAATCAATAACTATAATAATTAAAAAAAACAATTTGCAAATCCCTGAACTAAAGTGATCATCATCCAACACCTTCAAAGATTTAAGTAATAAAAATAAAAAGGGACAAATCAACCAACTCCTTTCTTCTTGGCTTAATTTAAGCTCCCAGTGAAGTGTAGCTACCACAGGTAATGCAATCTTAAAATGGATAATAGAAGTTAATTGTCTATGTAATGGGGAATAATATCCCCCATTGAACTGTGTTGGTCAGGACACTAATGATCTTATGGAATCAATTTTGAGTCCCTAGAAATTTATTTACACCCATCTTAGTACTAGCAACAATTAGTTTTAGATTTTTTTTTATGTATTTCTTTCACTGTGGACTGTGGATAACATGCATGGAGGATCACGACTTATCTAATTTTATGTCATTGGCACCTACTAGGAAATGTGACCATTAATATTTGCTTAGAGAAGCATTACATTCTTTAAGGTACATACTTTTCCTCCTGGATTCTTGCCATAGTATCACAGCTGATTTTCTTGCTTCTGTAGTCCTGAATCTGTTACATCATCAAATATTTGTCCAGGCAGTAAAACAACTTCTACAAAGCCTCATACCCATGACTGACCCACATTAGATATGTTATTTTTACAGATTCTAAAGTTCCATTCAGATAATTCATTTTTAAATAGAATCTCTTCCTCTTACAAATAAAACAAAAGAAAATTAAAAAAAAAGCATTTATAAGGAAAGTAAATGTTCTGTTTTACTGGCAATCTAAGTAAGTTAGTTTTTGAAGAGTATCATATTTTAAAAATATTCTGATAAATACAAGCAGAAAGAAGGAGGTAATCAAAGACATGAGTGATCTCAGAGTAGTACATATTAAGAAAAGTTAAAGGAAGACAATTACTGGTGTAATGTGGAATATGATGCCAATGTCATTCATTTGCATATAGATTTCTGTGGTGATATTGTGTTCCCCAATATATTGTGCACCCTGATAAATTTATCTGGGGTCAGAGAACAGAACAGCCACTAGACAGACGTAGAGGCCAGAAAATAGTGGCACTCACACCTTTAATCCTACCACTTGGGAGGCAGAGATCCATCTAGATCTCTGTGAGTTTAAAGCCACACTGGAAACAGCCAGGCATGGAGACTCATGCCTTTAATCCCAGGAAGTAATTGCAGAAAGCAGAAAGGTATATAAGGCGTGAAAACCAGGAACCAGGCTTGTTAAGCTTTTAGGCTTTTAGCAGCTGTTCAGCTGAGATTCATTCTGGATGAGGACTCAGAGGCTTCCAGTCTGAGAAAATATGATCAGCTGAGGAACTGGCAAGGAGAGGGAGCTATAGCTTGTTCTGTTTCTCTGATCTTCCAGCATTCACCCCATTACCTGGCTTCATGTTTGTTTTTATTAATAAGAACTTTTAAGATTCATGCTACAGATTTCCATTTGTCCCAGCTATATACTTTGAAAATTTTATTATTTTCTAGTTGTGTGGCATTGGAACACTTGTTGAAATTGTAAAAAATTATTTCTTGATATTTATTTCTCTTCTATTGATCTACACATTCATTTTCTGTGATTCCTATTATCCTACACTTTGTAAGTGGAGGCAAATAGATCATGTAGTTTCTAGCTTAAAAGAATCTCTCTTAAACTGCAAGCTATCGAGATTATATGTCCCTCATTTGGAATGCATACCCAGAAGGATTAGCATGAGTTTGAGGCCAGCCTAGAGTACACAGTGTGTTCAATATTAGTCAAGATATACAGTGAGTTATTTCCCGAAAAGAAGAAAAATCTTCCTTTCTTAATGATGTGTGTGTATATATATATATATATATATATATATATGTATATATATATATATATATATATATATATATATATATATATATATATATATATATATACAGGTGTCTGGGTCTGTATGTGTATGTGTACAATTATTTGCCAGTTCATACATATTAAAAGATTTAGTTTTAAGGTAACTGAGGAAAAAAATCCGTCATTACCTGCATACTAAGTTAACCCAGTACAAAGACTATAAGCCAGTACATAAAACAATATAACTCCATTGAATAATGTCAGCTAATATCAGCAAGAATAGCTATGGAATGTAGTTCATAAAAGTACAGTAATGACAAGCAAGTGTGGGCTCTAAAAGGAACAGCAAATATTAGCTGCATTTCTGCCACATTACACTGTATGTATTACTTCTTTTCAAGAGTCTCACGTAGACTAGATTTCTCTTGAATCACCATGTATCACAACAAGCCTTTAAATCTTAGTATACCTGCCTTGACCTACTAAGTGTAGGATAATAGGGACCATAGAAGGTGAATGTGTAATCAACACAAGAGAAATAAAGTTTTCAGATTTTCACAAATGTTCCAATGACATACAACTGGAAAAGAATAACATGGGCATCTATGTGCAAACTAATGAAATTGGTATCCCATTCTATATCAAACCAGTAATTAACACAAGTTGCTTCCTATGTATAAATTTAAAATACACAACTATAAGACTATTGAAATAAAATATTGGAACAAATCATTGAAACCTTCACCAAACAATATTTATATTAGAGCAAAATTGCAGTAATAAGGAAAAGAAAAGAGAAATGTGTCTTGTTCAGGGCATACTCCTAACACTGACTGGAGAATACAAATTGAACTTGAAGGAGGAGAGGAAAAAAATCTCAAAGTTAGTCTAAAAGTGATGGGAGGTTGAGAGGGGAGATATAGAAGAAGTTGGGGGAAGAAGGATGAATATGTTCAAAATAGATTGCATTAATTTTACAAAGAATTCATAAAATATTAAGACACTAAATCTGAAAAACGCTGACACAAGTATAGATGCTAACATGGGATGGTGAAATCTCATGAGGCCTCAAACTTAGACAAAAAACTACAGAGAACTGAAGAACATTCAGAACAGCATACATGCCCCCCTCACACCCCAAAGGAGAGACCTCAATTTTTTTTTTGTCTAATAGAAAATGATCAGTCCTGAAATTATATACATAGAAGTAACACTATACAGGTAGAATCAGTTTTATGTATATATTATATTTATATATGTACATATTATATATATATATATGATTTTAACAATTTATATATATATACATGATTTTAACAATTAAGAAATAAAGATCTTAAACTTGAGAAAGATATTTGGGATGAAATTCATGGGAAGGGATAGAAAAAGGAAAGCAAAGGAAAACGATCTAATTATATTTTAATTTGAAAAAAAAACAAAAAATAGATAAAAATAGATAAAACATTTGGATAGTACATGGTTGTAAAACATGTCTCATTTGTCTATAATAAATGAGATCTAGAAACACTCATTGGTAGAATGCTTGCTTACTGTTCATGGACATATTGTGTTTGACCTCCAGCAATAGTAACAATATTGATAACAACAACATTGGAGAGATAAAGTTCAAAATGAAAAATTAAAATTTAAAGAATACATATAACTACAAAAAAATCCCATTGAAAGAAGTTTAACTTTATAAATATAAGACAAAGACAAATAAAATTTCCAGTGAGCTATCACTTTACACCCACTATGGTACTTTCAATAAAAATATGCAATATGATGTATAGGTAGGGACATGGAAGAACTGAAGCTATCATTGTTGATGTAAGGTACAGTCCTGCAGAATAAACAGCTTGGTAACTTTTGAAAAGTGTAAACACATTGTTATACGGTTGAATAATAATATGCATTGTAGTTAAGTATCCATGAAATATGAAAATCAATGCTGAAGACAAATTTATTCAAATGTTTCCAACATCATTATTTATGGTAATCGAAAGCACACATGTACACACACACAGTGGAAATAATACTTGACCAAAAAGGAATGAAACAGTGTCACATACTGATAATAGAGAAGGATGTTGAGAACACTAAGCCAAATAAAATATCACTAAATCCTCCAAATTCTGTAATTCTATTTATATAAAATATCTTATCATGACAAATCTATGTAGACTATTGTCTACCAGGAGAGGAAGGGTGCATGTATAATGAATGCTAAGGTATATATAGTTTCTTTTGAGGATAATGGAAAGTTACAAAATTTTAGTGATAAGAATTTCACAATTAATTAAACATAATACAAACACCAAATTTATGACTTAATAGGGTTGCTTTTGCATTTATATTGTATTTCAAAATATGTTATCACTGTAATAAGTAGTAGAAATAAGAATCAATTGTAAATGCTAGTATGATCTCATCCAAGTGTCACAGTACCCTGCAGATTTCAAAATCTTTGAGACATATCAAAAAATAATTGCACAACTATCTGTAGATGGAGCTTCTATCCTACTGAGATTTCAGAGGTAGTTCTGTATACAACCCTGTTTTGATTCTTTGCAAGGCCTTGTACCATATGTATGTCTAAAATATATCACTGACCATAGACAAATGTCAATCTTGGACGAAGAGTATAAGTATGATTATTTAAAATATGTAAAGACTCCCAGTTTGTCACAAAATTGATGCATATTAGCTTGTCTTGACTGTACTTTGCCCATTTTTTCCAGATCCCATGTATATAAGTAATATTAGTTTTAAACCACCGGTCAGTCTCATACTTCACTCAGCCTTTTTGTTTGTTTGTTTGATCTTATTTATTTATTGACAAAGAGTTCCTTTGTCAATAGTAAGTTTCAAAATTGTTTTATCATCTTTTCCTTTTTTTATTCTCCTTTCATTTCTTTTCAGGTTTTTCTCTATGTTGTTGTCAATTTGTCTTTTTTTGTTGTTCTTTTTCACTCCTCTTTCTCTTCTGTCTTCTTTACTTCTTCAAAAAGGAGAAAACCCCAAATGCATTTATACGCTCAATTCTTCTCCAACGGATTCTGCTTTGCTTGCCTCTTCATTCTATTACTATTTTTTATTATCTTTGAATTGGAGTTTCAATGTGTTATCCAAGGAACCTGAAACTTGCTACCCCCTGCATCAGAAAAGGGGGATGACAGGACCTCGTAACAGCTTACAGGATCAGGGGTTGCTTCTAACATGAAACTTACATAAATACAAGTATTTAAGAATTCTTCAAAATCACATTTATAGTTAAAAATATTTATGGGTAATATGAAAGAACGTTATTTATTGAATTTACTTCTACCATGCTTAAGGTAACCATTTTATTGCCCCTTTTTGAGTGGACTGTCTTACTGCTTCATAGACCTTCATATCCAATGTGGGAAAGAGCTGAAAGCTGATTTATGTTACATATTCTTCACATGTACAGTCTATGTGAAGAGTACAGAAGTGCTCTTTGAGATGATGGTGAACTTTCAATACCTGGAATCAGAACTTACATATTTTCCTTTGTCACAGACAGCAGCACCTAACTATGAAGCTCAACAAACAGCTTCTCCAAGAGTCTTTGACTGACTGATTTAAATACTGACATTGAACCGAGAATTAGCACATTTTCACATTAGAAAATCACATATGTTTTGAGAACTCATAAATTTTGAAAATGATGCATTTATACTCCTGATAAATCAAGCTAACTCTATAATAATTATCTGTTTTGACTTTCCAAATTGACTGCATTATAAACACTCTCATTGAAAGGTGAATACAAGAGTACCCAGAGGCCTTTTCAATGGAGCTACAATTAGATGAGACTACATTATTCTTTACCATGCTGTGTTTCCCATTAGTTGGTGATCAAAAGAAAAATTCCAAAGAAGATCAGTAGGATGCAAGATTGATTACAGGCTGATTCAACAGTGTAATCACCAGCTCATGCAATCTCAGCATGAATGGAGTCCCCGGAGAGCAGGTTGCTATCTGATAGCACTGCGGAGGGGAGAAATCAAATGGCTTCTAGGATGTAGATTGGTTCAGGTTGCATTAAACAGGAAAGGGTTATATCTCACACTGTCATCCATCCTGGCATCCGAGAAGAGTGCATCTAAAACATCTCATTTCCACAGAAGGTATACATCAACTTTGCTAGATAGCCTGATTCAGCAACTCCTGGGAAGAAAAGGAAATTGCATGAGGGCTGTGTGAAAATAGCTGCAATTAATTATAGCGTGCTTTTGGTGCTTCATGCCAAGGACATAAGACTAATTTTTTATTATTATTTAATTTACATCCCTTAGGTTAGTCACGGTACCTTAATATTATAAATCTAAAATATAGGAATTTCTGCCTATTACAGTCATTGCAATGACTATTGAAGGACATTGCAATATTAGGATAAGTGTGGAGAGAGAGATTAAATTGTGAGATAAAGGACTCTTCCAAAATCTGCTTGTGACTCTAGGTAAGTTATTTGACTTATTATTTAAAATCAGTTTATCTAAGAACAGAATATTCAAATTCGGAATTTCTGCGGTTTGCAAACTTTAAATTTTACATGAAATTTTATCAATTCCTGAGATTCTGAAAGTGATTATACACACTTAACTTTTTTTTGAAGATAGACATTTTTTGACAGAGTGAAGAAAAGAGGTATTGAATAATTCACATATACACATACACACACACACACACACACACACACACAAACACACATACACATACTGCTTCTTTTCTCACAATTAAAAAGCATTATTTTGCTTTGTGTAAGGAATGAATGTTTTCAGAGTAAAGTCCTGTAGAAATCCCGTAGTGCAACATCAACTCCAGATCATATGTAAGGAAGAATGAAGTAGAATACAGTTTATCTCTTTCTTCTGATAATGCCCATGGTAAAATACTATCAGTAGAGAAATCCTGGTCCCTCTTATTCTCCTGGGTATCTTTTCATTTCCATAATGGAATATCAAAAGTAGGACTGGCAGTTGCACAATGATGGTGTTCTGTTTATGTTTTATTGAACAAAAATACTAAAAATTCCATTCAGCAAATTATGTAGCGGGAGAAATTGTTTTACCATGACTGAAAAAAATCCTTATACATAACTATAAACTCTGTTTTAGTTACATTTCTATTATTGTAACAAAATACTATGATCAAGAAAACTTTTAAAACAAACAATTTAATTTGGATATCATATTTGCAAAGGATCAGAGGCAATAACTGTCATGATAGAATTTATGGCAGTAAGCAGGTGGGCATGTCACTGGAGTAGAAGCTGAGTTTGCTATTCTTTTCAAAAGAAGAAAGGATGCAGAAGAAGCGATAGAGATATAGAGACGATAGATATAAATTTATGTGTGTGTGTGTGTGTGTGTGTGTGTATACATAGACAGGTGATTGATAGATAGATAGATAGATAGATAGATAGATAGATAGATAGATAGATAGATGGGTGGGTAATGGTGTTGTGAAATATTATGGGCAAAGATGTGTTACATTTATTTATGCTGCTGAATATTACTTTAAGTATGTAAAGGTGTATTGCTTTTGTTTATGCTGCATTTGTTTATGTAAACACGTGTTGCATTTGTTTCACCTGGTCTGCCAAAGGCACCTGATTGATCTAATAAAGAGCTGAATGGCCAATAGCAATGCAGAGAAAGGATGTGTGGGGCTGACAGGGAGGGAGAATATGTAGGAGGAGAAATCTACACTCAAGAGAGGAGAGAAGAAGGAGGAGAAAACTAGGAACAGGCCCAGGGCCAGAAACCAGGCATCCATCAACCAGCCAGACATAAACACAGCAAGAAAGTAAGAACAGGTCAATAGCCCCGAGGCCAAACACAGATAAAGAGAAACAGATTAAGTGAAATGAGCTAGCAAAGAAAGATCTATGTTAACGCTAATAATAAACTAATAATAAGTCTCTGTGTCATTATTTGGGAGCTGATTGGTGTCCCCAAAGAAAAAGCCTCATATATAATGGAGTGACTTTTGAAAAATGAAAGCCTTACCCAGGGACATGTGTATTCCTTATCATTTTTATTTCAATTAAATTCTTGGAGAAGAGAAATTACATTACTAGGGTTAACCACAGTGCCTTGAACAGCATATTTATTCAATAATATTTCTTTCATTACAAGTAACCTTTGTTATTATAGAAAGTTGGCGGAGATATCATTGAAAAACCTTTTCACACAGATCACATTTATTAAATGATGGGAATCTCACTGATGCACTTAGTCATACCTTCTCAGAGTCAACATATGATTTTGCAGAAATAGCTGGAAGGACGTGGAATATTTTATCAACAGTAACTTCAGTGAGAGTTTTGTTTGCTTTAATTTCATTGATTACCCGGTATCAAAATTAACAAAACAGTTGATTTCTTTCTCATGTTCTGTTATAAGTTTCATTCTAGACCTAATGAGGCAGAGGATTGATCATATCAATGTGTTAAACAATTTGGAACCCTCACTTGTATGTACATGGCACTTTGAAGATAAATTCAACCCTCAAGGGGATTGTTTATCATTAGTTCATGTATCTCTTTCCTGTCCCAAGTGAAATAGGCATATGAGGGAAAAATCAAATGATCTATAATAAACCAATATTTATCTTCTAATTTTAACCCATTTAATGAACATCCCTTGTTTTGTAGTGAAACCTTGAAAGCTGACCTTTTATTTCAATTTTCACTTTACTGACATCAAAATTCACATGAAAATACAGAGATGAATGTAGCTTTAGGAAACTAGGTAGGGAAGTCCTTACTAAAATATGTAATTAACTAGAAGTATTTTAAAGCATGTACATTTTGTGCTCTGATAACTGATAGTTACTATTCTCTCTAGGTGTTAATTTTGTACATTTTAATCTCTTAGAAAATTAAAGTGCTATAACAAATTTGAATACCTGGATGTAACTAATAAGTCACAAAATTTAGATTTTAATCAACTTTGCTACATCTGAGACCTTAGTTATTATAGAGGAAAAGTAACAAATGTAATCTTTTATAATAAGGAAAATTAAAGTGAAATAAAAACAAAGCTGAATTGTGCAAAGGCTCCATGGCTTTTCTTGTAAGACTTCGTGGAGCTACACACACTTTTCCAAACCATCTGGATTTTAATTTTTCAGAAATATGAAAACCCTCTGATGGTGCTTCTATAGAATAACCTCCCAAAGGTAATATTAAATCCATATCCATCAGGCTCCACCTGATGTTCAGCACAAAACTTTCCTCTAAAGTAGATTCCAATAAGCAAGAGTGATTTATTCAGCAAGGACAATGGAATTCTGACGCTTCTACCATCCTTCAAGACTATGCACAACTACACATTATTATTTCCCTCTGCCAGCCTTTCAATATAAGTCATAAGATCCTGTATGTCAGCTTAAGGCAAGCACTGCATCACTGGTCGAGCAACAAATAGTCTCCATTAGAAAATAAATGATGTTTGTCTTCCCTGTTTTTTCCAGGCTTGACCTCTATATTGCATCTTGTTCTACGAAAGACTGAGACCTTGAAAAAGGTTAGATGTATATTTAGCAGCAGGAGACTAATGCTCTTTTGCCTCTGTTTTAAAATCATAATTTCAGAACAACATAATATTTTATTTCATGACTAAGCATGGGACACATCTTTTTTGATGATTGAAATGTAACTTGCAAATATCAATTGTAATCATTTTGACATTTTTTTCTTTAGTTAGGCTAGTTTCCAGGCTCTTCTTATCTTTACAGATATTTTATTCCAAACTACAAGCTTCTTTGTTTAGTGAAATTTTTGCTCCACCCATGTTTAAAAATTTCCTCACAGAAGAGGAGACTTTCAAATGTGTGATTTTATAACTATTCTTAAGTATCATCTCTACCTTTACTGACTGTGTTTTAACTGCTTTATTGCAGACAATTTTCTTTGAATATCTCCTTGGTATTTGAAAATACATAATGGTTTGGTAGAGTGCATGGAAACCTGGATCTCAGTAGGCTAATTCACAAGTTATTGTTGGCTAGTGTCATTTATTATTTGAGATATTAGGAAGAATACCTTGAGCTTTCAGTTTTAGAAATGGTTTCCAAAATATGAAGATCATAATAATGACTTTGTATATATCTATGTGTACTCTATTTAAATGCATAAATAATTTAATATGGGTAAATTCTCCTTTATGGCAAAAGTCTCTCTAGATATATAGAGTTTTTGTGCTCACAGCATTGTCTGATATTAAGCTGAGATCATTCCCTCCCAGCAAATACTACACTTTCTGTTTCTCATGATAAAACAAAAACAGAAACAAAAACAAAAACAAAAACAACTAGAATCTAATGAACAAAATAAAATATGTTAAAATAAAATCAATTTAGAATAAGATTTAAAAAACAAACATAAGGAAAAGGTCCACAAACAGTATGAAAATCACATACACATGCAGAGACACACATCTTTGCACACAAAGGAACCCCTAAGACAGAAACCTGAAGGCATAATGTAAATGCAATGAACTAAAAGTTTAAAAACGCCCCATTTCATTATTTTGAGCCAAGGAACCTCCCAAGACACCATTGATTTTGTTTTGTATTCAATATCTCCTGCTGAGCATGGGATTTTCCCTTAAGATTGGTTTGTATCCCCAGTGAGACTTCATTGGAGAGAACTAACTTTTTCATTTGTGAGCACTGTCAATTGGAGATGGCAATGGGTTATGGGTGGGTTTTTGTGTCCACTTTTCCTCTCAGAGATATGACCCCATCTGGCACAGACCTATGCTGACTCTAAGCTGGCTACCAGAAGAGATCTGTGTCCCACACTGGGTATAGGTTGAGCATATGAGACCTCAAAGCCTGCCTCCAGAGTGACATACTTCCTCCATCAACGCCACACTTACTCCAACAAGGCCACCACTCCTATTAGTGCTACACTCTATGAGCCAAACATTCAAACACATGAGGCTATGGGGGCATAACTATTCAAGCCACCACACCATTTATGGTGCAAGAAACTTTATTTGGTGATGAGATGTGTCCAGTTGGGCCTGAGTCTCCCCCATTATTTGGTAATTTCATTTACTTTCACATGTACATATATTTCAGGAAGCTTCTACTGTATATTTTAATATGACCTCTAAGAGCTCTTAGGTTTTAGATAACCCTACCCATATTCCCTCCTTCATCCAGTTCTCCCCTCCACCTCCCTGTTTGATACACCCATTGCTGCACCCCCTTGTCCATCCACATTATCTGTTCTACTTACCCTTCCTAGGTAGATCCATCTCCTCCATTCCCTTACTCTACCTGACCTATACAGGTTGCAGCTTGCTTCTCAAACAATTTACATGTAAATCTGCATATAAGTAAATAAATACCATATTTGTCTTTCTGGTCTGGTCACCTCACTTAGAATGATTTTTTCTAGCTCCATGTTTCTACCTGTAAATTTTATGAGGTAATTTTTAATGGCTAATATTCAATGTGTAAATGTATCACATTTTCTTTATTCACTCATTTGTTGAAAAACATCTAGGCCATTTCTAATTTTTGGCCATTAAGACTAGAGCAGCAATGAACATGATAAAGCAAGAGTCTCTCAGGTAGGATGAAGCATTCCATGGGTATGTACCTTGAGTGCTATGTTTAGACTTAGAGGTAGGTTCCCACCTTTCTTAGGAAACTACTACACTGATATCCATAGTGACTATACAACTTTTCATACACACCAGAATTGGGCGAGTGTTCCCCATAATCCACATCCCTTTCAGCATGAACTGTCATTTGTTTTATAAGCATGAGTCTTCTTGGCCACAGCTACTTGAGGGGGACAAAGAAGGAGGAGTGCATGGCTCCAATATCAGACTGGTCATACTTCACTGGGCTTGTAGGTGATGGTGAACTTGCCCTGGTAATGACCGATCATCTTTTGATTTTCACCTGATTGAAGGTCTTGCCATTGTACATGCCTACCATGCTACCTACCATCTCAAGAAGGATGACCATGTCCCTCAAGAGGGACTTCACCATCTCAGGCTTCTCGATGGGTGGCACCTCCTTCTTGGCCTTATTCAGGAACTTGAGAAGTGCTGCTGCTGCCAAAGGCCACGGTTCAGGCGCCACCTCTGTCTAGTACCATACAACTTCTCATAGCAGTAGGTGAACTTGTGGAAGGTCCACTTCTTCTGCTCCACTTCAGTCATAACAGTGGCTCCTTGGAAAAGGAAGAGTGGGCAGTGTCTCTCACATAGTTTTGACTTGCATTTCATTGCTGACCAAGGATGACGACTATTTCTTTAAGTGCTTCTCACTCTTTTGTGTTCCTTTCTCTGATAATTTTCTGTTTAGATCTGTATCCTACTTTTTAATTGGGAATTTTGTTTTCTAAATGTCCAGTTATAAATTTTTAGTTCTTTATATTCTTTAGATACAAGCCCTCAATCAGATGAAATAGTTGTTTAAAACAATCTTTTCCCTTCCTGTGTCTCACTGCTTTGTTGAATGACTATGTCCTTTGTCTTACAGAACATTTTCAGGATTATGAGGTTCCCTAAATAACTGTTCTCCGTACTTGTACTGCAGGTGATCTGTTCAGAAGTATTTTCCTGTGCCAATGCTTTTAAGGGTAATCTCTACTTTCTCTTTAATCAGCTTCAGTGGATTTACTTGTATTTGGGAGTCTTTGATCCATTGGTAATAGAATTTTGTTTGGTCTGATAAGTGTGAATCTCTTTGCATTCTTTTGCATGTCACTATCCAATATTTGTTGAAGACGCTTTTTTAAAAAAAATTGTATTTCTGATTTCTTTATAAATAATCAGGTGTCCAAAGGTGCATGTACCTATGTCTGGGTTTTTTAGTCTATTGCGTTTATGAACACATCACTTTTTGTGACAAGGCTACAGTATTTTTATATTATTGCTGAGTAGTACAATTTGACATAAGAGATGGTAATGCCTTCAGCAATTCTTATATTATTTATTTTATTTTTTTAGCTATGCTAAATTTTTATATTTCCATATGAACCTGAAAACTGTCCCTTCAAGCTCTGTGAAGAATTTTGTTGAAATTTTGATGGGGGATTACATTTGATCTGTAGATTGCTTTTGGTAGGATGAACTTTTTTTTTTTACAATATTAATTCTACTGATCCATGAGAATGGAAAATATTTTCCCCTATTTATATATTCTTCAATTTCTTTCTTCAATGCCTTAAAGTTTTGTCTTGTATGTCTTTCACTTGCTTGATTAGACCACCCAAGGCAGTTGTTTTTGAGGTTACTGTGAAAGGTGTTGTTTCTCTGTTCTCTTTTCTGTCCATTTATTTGTATATAGGAGGGCTAATTTGCAGAAAGTATTTATCTGCTGCAGGTGTTTCCCAGTGGAAATTTCAGGATCACTTACATATACTATCTCATTGCCTCTTACTGAGGATATGCTAACTTCTTTCTTTCCTATTTGAACTACCTTTATCTCCTTCTTGCTCTAGCTAAGACTTCCATTACTATGTTAAAGATGTATGGAGAGATTGAACAATCTTGCTTTGCTCCTGATTTTTAATGAAAACACTTTTAGCTTTTTTCTATACATGTTGACATAGGCTAGGGCTATATGTAAACTATCTTATTATTTTGAGGCATTTCTCTTCTCTGCTTGGTCTCTTCAGGAATTTTATCATGAGGTGGTACTTTATTTTGTTAAAGGCAGTTTCTGCATAGAATTAGATGATCATATGGGATTTTTCAACAGTCTGTTTATATGGTGGGTTACATTTATCAATTTACAAATCTTGAAGCATTCCTGCATCTCTCGGTTGAAGCCTACTTGATTATGATGAATGATCTTTTACGTATATTCTTGGATTTAGTTTGTAAGTATTTTATTGAAAATATTTGTATCTATAATCAAAATTGATCTGTAATTCTTTTTATATGTTGATTCTTTATGTGATTCAGGTATCAGTGTAAATGTGGCCTCATAAAATTTGGGCAGTGTAGTATCTTTATTTTGGCAAAAATTTTGAGGAGTATAGTGACAATTCTTTGAAAGTGTGGTACAACTCAGCTCTAAAACCATCTGTCCCCAGATTGTTTTTCTTTATGAGTCTTTTAACTACTGCTTCTACTTCACTAGGGGTTATAATTTTTTAAATTGCTTATCTGTTCTTGATTTAACTTTGGTATGTAGTATATGTTAAGAAAGTTAGAGATTTCTTTTAGCTTTTCCAGTTTGGTGGAATACAGAACTTTAAGATGTGTTCTTAGGGTTCTCTGAATTTCCTCGGGATCTGTTGTTATGTCACTCTTTTCATCCCTAATTCTGTGGATTTGGATCTACTCTCGCTACTTATAAGTGTAAAGTTTTTTCAATACTAATGATTTTCACAAAGATCCAATACTTTGTTTCCCTGATTATTTTTTGTATTTTTGTTTGTTTCTTTGCTTTTATATTATTTATTTTAAACCAGGATTTAATTATTTCTAGTTATTTAAATCTTTTGGATGTTATTTCTGCTGGCCCTTTCATGTGCACCATTATATTTCTAATATGACATCTCCCCATTTTTTTTTAACTACTTGTTGGTACTTAGAGCTATGAACTTGTCTCTTAGAACTGCCTTGTGTCCTCTAAGTTTGGATATATTGTGTATTCATTTTTATCCAATTCTAAAAAGATTTTAATTTCTTTTGTAATTTCTGTCTTGGGTCATATTTCATTCAATCGTAATTTATTCAGTTTCTACGAGTCTGTAAGCTTTTTGTTGTTTCTGTTGTTGATGTCCAGCTTTAATGATGGTCAAATAGAATGCAGAATACTACTCTTTTATCTGTTGAAATTTTTTTATGTCTAAGTATGTGGTCAGTTTTATAGAAAATTCCATGAGCTACAAAAAAAGAACATATTCTCTTTTGTATTTGAGCTACATGTTATATACATTTCTGTTATATATTTTTTAGTTTAGCTTCAGCATTTTTCTGTTTAGTTGTTGTCTGAATGACCTCTGGATTGGCCATTGTATTGTATTATTCACTATCACTTTGCAAAGTTCAGTATGTGATTTAAGCTGTAGTAGTGCTTCCTTTATGAACTTGGGTGCCCTTTTATTTTATTTATTGACATTAAGAATTGCAATGTCCTCCTTGGGTATTTTTCTTTTGATTGAGTGTGCAGTGTCCTTCTCTATCTCATCTAATTGACTGATTTGATGTCTATTTTGTCAGATATTAAAATAGTTGTCCCAGCTTGCTTCTTATTTCTATTTGCTTAGAAATTCAGAAATTTGCAAAAATCTCATTATTCTTGTCCTCACATGGTTTAAAGATTAGCATATTTTTATTACTTTAGGTGGATGTCTTAATAAAATACATAAGAGTCTCATAGTTCTGGAGGTAATGAGTTTAAGATCAAAGAGTCCTCAGACTTGGTTTCTTATGAGTCATATGTTAGGCTTGTAGATAGATGAACATCTTCATTTGGTGTCCTTACAAAGTCTTCTATGGGTGTTTCCTCTGTGTCCAAATATCCTTTTTTTTTTCATTAAAACACCGTGTGTGTGTGTGTGTGTGTGTGTGTGTGTGTGTGTGTGTATTTGTGAGTGTGTGTGAATAGATGTTAAACATGTTCAGATTTTAATTTATTTGGAGAGTTTATGCATATTCTGAATGTATTTCTCAGTAATCTTTTAGAAAGTTAAAATTCTCAAGTGACTGCTTAGACAAAATCATGGAATCATGAACTTTTATTTCCAAAATGCATTCCTTTTTATTTTGATATAGGGTTTTGATCCAGTTTTTATTATTTCTGCTTATTTTATGCTATTAAATATCTCAACCATTAAAAGATGGATATTTTATAATTTCCAAGAAAAATCTCATTTGGAGCATATGCTTTTTCGCTTTTTTCTTCACTGCTGAGAACTGAATCCAAGGTCTTGCACGTACTAGGCAAGCACCCTACCACTGAGCTAAATACCCAACCTAGAATATCATTAGACATACTGAAGTTCATGGTTATGGATAAATGTTTATAAAGCAGATTTGTTTTGTATTATACTCCTTATGCTTACCATAATATAAATATTGTTTAAGGAAATATTGCAATTATAAATGATACTAAGTGATAAAGTACATTAAAATTTTCTCTGTCATTAGGAAGGAATATGTACCAAACAAATAACCCAGAGTGCACATCAGCAGAGTTATTATTTAGTGAATATTTAATATATAAACATTTTTCTAAGTGCTTTACAAATACTGTATGTATATGTGTGTGTATATATATATATATATATAGTGTATATATATGTATATAAAACCCCAGCAATAACATTAAACTTATGGAAATTATTTACCAATAAGACTAGTTTTAAGAGAGAAAATGAGGTCTCAATGGGTTAACAGTTTTGCCTTATATTAAATAGTAGTCTCAAAAACCTCTAGCTAGTTCTGTACTTTACTACTAAGTTCTAAGCACTCCACTGACACAAGAAGACATGTGTTCTCATCATGATCTGTGCCTGCTTCAGAGACAAGAGTATGGTAAATCAGTGAACCACATGGCATGTGCAAAGCATTTTCATATTATTTTAAACACACTGCAACTTGAACTAAAGAGGCTTAGTGTCCATACCAATATTTGCAAGCAAAATCTCTTTTGTCAGTTACTTTCTAAAGTTGCTGTGATAATATATTATGACAAAGGCAACATTATATATATATATATATATATATATATATATATATATATATATATATGGAAGTTTATGTGGACTTGCAGTTCCAGAGGATTAAGAGTCTATTGTGTTAGGGAGGTTTAGCAGCAAGGACAGGCAGGATGGCAAGAAAAGGCTTATGGGAATTCTCAAGCACAACTGCAAATCTGAAGCAGAATAAGTAACTGAAAAGGGCATGAACCTTTAAACTTGCAAAGACACCCTCCAAAGACCATCTTCTTATCGCAAGGAATACATCATAAACCTTGCTAACTAATCCTACCCACTAGAGATCAAGTGATTAAGTGCCCGAGACTATGGAACATGAATTCCTCATTCAAGCAACAACTCACATAAGTGTATGCATTATAAACCAGAGTCCAGGTCAGAATTCATAACAATGTAGTGCATATAGATCTTGAGTAATTTTCTCATCTAGCTTGTTCTCTACTTGGAAATACTAAGGAATCTTATTTCTGGCCCATGTAATGAAAGATTTTGTGTCCTGACCTTACAAGTTCTTTCTTTTCTCTTGGCTTCAAGGTCCAAGTTATTGGAAGAAAGGAACGATATATGTGACAATAACAAATGTAGTATGTCTCTGGATTCGCCTTCTTTGACTAATGTGTTATTTCCATGCCTTTGTCTTTCAACATTTTCCCTAAAATTGTTTCTGGGAATCCTAAGAATAAGTGTATGTACAGTCTTAATTAATCTAGAGAAAATACACTTTAAAGATATCTGTAACAATAAAGTGTCAATTCTTTTTTCTTTTTTTTCTCTTTCATTGGTTATTTATCCAGTTTCCTCCATCATTGTCTCCTTCTGAGTGATTCTGTCCACAGTGTTCTTCAGACACACATTTCCTGCAGCTGCTTGCTGCCGTTCCCCCCAGGGCTGGTGTGATCACCAGATTTGGTGCCATTGCTGTTGTTCAAGTTAAAATTATGTTCTGCAGAAACTGCTCTCTCTGGGTTGGTAATATCCAGTGATACAGTCTTTTAGATGTCACTCCAAATAATGTTACTTTGCACCCCTGATGTATCATAGGGATAATTTTGACTCTAGAATTTACTTCTTACCAACATGTATTTGGTTCTTATGAAGAAGTACAAATCTGTGGTGTCTCAGTTGCATCTTAAAATCATGCAAATTTATTTCTCCTTCTTCACCAAACTAGAGAAATTATATAAAAATCATACCTTTCATGGAATCAATTCCTTCTTACAGAATTTAAGCACCTCATTCAACACACATCCTTAATGATACCTGCCACCTTTCCTATAGACATAGTTGGAGGTACGCTCACTCTAGAACAGCTTAGAATAAAACTTGAAAAACTTCATTATTAAACTTCCAGACCCTGGGATATTGTACATGTTTAATTTAAGCATACTTAATAAGCATATTTACTATTAAACTTGTTTCTGTTCATAATTACTTTCATAAAGATCATAAATAATTTCATGCTTCTCCACCAACCACATTCTTCACTCAGATTTTATATTATTTTTATATTTAAAGATATATTTAATACTTATGTCTCCATTTTATCTTCATAGTTTTTTTTATAATATTTAGATTTTTGAGAATTCTGTATAACATGTTTTGAACACATTCAACCTCCCTTCTTTAACTTTTTCTTAATGTGTTTTTCTTCCTGCCTAACTTCATGTCTTTTTTCTTTTTTCTATCAAGACCAATTTATACTGATCTAATATCCTTGGTTGTATGGCCTTCTACTGCAACATAGCCAATCTATCAAGGGATATACTCTTGATGAACACTGAAAGACCTGCTACAATGGCATCCCAATTAGGGGTGGAACTTCACAACCTCTCTCCTCTTCATGCTGGATTAGCTCTAGTTTGATCTTTTGTATAATGTCAAAACCACTACTTTTTTTTCATATTCCTCTTCCATGCTCTGGACTGAGGACATTGTTTCCTGAATTCTTTGCTTTTCTGACTTCTATGCTTTTTCTGTTCCCTATTCCACAGTGAAACTTGGGCCTCTGGAGAATGGGTGTGGAATAAATGTTCAATGGATGTTTAAGTTTTAACAACAACAGTTGTACAAAACTACACACTATGGATCCTTTTGTTTCCTATAGCATCCACCATTATAGAAATTACACAAAAGATACTCATATGAATGCTTGTCTACATAACAAAATTCCAGAAAACTCATAACTTGTTTATCAACCATTCATATTCTTATAAATGATCACAGCATATGGTAACAAATTATTATTTACCTAAGAAATAAAGGTAACATTGATGATGATAGTTTATATCCTGGTTCACATTTTATTAAAAATATCAGGTGCATTACTTTATGAAAATTGAAACTTTCAATAAGAGCAAGAAAACGGTGTAAATAGAAGTTCCTCCCAGGCTTGTGAGATTGTTAAGTAGATAGTGATTTATACTTAAACTATGAATCAAACAAATTTAGTGTGACATTCCATAAAACCTCTTGAAATTAAAATAGTGTACGTTTACCTCACAGTGTAAACTGGCTGATGTTTGGGGGAAAGGCTTTAAATCTGTCACTTCCCATCCATCCTCTCCTAATTCACATCTTCCTTCCTTCTTGCTTGCTCTGCTGTCATTCATCACAGACACCGCTGCTATCACAGCAGCCCTATCCTTCACACCTAAATCACTGGCTGTCTCTGCTCCTGTCAGGGCCAGTGCTGGAAACAGCAAACGAAAGCCGAGAACAGGGCTTGCAATAGCACAAGCACCACAAATGTTCCCCAGGATTCCCATCACATAATCCATTTGTACCAAGTCTAGGTACAGATCTCCTCACACTACTAACCAACAAAGAATACAGAAACCGTAACTGGGGAGTAAATGACAGTCACCCAGCACATGATACAATTCAAAAGGTAGAGAGACATTGGGCTCATGACTTCCTGAATGTAAGTAAGTTCATAAAAGGCCTTTTTGAAATAGAATATCCAAATGAGATTAATTTAGCAACATTGTCTAGGAGCATGATTTAATTACGTTGAAGCCCAAGGGTTTGAATATGACATATGACAATTTTTTTTTTTAACCAAGAAACGTGTCTTTTTCCTGGTCACCATCTTATCACTTGTCATGTGTCACTGGTGTGTGGAAGAATTAAACAAAGAAAGATAAATAAAGACTCTCAGTAGCTCATTATTAATCTAAGAATTTATTTGTCCAACATTTCTTCTGTTTATTTATAAAATACTTACTGTATGAAAGCCATCAATGAGAAAGTATTTAATAAACATTTGAACAATGAATGAAAAAAGTTACATATACATAAATGTAAGATAAAAAAGTAATAATTGTTTCTATTGTTTATTTTTTTGGAAGGAACCTAGGCTCTCATGCATGGTAACTAAGTGTACTACTACTGCTCAAGCACCAGAAATTGTAATTTGGGAAATAAAAGATATTCATAATTGATTTCTTAACTGCTTTAGTATAAGATAGAAGGTTACAAAATTTAAAGTACTTGAAAATATAAAAATAATGTTTTCAATTGCTGCAAATATCAGACTAAAATAAATGGCCAAATCAATAGAATGCATATTCATGAATTAATAAATTATAAATAGTGAAATTGTCTGTCACTGGCTTCCTCTGAATCATGGTTGAATTAATGTGCGTTGTTTTGTTTTTGGTATACTTGTTGCAATAAAGGATAAAGCACACAGGGGTAAGATAGGGAGAGAGGAATTGCTGTCATTGGGAAGGGAATTTGTGAAAAGATTTAAGTCGGTGAGGCCTTTGCATGGACCTAAGTATGGTCAGAATGTGACAATAATTCTATGATTGGGCGTTTTATCTACAGGACAGGGAGAGAAAGCAGATATAAACTTAGCACTGGTTACCAGATCCTGTGGAATGTCATTCTGTGAATACATGTTGCTCTGATTTGGTTGATAAATAAAATGCAGTAGCCAGGCAGGAAGTATAGGCTGGGCAAGCAGATGAGGAGAATTCTGGGGAGAGGAAGGCTGAGTCAGGAGTCACCAGCTACACACAGAGGAAGCAAGATGACAAGGCATTACTGAAAAAAGGTACCAAGCCACATGGCTAAACATAGATAAGAATTATGGATTGATCTAAGTGTAAGAGCTAGTCAGTAATAAGCCTGATCTAATGGCTGAGCAGCTATAAATAATATTAAGCCTCTGTGTGATTATTTTATAAAGGCTGCAGAACAGTGAGTGAGAGATTTGTCCTAACTGCGGGCCAGGAAGGACACAAAAAAAACTTCCAGCTACAACCAGAAATCATTTGTATTAGCCAGAATAAGACAGGGAATGCTTACTTTTTTATGGTTTTTCATGGTTCTTTTGGATTATTTTACAAATTAATGACTATGTATGTTTTCATCATGTTGCTTATGTCATGAAAATGATTCTAAGTTCAAGGAACAAGCAGCCTAATTGACAGTTGAATGACTAGCCAGCTCCATGCAATATCTACTTGACAGCAATAGACAGTTTATTTTTTGGACTCACAAAGTTATTCTTTACCCTCTACCAAATATTTCAGTATTTAGGCACTTACAGATCTGTTCTCAAAAGTTAAAAAAAAAAAAAAGTAAAAACAAAGCATTGTGAATCAGAAAGCCAGGAAAGAAATATATTACTACAGCACAAATCTAAAAAACTTAGAATAACCTAATAAGTTAGCATAGTGATTATGCACTTGGAGGAAATGCTATAATGGTTTCTGGGTAGTTGAGTGACTGTATATCTAGATGTAGCAACTAGATAAACAGTTATATTTACCATATGAAAATCTTTTAATTATTCTGTTATTATTAGTTTAATTTTAGTACATGTTGTTCTTTGAGACACTTCATATATTAGGGAGAAAATTAGAAAAGATAATCTCAAGTGAAGGTGATGATTCCTATTGGAAGGATTAAATAAAATTTGCTAGATAATTCATTTCAGTATCTACATTCTGATGAGACAGGGTAAAGTGAGAGATATGATGGGCACACATGTATAGAGGACAGGTGCTAGTTCCTATCTCCCTGAACACACATGTAAGCATCGAGCAGATATAGACCTGTTTAGTCCTGCAGCCATCCATCTGTCACATGTGACTACCCAGTGCTTGAAATGTGGCAAATCAAATTGAATTGTGCTATGCATATACAACACTGAGTTGAAACAACATAATGAAATAAATGTAAAATCTATTGACAATTTTACATTAATAATGAATTAAAATGTTGACTTGTAAACATTAGGTAAAATAGAATAGATTATTAAAATTTTCATCACTTTCTTATTCATGTAGTTGGTTCAAAAAATTTAATATTTTATCTGTCACTTACACTTGTCTTTCATGTTGTCTAACATTTGGTCACTCCCAATATAAGGAATCCCTAGAAATTGAATCATATACTTCTTATTTCCAACTTAGCACCAAGAGAAGATGGTGCCATTAAAATAACTAAGGTACACACAATTTGATGCTTCTGTATGTGCCTGATTTTTGGTTTTAGCAATTGCTATCGATTAATGATTTTTGAACTTCATAATGCTGCAAAACTTTAATACAGTTCCTCATGTTGTGGTGACTTCCACCTGCAAAATTATTTTCATTGATACTTCATAACTGTAATTTTGTTACTGTTATGAATTGTAATATAGGTATTTGTGTTTTCTGATGGTCTGAGGGGACCCCTATGAAAGGGTCAAATGACCCTCAAGACCCACAGGTTGAGAACCACTGCTGTAGATGAAGAAGATGTTGTCAGGGACAATGATAATGTTGTATTGTGTGAGAAGAGCTGATAAAAATCTACATATTCAGAGAGACAGCTTGAACTGACCTACTCTGGTGATAGAATGACCAAACACCCTAATTGTCATGCTAGAAACCTCTTCCAATGACTGAAGGAACTGGATGCAGAGATCCACAGCCAGGCCCCGGGTGGAGCTCCAGGAGTCCAATTAGCGAGAATGAGGAGGGTTTGTATGAGAGAGAATTGTTGAGACCAAGGTTGGATAAAGCACAGGGACAAATAGCCAAACGAATGGAAACACATAAACTATGAACCAATGGCTGAGGGGCCCCCAACTGGATCAGGCCTTCTGAATAGGTGAGACAGTTGATTGGCTTGATCTGTTTGGGAGGCACCCAGGCAGTGGGACCGGGTCCTGTGCTCATTGCATGAGTTGGCTGTTTGAAACCTGGGGCTTATACAGGGTTGCTTGGCTTGGCCTGGGAGGAGGGGACTGAACCTGCCTGGTCTGACTCTACCAGGTTGATCTCAGTCCCGGGAGGGGGGCGGGGAGAGTCTTTGCCCTGGAGGAGATGGGAATGGGGGTGGGCTGGGGGGAAGGGGAGGGGGCAGGAGGGGGGAGAACAAGGGAATCCGTGGTTGATATGTAGAATTAAATTATATTGTAAAATAAAATAAAATAATAAAAAAAAAGAAAAAAAATCTACACATCCAACACAGGCAGCGCTTGCTCAAGAATGGTGTCCAGGCTCAAGCATTGTTCCAAGAAAAAAAGACGTGACTTCTAAAACTGGATATCAGAGAATGATTCCTTTAGCACTTCTTGCCGGGGAGCTTCTGTTATCATTTCACAGATTTCTCCCGAAGTGGGCTGTGGCACAGAGGTCTCTAGACAAAGCAAAATATTGAATGAATATGTATTGTGCTACAGTGATAATTGTCATTTATCCTGAAAATTATATCATCCTAAATTTCTTTTGAATCGCCAACAGTTAAAGATAGAATCTGTGTAGATTTTAATGTCGTGGTCTTTGAACATGTCTTACAATAAATGACCATCCCTATTTAATTATGTAAATATAAATAGTAATTATAGCTTATAAACAACAAGATATTGCTATCATCCACTGGAGTACAGCACTATGAAAGACAAAACATATTTTTCAATAGATGTATTATTTCAACAAGATTAATTTGATGTCTTAGTAAGTATAGACCATCTCACTAACCTTAAGTAACATTTTAGTTCAAACATATTTTAAAATGTAAATATTATGAAAATTATGAATGCAGCAGTGCATATGCATTTAAAGATGGTATATTATGTTTTGAATTTATTACCAGTTAAGACTGACAAACAAAATGGATTACTCAATATATTTTATGTAATATGAAATGAGTGACTGAAAGTATGAACATAGCAAAATAGATATAATACCCCAAAATAAATTGTCTTTCTAGCTCACTACAATAAAATTTTGGTGTTGGGAAGATGACTCAATGAAAAAAAAAAAAAAAAAAAAAAACCATTTGCTGTGATCCACCTAAGGATGGAGCTTCAGATCACCACAACTGAAATGAAAACCACGCTGGTGTAACAGCCAGCCTGTAATTGCAGGTATTAGAGTTGGGAGTGGCATAAATGCAGTGATTTCCTGGCCAACAAGACTATCCCAATCCATGACATCTGAATTCAAACAGAGGCCATGACTCAATAAATGAGGCAGAGAGTGCTGATAACAACTAAATTGAACTTATAATCTCATAAAGCACACATATATCTGTGCACACACACATATGTATACATGCATCCGCACACATGTGACCATGCAACACCACGTGCACGTTAACTATGCATGCATACACATGCAAAAATGTGTTATTTTTGTTAAACTTTATTTATAACATTTAAACATACGTAGGGGCTATGTTTAATGCTTCTTATTGATAATATTTCTGTGTTATAACATCAACAAGTTGTGGCATTAACTGTGTACCTGTAAGACTACTGAGTTTCTATTTCACAGAAGAGAATGTAAATGCAATATATTTATACACGTTACTGTTCCATGTGGAAGGACTCCCCACTGACCTAGGCGATATCTGATAGCTCAGTTGTAACTGTCACATGTACTTCCTTCCTAGTATAACTGTTCTTCCACTTGTATTTAAGTCAACCTGCCGTTCACCTTCTGAGGTTCTGTTGTGTGGGGTTTCAGACTATAAAAAGCCCCCAAACAGCTGTCAGATGGACCACAAATGAGACAATAACCATCAGTGATGTTTGATGACCCAACTGGGGAAATCGCTTTCTTCTTCTGCTCATCTCTATCACTTTAAAGCGTTGTAATGTTCTGTTTCCCTTCCTTTGAAACTTAGTAAATCAAAGCTTTTTAAATGTGAAAAGAAAGAGAATTCCCTCTTGTATTCATTATGTCATGGAAATAAGTTATATATAAGATTAAATTGTAAATATTTACCTTAAAGATTCATCTTGAATATGAAGCATCTGGGACACAGAACAGAAATGCATTTCTCCTTTTTGAAAATATCAATGCATGAATCAAGGCTTCCTCACTTTAATTAATTAGTGTGTTTCTGTGTGTGTGCCTGTGTGTGCGTGTGTGTATGTATGCACATATATTTGGGTTTTTCCTATGTGTGTGTGAGTTCAGGTCCATGTGTTTTACCACGCACATATGAAGGTAAGTGAACAACAACGGTTTCTCCCTTTCCATCTCATGAGATCTTGGAATCGAGCTTGTGACATCGATCCTGAATGCAAACCCATCTACTATTCTTCGGCATGATGATTGGAGCACTTGCTCTTGTGACACATGCTAATTTAGCTCTGCTTAACAAACTAGGAATATGTGGCATAATGGAAGAATTATAGTAAGGTCTAGTTGTGGGTGAAGTCCAAAGGTTCAAACACAGAAGTTTCATAATAACATATTCCATACTCCAAAGTTGTTGTGATCACTGTACATCAGTTCAAATATGTGGCTAAGCAAAGTACTTTGAAAGCCAAAAATTGACTTTTAGTTTAACTAAAATTGTTTTCAGAGGTGGTCCTAAATTATAGTGATGAAGACATATGCTATAAATCACTGAGAAACATAAAAGACAATCCAATGGTGAAGCCATTTATCATTTAAGTGAAGAGCGACACTTAGGTAACTGTATATGCAAACTCAGGCAGTGGTACAAGGCTTGGTTGTTTAGGGACTACAATGAAAAAGACTGGGTTATAAATTTAAAGTGGGTGGGCAGGTGGTGGTAAATACCTTTAATCCCAATACTTGGGAGGCTGAGGCAGACAGATTTCTGAGTTCAAAGCCAGCCTAGTCTGCAGATCTAGTTCCAAGCCAGTTCCAAGGCTACACACACACACACACACACACACACACACACACACACACACACACACACGCACACACAACCTGTCTCAAACAAACAACAGCACAAAACCAAGTAAGTTAAGCAACAATAGGTGAAGATAAGAAACACACAGGAATAAAGTATACAAGAGGACACAGAGTGGGAAATTATTTTCATGTTCATTAACATCAGACCCGAGGCCACAGAGAGGAGATAAAATATATGTCAGAAAGTTGGCATTTTTAAGTTTGTCATTGACTCTCCAGTTGTCATTGACAATTAAGTGTGAAGAGAAGGGCTCTGGTATAAGAGATGGAGGCTCAGGGCCCTGACGGCTTTTTTTAATCTGCAAACATTGGTTTAGGACTTCCCCCTTATGTCTAAACTGGATGCTTTATAAAACTATACCATGATTTGAGAGAAATTCAGGTGGCTACCTCTTGAATATTGATTGTCCCCAGATCTCATGCATCCTGGATGAGAAAATAATTTGTCATGCTGGAATGCAGTACATATGCCAAGCTTGGATTTTCTTTCCCTAGATATGTGATGTAAGTTGTGATCAATTTTCTAAGAACTTCCAGAATGTCTAATCTGTGGATATAAGGCACAATATGGTTATATACTTTGAAGATTTAAAAAGAAAACCCAAGAGACATAGCATGAGATCTAGCATACACATTATTTACAACATTACTGACAGTGTCATCTTGAGAGAATCAATGGTTTGACATTTAATCATGTTTTCCAAGTAAGAGGCAAAAGAACTAGTCCATCTGGTTTGAGATGGAATAGGCATCTAAGAAAGCTAATTGAAGATCCAAACGAAGTTGAATTATGTTGTGTATATCCTTTACAGAAAAACACACATTCACCTATCCAATGGGAAGCTGTGTGTGAATTGTTTCTAAGGGATATTCGTAAGTCTAAGGTAGATTTTGGCTCATATAAACAAAGATTTTGGCTCATATAAACAATCTTAATATCAGGAGTAATCATTACTTGTTAAATTGTCTTTCACGGTGTAATATTTTGCCTCATGTCTCCATCTGGACTTTTGTGAAAGACCATTCTACCATCTAAGCTTTTCTTTAAGATGAGAGAGGACTTGGCTATGAACTCTATTTAACATTATCTTCTGTACAATTCTATTTATTTACTGTCATGGGCTTCTCTGCTTGCTTGGGTATATTTGTTTTCAATTGAAATTTTATGGATAAAACTCAGTCTCCATGTCTCCTCCGTTTTGAATACAACCTATTATTAAAAGATTTAACATTAGTAGCAACACTAGATGAGGGAAGACATTATCAGAATACAGTATAGAAGCCTGCAAAAAGAAAATCATGAGATATTCAGTGTCCAGAGGAGTTAGAATAAAATATCCAGTTTACAGTTGGAAAACTAAGGTATTACAAACTGTCATGTCATTATTGGCCGTGTTCTGAAATCACAAATGGTGACCAAAGAAACCTACCTCTTTACTGAGATTGTAGAAAGACAGAAAAAAAATATACCCTTTAGTTACTTAATATATTAGAAACTACTTTTGATTTGAATTCAATTTGAGAGCTTTATTGGAACCATGTCCCTCTGGTTCATATAGCATCATAAAATTTGAATATCCAGTCCTTTTGGCTATCACAGTTTTGGCCATTGAAAGTACCGACAGAGTTAGATTTCTGGGTGTTATTGGAACCTAAATGAGAATTTTAATAGCATGTGTCTTTGTGTTTTTAAATAGAAACTCATTTTAATCAATTGGATTAAAAATTGATCTACAGATAAAATACAGAATATATACCTAAATTATCCTAAAATTATGAAATGATTAAGTTAAAAAATAAACACAAAATCCACTTTGTCTTACTCCTAATATTTTAATCTTCCATTGCATGTACTTTTCTTCGTTTTCTTCAGTATTTAACTGTGTCAGTTGTATCTGTTAAGTCAGTGTATGCATTGTATCAAACTCATTGTGATTACATTTCTATGACTAAACTTTTGGTAGCAGTATTTCCAGACTACTAAATAGAATATACAATAAAAGAGCAAGTTACCACTATGGGCAGAGGAACATTGTTTAGCTGTATGACAGTTCAAACACTTTTTTGAACTTCTGAGAACTGCAAATGATATTTTGGAGGTCTTTTAATTTCAATATCATGAAATCAGAAGTTTTGTCAGAATCAAGTTTAAAAAGGGAAGTATGTCAACTTTATTGAACAATATCTTTGACATTGATATGAGATAAACTGACAGTCCTGGAAACAGAAATTATATTTTGGTATTGGATAAAAATAACACTTAAGGAAAGGACACTGGTTGAATTTAACATTTAAGATTCCAGAGTCTTTAGGTTTTGAATGCTATGTTTTGTCATGAGATTAGAAGAATCAGAATTCTAAGAGTTGAAATTTTTTCAAATTGTAGAGACAAAGTGGAGACCAAATAGGGTGAGGGAATAGAAAGGAAACTATGTGACTATTCCAGAATTACATTTTCAGTGCACAATTTGATATTCCTTAAAATAGTAGGCAGACATCTGAATGAGAGGGGAAAAATTAGCCTTGTAAACTTCAGCATTTTATGTCCAGTGAAAAGACAAAGTAGGTTAACAACTCAGATTACATGGAATGGCTAATGACAATGTCAGATCTATTTTAGAAGAAGATATCACTGTTGCTAAAGTATCTGAGACTTACGAGCCCTTTATTGAAAAGACATCAAGAAAGACAGTGTTCAAGGTCAACAATCACTGTAAACTCCAAACAATATAATGACATGGACAACTAGATACTTCAGATATTGTATCAAGTAGGAAAACTGAGTTACTGAGAACAAGAATGCTGTGGAGCATCAAAACCTGCAAGCACATTATGAATAACCGTTTTCCAGCCTTTTCCCCAATAAGACATGTGAGAACAGTGACCTAATCACAAATACTCTGTCCATTGATGAAGTTTAAATCTGGTTAGTGTGATTTTGCTAAGTGAGAATGATGTTACTCAGTTATACTTCTCAAAAGTGATGGACACAGTGGATGGTTATCCAATACCAAACAGTTATCCCTGAAAACATATATAAAAATAACATCATACAGCCTGAGCAGGATCTATTTAGGGGTATATATGTACATGCATATAGACATATAACAACAATCAATTAAAAAGAGTCCACATGAATTTTCAAAGAGTGCAAGTAAAGGTATATGGGAAGGTTTGGAGGCAGGAAACGAAAGGGAGACATTACGTAATCATATAATATCAACAATAAATGAAAAAGGTAATTAAAACTTGTACCTATATTTCACAGACTCCTCAACCTATAGTCATATCTTATCATAATAAAGTTACTATAGCACAAAAACTGCAGATGTCAACTATGAATTTAACACAGAAAACTATTAAAAGTTATAGCTTATTCTAACATTCATTGAATATGCTACAGCACTTACATTACTAACTTACAATTGTGCAAAATCAACCCACACAAAGACTATTTTGTAATAAATTGTTGAAGACCTCATATAATTTATTGAACAGATGTAATAATGAAACTGCTGACAACACAGTAAAGGCAGAGTGTTGATTCCCGAGTCTTGTCCTTGCAAGGCTGACTGAGACTCTGGCTTAACAACGCTGTCCATACTTCCGAGCATCATTGCTGTATGTAGCTAACCTGGAAAGAGGTCATACTTCAAACTTGAAGTATGACTTCTACTTACACATATAAAATTCAGTTGAAAGGTCAAAAACTGTACATTAAACAATTGTAAATTGTGGGCTTTATGGATTCATTAGGTAGTAAAATATCAAGGATAAGGACGATGATCCGATGTCTTGAACATGGAAAGTATAATAAAAATTTGAGGGGATTGCCCCAAGTTATAATGGAGAAACAAAATCAAGTATGATGCCTAGCCTGCAAAATCTTTCAAACTTGTTTTAGCTCTTTTGGAATAAAGAATATTCAGAATAGCCGGGCGGTGGTGGCGCAAGCCTTTAACCCCAGCACTCGGGAGGCAGAGGCAGGCGGATTTCTGTGAGTTCGAGGCCAGCCTGGGCTACCAAGTGAGTCCCAGGAAAGGCGCAAAGCTACACAAAGAAACCCTGTCTCGAAAAAAAAAAAAGAATATTCAGAATAAACAAATTAATGTATTTATAGTCTAGTTATATTAAATTTTTCTATCAGAAATCAACAGTAATATTTGCTTTTATTTTCATCATTCTTGCTATAGTCAGTTAACAGATTTTCATCTCAGTTTCATAATTACAGTTCTAGGTAAGTTCAGTATGAATATTCTATCATGCTTCATGCTATACCTAAACTGTCATTTATTTCAGTAGTAGTATTAATGGCTTTATAATCCATCATTCTGAATAAAATATTCTAAAAAAGAGTCCTATTACAAAACTATAGAAGTTAGACTATGACAATATGTTTGTGACTGAGTGCTGTCTTCTGGTGCTGGTGCTTTTGTGTTAATTCTCCAAACCTGCAAACTAAGGTGTTAAATATTGGTAGATGTGTATGTAATAGCCATAACAACTATGCATATCTCATAACTTGATCGTTTTCATATAATTAATTTCTCATTTGTTTATTAATCTCATAAATATGCATTGTGTTTACATAATTTCCCCTCCCCCCTCTGCAACTGTTTCATTGTCCCCCATCCATTCGATGTGGCTTTGATGATAGTTGTATTGGGACAGAGAGTCACTTCTCTTTAGGGATGACTATTGGTAGGTTGATCACGTCCCAGAGGATGCTTCCATACGCAGGTGCACATGGGAACCATTTAATGGCTTATACAAGTAAAATACTACAAATAAATTTGTAACGGGTATGTACAGAGGCAGATTAAGGGGAGTAGAATGGAGACACGGGGCAGAATATGAAGAAGATATATTGCTATATATAAGAAACTTTCAAAGAACAAAACATATTGTGACTTGAAATTTGTTTCTTTTAGTGCTTAAAAATGTTTTCTGTTTTCTGGAATGTATTTTTAAAATTGAGAAATTGGCATTCGTGAGAACTGTGCTTCTTGTATATATTGTCATTTTACTCTGGATTAGCTTTTTATCTACTTTAATTATACACCTTTTTATTGAACTATTATCTTTGCTATTTACTTTCAGATATTTCTATCCCCTAAATATTCAAAACTACTGAAATTTATATTTAAAATTCATAATTTTTAGACATGAAATCCCTGTCTATATTTTGATATCTCATATATTTGCAAATGTCTCCTACATTAGAAGCCCATTCTTCCTCTATCTCACTTGGCAGTTGTGAAAGCTTTTTTCTTACATTTATTTTTGATATTTTCAAAATAAATTCCATTGACATTTTTAAAAATGTATCCTTCGGGCTGGAGAGATGGCTCAGAGGTTAAGAGCACTGACTGCTCTTCCAAAGGTCCTGAGTTCAATTCCCAGCAACCACATGGTGGCTCACAACCATCTGTAATGAGATCTGGTGCCCTCTTCTGGCCTGCAGTCACATATGCTGTACACATAATAAATAAATCTTAAAAAAAAAAAAAAAAGCCACATACAGGAGGCTAAATAAAGTTTATAAAAAAAAAAAAAAGCCGGCCTGTGGTGGCGCACGCCTTTAATCCCAGCACTCCGGAGGCAGAGCCAGGCGGATCTCTGTGAGTTCGAGGCCAGCCTGGGCTACCAAGTGAGTTCCAGAAAAGGCGCAAAGCTACACAGAGAAACCCTGTCTCGAAACCCCCCCCCCCCAAAAAAAAAATGTATCCTTCTTTCGTACAATACATTAGGGCTGTACTTTCTCCTCCCTCCACTCCTCCCAGTTCCACCCACAACATCCCATGTTCCCCAGATACACTTCTCCATTTTCCTTCAAAAAAGAACACCCCTCCTACCCAGGTGTATCAACCGAACACAGCATAACAAGATACAATGACAGTAGGCACAAACCCTCGTATCAAGGCTGGGTAAGGCAACCCACTAGGGGAAAAGGGTCCCAAGAGCAGCAAAAACCTCAGAGATACCTCCACTCCCACTGTTAGGAATTCCACAAGAAGACTAAACTACCAGCTTTAACGTATGTGAATACCCAGAGCCAGAGGGGTTGAGGAGATCAGGAGACCATGACCCACAGAATCAACTGAGTAGAACTCAGTGGCTCTGAGAGACTGAAGCAGCAATCATGAGGTCTGAATGAGTCTGTTGCTACATTGACTTTTTTTTATTTTATCATTTTAGGCTAAATATTTCTGACTATTCATGACACAGGTAGTATTTTATTTTGTCATGAATGTTATATTGTTGAGAATTTATTAGAGTATTCTCTGTTTCTCCTAATACTGCATTTTTTTTCTTTTTTTAATTAATTTTTTTTCATTTTACATACCATCCCCAGTTCCCCCTCCCTTCCCTTCTGATCCTCCACCATAAGCCTCATAAGTGTCACCCACATTTAGAGGGCTTAGTTCAAGACCCATGCAGGTTCCCCAGCTGTCAGTCCAGAGTACATGAGTTACCACTAGCTGGGGTCAGCTCTGTTTGTGGTTTTCCCTGTCATGAACTTAAGCCCCATTGCTCAAATGATCCCTCCTCCCTCTCTTCAGCTCCTCTCCAGGAGCTCAGCCCAGTGCTTGGCTATGGATCAATTCATCAAGTTACTTGATGTAGGTTCTATGATGACAGTTAGGTTAGTCATTAATCTGATAACAGGGGAAGGTCAGTTCAGGCATCATCTCCACTGTTGCTAGGACTCTTAGCTGGGATTATCCTTGTGTAATCCTAGGAAATTCCGTAGCACCAGGTTTCTTTCTTGCCCATAATGGCTCCCTCTATTACGATATCTCTTTCACTGCTCTCCCTCTCTGTCCCTCCCCCAACTCAGCCATCATGATCCCTAATGTCCTCCTTTTACATATTTTTAACAATTGGTTAAAAAGTTGGGTATGCACTAACTTTATGTGGGATGTTCTGTATGGCAAATGTGTTGCTAATTAGTCAATAAATAAAATGCTGATTGGCCATTGGCTAGGCAGGAAGTGTAGGCGGGACAAGGAGGAGAATAAAGCTGGGAAGTGCAAGGCTGAGTCAGAGAGACACTGCCAGCCACCACGATGAGAAACAGCATATGAAGATGCCGGTAAGCCACGAGCCATGTGGCAAGGTATAGATTAATGGAAATGGATTAATTTAAGCTGTAAGAACAGTTAGCAAGAAGCCTGCCAGGGCCATACAGTTTGTAACCAATATAAGTCTCTGTGTTTACTTGATTGGGTCTGAGGCTGTGGGACTGGCAGGTGAGAGAGATTTGCCCTGACCATGGGCTAGGCAGGAATACTCAATCTACACTAACTGAAAAGTCTGTGTCTTCCTCTTGAATACAGATCTCAGTCACTTTCAGTTTTTTTCAGTTGCACAGGAAGAGATAGCACTGCTTCTGGACATATATTTGTATTATTTATGCAGAAAGGTTTTTAGCCTCTCTCTAACATTTCCTTAGAATTATTTTTGCATTGCTTTAATTTGTATTTTCTTGTCTTTTGTGTCAAAATGACTATGAATCTTGGCAGGTATGATCAAGCAACAAGAGATGATTACAGCCTGCCCAGAGGCACGACAACAAAAAATAAATACAAAAGAAAATATACCAATTGCCGGTTTCTCAGACAAGCTCTGATTTATCTGAGATATGCTTCTTTTTGTTCACTTTCCAAAAGTTTTAGGTAATTTACTATGTTTTGTCCAGAGTCTACAATTGTTTTCTGTCAAACTGCTGCTATGTTAGTTTTACACACATTGAAAGCTGACACAGTTTAGACTACTGTGATCAGCATTGGTGGATGTTGGAGATCTCATCCTCCAAAATCCACTTCTCTTTTGCCCAGATGCTCTACTGGAGTACTGGTGTCCTTTTTATTTGTAACAGTATTGTAATGCAATGCTTTCCTTTAAACTAGCACTTGGGGAAGTGAAGCCAAATTGACCTCAAACAAAGCTGTTGCAATAGTATGTTGGTAAATTGAATCATTAACACTTGTAAACACAAGAGATATTTGTTGAATTTGATAATTGGCTTGATGATATATAAGTTTCTAACATGTTAGATCAATACCACATTTAGTAATTCAGGCAATATAATAAAATGTGGGACATGTTTTAATACAACATGTCTTAAGAATTCACTTTAACATTTTAACAGAGTTAGAGCTAAGAACAATCCTTCTTCTAGTAAGGCAGAATTCACAGCAAGCACTCTTCTTGGGTTAAATTACTAAAATAATTTTCATTTTTGATGACATGGATTGCCAAAATTCTCATTCTTTTAGTTTGTTTCTCTTTTATTCATGGAATTACCTAAGCAAAAATAAGTCTGCTTTATTTTATTGCAAACCATACATTTGGATTAATTACTTTGAAATATAATTTCCTTGGAGTTTCCATTGATCAGCTTTCAAAGGAAGTTTTAGAGTAAATAGTCATGTACCCAAGTAATAAGTGTTTTCAAAGTAAAATATTTTTGCATTTTGAAAGTTCTCTTCTACCCATGTTTTATTACTGTATGTGGTTGAATCAAAGTCATAAGTCTGTATTCTATTTTCTTTCAATTTACATCTTTCAGTTCCAGGATATAAAATAAATGAGTAGTACCTGAAGAAACTGGGGGGACCCATCGTAGATAATAAGGAAAGCATAAGGTTAATAAACATACAAAACATACACCCACACACATATAACACAGAGAGTGGCGGTCATATCCTAAGGTGAACCTCAAGGAATTTCACTTCCTAAACTTCCAGAGGAAAAAGAATAAATCAAGGAACTATAGGTGATTACTGATAATGTCTATATCCAAATGCCTTCAGACTCAATGAGACCTAAAATCTAGGCTTCCTACCCCTTTTTGTCATTTTCAGCTGGCAGAACAATGTATAATTTTTAAAATCTGGAACTTTTGGATATCTTTTTTGGTGAAAAACATTTTGTAGGAATGATTAATTGTGCTACAGTGGAAGTAAGATATTTAAAACTTTAGGGATCTTCCTAGTTATATCACTTGGGTCTCACAAGAGAGAGGCAACAATTCAGAGTTAGTAACAAGGATATGTTAATGGATGGGCAACGTTGTTGGGTTGTTGGAATGATAGAAAGAAGGGCCATGAGTCTAACAATGCACACACCTTATCAAAGTTGAAGAAGAAGAGGAAGTAATTATTTTCTCAAAGCCTGTAGAAGATGTAGGGTCACCATACTGACTAAAATCTCCCAGTCTACAGAATTAGAAAGTGGCAATTTAGTGCTATCTTGTGGCAGTTGTTTATAGGAAGAAAGGAAATTAATGAAAAAGTGATTACTCTCACAGAATAGAAGCATATACAATCTAGGAGCCTGAAATTCTGTTACACTACTATTGTTTACATAATAAGTGATTTAGAAAAATTAGAATTTTAGCAAGGATATATACTATATATATATATATATATATATTACGTTAAGCAATCATAAATTAATTCTGACATCCGTAAAACAGAATACTGAAATCCAAAGGATAAAACTAAATCATTAGTTAATCAACTGAAGAAATGTATCTATCTTCAATTACATTAACATATTGAGCCAAATCAGGCTAAGATGTGTAAAATTAATTTTTATTCTTTAAAATGATTCATAAATAGAGAAATAGCTTACATTCACTTACAGCATTATCTTAGAGAGATCTTAGTGAACAAAAAGACAAAATGAAATAGAAATGATCTTGCATCTTGAAACTAATGCATTTCAGAATTCTGATGATAAATTATTCAAATACTTTATTATTTCATATGTGTGATTCATATTTTTTCTGAGTATATTTATTTAAGTAATTCATATTGAAAATTAAAAAGTTTACATAAAAGAACCTACTAATCTTCTAATGGGCAATTTAAAGGAGAATATTTTTAAGCTGGTTTGTCTACAAAGAATACAAAATATAACATATTGTGCTATGCACACACATTGAACTTTGGATGACTTACTGGATTTTATTCATTAGGATCTGGAAAGTTGGGAGCATGATGTGTGTCTGGCAGGCAGTGGTAGGAAAACTCACCTTATCAAGGAACGGCAAGATGACTGATTGGAAATGTAATTATGATGTTTCACTACAAGAACCTCATTAGGCAATCACAGTGTATGAGGGCAATATAATTTGATGATCCCAGCTTCAGAAAGGAAACTTTTAAATCTTTTTGAACATTAATTAAGGGAATTTGGAAGCAATAACTTTAATGTTGATGATTAATCATTATACTAGATAGTAAACAAGAGATGTCAAAAAGCTCAGATACCACACTGTTAATCTGATTTTAGAAACCTGATCTTTGTGTATTCTGAGGACCTTCCATATGTAACATGTACATAAAAAGACAAACACACACACACACACACACACACATATAAATTAAAAAATATGATATAAGGAATATTACTAAAGATCTTTTGGCATAGATAATCTATTAGAATCAACAAAATGTACATGTTTATAGCAACTTACAACTCCAGGGAGGCTAGCTGGTAAAGAGGACCCTATGAGAGACACACAGATCGCCCAGCAACAGAGAATTGGATGAGATCTACATGAGCAAACTGGGGTTGAGAAGGGGGTAATGGAGGGCAAGGGTCGGGGGAAAGAGAGCTTAGGGGAGTGGGAGGTCCCAGCTAGATTAGGAACCGAGAGAACAAGGAAAGAGATACCATGATAAATGAAGACCCCCATAGGAATAGGAAAAAGCAGAGTGCTAGAGAGGTTCCCAGAAATCCACAAAGATACCTCCACTATAGACTAGTGGCAATGGTCGAGAGAGTGCCTGAGCTGACCTACTCTGGTGATCTGATGGCTGAACACCCTAACTGTCATCATAGAACTCTCATTCAGTGACTGATGGAAGCGGATGCAGAGATCCATGCCCAGGCCCCAGGTGGAGCTCCAGGAGTCCAATCAGTGAGAGAAAGGAGGGATTCTGAGCAAGAGATATTGAGACCATGATTGGGAAAAGTACAGAGAAAACTAGCCAAAGTGGTGGAAACACATGAACTGTGAACCAATAGCTGAGGAGTCCCCATGGTACTAGACTAGGCCCTCTGGATAAGCGAGACAGTTGTTTAGCTTGAACTGTTTAGGGGGCCCCCAGGCGGTGAGACCTGGACCTGTCCTTAGTGCATGAGCTGGGTTTTTGGAACCTAGTGCCTATACTGGGACAATTTGCTCAGCCTTAGTACAGGGAGGAGGGGCTTGGACCTGCCTCAACTGAATATACCAGGCTCTGCTGACTCCCCATGGGAGACCTTGCCTTGGAAGAGGTGGGTATTGGAGGTAGGTTGGAGGGGAAGGCTGGAGGGGGTGGGAGGAGAGAGGACAGGGAAATCCTTGGTTGATATGTAAAATGAAGAGAAAATCTCTTAATAAAAATATGAAAATAAAACAATATTTCAAATAATTCTGTAATTTAGAAAAATCTAAGAAGGCACAATAATGATTGTTGAATAATTACAAGGCTTTCGATAATCATGAATGATCAACGGTACTGTTGAAGAAACAGATTTTATTTAAAATTCAAGGAAATCATTATGCATTTTATTGATATTTTTGTGTCACCAAAATATAAAGAACATGTTCAGCTCAGCTAAGAAAATTTCTGCTTCCATGGGACAAATTAATTGTAATAATTACAACAATGATAAAATATGTATGTCTCTTTTCACCAGAATATCAAGCTAGTAGAAAATGATTCATTTTGGCAGCAACAATAGAACCAATTTGAGTGCTGGTACAGTACAGATAAATTTATAAACTTATGCTTCAGGAAGGAAGATGATAGTGTTTAAATTATGGGTCATATTTAGGATTTTATAAAAAAATTGTAATTTCTCAATATAATGGTTTATTTGAAAATTAAAAATATGAGTACTTATTTCAATACAACACTTACATGCACAATAGTTTTATCTTCTAACAAGAATGATGACTCATTTATTTCTATCTGTGGATTTGCATTCATTGCATGTGACACAGACAATGGATTCATGAAAATAACTTTTCAAACTTTGAACATTATGTTCATTTCTAGTGTCTTGACAGACAGACCACAATATTATTCAGGCTGGCATGCAAACTCTTTCATAAAAATTTTTTTGTTGTGGCTGCTGTTTTGTTGTGTTGCTGTTCCTTTTTTTTTTAAATAAATTCTCACTATGTAACAATGGCTTACTTGGTAAAGAAAGTATAGACTAGGCTAACCTCAAACTAAAACTCACAAATATCTTGAGTATTGGCATTAAAATTCTACCAATCATGTCTAACCCTCAAAGAGAATTGTGAGCACATATCTTGATATTTCTGTTTGGTAGATCACCAAAATGAAATGAATGAAATTAATGGTTTCTTAAAATTATATCGAACAAAATCTTTAGACCTTTAATTATTTATTCAATTTTATGCTTTGACTCCTATCCATAGTTACTGGTTTCATTTGCCAATATGAATACTTTTTTCAGATAATTATGTAATATTTCTTAATAACATGCAGTATATAAGGAGTTAAATATTTGTGATTAGGATTATAATTTAATCTTTGACCTTCATCAGTAACTCACAGCATGATCAAATACAGTGCATAGTAATCACTTACTATTATATCAAAAGAATATTACAGTTCTTTTTATAGCATATAGCACTTGTTTAATTTTTTATTCATGTAGATTAGGATTATTTTTAATTTGATGCTTATTAGCTTATGTTAAAATAAATAAATATGGGTGTCTTAAGTTTTTGAGACATAAATTTGTGAAGTGTCAATATTCAAGCTGAGGAATATAAACAAAATGTCTTCAATTACCTTTAATTAGCTATCAAAGACCTATCAGTTCAAAAGCTCTTACACAGTGTTTTAAGTTATTACACTGTCATTAAATCTTGGAGATAAATTGCTGCATAGTTTCTTCCTACTAAAACAGAATCAAGAATATCATTCTTTATCAGAAGTGATATGGGAGAACATTTAATGCTATGAGAGGCACAGGGGAATTATGAAGTATGTACTTTACAATGACTTTCTCTGGTTCCTCAGTAAATATCACATATAAGAAAACTAGTTCATCAGTTGCCTAGTCTCTATTCTAGTTGTCTAGACATAAAATAGTGGTAGCTTGGGGTTAAGCAAGTGTTTGCTAACCTGTTTTACATGGAATTTAGCAGTAAGTTAGATGGAAGAGGTCTGTGGGACTAGATCAGAGTTTTCAAAATAGTACTTCCAATATAAGATTTACTTACTTAAGTTTCATTCTTCATAACTATGCAGTGATGTTTGCCAGAGGCAACATAATATATGAAGTTTAAGGAATTAACTGTGGCAAGATATGAAAACGCAACTCTCTTATTTAAATCAGTTGAAAAAATTTGAAAATAATTTTAAATAAACGCCACTGTCGCTTAGATTAAAAAATATCTTTATAACATTGTATTTTGTGTGTGTGTGTGTGTGTGTGTGTGTGTGTGTGTGTGTGTGTGTAAGGGTGGAGGTCACAAGACAATATGCTTGAGTTCCTCATCTTTCCACCTGCTGAGGAATGGTAATCAAATTTAGCTTAGACATTAGGTGCTTTTACAAGCTGAAACTATTGTAGGGCTCACATCTTGCTAGTCTCTCTTGGATTTTGTCAAGGAGACACAGTAAATATTATTTCATATATATGTTTTTCAGTATAAATGGACTGGATAGTGTACAAATACTAGTAACAAATATATAGTTTTGATTTTCAGTTTTATATTAAAATGAAGCAAATGTGAACACATGCCACAAAATAAGTAAACTCTACAAGGAATCCATGAAAATTTGAAAACAGTGAATTGCCTTGCAATCAGAATGCTTGAGAACCATTGAGGAGTCAGAAGGGATAGCTGGGAGTCCTACCGTGCAATGATTCTGAAGTCTTCTCTTCTGCTGTGTTGGGTTGCATATGTGTGCCTCTGTGCTCAACTACTTTACTAACAGGACTGACTGTCATGTTATTGTATGAGTTATTAATATTTGATTTTATTATTTAAAAGTATTTTTTTCTGAAAAGAAATAGCTTCCATTTCTACTTCTAATTAATTAGTCTATGATATATTAAGCTGTTACCTTTGTGGCAGAGTTATATTACTTCACCCAGTGGGTGCACGACATCATGATATCAGCAAGTATTTTTAGAGTACATAAGAAAGAACATAAATTTAATGGTCACTTAATTTGACTAATAGTTAAGTAAGAGAGAAATTAGTTGATATGCATTTTATTCAAGGAATGGATGCAAAAAAATCTATGAATAAAATATGTCATCCATTATTTGAAAAAATATATATTTTTTTACAATTTGTATACATACGTATTTTTAGATTTCTTTGAGAATAAAAAACACAGCAAAAGAGTATAAAGAAATGGAAATTTTAAACAGCATTAAAATACATGGAAACAGAAACTGGAGAGGGTGACTCACTTGGTAAAGTCCTTATCACTCAAGAGGGACGTCTAGAGTTCAGAGTGTGGTACCTACCTACTAATCAGGATGGGGAGGTATACACATGTATTTTCTGTGTGGGGAATTCAGAGTAAGGAGGATCCCAGGGGCTTGCTGGGCAGCCAGCTTGATGACACTGGTGAGCTTCAGTCTCAAAAAACTAGTTGAGGAATTTTGGAAGCTATGTGTTCAGACATTCTTACACATGTTTCTAGAGGCCAGATCTCAACTCAGTGTATGCCTCAGCTGCTCTCCAGCACTTTACCAACTGAGCCGTGTCCTCAGCCTCTCAAATAGAATATTTTACATTTTCAATTTAAAACATATTTGGGTTTTTTTTAGATTATTTTTACATTTCCGATTCCCTTTGCTCTCTCCAATATACCACTTGTTCACTTTTATCTTCTTTTTATAAGTTTGTTTATATATTTATTTATTTATTTATTTATTTATTTATTTATTTATTTATTTATTTTACATCTCCACAGCAGTTTCCACTCTCTTCACTCCTCCCAGTCCCTCCCCCTGCCCGACTCTGTTCCCATCCCCCAATCCACAACTCCTTCTTTCTCTTTAGGAAAAGGCAGGTCTTCCATGAGTGTCAACAACAGGGGACTGGTGAAATGGAGGGGAGATCACTGAAAGATATTACTGGAAAGGGGGAGCATTTCGGGTCAGGTCAAAACCTGGAGAAAGGAAATCTCCCAGGAGCCTTGTTCTCTTTCAAATTTATGCTCTCTCTCTCTCTCTCTCTCTCTCTCTCTCTCTCTCTCTCTCTCTCTCTCTCTCTTCATTAACAGTGGTTCATGCATATGTGTACATTGATATGCATATATTCCTAAATATAACCAGCTAAGTCTGTACAATGTTATGTGTATTTATGTTTTCTGGGCTGGCCATTTATTACTGGATAAAATTACTGTGGGAATGAAATATACCAAATGATGGCTTGTATGTTTTGCTGAACAATTAAAAGGATTTTATTGGAAAAGAGACTTCATATAAATGCATATTCTTTTCTAGTTCCTTTGATTTATTTTGAAGTAAAAATGTTGCTTTTATAAAGTGTTATAATTTCCTATATTCTAAAAAGTACCAGAAGTTTATGACATAAAAGAAAGATATTTTAAAAATAATTCAGCTTCATTTTAAATTATAATAAAACCTTTTGAAATATATGGAATTTTATAGCATTGTTTAGTAAAGAAGACAGAAGGATGCAGAGAAAATTAGACTTTATATATATGTGTACACATTCCTTTAAACATATGGTAGCTGTGGATTATCTTCACAGTCCATAGATCTGTGAGTTTGACACGAAACATATTTTTGTGTTCTAAATACCCGAAGTGCAAATAGTTACAATTTGAAATAATTAACTTCTAGCACTGATCAAAATTTTTTTACTTATCTTTTCACAAGCTGTCTGTTATTAATCTAATATAACTATGATGATTCTTGGCCCATATGTTGATGCAGTTCTGGGAGGGGAAGTACAAGGAACCATGGATACCAATAGAGAAAATGAGAGAAAGGCACACACAGAATGACATAATATGAAAACTATGCAGAAGAAACTGAGATTCTCTGAAATGTCATACTTCTATGCATTTTTCTATCTGTATCTATTAGTTGAAAGTTTTCATTTTAATAATGCCATTCATTTCATTTTACAATTTTATTCTAACATATGTTCCCTCTATTGGAATAAAAACAGCATCAAGACACTGCATGGAGCTTTGTGGTATGTTTCCTCCATTTCAATTTCAACCAATGACTGATCTAAATTAGGAAATGAGTAGTTGGTGTAGGCGAAGTAATATATAAATGAATGAGCACCTGCTTCTAGTGAAGAAAATCTAGAAGCCTTTCAATGAGAGGAAATTTGGGCTAGATTTAACATAAGAAATTACTTTGAGGCTCTGTTCATATATGTTGTAAGTTGTTAGAGATCCAAGATAGTAAACACATGATTCATAAGTATATTTCCTGCCTACCATGAGGAAGAGAAATGGCTATCTAAAATGATCTCATTTTATTGTTGGAGAAACTGTCATTAGGCTGAAAGTCTTGTTGTTGGTGGCAAATAACAGCAGAGGAATTACTGGATTAGCCACTATATTTGAGTTATTCCTTAAAAAAAGAAAAAGAGTTCAAAGCCAATGTTTGAATTTGGACATTATCTTTAGTCAACATTTAAGTCACTTTCATGAATAAAAAATTAAACAGTATGATCTAATTATTCCCTGATTCTCTAACACTTTTCTTAGTTCTTTTTTTAATTAAAAAATATTCATTTTTCATACCAAAGATCCCCCTCTTCCCTCCTCCTCTAACACTTATCTGAAGAAATATAAAATGGAAATTTCAAATAGAATATAATCAAATTAAATAAACTCACAAAATTATTTGAAGGTTATGGGAGTGATATTCAGTAAAGATTATTTTAGCATGGGAAGTCACTGCTTATACTAACAATATAAATTAATTTAGTTATTTATTTTATATTATTGGTTTGTCTTTAGTAATGGCACCTCAACACAGGGCCTGGAGTCATACTAAGAATGATCCCTAATTTTTTTGATGTTTCTAAAGTGGAAGATTCACATATATGGATAACAAAGCCGGTGTAATAAATTAACTGTCTGTCTTAATCTGTTTAGGTTACTATAGAAATTCCATAAATATTGTTTATGACCAACATAAATATGTTTATCACAATTCTGGAAGCTGTTCAGTACTCAGTCAAGTTTTTAGGATTTGGTGTGTATAGTTATGACTAATACCTAGATCCATGCATTTTCATGTATTGAAAGAAAGAAGAAACAATCTCAGACAATTTTTAAATGAGCATTTGTTTACCATTCTAAAGACAGCGGAACCTAGGAGAACGGAGCCAAAAAAGTGAGGCAACTATCGTCGCCTGCAATAGCTAACTTTATTCAGAGCATCAGACAATTTATACTTCAAGGATTAAGAGGAATAATAACCTGAGTATATACTCAGAAATACAGGCCAGACATGGCAAAAATATATTTTTCTATAGAAGCATATGAACAAATAATAGCCCACTGGATATTCTAGAGCAAACTCACTCCTATCCACCATACCTAGGAGAGGCAGGAAATCATGATCCAAGATTAATTACTTGTTTTTTTGTTTGTTTGTTTGTTTTTTAATACAGGTCATAAGTCTCTTACATTGTTTTTCTTGTAGTTTTCATTGAATGGGGCACATCAATTTGTGTAGAATTATTGTCAAGGACTCAGTAAATTCTGTCCCTTATGTAAGGCCTCATATCCTTTCCCCCAGATATTGGCAACTCTCAGGCCAAACTTATCCTTCTTTTCTATTATTGTGAGGGTAAAGAAGAGCTTATATGAATCCACAACACAAAGGTCCTATAGTTTTGAAAAAATTTGGAACTTCCATGTGAGTATATGCTCCATAATAAGCTTTAAACTGTAGAAAATTAACAACTAATAAGTAAATTTAAAAATATAAAACCTAAAAAATTTAAAGTGCCCTTATGGACAGAGGTTACAAAGATCAAAGTTTAGGGGAGTATTTGGGGAAAAAATAGCTGAAAATGATTTATTGAGTTTTGTGTGGATACCTACAGTGATTTCTTCCATAATATATTTGGTATTATGGAAAAGAAAGTAAATATCAGTGAGTGAAGACAATATAGAAATAATAGAAATTAATGAATTAAACTAACATGAGATTTGTTTTTCCAAAAGGTGACTGGGAAGAATTAATTTAAGTTGGAGAAGTTTTGCCTTTCATTTAAATGCTTATTTTGTCCTTCTTATAAACAAGATATCAACTTTGCTCCAGTATCTAGACTATAAACATTTGAAGTAGCATGTCAGTCTTCCACTCTCCTTTGAAGAGAGTGAGTGAATCACTAATTATTATGTGCTGTTTCTTCATTAACTCTCCTTCTGCTATGTACCACAATCAATCTTACAATAGGAAGTTGATTCATGTGATAAAAATGAGGTGGTCCCTAAGAAAGCAAAGACCTCTTCTCCAACTGTTAGGGCAAGCGTAGGTCAAAGAGACCAGATACTGTTGACTTCAGAGCCTTCAGACGTGAGTCCTCTCTGGCTAGTTCATCAATTCTGGTCATATTGACCTTAGATAATCATATTAAGCACTTCCAGGATATTGATCTAAATGACTAAGAGCTAATAAGTGTACATTTTTAAGGTAATAGGTCAGTGTTAGTATGCCATGTAGCCATGGAAAATAATGCATCAGTAATATCCACAGCATAAAACTGTTCCTAGTTTCCTTCATGTAGACATGGGTACTATAATGTACTCTGTTTCTAGGTGACAAGAAAACAGATGCCTTTTCAAGAGTTATAAACTTTATAAAATCTAAATATAGAGAGTATTTCCTGTGATTTCATCCTTAGGATACTTAAATAGAATTGTATTATCATTCCTGGATCAATTGTGAAATTATTGAGTTTAATCTGTATCAAGTACTGTAAAAAGTTTCCTTAATGACTTTGGATTCACAAATTTCATAAGACTTTAAAAACAATGAGCATCTACAATGGCAGGCTTTTACTAATAATTTTGTAAAGATGGCCACAATATGCCACCTGTGAGTAGGAACTTATCAGCATCACTTTATCTGAATTCATCTTATTTTTATCTTTAGAAGAATGCCATTAATACAGCAAAAAAAAGAGTGTCAGAGCTGTTGAAGGTTAGCAGAAAATTCATATTGACAATCAAGAAAATAGGAACATTACAGAGAAATGAAGGACTACTCAAGCAGTACTCGAAGTTCTATCCAAAAATAGTTGTAGGTTACACTAGGGTACCCTGTAACCGTTTTCTCAAAACAATTAAAATATAATTCCTTGACTTTAACAGGTGGAATTTTTTCAATTTTCTTTCTAATTGTGGCACATATAAAGAGATAATTATTTTTCTTGATAAACAGAATTTAGTGTTATAGACATATCAACTCTAACTTGCTTCTTAAGTATGGACTACTAGATAGCTTGTACATTTAGAATAACACTGCTGTTTATATTAGTGCTTAGATTTTGTATGGAGATGATTTCCTTCTCTTTTGAGTCTAATAAAAATGTAATGCTGTGTCATTCAATATTTTTTGGGGAATGAACTTTCCAAAATAGTTATACCAATTTATAGGCACACTAGAGAAAGGGTTACAATGTAGTCACATTTTCATGAACATTTTATTTTATGTATTTTTCTGTATAACTAGTCTAATGAGGTGACTTGATATTTTAATAAGATTTTGATTTATATTTTTCTCATGTCTCATGATATACAGGATATTTTACTCTTCTAAAATTTTCACTTTTTTTGGGGGGGGAAATATCTCTTCAGAAAGTGAGTTCAATTTAAAATTTGTTATTTATATTTTATTACTTATTTCTAACAGCATTATATACAATTTCTTATTATGTACATTGTTCGCAAATAATTGTCAAAATCTGTGGATATTCTTTTCCTTTGTCTTGTCTGAAGCCATTTGTAGCACACTAGTGTGTAATTTTTACACTGTATAATTATGTAATTTTTATTTTGTCATTTAGAATTGGGCACCATGTCTAAGAGGACATACCTGCTTCTGGGTATTTTTCTTAAGATCACTCTATTGTTAGCTTTAACATTCATCTCTATGATTTATGTTTGCATGCTGGAGAATGACAATATTTTTTGCATATAGACATCTTGCAGTCCTATTCAATACTCAGAATATGTGAGAGAAACATCCTTAAGAAAATGTTGAATTCTAAGTTTTAACAGAGCCCTCAATTATTGATATATAAACTGAGGCTCAAGAATGATTAGACTGTGGTTATGTTTCAGGCAATTTTAGAAACAAAAGTGAGAATCAGAGTATGAAGGGGGTGACAATACAACTTTTTTTTTTTATAACAAATTCTTGGATTTTTATTGCAGCATAGAACAGACCTCTGTGATGACAAAGGTCATGGTGTGACCATGGAGAGGCTGTCTTCAAGCTAAATGAAAGTATGTCATTGGAATTGAGGTCAGCAAAGTGTGAGGCCTGGTTCTACTGTGCAAATGGATTTTAATGGTAAAATGTAGAGAAGACTTCATGTTATCTATAAATATTTAATTCAGCATAAAGGATTGTGCAAGTCAAAGTAACAATCTTGCTTGAGGTTTTTAGGCCATCTCAGCCCTAGGATAGAGAAGTTACATAATTAGGAATCAAAGACACTTTATTGTACATCTGTCATCAGTATTTTGCTGCACCAACTGTACGATGATCTCTGTTACAGAAGTCATTGGAACTTGCTCAATCCTGTGCAGTGATCTATGATGAGAAACTGTTTTCAATTTCCATTTTATTACTTGGACCTTCCATTCAAGGAAAGAAATGACATAATATAAACCTCCCACAGCAGAAGAATAAACATGTCCTAATAATTCAGTATGTGTAATTAGGGTGTAAAGAAGTTGAGTAACAAGCATTTCCCACTCCTCATGTCCTTTGAAGCGATCAGAGGAGAATGTAGGGGTAATACAGAATGATAGAGAATATTAGAGGATCCAAGGCACTCTGCAGGAAAATAGAGACCTGGGGCATACTGATCGTGTTGATCTCTGCATCTCTGGCTACAATAACACAATAAAACAAGTTTGAATTATGCAAAAGATTTATTTCTTATGATTTTAGAGGGTGGGAATTCCTAAAGGATAGTGTGATTATTTAGATATGTGGTAAGGCATTCTTTTTAGCTTGCAGACAACCCTCTTCCTACTCTGTGTTCATTTAACTCCAATTAACCCAAAACTATTTTTTGTCTGTGATACATAGATTGAAAGATGTCCATCTACCAATTCTAGTTATCTGTGAAATTATTATGTTACATGTTGAAATGAATATTAGTGGCCAAGATATCAAGCAGCAAAATTTATTATCTTAATGCAAGTTATATTTACTTATTCATTTCCAGTTTCTGAAGTTAGAAATCTATACACATATAATTTGTGTTTCCTTCCATGAGATATGGTAGAATATGTTGTACCTTCTTCCTAACTTCTGATTATGGGCACTAACTCTGGTATTCCTTGACTGAAGCTGCATTTACATTCTTACTCTTTTATTATAAGGCAATTTTCCTGAATTTTAATGTCAAATTCCCCTCTTTCCACTGTAATGACCAATTCTTAGCTTAATTATGTTTGTAAAGATACTATTTTCAAACACTATCAAGATACCGATTCCATGTACAACAGGAAATTGAGTTGAAAATACAATTAAAATTTTCTCTTCATTATATTTAGACAAATGAGGATATAACTTTATGTTATGAAATTTACAATAACATAACTAATCCTAGTAAATAATGGAGCTAGTGTATACAGCAAAGCGCACGACATGCAGAAAATGTCTCAGTTTTATTTAAGGCTTTTCCAATTCTAAAATTCTTCAATCTGTATCTCTTTCCTTCTGGGTTTAATGGAAGTAGAGTACATTTTGACAAATTATTCATTTGTGCTCTCTCCCATCTCCTTTCAGGTCACTGAAGGTACAGCACTTAATTCAGCTGTTAACCATTTTAACCTGAGGGGTTATTGAAAATAAATCCTCTTTAGAAGCCTTTGTAAGGTCCATGGATGATTTCAAATAGCCTTAAAGTCAATCATATTAACTAAAACATTTCCTATTCAGACATCTATTAGAAAACTGATGTCTGTATTATGCTTTCTGACATTGTGAAGTAGCATCATTTCAGCTCTACAAAATGAGAAGTAAAAGTTAACACTTTTTCTCCACTTTTACTTTGAATAGTATACATTCCAAATGATACCAGGTTAATATATATAGTTACTGTCTTTAAAAATTGTTCGGCTGTGTTTTTAGTTTCTCTACACATTATTTAAACATGTGTAATTATATATACATACGTATATATATACATACGTATGTATGTGTGTGTATGTGAGTAGAAACACACTTATTTTTAAATAAAAGCCCAAGCAAAAGCAAATATCTAATATAGTCAGTGATTTTTTTCAATGATTGCAATAGTCAGTATTACTGAATTTAATAATAGAAATTTAAAATATAGTCAAAATTATTTATCATTGATTAGATGGCAATACTTTGATCAAACCAATAGATATTGATTAAGTGTTGCATTCCATTCAATCTCCTTAAATTTCAGGTTTTCAACCATTATGTGTTTTGAATACATTAACACCAAATCCTTATGAAATTTGCCCTAAGATAAATATGGACCTAAAGTCGAATTGTCTAACGTAGGCAACTATGTTAATCTCCTTTTTCTATCCTGTGTCAACCCATTTATAGTTTTACTGTTTGTACTAACTTTCTTATAAATACTATTAGACTAATTTTGCAATTTTAGTAAAAAAAATAAAAAAATTAAAAATTAAAATCAGTGTACAAAGATATTTTTTCATAAATAACATGTCTTGGATATTATAACGATTAATGTTTTAAGATGTAAACATAGCAATATTGCCTAATTTTACCCTCATTATATAGGCATATAGATTCTTGCGTGCCACAGACAAAATTTGTTTCCTAAACAAAATTGGCCTGGAAGTTTCAGAGTGTCCATCAAGATCAATCAAAATTTTTTCTTGATAAGTTGTTTTTGCATATTATATACTCCTAATGAACATTCATTGAATTTAAGCAAAATTTAACTTTTAATGCTCCAGTTAGTCACCACATGTAGGCTGAAAGCCATTTTCTGAAGACAGTAGGAATTGCATACTTGCAAAGCATCCCAGGTATAAACCTTTCTGCTGTGAGATTCAAAGCTGATGGGCCATTCCTTACCAGTCAGTGTAATGAAAGGGTGGGTGATACTATGCCAAAAGGTTCCACATGGCTTTTAAGTACTCCTCACTGCAGAAAATCAAGATTACCAGAGAGATAGCTTTTTAAAAAAATAGAAATTTATTTGAATTTTCTACTTTGATTATTCAAATGTAAAATGATCTGCCAATAACATATTTCGAAATGCCAATTCTAATAAAATGGTACAAAATTCTAAATGATACTGAGTTTACACACACACATACACACACACACACACACACACACACACACACACACACACACATACACACACACACATATATTTTCAGTTCAGCTCTTTTTATCAGCCAGCCAGCTTACTAGCAACCAGAGATGGTTTCTGCTGAGAATGGTTCTGTGGAGTGGGAATGTAGTCACCAGTGACCTCTGTCTTATCCAGGGCTGCAGCAAGAAGCTGCTTTTTCTTCTTCTTTGCTTTTACCATCTTGTAATCCCCAGAATAAAAAGACTTTTGCCCTTTCTGCAATCATTTCCTTAAAAAATTGGAATGGCCAGGCTTTTGTCCCAAGTGTGGATAGCTTGCTTTTAATTTTGCTTCTTCAGTTTTCTTTCTCTGGACTAGACACTTTATTGTAGCAAGAGTTTTCCTGCCTGGCCCATAGTCAGGACAAATCTCTCTCACCCGCCAGTCCCACAGCTGCTCAGACCCAAACAAGTAAACACAGAGACTTATATTGGTTGCAAACTGTATGGCCGTGCCAGGCTTCTTGCTAACTGCTCTTATATCTTAACTTAATCCATTTCCGTAAATCTATACCTTGCCAGATGGCTCGTGGCTTACCGGCATCTTCACATGCTGCTTGTCATGGTGGTGGCTGGCAGCGTCTCTGACTCAGCCTTCCACTTCCCAGAATTCTTCTCCTCCTTGTCCCACCTATACTTCCTCCTTCCTGACTACTGGCCAATCAGTGTTTTATTTACTAACCAATCGGAGCAACACATTTGCCATACAGAACATCCCACAGCACTTTATCTTCCATTTCCTTTTGCTCCTCCCACGATGCTGTCTCATGGACTTCTGGGGACATAGTGGTCCTTCTACCCATAATTTGTGTTTTTTTTCAATATATTTTATAGTCATGCTAACTTTAAGTGTTGCATGAACTCAATAGAAATTGTTCTTCACTCACAACATTATGACTGCTTTTTATTCATTTTATTCAAGAAAAGAAAATATTAGACCTGAGTCTGAAAGTTGAATTGTGTGATCAGGATTTAAGTACTGTTGAAATTGCATTGTCAATTTTGTAATAAATTGTGATTAAGAATTTACAACTTTGTTAACAGAATAACAGAGTTAATTGATTTTGACCTGTTAACTTCAATTTGTAGCTTTAAAAACGTTTAACCTCACCCAGATTTATGGTTTAAAACTCTTGTGTTGAATAATGAATTACATGTCTGATGTTATATTGAGCAGCACCTTGTTGAAGTTCACATAGTTATCAAATGGATAGTATTTGCTTTAGCTTCTGGGTATTGTGCACTTTTTAAAAAATCCCAATTTTTTAACATGTAATTAAATAGATTTGTCTCACCAAGTTGCCCTTCATCTATTTAGTTATTGGGAGAACATGTGAGGCTACCTCTTCCTCTTTTCACTGTAAAGGGACTTCGCTGTAATGACAGATGTATGGTTAGGATGATCTAAAACAGCTGTTAACATACCGTATTGCACAAAACAGTTATCCATCATAGAGGCTGTTAGAGACTCTGGAAAAACAAAAGCCATAATAATTAGAAAGTATCACTTGTAATTATGTTTTAGGTTTTTATTATATGGCAATGAGGTCCTATTAAAAATAAACATAAATTTGGGTACATTGTCTTTTTCTAGTTCTTACTTCATTGACTGTAGTAGTTTCTTATTCAACAGTCCACAAAATAGGCTACTAGGCAATATGATTCCACATCCTTCAGCAAACTAATTTTTAAAACACACAAACGAACTTTTGTTCTCAAACATACATTGATACAACTGACTCAAGAATAGTTACCTAGTTTCAGTACTGTTCACAAAAAGACAAACTTTTTTTTAATCCGCTTTGGAAGGAAACTTTTTATTCTAATTAGTACAGTACAGATATTGTAGATACTTTACCATATTTACCTACAATCTCACTTCTTTTTAAAAATCTTTTTAAGATCTAATATCAAATACTGTGGTCAGGATATATGAGGGAGAATCTACTTTCAATAAAAATGTAATTAAACATGTCTTGAAGTAATAAAAATATAGTCTGGAATCTCCATTTAAGAAGAAGAAGTTGAGAAGTTTGGCTGTAGTTTGGGCCAGGAAAAAAAAAGAAAGGAAAAAAATCTAATGTCGAATCAGTAGCACCTGCTCCTCCAGTAATCTTCCCAATACATTGATTGAGAATACATATTTAGTGCTATAAGGATCTTCAAATTCCATTACCTCTCACTACTTCTTTTCTCTTCTCTCTGCCTGCTTTATTCCTATTTTAGCTACATTGACTATGTAGTTGTTCTAATTATTCAATATTTCCACCCAAAGTCAGATTTTCGTCGTTTTCTCCTCCACATATATCTATGAAAATGGCCAAATAATTATCAGATTACTTTAGTACTGAATTCAAAGAGGTACTGAAAACTCATAGTCAAGAAACTAGAAGAAAAATAAAGAAGACAGAGAGGTGGAGAAGGAGGAGGATAAAGAGGACGAAAGGGGAGACGGAGGGGGAGGGAGAAGAAGAGCAGAGAAGAAGAGGAGGAGGAGAAGAAGAAAAAGAAGGAGAACAATCAAAACCAGTACAAAAACTATCCAAAAGCAAACTTGAAATTCAAGATCTAGGCTTTTTGTCTTAGCTCTCAGCATAAGTCAGGAAAACAATCTCTCTGTAAAGATATTTATCTTATATTTATCATACATTTAACTTAATTTACTTCTAGTTCTCTATCACAGTCTTTTGTATATGGGAAACAGGGCATCATATGAGGAAGAATAAAAACTTTGAGGTCAGAATAACTGAAATCTAAGCTCTGCCTTATGTACATTATATCCTTTGAATTATGTAAATTAGTTCCTTTAGGTCTTTATTTGCTTGTAAAATGTAGATATAAATAAGGGTTAATGTTGCTGGAGAATTTCTCTCCAGCTCCCACCACCAAGTCCCGCCAGTCTCAGAGCCCACTTATAAAATAAACACACAGACTCTTACATTATTTAAACTGCTTGGCCATTAGCTTGGGTTGTTTGTGTGGAGATTAGATACAAATGGTGCTGAAGGAAGTTTGTAGCTGGAGAATTTCTCTCCAGCTCCCACCACCAAGTCCCGCCAGTCCCAGAGCCCACTTATAAAATAAACACACAGACTCTTACATTATTTAAACTGCTTGGCCATTAGCTCAGGCCTATCATTGTCTAGCTCTCACTCTTACATTTAGCCCATTTCTATTAATCTTTACTTTGTCACATGGCTCATGGCTTACTGGTACCTTACATCTTCCTTGTCCTGATGGCGGCTGGCAATGTCTCTCTCTCCGCCTTCCATTTCCCCGAATTCTTTTCCTTGTCCCGCCTATACTTCCTGCCTAGCCAATGGCCAATCAGTGATTTATTTACTGACCAATCAGCAACACACTTGACATACAGACCATCCCACAGCACTTCCCCTTTTCTTTTCTTAAAAAGGAAGGTTTTAACTTTAACATAGTAACCCTTCCATCCATAAATCGCTCTTACCCATTATCTCTTTTCACACAATAGCAAAGCAAATGAGACATATGCATATTAACATTTAAAAAGAGTAGAATAAATTTTAAAATATAAAATTAATAAAATATTAAAAATCATCAAGAAAATACTTAGAAGTATTCAAATATATTCAGAATATTCAAAATATTCAAAGTAAATGCATATTCACTTTCGAATAATAGCAAACAAATGAAAATATAAATACTTAAAAATGAGATTTAGATTATCTCTGCTTACTTAGAATATCATATCCCGAATTAAGCATTCCTTAATTATATGACTTTTTAAAGACTCCAATATTTCATCAGCAAAATCTCATAAAACTTTTGCTTATTTAAAAGGTAAAAAACATGACATAATTAGTTTAGTATTTTTTTATTTTAGCAACACAAGATATCAAATACAGCAATGTGCACAGGTTAGATAATAACCTAGAAATGAGCTACTTCTATGGCTACAAATAGCCTGTAAACTATAAGCCACAGTATAAGTACAGATATTTATTCTAATTTATATAATTATCACATCTGCTGTGATTATCCAGTTTATAGAAATTTGAAGGGTTCATGATGTGCATGGGTTGTAATTAATCTGGTAATGTCGCAATTAGGCAAATATTGTTTAGAATGCCCATTAATTCTCAGAAATTTATGAGATATTTTTGTCATTTTTCTTTAAGCAATTTATAGCCATCTTCTTAAGTGTATGTGTGTGTGTGTGTGTGTGTGTGTGTGTGTGTGTGTGTGTGAATGTGTGTTGGTATATACTCCTGGGTCTGAGTATATGAAGGCCAGATGTTAATGGTAGATGTCTTTCTCAGTTTATCTACAACTTATTTGTTGAGACATGGTCTGTCATTTAACATGGTTTTTACTGGTTTGCCTACCCTCCCTGGCCATAGAGGCCCTGGGATTTGCCTGTCCATACCTCCCACCACAGGGTTCCAGTTCCAAATGTGCAATGATAACCTGTTTGTTTTATGTGGGTTTCTAAACTCAGGACCTTATAGTTGGGGAGCAGGCACTTTGTCCACTGAGCCATGTCCTCAAACCATCCTTCTTCTTCTTCTAAGCAACATCTAGTTACCAAATAAATAATAGGGTAACTGCCTGTCTTCAGAAATTATAGCATTCGCCGGGTGGTGGTGGCGCACGCCTTTAATCCCAGCACTCGGGAGGCAGAGCCAGGCGGATCTCTGTGAGTTCGAGGCCAGCCTGGACTACCAAGTGAGTTCCAGGAAAGGCGCAAAGCTACACAGAGAAACCCTGTCTCGAAAAAACCAAAAAAAAAAAAAAAAAAAAAAAAAAAAAAAAAAAAAGAAATTATAGCATTCTTCAGCAGCTCTATCAAATTCCTCTCAGGTGTTCACAATCACATCTTTAGTCATAATTTCATGCTTCAAAGGACAGTATAATAGGACTGTAGTTACGTTAATAGAGCCAAACAGATCTGGTAAGAAAAACTTAGACCTAGAGAAAACATCAAAATTTTTACTCAAAGATATGATGAAGTAAAGCTTTCTGAACCCCTACTCTGATCACATGAAAAGAGTTTGAAGTTACTGTATATCTGTCTTTTATTGATTTTGTATAATATCTCTTTAAAATTGTATTTAAATAAATATAGTTTAGGTTTCCCTTATATTTTAATAGGCTAGCACATTCAAAAGTTGACAGACATACTTATATAAAATATAAAATTGCATTTTGACAAAAATGATAAGAAGTGTCTTTATTATAAACTATGCAGAGATGTGGCAAAGGTAATTAAAATCAAAGCAAATTAGAGATATGATTTGCCCTAAAGACTTCTGAGTTCAGAACATTACTTCCATGTCAATGTGTCAGAAACGGAGTCCTACATCATCACAATGACTGTCTTAGCTGTGATAAACAGCTAAGGATCTCCTGAATGTCAGTAACCTACATACACTTGAACTTAAATACAAAAGCAGTAGAACTGATGTGTTTTTGAATTTAAATATTTAAAGGGTATGATTACTCAGAGGTATTTTATCACTATAAACTCATGTTCAGTTAAATGTAAGTATATATTATTCATCTACATAGACTATGGTAATGAATTAGAGTGACATAAATTCCTTCTCATGGAACATAAAAATACAATACCAAAACGTCTCCTACATTAGTCTTCACATTTAAATATTATCAAGTAGGTAACATTGTCTTGAGAGATGGTCATTTCTTCAGATCACAAATTTCACATGTAGTTATTGATGACAACTATAGTTCTATATTCACACTATGTTAATTTAACATACAGATGTAATTATATTGTCTGAATGCAAACACAAGAAAAGGTTTAAAGTGAGAGGTAGGAAAATCAGAAAGCTATTGGCTAAAATGAACAATTTGTATCTTCTTAAACTTGCAAAAGTTACCATTTTTATGTTGTTTTTTTTTTATTTTATAATTTAATTTTACATATCAGCCACAGAGTCCCTTGTCCTCTCCTCTCCCTCCTTCCCCCCTCCCCCCACCTTCTCCGCAACCCACCCCTCATTCCCATCTCCTCTAGGGCAAAGACTCCCCTAGGGATTGACCTACTCTGGTGATAGGATGGCCCAACAACCTAATTGTCATGCTAGAAATCTCATCCAATGACTGAGGGAACCAGATGCAAAGGTTACCATTAAAAGAATTTAAAATCCTGCATAGGCCTCAGGTTCCAAACAGCCAGCTCATGCACTAAGGACAGGTCCTGTTTCTACTACCTGGGGGCCTGAATCTACCAGGCTGAACTGAATCCCCAGGGGAGTCCTTGCCCTGGAGGAGATGGGAATGGAGGGTGGGGTGGGGGGAGGGGGTGGGGTGGGGGGGTGTGAGGGAGGAGGGAGGACAGGGGAATCCGTGGCTGATGTGTAAAATTAAATTAAATTATAAAAGAAAAAAAAAGACAGTGTGACTCTCAAATCACATAAAACTATGTTTGTGTTTGAAAAAAAAAAGAAGAATTTAAAATCAAGCATCATGCAAGCCCCAGTGACCAATACAAAAGCTGCACTCTGAAAGTGATATTGAAGTGTATGTGTGAGAGTATATTTTCATAACACAGTTATTATTTTGACAATGGAAAAACCTCAAATAAAATATGTTAATATGTGTGTCTCTTACTGATTTTCATCAGCAATTACATTATAAAGACTAGCTGGATGAAAAAAAAAATATGTATCTGTTAAGCCTGTACTATTCCTAAATGTGAACAATGAAAACATATGCCACAGCAGCTGATGTTAACTGGTATAGTATGGTTCTTTAATATGGTTCCTATAAAGAAGTGTCATTTAAAATATTTATAGGGCAGGAAAGCAGGTCAGTTAACTGCAGATCTTCACCTCTTTCTCCTCACCTCCAAACCCAGTCCCCTAGTCTTAGACTCCGTTATGTAGCAGACCACTTGAAGTACCCTCTGCTCCCTCCCTCTCCCATCTTCAATGGATCACACAGTTCTTCCCCTTCAAACATTCCCCCACTCATGTCATTAACACAGCCACCAAGTCTAAAAGCCATAACCTGGGAACCGTCAGGTTACTGTGGCCAAGGAAGCAGGTAGGCTAACTGAAGATCTTCACATCTGCCTCCTCTCCTCCACAAATCCCACCAGTCTCTTCCCAAGTTTGCTGCAACCTCCCTCTCCTCTCTGCCCCCATCTTAAATGATAACAGAGATCTCCTACCACCTACGTTCCTCCACTTGTACCATTTTTAAGGCCGCTAACTTCACAGGAATTCCCTGTCAACCCACTAGCAATGTCCGGCAGGGAAGCAGGTAGGATAATTGCAGAGCTTTACCATTCCCTTCTCCCCTCTAAATCCAATCATGCTATACAGCTCTTTAGCAGACCACCTACTAGAACCCCCTTCTCTGTCCTTGTCCCTAGATCCAGCATATCACCAGTTCTTTTTATCAAAATGACTCTCTGTTCATCTTGTTATCCTATCCTCAACTCTGCAGTCATTCCCTAGGAACCCGCCACCATATGATTTGGAGAATCAGAGGGGGCAACAGAAGGAAGGACAAGAACACCCACCCAATAAAGACAAAGCCAGGTATCAGCACCTAAAATTATAATTATCCCAAACCCCAATGCCTAGATAGCAGCTTAAAAAAACAGTCAGTAGTATCAAGGACAATATACCTCTTCTAGAGCCCACCAACCTTACCACATCAAGCCCTGACTATTCCAACGTAGCTGAAGAACAAGACAAGACATTAAAATAGTCTCATGAATAAGACTGTGGTTCTTTAAGGTAAACTGAATAAATTCCTTAAATCCATGAACAACATAATCTGTGGAAGGAAATGAACAAAGCAGCTCGATACCAGAGCGTAGTAATAGAACTAATAAAAAAAAAGTAAAGAAAATATGGACAGGAAAACTATAGGAACTCCAACAAGAACCTCAGAAGCAAGCCTTACCAACAGAATGTAAGAGATGCAAGAGAGTATCCTAGAAATTGAAGTCACAATTGAACAAATTTTTACTTTAGTCAAAAATGTTCAATCTGAATAAAAGATCCTGGCACAAAATATTAAAAACATCAGAATCTCAGACAAATGCAAGAACAAGATTAGAGGAAGGAAAAGTAATCAGGGTCACAGGCACAGAAAATATTTTCAAAAAAATCACAGAAGAAAAATTTCATAACCTAAAGTAGGAGACATCTAACAAGATACAAGTATCATTAGGAACACCAAAGAGACTATACAAGAAAAGAAATGCCCTTAGGCACACAATAATCAAAACATACAGAACAAAGAAAGAATATGAAAACCTGCAAGGGGAAATGACCAGGTAATGTATAAAGGCAGAACTATTGGAATAACATCCGATTTTTTTTTTTTTTTTTTTTTTGGTTTTTCGAGACAGGGTTTCTCTGTGTAGCTTTGCGCCTTTCCTGGAACTCACTTGGTAGCCCAGGCTGACCTCGAACTCACAGAGATCCGCCTGGCTCTGCCTCCCGAGTGCTGGGATTAAAGGCGTGCGCCACCACCGCCCGGCTCCGATTTTTTTAAACAGATTTTTCTCTCACAAATTTATACTGATTATAGTTTCCCCTCCCTCCATTACCCCCAGTTCCTTCTTACATCTCCTCCTCTCCAGATCTACCCCCATTTTGCCTATCATTAGAAAAGGATACGTTTCCAAGAGATAACAATAAAATGTGACAAAATAAAAATGTAATAATTTGAAGCCAAAACTTTCATCAACCCAACATGAGGAAAAGAGTTCCAAGAGCAGGCAAAAGAGACAGAGACCCACACATTCTCACAGTCAATGGTCCCATAAAAACACTAAGCTACTATCTATAATATATATGCAGAAGACCTGGTGCAGACCCAGGTAGGCACTATGCTTGCTGCTTCAGTCTTTGTGAGCTCATATGTGTCTTGCTTATTTGATTCAGAGGCCCATGCTATCTTCTCCTGGTGTCTTCCATCCCAACTGACTCTTTCACTCTTTCAACCTCCTCTTCCACAGGATTCCCTGAGATCTGTGTGATTTGATGGAGACATCTCATTTATACTTTCTTTCCATTTAATGTGTAGCTGTGAGATTCTGCATCCTTTCCCATCTGCTGCTGGAGGAAGCCTCCCTCATGATGACTGGATAAGGTACTGGTCTGCAAGTATTGCATATTACCATTAAGAGTGATTTTATTTATCTTTGTTTGTTTCTTTCTTTATTTTAAATAATTGTGTTTGCTTTCACCCTCTGTCTGTGATCTATTTAGTCTCTGTTTCTTGGTTACCCAAGCAGTGCTGGTTGTGAGTTCCTTACCATGGAGTGGGCCTTAAGTGAAATCAAACATTGGTTAACTAGTCCCACAAGTTTTTGCTGTTGTTGTTTTGTTTTGCTTTTTTTTTTTTTGCTTTTGTTTTTGTTTTTCAAGACAGGGTTTCTCTATGTAGCTTTGTGCCCTTCCTGAATCTCACTCTATAGACCAGGCTGGCCTCAAACTCACAAAGTTCTGCCTGCCTCTGCCTCCCAAGTGCTGGGATTAAAGGCGTGCACCACCAATGCCTGGCGTTCCACAAGTTTTGTATCATCATTTCCCTAGCATATTTTGCAGGCAGGACAGATTGTAGTTCAAAGATTTTATGGTAATTGGTGTTATGTTTCTCTTCGGTAGCCTGCAGATTACTTTCCTACACCAGTGTTGTTCGAAGTTTTTCTGTCCTGACGACCAGCTCCAAAATAATTACAAAGAGGCTTAATATTAATTCCAAATGCTCAGTCGATAGGTCAGACTTGTTATTAAGTAGCCTTTACAACTTAATCCATTTCTATTAATCTATGTACTTCCCTGAGGTAACTCTAACTAAACAAGTGAAAGACATGTATGACAAAAACCAAATCTCCGAAGAAAGAAATTGAAGAATATATCATGAGGTGAAAAGATCTCCCATGCTAACTGGTTGATAAGATTAACATTGTAAAAATAGGCAGCATACCAAAAGCAATCTCCAGATTTAACGTAATCACCATCAAAATTACAGCACAATTCCTACAGACTTTTACAGAACAATTTTTAATCTTACATAGAAAAAAAAAACTAATATAGCTAAAACTGTCCTGCACAATAAAAGTACTGCTGGAGTTATCACCATACCTGATTTTAAGTTTTACTGCAGAGCTATAGTAACAAAAATTATATGGTATTGGCATAAAAGCAGACATGTATGTCAATGGAATCAAATTGAAGATCCAGACATAAATCTAATCATATATATAGACACCTGATTTTTTAGTTGAACAAAAGCCAGAAATACACATTAGAAAAAGACACCATATTCAACAAATGGTGCTGGTCAAACTGGATGTCTGCATGTTGAAGAATGCAAATAGATATATATTTACCACCCTGTACAAAACTCAAGTCAAAGTGAATCAAAGACTTCAACATAAAACCAGATACATTGGACCTGATAGAAGAGAAATTGAGTAATAGCCTTGAACACATTGACACAGGAAACAACTTTCAGAACAGAATACCTTAGTACGTAGGCACTAAGATCCACGATTAATTAATGGGACCTCATGAATCTGAACAGCTTTTGTAAAGCAGAGGACACTGTCAATTGGACAAAGCAGCAGTCTATAAAATGGGAAAAGATTTTAAGTAACTCCATATCTGACAGAGGATCAATTAACACCTGACTTCTTAATGGAGACTCTCAAAGCCAGAAGAGCCTAACAGATGTTCTACAAACAGTAAGAGACCACAGATGCCATCCCAGACTACTATGTTCAACAAAACTTTAAATCACAATAGATGAAGAAAATCAGATATCCCATGATAAAACCAAATTTAAGCAATATCTATCTACATATCCAGATCTACAGAAGGCAATAAAAGAAAAACTCCCATCTAAAGAGCTCAGTCACACACAGGTAAACACAAGCAATAATCCCAGACTAGCACATCAAAAGAGGGGAAACACACACACACATGACACTACCCCAACCATGACAATAACAACAGCATAAAAGGAAACAACAAATACAACTAAATCATAGCTATCATCATCACTGATTTCAATTCCCTAATAAAAAGACACAGATTAACAGAATGGATGTGAACCCAGGACCCATGCTTCTACTCCATCCAAGAAAAAAACATTGGCATCAAGGATAGGCATTACTTCAAGTAAAAGCATAGAAAAAGATATTCCAAACAAATGGACTGGATAAACAGCCTGGTAAAGCCATTTTAATATTTGAAAAAAAATAGATGCAAACCAAACTAATCAGAAGGGAAAGAGAAGGACACTACTTTCTCATCAAGGGAAAAAAAAAAAAAAACACCAAGAAAGTTGTGATGGGAGGGCAGGTAAGGAGAAACTTATAGCATAGAGAGAATTGAATCTGAAAAAATTAGTTTGATAGGAACAAAGGCAATATTTACCAAATACATGAAAGAATTAGTCGAAAGGCAATGTAATTTTGAACATAAAGATAATATTCATACTTCTTTAGTAATGTTTTAAAACGTGAACTCTAATTTTAAAAGTGAAATAAAATAAAATTCTATAGTCACAATTTTACTAACTTTCTTTTTTATTAAGACTTTTTAAATTAATTTTACACCAAACAAAGATCCTCCTCTTCCCTCCTCCCGCACCTCCAGCCTCCCCCTCCCAACCCACCCTCATTCCCTCCTACAAGAAGGTAAGGCTTCCCATGGGGAGGTACATTTAATAGAGGCAGGTCCAAGCCCTTCCCCCTGCATCAAGGCTATGCGAGGTGTCCCATCATAGGTAGTGGGCTCCAAAAAGTCTGATCATGCACCAGGGATGGATTCTGATCCTACTGCTAACATAGGACAGTTGATAGTGCATTCCTCTGGTATGGTTTATCCAAATGTACAGCTAGTTAATGGGCTGAACAAATATGTTTGGCTAATGAATGTTACTAATTTCCCAAGGATTTGCAAAAATAAAATTAATTCTGCGGTAGTTTACTTTTTACAAGTCTAGAGTTTCAAATTTAAGAATGAAAACCAACTATAAAACATAGAAAGATGGGCAATACATTGTAGTTACAATTATATTATTGTTTAAATATAATTTCAAAATAGGAAATTATAATTTTCAATTATTGAATTTGTATCTGTTTTGGGGGGATTTCAGCTGGCAGAATGAAAGCATATTTTGAATAAAATTAATCTCTGTATCTCACAGAGTAAGTTTTTATACATATGTCTCAATTATTTTCATTAGCTCTGAGACAGATGGTTTCTCTTGATTAGGGCACACCACTTACAGTAGCACCCTTGAGACAGAGCGGCAGTTTGACCAGTGAAAAATGAGAACAGATTGGAGGAGTGAAGGTATTGTGCTGATGTCATTTTACAATTATATGGAAGTTTAATGCATAGTTTGAATGTGGTGATGTACAGGTATCAGGATTAGCACTTATGAATAAACAGAAAAATTACATTTGGGAAGAATATTAACAACAAAGATCACATAGTACTTCCCTACTGAAAAAATACTTAACCTATATTTTGATTCTTTCTTTATTATCCTTCCAACCTAGATTCATATCATTCTTATACAAAGAAAGATTTCTTCTCTGGACACTACAGTTAGAGTACAAATGCATTCTATCAATTGCAAAACCAATGCAGATTTTGTCGTGAATCTTTCCCTCTCCCTCTGCCTCTGTCTCTCCTCTCCCTCTATCTTTCTCTCTCCCTCTCCATCTCTCTCCCTCTCAGTCTCCATTTCTCTCTTCGTGCTCCTTCTCTCTCTCTCTCTCTCTCTCTCTCTCTCTCTCTCTCTCTCTCTCTCTCTCTTCCCCTTCCACTCTTCTTCCCCTCCCCATTATCTCTCTGGATCTGCTCTTCAGTGCTAGAAACTCTGATGCACAGCCTAGTTCAGATTTGGAATTTAATCATTGTTTGGACTGTTTAGCAACAGGGAACGTAGACAGGAACTATTGAAGTTACATGGAATGTAATTTTTCTTTAAAGCCCATGGGAAATAATTGCTGGAAGTTTATGGCTTACAAATTATATAATTGCTTGTGAACTCAACAGTTGATGTTTAATACTAATTATAAACTTGACCAGATCTGGAATGACAGCAAAAAACCATTTGAACATTTTTGTGAAGAAGTTGCTGCTAGAGTGCACTATTTGGGGTTAAAAGAACCAACCTGACTTGGGTGGCACTATTCCAGAGTGAGGATCCTTATTGAATATAAAGAAGCAGTGGAGTATGCAACAGCATTCATCTCTCTGTTTCCAGACTACAGATGGGATTCAACCAAGGGTGTCCCAAGCTTCTGTTGCTATAACTTCTCTGCCATGGTGGATTCTACTTTGTTACGTGGAGTTGAAACGAACTCTTCCTTGAGTTACTTTTTAGGGCATGTTTTTTTCCACTGCAACATGAAACGTAAATGACATACTATATTTAGTTGCATCTGGGATTCTTAAATTTTTATTTGCAAATATCTTGTAGTCAAATATTGCTTACCCAGTTGATGTTTCCAAACCTAAGATTAAATTATTACTGTAGTGAATTTCTCATCAATGTAATCATTGTTATCATTTATGGCAATCTGACCACTGTCAATGACTTTGGATAAACTCTTTAAATAAATGTCTATAATATAGAAATTTCTTAAGATAAAGTAGATATAGTAAGATTGATATAAGGAGGCAATATTACTGTTTACTGAGATTGAATTTTGGAGTTTATAACTGTTTCTAACACAGACTTTACTATGAATAAGCTTGTGATCTTATTTTTCCTGAATTTAAGCATTCCTTTCTTTGTTAGGAGTAAATAATAATGCTATCTTTCATTCTACAAATATTGTTTAGAATATATTTAGCAACTTCCCCTGTGATTGTGCTTACAACAGAACCGCTATTATTGTAACATAGTATCAATAATCAACATAGACTAATAGAGCTTACAGCTTCACTGAAACGTGCTAATGTGTGAATGAATATTGCCATTTGACTATGTGTGTAGGTCTGACGAAAAGTGACTGTAAAGCAGATTCCTGCTGTCACATAAATTCAGAAAACCTTCTCAGAACAAAAGTTGTCTCACAGCTCTTTCCCATGTACTCTAAGTTGTCTAGTCTCATTCAGATTGACAGTATCAGCTCTACATCTGGACAGCTCACATACAACCAGGGATGTATTCTCTCTCCTGAAGAGATGGCACTCTTTTTTTTTTTTTTTTTTTTTTTTCAGTGTCCATCTTTTTTTTTTTTTTTTTTTTTTTTAATTTTTATTTTGCAATACAATTCAGTTCTACATATCAGCCACAGATTCCCTTGTTCTCCCCCCTCCCGCCCCCCTCACCTTCCCCCCAGCCCGCCCCCCATTCCAATCGCCGCCAGGGCAAAGCCTTCCCCACAGACTGAGATCAACCTGGTGGACTCAGTCCAGGTAGGTCCAGTCCCCTCCTCCCATGCTGAGCCAAGGGACCCTGCATAGGCCCCAGGTTTCAAACAGCCAACTCATGCAATGAGCACAGGACCCGGTCCCACTGCCTGGATGCCTCCCAAACAGATCAGGCCAATCAGCTGTCTCACCCACTCAGAGGGCCTGATCCAGTTGGTGACCCCTCAGCCATTGGTTCATATTTCATGTGTTTCCGTTTGTTTGGCTATTTGTCTCTGTGCTTTATCCGACCTTGGTCTCAACAATTCTCTCTCATATAAACCCTCCTCATTCTCGCTAATTGGACTCCCAGAGATCCACCTGGGGCCTAGTCATGGATCTCTGCCTCCAGATCCATCAGTAGTTGGATGAGGTTTCTAGCACGACAATTAGGGTGTTTGGCCATCCCATCACCAGAGTAGGTCAGTTCGGATTGTCTCTCGACCATTGCCAGCAGTCTGTTGTGGGGGTATCTTTGTGGATTTCTGTGGGCCTCTCTAGCACTTTGTTTCTTCCTATTCTCATGTGGTCTTCATTTACCATGGTCTCCTATTCCTTGTTCTCCCTCTCTGTTTTTGATCCAGCTGGGATCTCCCACTCACCCAAGCTCTCTTTCCCTCGACCCTCGCCCTTCACTACCCCCACTCCTGTCCAGGCTGTTCATGTAGATCTCATTCCATTTCTCTGTCGTTGGGCGATCCCTGTGTCTTTCTTGGGGTCCTGTTTTCCAGGTAGCCTGCCTGGTGATGTGAGTAGCAGTCCAGTCATCCTTGTTCCATTGGTGGAGATGGCACTCTTTTTGAGTCTTTTTTTCTAAGTTCTGTGACTCAGTGCTTATTTGCTTTGTGGAAAGCGTCTTTGAATTTGCTTTGGCAACATAAAAGTAAAACTCTGTAGGGATCATGCCTATCTTTGCTTAGTGAGAAGCTTCAAGTACACAGGGTACCTTTTGTATCACAAAGTAAACAGCAGGGCATTAAACAAAACTACTAAGCCATGCTACTCTGGCTTTTTACTGCAAGGGAGATATAAGATAGACACCTATCTGTGCACTCCATGGGTAGTATGCTGGTATGAATAGTCCTTTGCTTTGAGTGTAAATGGAAGAGAAGCATTCATGGTTTTACTGATGCCTCCCTATCTCTATGCCTCTCCTTTTCTTTCTTTCCCCCTCCTTCTTTCTACCCTTGCTTCTTTTTTTCTTTCCTGGATATCTGAAGTTAATTTCAAATTAGATGTAGTGAAAACAGTTTTCTCTATATATAACTTTTATGGGCTGAGTATAGAAATATATTTTATCTTCAGTTTCATGACTTGGTTTTATAAAATTTGCTGCATCTTGTTAATTAGAAAATGAATGTACAAATAATTGTATCACAAAGTAAACAGTTTTTTTTTCCTTGAAAAATAGGAATCCTACTGTCTAGTTAGAATAGTCCTAAATAATTTTCAGGGGATCTCCTAGGCAACAACCAGATCATGTAGGCATTATACTTACTTTTTGTATACATATATTGTACATTGTAAGAATTTTTAGACTATAAATTATTTATATTCATAGATCCAGAAAAAATGCGTTTTAGCTCATTTGTGTTATGACCATCAAAAATATCTTCAATAATCACCAGATGATTCCCTACTATGAATCAATGCATATCCTGAAATGTAGATCAGCAAATAGAGTGCCTACCTAGCAGCACAAAGTCTTGTTTTGATATCTGGCACCATGTAAAACAGTTAATGGAGCCAGGCAGGTGCACGCCTTTAATCCCAGCACTTGGGAGGAAGAGGCAGGTGGATCTCTGTGAGTTCAAGGCCAGCCTTAGCTACAGAGTGAGTTCCAGGAAAGGCGCAAAGCTACACAGAGTAACCCTGTCTCAAATAAATAAATAAATAAATAAATAAATAAATAAATAAATAAATAAATAAAATAAACAAGCAAAAAGTCAGTGGTGGTATATTATTGCAATCTTTGCCCGGGGGAGCTTGAGGGAGAAGGAACATGTTCATCTTTGGCTAGAAAGCTTGTTGACTTTAACTGTATTTGTTGTTCAAAAGCAAGTTGGTCTACATGATAGTGTGTTTTAAAAATAGACAGATAGGCAAATAGAAATAGATAGTTGATAGGGACAACATATGAGAGATAGATAAGTAGGATAGGTAGATAGATAAATAGATAGATAGATAGATAGATAGATAGATAGATAGATAGATAGATAGATAGATAGATGATAGATGTTAGATAGACAGACAAACTGAATCATTGTTTATCATATGTTTCATCTTTTCCCCTTGTAGTCTTTTGAGTATACAATATTTTCTTAGTGCACACACAATGTGTTATGACTAAAATAAAATTATTCTACCTATCTGAAAAACATTATTTTGTGATTTTGAAAGGTAACATTCCACTTTGTCAGTGTTGAAACCATCAACTCTATATATCTTAGAATTTTCTGTAAATACAAAACAGATACTCCACCAACATTAGATGCTTTCTAGTTCTTCATTTCCATGGAAAATTCTGTCTTCTGAAACTGGAATTATACATAGAATACATAGTACATAGAAGTTAAACATAGCTTGAGTTAAGTTTATTTTCCTTGAATGCAGCTTTTAATGTTCATTCAATTTTAACATATATCAGAAATAAGTTCTTTTTATGGTTAAGTAATGTTTATAAATCAATAACATTTTATTTACTCATTTATCTGATAATCAGCACTTTATTTCTGTTAACCATGATGGGTGGCACTGCAATGAATACCTTTATGCAAGAATATCATTCAGATCTATTATAATTATTTAGACTATGCATTTAAGAGTAGAATTTCAAGACCATCGTTTAATTTTGTTCCAATTCATGAAGCATCATCAAGCAGTTTTCAGCCTCAAATTATCTCATTTCGCTATCAGTAAAGGTCAAGCTGTGTTTCCGAGGCTGTCTCATTTTAGCACTGTGCTTCCAGTCTTCGGCCCAGCCCTGGAATTATACATACATTCCTTCACTTTTGTTCAGTTTATCTTACCACACCCCATATTTGATTTTATTACTACATTTATTTAGGAATTCTTTTGTATGTGCATGTGTGTATATGTATCAGTAAGCATTTATATGGTATTTTGTGGAATGCAGAGAACAATTTTCAGTAGTGTTTTCTCCCCTTTTACCATCTGGATTCCAGTGATTGAACACATTTCAGGTTTGACAGCAAGTACCCTTGGTAACTGAGCATTTTCATTGGCTGTTTCTAGTTTTCATTATATTAAAAACTAGACAAAAATATAGAGAGATAAAAAGACATGTGTTTGAGCATATGCAGAAAATTAAGTAATTATAAATACATGATTATGAGTGAATACATTGATACCAATCATAGTTACTGTGGCTCAATATTAATTTTGAAACTGATCAAGAGAGGGTCTTTTTGTTGAAATTATAATTTATATTGAATCTGGAAATTTACATTTTAAAATTGATTTTTCAAAATATATTTATCACTGTTTATTATTAGTAGTAGTAGTAATAGTAGTAGTACTTATATTTATGAAGTGTCTGGATGTGTATTTATGACACATAGACCATATGGAGATGGAGGACAACCGTGTAATATTGGTTCTCTCCTTTCATTTTTGTATAGACTCCTGGGATTGAACTCCCATCAGGCAGCCAGTACAGCAAGTGCTTCAACTTGCTGAGCCTTATTATGTACACCAAATCATTTTAAACTCTATCTTATTCAATTCATTAGAGAATTTGTAAAAGATAGGTAAAGAGAAAAAAATAATCTTCAAAGATCATGATATAATGTTTTGATATTTTAGAGTATCTATACATTATGACTTTTGCATAAAATATATACAATAATATGCTAGTCTTTTAAAATAATTCATGGATCTGAACTGTGAAATAATATTTTCATTGATTTTTTAATATTTATTTTGTAATAAAATAACATGCAGTTTAATTATGTTGAATAAATTTACTTTCTGCTCTTGTATGGTAGAATTCTTTAGAGAGATCTAGGATTTAATTCTTAATTTCTATTTCATCTGAGAGTGAAATCACTATCAAAGAACAAACAAAATTAATATACAGCTGTGCATCTCATTATTATGCAAATGAATTTTCTAAAACCCTCATAGAGACTGCAAGTGGTTTAGGTAGATACCCACATTCTCATTTTACAATGTTCTGATACCCATGAGGTTCAGACACCATTGTTTGGTTAAGTAATTCTAGTCTCTCATTAATATGATTCACATTTCAATTGTAATGGTGTGTTGTGTATAGACAATTATATAGCATATGAAATTAACTGCTTCTGTCCACAAAAGCATCATTAAGTAGATAAATAAAAAAATGTGTGTTAGGGTCATTAACAGATCTTATCAGTACATAGTCTGTCCAAGATTACATCTTATATAACTCTAATTTCATTCATGTATATATATAAAAGTGCAAAGTTTCTTATATCACAATATAAATATGTCTTTATTATACTATAAAATTAGTAACAGACATATTAACTGACTAGTAAATATGAATATACATCAAAGAAATTCAAAATGATTTACAGAAAAACAAATCAGAATTAAAATGTAAATGGAGGTATGGAAAAAAAAATGCTTGACTGAGATTGTTGAAACTCTTGCCTCCCAAACACTCTGGAAGAATACATCATCTAAATAAGGAAAGTGCAAGCTTTGGAAAAGATGATGCTGTCCTTGAAACTATATCATCGAACACTTCACATATACAAAGGAAAGGGATATATTTCTCTCTATTGTAGTACAAGAGTTTAAATATCTGTGACCCTTTTAAAGTTTCAAGTAGATGAGAAACATCATTATATAGCAAAGACTGTTCATTCATGTTCAAAGTTTTATGAAAAGCTTTGACAATGGGTTGAAAATGAGGGCCAATGGTTAAGTGTGTGTGCTGCTCTTGCACTCCCTGAGTTTGATTTCCAGCACTCATGATGGCGACTTACAATCAGCTGTAACTCCAGCTCCTGGGGATCTGATGCCCTCCTTTTCAACATGAAAGTCTCTGCAGTTATCCAAGAATAAAATCACCGAACAAAACACATATATACATATAATTAAAAATGAAATTAAACTTAAAAGTAAGAAAGATAAGTAGGTACACTTAAACTTGTTTTGGACAAATTTCTTTATAATGTTTTAAATAAGATCATAACTAAATCTTACACTTGTCAATTATGTGTAGAAGCCACACTATTACATGTTTCTATTTCCCTAAGATTTATTATGTGTAAGTATTCTTTCAATGCATTTTGACAATCCATCGTGATCAGACATACAGCTATATTTTCAAATATCGTAGTATTATTAATATATTTCTGAATTTCTAGTTTTCAAATCTCAATCATATATTTTCTTTTAACTGTGGATTTCACTGGGATGCAAATTCTTACAGAATTTACGTGGTTTTCAAGTAATAATGTCTATAGCTTTAGGAATGGCCACAGATGTTTAATTAGGTTCTTTAGTACTACATACTTATTAAAAATATTAGTGATTCACTTACAAATCCCTTGGAGCATTCAAATCATATGGTGAAGGGAGCTCAAAATAGTCTGAAAAAAATTATAACACCCAACAGGAATGAAAGCTGCAAAGATGAACATATGTTTAAAGCATTTCTAATTTGTATGAATTTTTAACCTAAATAAGGGGAATACAATGTATTTTGTAAGAAATACACCTAGACATTATTATGGGAATGCGTAGTACACAAAAGTACAACATACAGGAATGCTTAAAATAACGTGATTGCTGTGTGAAGTGGAGTTTCACGTGACAGCAGGCAGTCCTTGGTGTTTGAAGAGTACTCATATCATCGTGGGTGAGTTTGTGTAGGAGTAAATTGGACTAGAAATCCCACAACAGTCCATACCCACCAACAAACACTGCACTGCTTTCATAGTATACTCCATACTCAGAGATCCTCAGAGGAGAAGCCACCACTGCTTTGTCTTGAACGTTTGACATCACTACAGTGCACTGTCAAAGCAAATTGGGAGTGAGGGGTCATCTGTCTTATTTATCCATAGGCTTAGCAGGTTGGAGATGATCACACGCCATTTTCATAGTTTCTGTATCTCCATCTCCAGGCATGTTGAGAGTCTATCTTTGTTATAGGCCAATAGTAGACAGCCAATGTTTTAGCCTTCCATAATGAACAAAGTAGCCCAGAAAACATTACGTTGACTTTATTATCTGGTTTTATTGGCTAGAGTCCTGACATGGATATACTCTGTCACATGCCAATGTTGATGGCAGAGTTCTTAGAAGGTACCGCCAGGTTATGGCTCTTAAGGGAGAATCAGTATTCACAAAGGACGAGCCCCTGATATTGTTTCTAATCCCAAGAGGTTATCCCTGAAAACACACACACACACTTACATGTGTACACATACATGTACACAGTCATACATGTATAAGCATACATACACACAGAAATATCTGCATATAGGGATAATTTGATATAATAATGCATGAAACCATGAGGGTTAAGTCTAAGCTGCATAATCAGGATGTTTGTGATGTCAATATAAGGTGTCTATGGAAAAAAAACTTCAGGCATCAAGTGGGACCAATCTGATAAAAAAGTATACACATGCTGTAATAACAGGGCCATAGGAAATGCATTGACTAATTCTATTGGATGTCACCTAGCCTGCCGTACTTGGCCTATTGATATTGAACTTACAAAGCTAGGATTTCATGTTTGTCTTTCTTTCTTTTCAATTTTTTTCAGTACCCTTTCTCTTGCAATTCTTGTGTTCTTTTAAAAGGGAATGGAAATAATTACTCTGGGCTATTTTATATTAGACACATATAATATTTTTATTAATTTACAGTTCATACCTAAGAATTTCTCTGAAATTTCAGAAATGGTGTTAGACTCGGGACCATATGATTGAAACTGGTAAGAATTTGAGGACTCCTAAATTTTAATTAAGTACATATTTTGTTATGAGGTGATTTTAAGCCTTTGAACACCAGGGTTGGAAAGTTATGATTTTATTTGGAAATGTACTTCATAGGTCCATGCCTTTAATATTTTATTGCTATCTTGTGATGCTGATTGGGAAGGCTTGGGAAGCATCAGAAGGTTTGACATAGTATCTAAAAGTAGGTGGTTAGGCACTAGACTCTGAAAGTAATAAATACCTGAGGCCTGACTGATGCCACCCAATCTGTGCCCTTGTCTGATATAAAGTAAAGAAGCCCATTCGTATACTCCCCTTCAGTAAACTAAGCTATGCACTTTTCCTTCTCTACCATATCTCACTAAAATTCTCTGAAACTATGAACTAAAATAATCTTCTCTTTCTTAATTCTGTGTCATGATATCATGGCATTGTTATGAGACAATGAGCAATCAACTCCCTGACCCACCCTAGGCTTTACTCTAATGCTGATCCTTCAGAGAACATGGAGATTTCGGTACCAAAACAGTTTAAGTGTCAACAGCCACTAGCCACAGTCTAAGAATCCATAGGAAAAGTAATATGTATTGATTAGTTAAAATAAAGCCTAGTTTTAGACAATAAGACTAGAATAGCATACATGATAAACCTTGCTTTCAAATACAAGAAATCTGTTTGAGGGTTCAATTGAGACCCCACATGGTGGTGAAGTCTTGGAGGAAGAAGTCCATCTCTGTGGACAGGTTTTGATATTAAAAATTTCACATCTCTTTCAATTTGCTCTCTCTAATTTCTTTTTATTAAATTTTGTAATTAATTTAATTTTACATATCAGCCACAGATTCCCCTGTCCTCCCTCTTCCTGCCCCCAACGCCACCCCCCATTCCTACCTCCTCCAAGGCAAGGACTCTCCTGGGGATTCAGCTCAGCCTGGTAGATTCAGTTGAGGCAGGTCCAGTCCCCTTTTACCTTCACATAGGCTGAGCAAAGTGTCCCAGCATAGACCCTAGGCTCCAAAAAGTCAGCTCATGCACTAAGGAGAGGTCCTGGTCCTATTACCTGGGGGCCGCCTAAATAGTTCAAACTAATCAACTGTCTCACTTATACAGAGGGACTGATCCAGTTCCATGGGGGCTCCTCAGCTATTGGTTCACAGTTCATGTGTTTCCACTAGTTCGGCTATTTGTCCCTGTGCTTTTTCCAATCATGGTCTCAATATCTCTTGCTCATATAATCCTTCCTGTCTCTCACTGGTTGGATTCCTGGAGCTTCTGGCCATGGATCTCTGCATCTGCTTCCATCAGTCATTGGATGAGAGTTCTATCACGACACTTAGGGTGTTTGGCCATCTGATCACCAGAGTAGGTCAGTTTGGGCTTTCTCTCGACCATTGCCAGTAGTCTACTCTGGAGGTATCTTTGTGGATTTCTGGGGACCTCTCTATGAAATTGCTTCTTCCTATTCCCATGGGGTCTTCAGTTATCATGGTACCTCTTTCCTTGTTCTCCCTCTCTGTTCTTGATCCATCTGGGATCTCTTGCTCCCCTAAGCTCTCTTTCCCCTGACTGTTGCCCTTAATTACCCCCCATGTCCAGTTTGCTCATGTACATCTCATCCATTCTCTGTCACTGGGTCATCCTTGTGTCTTTCTTAGGGTCCTCTTTACTAGGTAACCTCACTGGAGTTGTGAGTATCAGTCTAGTTATCCTTTGCTTTACATCTAGTATCCACCTATGACTGAGTACATACCATGTTTGTCTTTCTGAGTCTGGGTTACCTCACTCAGGATGATTTTTTTTTAGATCCATCCAATTGCCTACAAACGTCATGATGTCATTGTTTTTCTCTGCTGAGTAGTATTCCATTGTAAATGGAATGTAAAATGTGAACCACA